>NC_084460.1:257788691-258988691 GCF_027409185.1 Cynocephalus volans | reverse complement strand
CAGGTAGGTTGATGGATAAGGAAAATTGACTCTAAGAGACCGATGAGAGCCAGGGGCTTTTCCAAATATGGCAGAGTATGGTGTTTCCAATTCAAGAGGTCTGTGGTTGTGAAGGGCTGGTAGTAGAAGAGGGGGCACCTTGGCTATACACTGCCATCTGGATTGACTTTCTGTGTACCTTGGGTCTCCCGTAGGGGCATCTGGAGGGCTGGAACCTGTGGGGTGGAGTCACCTTCCTACCAGCTCAGGATTCTCCGGACTCTCCAGCCACAATGCCAGGGGGGCTGATGGGACCAAAGCTGGGGGGCTGTCTGGCAAGGGATATCTAGGGCCAAGCATCCCTGAAGGAGTAGGGTACAGTGGGGGCAAGAGTTCTTCATCTGGATCCCCTTGATATATAGGCCTTTTTGTTTCTTGCTGATTTTGTTCTCACTTCCAGAGTGTCTGCACAGCCAAGTACCTCACATTTTCCTTTATGAACACAGAACTGGACCCAGGGAGGCACGGTCAAAGCTATTGCCAACCAGTAGTCTATGTATGTAAATTGGTCTGGGAGCCCAGGTTACCCTGTTACAACCTCATAAACTGCTGAAATCTTTGGGAGGTCTAGGGTCCCTTCTGAAGGCCACCCAACCCCAAAGGTGGGCCATTCTAATTCACACAAGGTCCAGAGTTTCCTAGGGGTCATTTTAGTTCTGTTCTCCCCAGTGTAGCCCTTTTGAAAGTTCTTTAACATGCATTTAAGGACAGTAGATTTTGAAGCACTTGTCCCCGTACTTAATTTTAGTGTCCCATTCCTGATTCAGGCGTTTATGCCCCAGATAGCGTTGGTGCAAGGATTGGAAGGCTCATTCAGATTACTGGTACTCAACTAAATGTCTAACCAAGCAAACAAACAAAGAGAAAAAAGGAGCAATGGGGTCCGGTTTAACCTAGTCCCAATTGGCAGGGCCGACCCATTCCATTGACACAGTAATTGATAAAAGCAGTTTTCCCACTGTTGTCAGCACAAAGAAGAAAAATGTCAGCTAGATTCAAATCAGAGGAACAAGCCAGGAGCCCTGCAAGGTGCACCTATATAGTACTGGATATAATCCAACCAAACAGCAGAAGAGGGCTCAGACATTCAGAGAAAGGTAAAGAGAATTTTAGCAGCTTCCAGACCTCCAATCTCTTTGGAGGTGTGGGAATGAATTCTCACTGTTCTCATGCATTCTCTGTCAAAGGGAATCTGTTCAAGCAAGGTCTTCCTTGTATAGGACTGGTATTCCCACATCTGCTAGTTACCCATCAGGGCAAGCTGCTATCAGCCAGAGGGAGCATACTTCTCACAGGTTGAGAGGAGTTTAAGTCGTAGTTTTCTGGCAGTCATTTTGAGGAGAAAGAACAGAGGAAGAAAGGAGAGTAAAATAGAATAAAGCATTGCCTTGTCAGAATTTAGGCTGTGGACTCCAGAAGAGACTCACCAGCAGCAGAGACACGGGAGAGCAAAACAGTCCCAGTGGCCACTTGTCTCCTGCAGCTAGAGTCTTCTCTGGTGCCCAAAGCTTTCCAATTCTCACCAGTAATTAAATTAGGCTCTTGGATTCCAAAGTTATAGAAATGAACGATGTACTCAGGAGTAACAAGCAACATTTTACTAAAAGAGGAGACAGACTAAAGCAAAAAGGGAGTGGGTTCCCCTCAAAGTGGCTTAGTGGGGGCTTCACTCCCAGGGATGTATGGAACTCATGCAAGGGGAGAGGAACTCTAGGGCAGAATGGGTAATGGATCTCCAGGAGCAAACAATGTGAAAGTCCTCGGGAGCCAAGTAAACATCACCTAGGTCCAAAAAGAAGCGTTCGCCTCTCTTTTGAGGATGCTAGAGGGTGCTCAAACATTAAGAAGGGCCTTTTCCCTCCACTGCGTATGGGACCCCTTCTAGATCCACCCCTGCATCAGAGACGCAAGACAGATGAAAGTAAGGACACCCCACCCACACACACACTTGGAAGGGTGGGAAGACCACACAGGCATCTGCCTGGTCATGTCCCTTGAGACTTTAGGTCCATCTTAGCTAAGGTGTACACATACAAACCCTGGACCTGGTCCAGTCCACCAGAGACTGGAATTACCATTATGCTGTATGATGTAACCATGGAATTGCAGGTTGGGACCCACTCAGAAACTGCATTTATCACTTGGTTTCACACACAAAAACTCACACACACTCACTCAGAGGTTAAACATTTCCCTCCCCCAAACCCTGACCTGAGCAGAACAGAAGGGCCCTGCCACAGGACCACAACCAGATGGACCTTACTAGAAGGCCCAGAACAAACACTCAGGGACCAACTGGGCTCTCAAAGAGGCCCTTTTGGGAGTTGATCAAGCTCCCCTTCTGGCCAGAGGTGGGCCTGACTTAACTGATAGGGGAGGGTGACTACCTGTCCTACAGAAGGCAGCGGGGGTCTGGCTGGTCCTTCCCTCTGTTGATTCCTGTTGGGCAGGATTGGCAAGGTCCTGATGGAACCAAAGCCCTGACAAAATAGCCAGGCAGCTCCTGCTTTAGTCCTCCATGTTGTCACCAATCCAGCCGAGCCACAAGCACAAACTGTTGGTTCAACAGGCCAGTCCAATTCACTTCCTGGCCAATGCACCAACAATGTTGTGGAAACATACTCGGCAAGAAGTGGTCAGCATTCAGAGGGTTGGAGATTCAGGTATTTATTATACCAGCAGGCCCAGACAAGCTAAAGCTTGAAAATCTGGACTCTGAGCTCAGGTCTCACAAAGTTTTTATAAGCAGACTCTTCCAGGTTTTTTTTTTTTTTTTTTTTTTCTTTTCTCAGTATTCACTAGTCTAGTGTAAATAAGTGAGCTCAGTTAGAGAAGCCAAAAATGCAAGTAGTGATTAGAGGTCAGACTAGTATGAAAAGCAAACACTTTTTCAAAGACAAAATATTACTTCAAGGACAAAACAGGCTTATGAGAAAATTATTTTGGCCTTTTCCCAACATTAGTACTTGTTATAGTTACCATAATTACCATCATAGAAATGGAATAGAAAAATATAAATGCTTGTAGATGTAAAATAGTAATTATAGCCATGGGACTAAGTACAGAACAACACAAGGGACCAACATTAACTTTTCAAGCCAAGTCTCCTTATGTACAAAAAAAGATCACATTATAGAAGTAATGACTAATTATTAACTCCATTTTATTATTGAGTAATCATGAAGTAAAACTCTCTGTGTTCAAAAAAAATCACAAAGATATTTCTAAGATAAAGACATTATACTCAGAAACAATCTATAATTGTATGTGTGGATATATGCCTTGAATATATGACCTTCACAACATAAAATTTAGGAAACTAGTATTTTTAGATTGATCAGCACTGCTAATTAATTAAATTCACATGCTTAAAGCTAAGTTTGAAATTCTAGAAAAGATATATATACAAACCTGTTAGGCAATGTCCAAATCAATTTTAGAATTATCTGAATTATAGCTAAGAATTTGTAGCATACCTCTCACTCTAAGTAAGACTTGGAAATATTCTCTAATTGTTTATGCCAAAAAGCAAAAAACAAGCACAGGACTCCTTTATTGTAACCACACAGAAAATATTCAATCTTAGCCAAAGCTTTTGATTTTGCTTTTGTGGGCATTGTGCATCCATAAGTTAAAGGTTGTATTTTCCAGAATGGATAAAGTGAAAATTTAATCAGTATGCCCAATATTTGCAACAAGGGCATTTCAGAATGCAAAGAACACCTTTCTTGACTAGTTAATCTTGAAGAATGCTTTACCCTTAGTCCTCCAAATGCCTGCCCTTAGGAAATCATGCTCTCTGTGGAGGTTGTATCTTTAAATTCTATTTGCACACAACACAAATGAATGACCTGATCCCATTTATAGTGGATTCCCCTCAGAAATCTCAGGGCTTGAGAAAGAGAAACATAATATTGGCAAAGGCACCTTTGTTTTCTCCAGATTTGTTTTTCAAGCAGATTGTTATGCTTAGCTAAAATAAAAGCAAACATATAGTGTTAAGAAATATATAAAAAGACTATGCACTGTAGAAAGCCTGATGATCTTTTTTCCCTCTGCCTGCTGCTGCCACTTTTTGCTGCTGTAGGGGTGAGCCTATGCCTCGTGAATATGCAATACATTTATGAAGAACGAGAAGTTCATCACAAAGACTGATCACAAGAACTGCCATCTGAATTCACACTTTCCAGGCCATTTCAGGAGTGTCAGCTCTCTCTGGAGACTCTCAACAGGCTGACATCAAAGTCCCCCTCCAGGAACTGTTTATTCTTCCACTTTGGCTGATTTCATAAAATGTCAAATGCAACAAGCCTGCTTGGGTGAGAAATAATTCATTCTCAACAAATTTGTGCTTCATTGGCATACCCTTCTTTGTTATTGTTTTAGCATTAGGCTTCTATTAATGAGGCCTGGAGTAACCCCAAGATTATTAAGCAGCATTAGAAATGTAAAACTTTTCTGGGGCTATTTGGTGTCCAAACATTCAGACACCCAGCCCTCCAGAGAGCCATGGTAAAATTACTTAAGTGCTAGAAAAATGATGCCAAATAACCACATTTATTTTACCTTCTTGTTAGACTATTCTATCCTTTTTTCCAACAGGCCTGCCTTGGTTTGACTCAAAACATTGGAAGTCACCGTGCAGATCAGCAGACCATACATAGGAAGGGAAATACCTTCAGCACTCTGGAATCAGGCAGCTCTAGCGACTGTTTTCTTCTGAATAAAGAGGGAAGTTAAGTGTTCTTCTGGGTTTTCTTACCAAGTGCCACCCCGCAAACACTGAACTGTCCACTTGACGGCTATTTTAGTAAAAGTAGCTGCATGTTTATTACAAGAGATGTGGCAGAAAATTAGTCTCCCTGGGACAAACATTTTGTTCATGATTTATGGAAGTGGTTGACAAGTTACCATTTATGTTGAGGAGTATTCATTTCACATGTGAATTATCAATGAAGATCTATGAACTGTTGTCTCTATTTTGTTCTTTAGACAAACCATACAGGGAAAACTCTCAATTTTATTTAATTTTTCAATCCAATGGTTTAGTCTAAGATGGGAATTGTCTGTAGGGTACCAATGAATCAATATCAGCCACATTTCATGTGATAATAAGAAGCTAAAATTGGAAGCAATAGCTAAGTTATTATGAGTTTCTTCTATTTTCTTTAAGACTAAGATAACTTAAAACAACTGAGTTTCTTCAATGCCCCAGTGTTCTTTATTTATACAGACAGATCCTTCATATACTCTATTTTAAGATGCAGCACACTACGTACAGAGAGACTCACCACACATGTGAACACTGCTTTGACTATACCCTGGATGTGCACTGAGACAAGCAGAATAAAGTATGAGAAGCTTTTCCGTGAACCAAGAGATTGGCCTGGCTCTCTTCTCCAGTGTAAGTCATGAAAACCTCAGCCAAGGTACGTGGTTTCTCGGTCTTCAGCTTCCTCAGCTGTACCATTTTAAAAAGACTATATTGCACACAGGTATTGATGTTCAACTCTGTACCCCACAGATATGTACAATCAATTATGTTTCAATTAAAAATAGAAAAATCAGTTAACTAATAAAATTAAAATAAGAAGAATAAAAATACTGTGAAGGAACTCTGACTTTCTTCCTGAACATGACACATTAAGTTCAAATTAGCTTCTAATATTTGAATTGGTTTCTAAGATTTCTAATATTCAAATCAGTTTAAAATAAAGCTTGAAGCAGATGTTTTCACCCTGGTAGAAGCAGATCCTCGGTGTCTGTTGCTTGCCTATCCCTAACCCAGTCTGTGACCTAAAAAATCTACACACGAAGAGAAATTCATTTTATAGAACACTCTTAGCTTAAGGATTACTCTATTCTGAAGAAAATCTACGTCATCTTACCACCTACAGTGTACTCTATTGATCAAATATCTATACATAATTAAAAATGGATATTTAAACTACAGTATAGGATATAAGTGCTCTGACTACTTCTCCCACATAGAAGCCTACTTCGTTACCATGTTTAAAAGCAAATTTTTAGGGCCGAGCCCGTGGCGCACTCGGTAGAGTGCTGCGCTGGGAGCACGGCGACGCTCCCGCCGCGGGTTCGGATCCTATATAGGACTGACCGGTGCACTCACTGGCTGAGTGCCGGTCATGGAAAAAAAAAAAAAAAAAAAAAGCAAATTTTTAATGCAAGTCAAATCATGAATTGAATCTTCCCTAACATCAAGAATAAATAGGAAAATGATTAATGAAATTATCCTGCTTCTGTTTATTCACATTAAAAATAAGAGAACTTACTTTGGTGTGCTTCTGGCCAGAAAAAATCACTCAATATATCTAGAATTTTATGAAAAAAAGCCTTTTTCATGCCACTTTTGTTCATGATTATGATGTACACAAATAATGTTACCATTTAATATCTCTATATACTTCTCATGGAATATCCTAGTCACTAGATATTAGTGTGATATATAACACCATCTCAATTCACAATTACTAATTTTGAGAATCTACATGTAATCTTTTATTACTGTATTAGTCAGGGTTCTCCAGAGAGACAGAATAAATAGAATATGTTATAAATATTTGAGGGGGGATTTATTAGAGGAATTAGCTCACACAGTTGTGAGGAAAGTTCCCACAATAATTGAAAATTCCCTCAAAAATTGCAAAATTGATGCAAGTGGCAAGGCCCAGTCCAAATCTGAAGGCCTCAAAAGCGGGGAGGCCGATGTTGTTTTTGGTGTTAAGTCCTGGGACCCAAAAGCTGAAGAGTCTTGAGCTCTGATGTCCACAGACAGGAGAGAAGTGTGTATCCCAGCTCCAGCAGATGAAGAGAGAGCTTTGCCTTTTTTCTCTGTTGTTTTCCTCTCCGGGCCCCTAGCGGATTGAATGGTTCCTGTCCATATTGAGGGCAGATCTTTTCCACCCAGTCCACTCAGGCTGTCATACTATTCTCTGCTGGAAATACCTTCATGTACACACCTGAAAAGTTAGCTTTACCAGGTTTCTTGGAATTTCTTATTCTAATCGAATTGACACCTACAATTAACCTTCACAAGTCCATTCTTTGTCAACTTGGTGTCCATACTATCTCCTTAAATCACACTTAATCTTCAAATGGGATGATAATATAATAGTTTTGCTTCACATGATGCAACTATACTGTGTAGAACTGAAAACACACTAATCCCTTTCCCAGAAGAGGAGGTAAAATCTTGAGATGATATTTACCATTCTCCCTATATCCCAAGATTAAATGCAAATACTATCAAGTAAAGTTAATAATATCTTAATGCTGATATAAAGTCATTAAGTCTCATGGTACATGATAAACAATAAGAGGAAAAAAACAAAGATAACTGCTTAATATATTTACAGTATCTATACATACAGACATTCTCAACACAATAAGGAAGACAATTACAATCCTCGTTTCTGTAACTGGTCACATGGTCAAAGCTGGTATTTATAACTACTTTCTTCTCCTACCCATTCTGTATTTCTATTGCTTTCAGTGAGCAACTCAGCTAGTCATGCTTCTTTACCTGACAGAGTGACCCAAACCTTCATCCCTAAAGAGTCTAGACCATTCGTAGTCTTGCTTGGATTTGGTTGCTGTAATTTTCCATTGACCTTAATCACAGGGCAGGGTAGTACTGAGATGCTCTAAGGGGATCTGGATCTCCTGCATTCCAGACATAATCTTCCTTGTCTCCACTGTGAGGTAATAGTCCAACTTCCCCTTGGTAATCTGGGTCAATTACCTTAGCCAACACCATAACTCCTTTCTTAGCCTGCTGACTCAGAGGCATGAGGAGCCCAAAGTGGCCAGGTGGCATCCTTAAGTTCCACTTCAATGGGACCATTTCTGTTTCTCCTGCTGGAAGCATTCCTCCCTGTGGAATCAAGAGCATAAAGTTAGGGGCAAGGAAACAAAAAAGTTGCTAGTGGGTCCCTAGTGGTAATGGTGAGTGGAGCCACTTCCATTTCCACCCCTTGATCCTTAGACCTGTGAATCCTGGCTATAACACAGTACCATATATTGGGCACTGATTTAGAGCATATACAGCCTTCTAGAGAATCTTGTTCTAGCCATGCAGGGTATTGTCACCTAACTGGCACTGTAACTATGACTTCAAAAGACCATTCCACCATTCTGTCAGACTGGCTGCTTCAGGATAATGGGGAACATGGTAAGACCAGTGAATTCCATGAGCATGAGCCCACTGTAGCACTTCTTTAGCTGTGAAGTGAGTTTTTTGGTCAGAAGCAATGTCGTATGGAGGACCATGACAGTGAATAAGGCATTCCATGAGTCCATGGATGGTAGTTTTGGCAGAAGCATTTTGTGCTGGGAAGGTAAGTCCATATCCAAAGTAAGTGTCTATTCCAGTAAGGACAAAACACTGCCCCTTCCATGATGGAAGCAGCCCAATGTAATCAACCTGCCACCAGGTAGCTAGCTGATCACCCCAGGGAATGGTTGCCATATCAGAGGCTCAGTGTTAGTCTCTGCTTCTGGCAGATAGAGCACCTGACAGCTGCTGTAGCCAGGTCAGCCTTTATGAGCAGATGTCCCTGTTGCTAAGCCCATGCATAACCTCCATCCTTGCCACCATGGCCACTTTGCTCATGAGCCCACTGGGTGATGACAGGGGTGACTGGAGAAAGAGGCTGACTAGACACAGAACGGGCCATCCCATCGTCCTGATTATTAAAGTCTTCCTCTGCAGCGATCACCCTTGGATGGGCATTCATATGGGAAACAAATATCTTAACATTCTTTGCCCACTCAGAGAGGTCCATCCACATAACTCTTCCCCAAATTTCCTTCTCACCAATTTTCCAATCATGTTCCTTCCATGTCCTTGACCATCCAGGCAAACCATTGACTATAGCCCATGAATCGGTATATAATCACACATCTGGCCATTTCTCCTTACACGCAAAATGCACAAGCAGGTGGTCTGCCTGAAGTCCTGCGCATTGAGAAGATTTCCCCTCACCACTGTCCTTCAGGGATGTCCCAGAAAAGGGTTGTAGTACCACAGCTGACCACTTTGGGATGGTTTCTGCATATCATACAGAACCCTCCGTAAACCTGCCTGGGCCTTCTCTTCCTCTGTGAACTGATCATAGGGAACTCCCAATGAGGCCACAGCTGCAGGCTGGGGAGAGAAGGCAGAAGTGTAGCAGAAGTAGGATAAGATCAAAGCAGTGGAGAATCTGCAATAATTGTACACATACACATCCAAGGGCAGTTATAAGATTTAAACCATTGCAGAGTTACACTGAAACCAAACCAAACCAAACCGAATTCTTTAATTTGAATGTCTAGTTGAATCGTTCAACCTTATGGCAGTCCGATATCTTACAAATGTTCTTCTAATCTTCAGGAGAATAGTAAACTTCATTAATCCTGCCTGCACAAGGGAGAAACAGGAAGTACTAGTCACCCTACAGCTAAGATAAATCATTAAACATGTGATTTGGAAGAGAATGAATTGGTGGCAGAAACATCTGCCTTAGAATTCAACAATGGTCACAAGGTCCACTTTCTCATACATAGAGGACATTGGTGCTGGTGTCAGTGGCTTTATCAATAAGTCGAATTCAAGGCTGCAAATGAGCATTTAGCAGCTCATGGCCATAAGTGAATTTATGTTTTTCTCCCTGATGCCACTTCTGTGGTGGTTTTAGGTTTTTGGAAGCGCTTATCATGAAGCCCTCTTTCCTCTATGTAGTTAACTATTATGTTACCTGTACAATATCCTTTTAATACTTTTATTTTCTATTTAATCAGCTAGAATAATCAACTAATACACTTTATTTATACCATTGAGTAGAAGCACGATGATTATTTTTCCCCAACATATTAAGCTTCGTAGAAACAAAAGTTTCTCTGGATCCAAGTGCCTGGTTTCCAATCCTAGTGCTGATAATCAATAGATATGTGATTTAAGACAATGTCTTAATTGATGCTTTCACTTCTTCATATGGAAAATAAGATAATTAATATCTCATTGATTTATTATTATGGTGATTATATGAGGTAATACTTGTAAAGTATTTAGCATAGTGATTGGGATATACAAAGCACTCAATGAATATAAGTTGGCTGATACAATGAGAATAGTAATAATAAGGATATATTACATCAGTCAATAATGGAAATCCATACTTACATATTTCAACATTCTGGTTTTCACAAAAGTAGCTATCATTAAAATTAAGTATTTAAATAAAACTGTTTAGGACTGTATTGTCTTTTTTCCTCTATAGTTAATTTTTAAAGTTAAGATTCTCATTTTTTCCAAGAACCCCACCACATATGTTTTTTCCTTGGGATTTATTTAGGTTCTGCATTGAAAGGGAAAATTTAAATCTTGGAACAACATTTTTTAATACTCATATTTGTGGCCCAGCAAGCATTTTAAAAATCATAAAACACACTTTCAGACTTGCAGTCAAATTATTTACACATAGAAATGAAATAGATAATGGAGCATTTGATAACGTCAATGAATCTAAAAGCTTAGAGATTTGTCTTTTAAGTTTAAAGAAAAAAACAAAACAAAGAGAAACACAAACACAAATGTACACACACACTGTACTCAATTTTATTTGCCTCATTATTTAAATAAAAATGATTTATATAGCTTTTATATGACATTTAAATTTAACTGGACAGAATCGAGAATCTGGTATAAATCCTAGTCTGGTAGGAAAAACAGTATTATGAAATCTGGGTATTTAGTTCTCTATATAAATATAGATTGTCAGTGGACATTTTAAGTGGACTTTGAAAATACATAGCTTTACTCATGAAATGGGGTTTTCTCCTTAAAATCTGCTTATTATATCTAAAACAGTAAGATAAGCAATTAACCTTAATTATAGGCATACTGATATTACATATTGCCACCAATATGTTTTGATGCTTAATCTAGACAGATACTGCTATTAAAATTACCTTTTAAAAAATAACTCAGTTAACAAATGTTGTCAAAACTCTTTTTTCTTTTAAGAATTGTGTGTGGGGCACAAAACATTTAAATATGTAAATATCAGTGCGTGATTAATGTATTGCCTAAACTATTGTAACCAGCACATTTTATGCTATAATTAAAATAATTGCTTATCTACTATAACTCAAGTCATGAAAAATGAAATTGTAAGGCAATGGGAATTATACTGTAGAAAATCAGTTTTGTCTTGATAAAAAGAACAAAAAATAGAGTCTGCAGATTATTGCTCATGGCAAAAACATGAGAGCATGAACATTCAAGGGCACCTAAAATTGATGGAATATGTCCCTTAAGTATTATTACATTCTAGGTCACCTGCCTTTTGCCTTCTCTGCACTTTACCTTTCAGTTCATTTAAGTTTGTGATTGAATAATGCTTAGTCTTTCTTAAGAGCTTTTCTTCATATTAAGCTTCCTTTGTGTTAGTATATTATTTTCATTCTAATTAAATTAGTTTAAACTGAAGTAGAAAATATTGAGAAATACATAGCCTGCTTCTTTCCTCTACAGACAAAATCCTTGACTTCATGAATGTACAGTCTAATGAGATCCATTTTGCATTTAAACTTTACTAGAATTTCTTGCTCAAATTTTCTTGATTTTTTGACTTTACATTCATTTGCTATTTTTATCTAATAGCTGTTTATAATTGAGCTAATTTTGACCATCAACGCAAACTGTGAGCCTTTCATGGGTAAGATCTGTTGTATACTGTTCATCTTTCTATACTTAATGCAGTGGCTGCCACATGGAAGGCATAAAATAAAATTGGTAGAACAATAGCTGAGTAAATAAATGATTGGATGCTCACATACTTGTAGTAAATCACCTAAAAGTTTATATATGGGAAAAATCAAACATGTTCCACTAAATATTGAACTTAGTACTATATTTTGACTTCTCATGAAAATAAAATAATTCATATTCTAATTTCATATTCTTTATGTTTTATCTAGGAAAGCTTTCTGTCTCCACTTAAAACAATTTGAAAATTATATCCTTTTTTTTTATAATACTGAAATTGAACCCGTGTACTACCAAAAAAAAAGTTGTGTTTTTTCCCTGACAAGCTAAATTTTTGTTTCATTTAATTTTAATTAATTTAAATTTAAGTTAAAAACTGAAGCCACATAAACTATTTTCTATTAAACAGAAATTTACTATTTTGATAGGTTTGCATTTCTCTTCAATCATTGAAAAATTATCATCTGAATTGAGTTGTGCTCTACTTGTAAAACACACAAAGGGATTTCAAAGTCTTAGGACAAAAAAAGTTTTAATGATTATTAAAACTGGATTATATCCCTTGTAAAATGTATCCTGGATAGAAAAGTGCATAAGATCCATATACCCAATCAAAGAAACATTTTATAGGTAGGACAGGCCAGAAAGATCTTTCAGAATTGAAAAATATGTATATATTAAGCATTTGTATATTTAAACACACACACACACAAACATACGACTTTTTAAAATTAAACCAAATGGTACACACTTTTATATGAATGGATATACGCATGGACAGTGAAAGCAAACTTGTTAAGAGTTTAATCCATTCCCAGGCAAAAAAAAATCAGAACTGTCAGTCACACTTTTTCATCCAACCAGCTTTGAAAATCCCAAGATCGTCATTCCTTGTTCTTTTACCTCTGGGGCTGTATTGTCTGAAAAGATTATGGTAATACAAAGCTTTTAGGTTAAAAGTGAAAGTTTTACTGGAAAACATAAAAGGCTCAGACTGATAGCCACCATCAAGCATAAAGAATCCTCTTATTCTTTCTAATCATCAAATGTTCTTAATTTTCCTCCTATCTCTTTTCTCACACTGTATGTCTTCTATATCAATCACTGTTGTAGGAAGAAAAGTCAACACTGGCTATTGGAATAACTTTATGAACTTGGGAATTGATGACAAACAAGAGGACCAGGCTTTGAAAACAGGTGAAAGTTCAAAAGCTGGCCAGGAAACACTACAAATCATGATTAATAGAAATAGTCTGATTACGACTCTACTTCTACTACTGAAGGCTCCCAATAGGCCCTAGGTCTGCTCTCACTGAACACCCCACATTTACCATAAATGAGCCCTAACTACTCTTCTTTGTGCAGCCCTAGATTCAAAGTTTTGTGTGGGAGCAACTGATTGGCTGAATCCAAATCACATGCCCAAACTGTTGGCCACCTCTGAGCAGAGAAATAATCGTCCCACTCTCACTACCGTGGTGAGAGGCAGGAGGCTGCATTTCACAATAATATACAACACTGGAAAGTCCTCCAAAACGAGAAAGAAAACTGAATTAAGAACACCTCAAATAAAGAAACTGAAATGATCTTGCCATTTTTTTGTATTGTCTCATCTTCGCCTAAGATTTTGTGATATTGTGATATATCAAGAAATATATATATTTGGTCTTTGTCCCCATCTTCTGACACAAAGCTTTTAAAAACTTTGGAACATACAAAATGATAAGTATTTTTTGGTATGCTAATGAGATGACTGGTGGCTGGGGGATCCTGGATAACCTCTGAATGGGGGCTGGTTACCAGTGGAAATAAATGTGTCATTAGTAGGTTGGAACATTCAGCCCCATTTTCTGATCTTTAAGGAGGACACAGGGACAGGAGATTGACTTAATCACTAATGACCAATGATAGAAACAATTGTGCTAAGTATGAAGCCCCCACCAAAAACCGAAAGGATGGGGTTCAGAGAGTTCAGAGAGCTTCTGGGTTGATGAACACATGCAGGTGCTAGGAAGAGTGGAACCTCTGTGTCCCTTCCCCATATCTTGCCTTTTGCACCTCTTCCACCTGACTGTTCCTGAATAAATTGGTAATCTAGTAACTAAACTGTTTTCTGGAGTTCTATTAGCTATTCTGGGAAATTATCAAACCCAAGGAGGGAATCATGAGAACTTCTGATTTAGAGACAGTTGGTCAGAAGCACACATGACATCCTGGACTTTCAGTTGGCATCTGAAGATCGGGTTATGGGAGGCAGTTTTGTGGGACTGAACCCTTAACCTACGGGATCTGCATTAACTCCAAGCAGCAGCAGCAGTTTGTGTCAGAATTTCTGAGTTGGAAAAGTGACATATTTGGTGTCAGAAGTGCTGAGAGCATAGAACATTCCCTGCCCCGCCCCCTGCTACTTTTAGACTTAAATTACTATTGAATGACTGCTTAATCTTTATCTCCATCTAAAAACTCATTCCTCGGCTTCAGACTCTTACACCAAATGCTGATAGATATTTGAGCTGACATATTTCACACACACCCCTTAGAAACTAAATATGATGCATGTACATCACCCTTCAATTCCCCTCTCTCATTTCCCTCCTGAAAAAGCCTGTTTCTTATTCATGCATTCATCAGATGGAGCCACCTCAAAACATGTGTGACCTCTGGCAGGTAAGCTATGATTGAGGCAGATCCTGCAGGACTTGAAACTGGGTTGCAAGACCTGCCCTGAAAGGAAATCTGGGCAGCACAGCTTTATATCTACAATCATCTCCATACATTGAAAGTTTTCCTAGTCCGAGGTAGTGAAGAGTAACTAGAATTTCATCATTTTTCTTTTTCATAGTGCACACGTAAACATTTTAAAATATATTCAACTCCACATTTTATTTAAAAACAGAAAACTAGGTAATGTACCAAGAACCAATGGATAAGATGGAGTACTTGCCAGAATTACTAGCACTTGTGATATTTGAATAAAACTATAACACTTTGTCTTTGATAGAGTTAAAGGATCATATGGCTTCTAGATTAGGATGAAAGAGAATATGATAAAGACAGCAAAGACTTGTCTTTTTCCATGCTTCCTACTTCAAAAATAAACACATTCTCCAGAGTTCATGTGATTTTTAATAATACAAATAAACATAGGTGAATTTAATGATGTAATATTCAAACTACACTGAGTAAATAAAAGCCAGGAATTTTTATGTAATCTAGTGTGGAAAAAATAATAAATGAAATAAAAATTTTCTAGTGAAAAGGATAACAAAACAAAGGTATATGAAATACATATTGGTTGTCCACATAATTGCCAAAAATTTAGAGCTTTATCAAATTACATACAGATCTGATTTCAAGTTTACTAGGATGATGCATAGTTGTATGGAATGAAGAACTGTATATAGTAATTAATAAAAGTCAAAAGAGAAAAAAATGGCTCAAAGGAATGTAGTCTAGATAGGTTTGGAAAGCATTTTACTGATGTCAATAGAGCTATCATTTTTAATGGGGCTATAATTATGTATATTTAAAGCCCGTTATTCTTTTGATATAGTATATAAGATTTAACAAAATAGTATTTCAAAATACCTATACAAAACAAGAAAGATCTCATTGTGATGTGGTGGTCATTTTATCTTATTACTCACATAGTTCCTGTTACTAGTAGCAATTAAATAACTATTAATCCTCTCTTATCCTCTCCTCCCAACACACACACACACACACACACACACACACACACGCACACACACACTTCAGCCTAGATTGTAATGATTTAGATACTAAAGAATCTTAGTAGCTGTGGCACCTATGTTTAACAGACTGTTTTGTTGGCCCCAAATCTTCACTCTTATCCCTGCATAATATAGCTTTTTTAAATGCTGTCTTAATCCAATTTTGTGGTTTTGACCAGAGGCTGTTCAGTTTCCTTTTTTGAGCAGCTAATTAAGTACTTTCGTTATAGAGTTCTTATACTCAGGGCCACTAAGCACCTACCTGCCTAAATCATCCCAGGGCCAGCTATCAGACAATTAGGAACAACCCATATGCCCCAAAGCACAGGAGATTATTCAGATTGGCCAGTCCTACTGTCATTATGCCACACAATTAAAGAGGAAATTTCTGGCCACATACAGGGATATCTTGGAAACAGAGGCTCCCATAGACCCTGAGCCTGTGACCCTTTGCACTCACCTGCCAATTATACCTTGAGTCATAGAAGCTGCACCCCCAAGCTAGGCACAGCTACCAAGGAGTCTTTAATATAGGATGGACCTAAATCTGGGACTTCTGGCATATTACACTTGCAGGAGGGAATGGTCTCCACTGTCTTAAGTCTGTTGCCAGATACCATGGTGCTGGAGAATGTTACCTGTCACCCAAGCTCCTTGGCTACCTGGACAGCCACTTGTGATTACTTGACTTGAAAGCAATGGAAATTTGTAGAGTGTACAATAGCATTGCGACCATCATAAGTGACGGAGTTCAGGGTAACATTGATACTTTACATCCCTTAACCAGGATATCCCTGATAGAGAGAGGATGGAACCCAAGGCTCAGCTCACTTGGCCAAACTTCAGGTAGTCATCTTAACACTGGATGCCCTGGTCAGAAAATGGCCCCATCTGCACATTTTTGCAAACTTTTGGGTCATTGCCTAAAAGTTATCCCCTTCAGGGTAAAGAACTCTGAACCTCTTGCTTCACAGGTATCCAAAATATAAATAAAAGTTACATGTCTCTATGTATACTAAGGCCACAATATAAGACTTTACCAGGACACTTCTTACTCCTTTTGAAGTGACAGACATTATTAACAGTGACCAAGACACACATTTCACATATCAGAATACAAGTGTTAATGTAAATAAATGAAGAGTGGAAATTAAATTTCAAAGGTCATTTGTGTATTATAAGGAAAATTAACTTCCTATACTAAAATGGAAGAATGTTTCGGAATAGAGGAGTGTATCTTGAAACTACAGTATTGAAAAACAGTTTGACAATGTTATGCAAAAAATAATAAGAAGGGAATAAAAAATTATAAAGCCATTGCAGTTTTGATATGAGTATTGACAGTTTCATTGTGGTTGGGGGGTAATGAAAGGGATACATATTTAAGGTATGGTAGAATCACTGAATTTTATAATTAGAAAGTATTTTAAAGACATTTCTTTCAACTAATTTAACATTGCTTAAATCTCTTTTACAACAAATCTGGTATTTGGTTGTCAGGCCCATGCTTGAAAACTCCTGGGGACTACCCCCTTCATCTTTTCTTCTTATAGTTGACTTATTCTTTGAAAATTTGTTGCTCTTGATAAAGTTTTCTATGCACAGTACTGGTCTGAAATCCTAGTTCAGGGCATAGTACTTTTCTTTTCCAAACTGTATATCTATATTTCCTTCAACCATGCATTTTGTGATAAGAATTTTAAGTCCCTACATAAATCTATTTTCCTATGTGTTTGGAAAGTACAGTGTCTATATCCAAGCCTAAGTATTCAGATATAACACATTCAGTCTATGAAAAGTCTTCAAAAAGTTCATGAAAGATTTGTATTATCTTTTAATTCCATTTTTCCTCTTCCATGAACTTTTTGAAATACCTACCTACACCAGAGCAGAATTCTCTTCTTATAATTCTAAACACTCATTTTCCGTTTGCATAACATGTGCATATGTTCTTGGACAACTATAATGTTGTCTCAGATTGAATACAATATCCAGCCACAAGGTTCAATAGTTTTTCACAGTGCTATTGTTAAAAAAATTCTCCATTGTTTACTTGTAAAATTGGTATTTTGTAACCAAGTGTAAAACTTACTCTTACACCTGTTAAATGTTCACATTATTTAAATCTTTGAGAACAGCCTGTTCATTTTTACATTTGAAATTTTTTATCCAGTGTAAAAATCACTCCGTTTTGTAGAATCTACAAAGTTAGTAAGCATATTGTCTAAATTTTTGTCAAAACATGAAAAAAATATTGAGTAGGAAAAAGCTAAAAGAATCAAATTGAATTGAAAGTAATATGTTACTCATTGGATTAAAGTCTGGATCTCGCTAAGAAACAAGAAAATAACATGCATAAAACTTTAAAAATGAAAGGAAAGAATATAAAAAATATTCACAGACAATAAAGAGAACAATGTAAAATATGTAACTTTATTTAATAACTATATCAGTGCTATAGTCCCTAGTTGCTGCCACATATGTTCACAAATAAGTATGTTCCATGAACTATATTGTAGTGCTATATAGTTTTTTTTCCTGACTGTTAGGTTTTCCTCCCCTCTTTAAGAGAAAATTCCTTAAAGGTAGAGGATAGGAACTGTACATTATTGTTAACTCCACAGTTCCCTCCACGAGACTGTGCATATAACATCTGCATAATAATCACATTTTGATTAATCTAACAAAATATTTCCTTAAGCTTTATGGTCAAAATTATGTTTATGTTAATTAGGGTCCTTTTACATTTTGACAAAAATATTTCTGCATTTCTTTTTAAAAAGTCAAAGCATAATGAATATAATAACATTGAATATTTAAAACTATTTAAGATGGTTTCAAATATAGAATTTTATATAGAACATGAAACATAACAGATATATTAAATGAGCCAGAATATCAAGTCACAGCTTCTTAGCTATTAGAAGCTGTGTGGATCCTCTCTCAGCTGGAAGTGACTAACTGTAGGTGTCATATCATCCCGCTGACAGCTTAGCTCTTATATGACAGTAGTGATTAAACATCCATAAAATTTTTTTCGTTTCATCAAATTGAATCATAATTTTCAAAGCAAATAAAAGATTCATTTGTCACAAATATTCATAGAGCTGTCCTCAAATGATACCATGAGATTAGATTCCTTTCAAATCCAACTAGCAGAGAATGGATTAAAAATCTCAATATAATGTGTCTAAAATAAAAATTAACTCCTTATTCATCTTCCATGTAATGATAGGGAAAATTGCCAATGGCCATCCTTTTGTCAGATTTTCTATTCCAGATATGCATATAATAAAATGCAATAATTTTTTTAAAAATGTGTCCTTTAAGAATTTAATTCTTTCCAACTGTGAGGTAAAGTAACAAAAGAGCCTCCCGTCTCCCACACCACTTCATAACATTTCAGTTTTAGACTTTTTTCTCAAAGAAATAAAGTGATAGGAATTATGGAAACTCAAAACCATAAATTGACAGGATTAGAAATAAAAGCTGTGTGTAAATAAAAGAAATGAGCCCTTCCAAACTTTCAGGATGATAAGTCATTTAGATTTCCCTTTGCAACCTTCTAAGAAACAAATTTAAGAAACTAAAGCTATCATTTTTCAGTTCAGCTCAATTCTACCTGCCAAAAGATCAAAATAGTATTGAGAGAGGCCACCTCTGGGCCAGATTCTACATAGAATCGATGCACTCATTTTGTGTCACAACTTTTTTGCTGAGTATCTATTACAAAGCATGCCCTGTGCTAGTGACACAGTAAGGGAATAAGGAAAGCATGGTCCATTTTCTAATTAATTGGAAAAGTATTTTTTTAAATCAGGTTCTTCTACAGATGCTGAGGATAACGCTTTGAAAAAAAGCAGACAGACTCTTGAGTATTTTATATTGTAATGAAGTAGGAAAAAATAGGGAAAAAACATTATATTAGAATATATCAGATTATGTAGTGATAAGTACTGTGAAGAAAATAGAAGCAGGTAAAAGAGACAGGGAGAATTAATGTATTCTTTCATTCTTTTAACAAACATTTATTGAACACATACTATATACCAGGTCTTTTTAGGCAAGCAAGACCTATCAGTTAATTAAACACACATACGCACACACACACACAAACACACACACACACACACACATATATAAGTATCTCTCATAGAGCTTATATTGGAAAGAGAAAAGCAAAAATATTATAAATGAGCAAATGTATTATAAGATAATAGAAGGTGATGTGTTATGGGAAGTTCCTCATGTACGACTTCAAAAGAAGAATTAAACTGAGCTGGATAACAGATGAAAAAGCCCCAAATGCTGGTACAAGCTCAAAATGGACCACCACCCCACTTCATCTCTGCTCAGGGTTGGTGCTCGAATCAACAGCAAAGGGAACTCCTCCCACTGAGCATAGCTGCGAGCACTGAACTGTCACTCACTTTGTGTGCAAGGAGAGGTGGCAAGAGGGACAGAAAATATATTGATTTCTGGGTGGTGGCTGTGGATTGGCTCATTGGTTAGAGCCTTCAAATAAAAAGACTGACAAATTGGGGTTAAGGAGGTCTGGGGAAGAAATTTATGGATGATTCAATAAGAGTGGCACAAAGTATATACATATACATATAAGAAAGGGTTTTTTTCCACCAAAGAAAATACATCTCCAGGGAACATCTCTTCAACAAGGCAGAGAGAATAACTACTGCAATGCTCGTACGATGTGTCCATGACCAGAGTGGTCACAGCAGAAGTGAGTAAGGCTATGCATGGATCTAATAAAATGGTTTTCTCCTCACCAAGGCTGAACCAGTTGCTACCACTGCTGAATTCCCAGCCTGACAGCAGTAGAGGTCAGTTCAGAGTTCTCCATTTGGCACCGTTTATTGGAGAGTCCATACAGCCACTTGGTGACAGGTCAGTGAAATAAGATCCCTTCCACTGTGGACAGGAGATTGTCCTTTTCCAGAACAAATGCATCTTCTGGATATGGGTTTTTCTTCTTTGTACATAGTCCTTTCATCCTTACCACTATCGGAGGGCTTATAAAATGCCTAACATCTCAACAGAGTAGGTCAGGTGACATTGTCAGGAAAAAATGCAAAAGCAATTTTCTCATAAGCCTGTTTTGTCCTTGAACTAATATTTTGTTTTTGAAACAATGTTTGCTTGTTGCACTGGTCTGGCCTCTAATCACTGCTTGCATTTTTGGCTTCTGTACCTTGCTTATCTGCCTAGACCACATGAATGCCTAGAAAGCAAAACCTAAAACCTGGAGAAATTTGCCTATATAAGCCCTGTGTGACCTGGGCTTGGGGTCCAGATTTTTCAGGCGTTCGTCTGTCTGGACTAGTATAATAAACTCTTGGCTCTCCAACCTCCCGAGTGTTTGACACTTCCTTGCTGAGTCCGATTCCACCACATTACCTTAGAACAAGGGACCCATTTTATCACAAAAAATGTATGATGATAAATTAATGACCGCAAGATTCATGGGTCTTACTCCTTATACTGTATTACACTGATAGAGTGAAGGCACAATCAAAGAGCCAGCTCAGATTTAAAAATCCCAGAGTATTGGCCTCCAAGTATACAGTATATATACTGAACCAACAGCTCATATGCAGGTCTGGGAAGCAAGGAATAGAAGTAGGATCTCCAGCTTGTGATTATTCCCAGTTACTCACTTTTAACTTTTGTGCTTCCTATTCCACCTTAGACTTTGCAAAATTTTTGCTGCTTTCCAACTAGAGAAAACATGTATGACTATCTTGAGCTTCTGATTCTGATGCAGCTAGAAGGTATTAGCGGGAGTAGTCTCTCTTGGGAACCATGAAAAGCTTACTTGCCACTATACAATGAGGACAAAAAGAAATATGTCTGGATCCTAGTGAATTCACTGTGATATCTCTTGGTGTTTTTGAATCCAGTGATAACCAAAAATGGTGATTGCATAAAACACAACCCCATAAGCTCAAAGTAACTTAGAAATCACAACTCTCAAAGTTTAAGGTCTGGGGCACAGTATCCAGCAAGAAGCAAAATTACAAGTGAAGGTGACCATCTGTAACTTCATTTGATAATGTCATTTAAAGTTTGCGTGTTATTTGTATAAGGATATAGCACCTAGCAGTAACGTTTAGAGATTGGATTTTCATGCTTCTTAGGGAAGAATTGAAAGTTTGGATTGAATATCATAGTACAGTGTGAGAAGATATGAACTGCACAAGGGATGGACTGTACCAAATTTAGTTTATGCATAACCTGTCTCTGCACACTGGCCTTGATTTCTGAATGGGGTGACACTCAATGGCCGGTAATGTTTTCATCCTATGCTTACCCTCACTTCAACAGACTGAGAGGCTTGTCGAATATGCCCTATGGGTGCTTCACTTCCAGCCTACATTGAAACTCCTTCCTTTTCTCCCACTGGGTCCCTGATTTCTGCTGAAATATACAATGTTAACTTCAAGGGAGTTAACACTCTTTGGGGTTATCATTGAAGGTGGGAGACACATTATTCCGATAACTTTTCCTCCTTGTTTCTCCCAAGGTAAACAGCCTAGAAATTCAAACTCTCTGAAGATGTCTGAAAAGAAAAAGCAATTGCTTGTCCTAAAGTTACAATCACCTTATTGAGATGACTCCTTTGTCATTGTTTTGCCCACTTCCCTGCCTCACTTCCCTCCCCTCTCCCACCCCAGGCATTCCTTGGATTGCAGAACCAATACCATTGCTACTGTATAAATTTTGCCTAGAGTCTGCTTTTAGGCACCAAGACAACGTAACAAAATACTCGTCCACATTTACTATTAAATCTAGGGATCATAACGATATTACTATGAGTAAATTAGAAAACACAAATTTACTCAAGAAAAATCAGTATCTATTTCGAAGGTTTTAAGCAGATTGTGCCTGAAAGCAATGATTTAACACATGCAGCTTCAGAAAGTTCATTTATATATCACTCTGTGCAATATGACTTTTTATATAAAAATGATTATTCTAAATTAAATTTACTAATTTTTCCTTCTAAGATTTCTTGTTTATGTAGAAAATTGAAAATAATGTTATTAACATTTTGTCTCTATTAGCAAAAAGCATTTCCCAACCAGCTAAATAATTCCAGCTCATAACTTACATGCACCATTAATTATGTGTATCAAAAGTGTTAATGAATATAGCTCTTGGAAGTCTATTCTATAAAAGGTGAAATATTTGAAATAATTGTCAAAGTTATTGCAAATTCAGTTAAAAAGCTAAACATAAAATTATTTCTTTTTGTGTTAATACAAATACAAATTTTGATGTAGCACTCCTTGTAGTAATAAAACTATTCTTACTAAGTTATTAAATTGAGAAATCTTAATTGGTTGTGACATACATATAACTCAAAATTGCACCCCCAAACAGATGTAGTTGTGAAAATGTACAAATACTTTCTTCTGTATACTTCATTATGAATATTATTCTATGTATTTTACACAGTCATAGCAATACAACCGAATAATTTTTATGACTGAGCTGATGTGACTTCCCTCTCAAAAACAAAACAAAACAAAATAACAAAAAAAAATCTAAAAACAAAACCCAAATGGAATATGGTAATATGTGAATTCTCTGCTCTCTCCATCACCAAATGGATTTTCAAAATATATAAGACTTTGAAGAACTAACTTTAAATTAGCCTTAGTGTAGTGCACTGATACTGAATTTGGAATAAAGTCTTCTAATTTTTGTTGTAGTTCTCAAAATTAGTTGAATGTCTTTATTCCAGACAAATCATGAACACAGCTTTACAAAATTTAACTTTAGAAACATAAATTTAGTAAGTTAAAAATGTTAAAAATAAAACTTGCGAACAGGAAGATATTAAAACTTATCCCTAAAAAGACTAATGAAAATTTGAAGAGATAAAATAAGAGTACAAATAGAGCATGAGGTTTAAGACTGAAATTTCATAAAGTTTGATTTGGAAGACTGAAGTCTGTAGGAAGGATCTTTTAAAGGGGCTCTAGTTTTATTTGGATAAACTTATATTCTGTACTATCATGGAATAAAATTGAAAATGTCTATGATTTGATAGCATCAAAGTTTAGTGAAGCAGTCCACAGAATGCTAAATAGCAACTTACAAGACAAGTCCTGTCTTCTAAGACATTTGACAAAAAATTCCAATTGGAAGCAAAAGCACAGTACCTGAAAAAATATTTGGGCTGAAATGTTTATATAATTCAAGTTCAAGAAAATATAGTTGATAATATAATTTATTTAGCAGAAATTTCTCCAAGCCTACAAAACATCTCATTCTCTGTGAAGAAATTTTCACAATCTACAGAAAATAATATGAGGGTTTCAATATTTTCAAACTTATTAACCAAAAATGTTCATTGATTCAGGCAAATTAAAAGTAAATAGGTCACATTAAAATATTTTGAAAAAATACTATGTAATTGATTAAAATATTAAAAAATATATTAAGTTATTTACTCCTTCTGTTGTTTTTAATCTTCCAATAATAAATATAAAGAAGTTTTTTTGATGTTCACATTCACATATATATGCTATTTTTATTTTTAGAAAGAATTGTATTTTAGAAAATAACGTTTGAATGGGACTATTTTACAGATTTTACAATATAATAAACCAATTTTTTGTCAGTAAAAAGTATGTCAAAATTATATAGTTTTGTAGTTTTATGTAATTTAATACTATATTAAATTATAATTATTTTAGTTCTTCTGTCTTTCTGAAAATTAATTTCTTTGGGCATTGAATAGTATGGTCACCATAATATTAGTGTGGAAAACAAACCAACATGTAAAATATACAGATAAATGAATGATACAAATATCAACTGGTGAGAGAAGGAAAAAGAAAGCTATGATTAGGCTATTTTAGTTGGTCACTGAAACTATCTCAGACAAGTAGACATTTTAGCAGATACACATGCATGCTGTAATGGTGGAACCACATGGACATCCTTTGGAAGAGCAGCCATCTAGAGGCAAAATACATAAAAAAGGACCTCAGCCAAAATTAAGCCTGACTTAAATTATGGAAAGGCTAGTGAGATTGAAGAAGAGCTAGCAAGAGGCAGGTAGTTAGTACCTGAAATTTTAAGGAGAGCCTGTGCAAGACCATGGAAGGCCTTGTAATCTCTTGAATGATTTTTTCCTCCCTCACTTTCTATGTGTGTTGGAGAGTACTGGAATGTTTTGAGGGGTGTAGTGACATGATCCTGTTTATGTTTAGAAACTTTCTTCTAGTTAGTATATGGAGTATAGACTGTGAGGATTGGGGCAAAAGTTGGGGGAACAATTACATAAAAAGCAGGGAAAACAAAAATTTTACAAATTAAGGAAGACATAGAATGGCCAACAGGTACATGAAAAAATGCTCAACATCACTAGTCATCAGGCAAATGCAAATTAAAACCACATTGAGATACCACCTCACTTAAGATAGACTGGCTATAATAAAAAATAACATATGCTGGCAAGGGTGTGGAGAGAAGGGAACACTACTACACTGTTGGTGGGACTGTAAATTAGTACAACCACTATGGAAAACAGTATGGAGGTTTCTCAAACAACTACATATAGATCCTCCATACGATCCAGCAATCCCATTTCTGGGTATATACCCAGAGGAATGGAAATCATCATGTCAAAGGGACACCTGCACTCCCACCCATCTCAGCTCTGTTTAAAATAGCCAAGATATGAAACCAACATAAATGTTCATCGAATGATGACTGGATAGAGAAAATGTGGTATATATAAACCATGGAATACTACCCTGCCATAAAAAACAATGAAATACTCCCATTTGTACCAACATGGATGAGCCTGGAGAAGCTTATGTTGAGTGAAATAAACAAAGCAAAGAGCGATAAATCCCTCATGTACTCACACATAAATGGGAGCTAAGAGAGAAAGAAAGAAGGAAAGAAAGACCACAGTAGTGCATTGGACTTGCAGAGGGAGAGAGCATTCCTTGGGCTACAAAGTGAAGTGGGTGGGGGGGGGGAGAGGAGGGAGAGGGAGGGTGGTGATAAGAGTAGGGGACATGGGGTACAAATGCAATTTATGGCAATGGGTATGCTGCCAGTATGAATCTGGCCTTCACATTGTGGCACAAGGGATGACAATCAGCTTTGTATCTCATGAATACTCATAACCAATAAAAAAAATTAAGACAGGAAAGGCACTTTACAGATTTGAATGCCCTCTACTTACCAAGCCCTGGAAATTTACAAAAATTCCCTAATATGCTTAATGGATGTGTATACATCAGTGGGTTTGCTGCAGGAGCATATTGCAATTGAAAGTTTCAAGTGCTTATAAACCATTCAAGCATATATGAAGATAACATAGAAATTTATAGTTAAAAAAATATGTGCAATATAAAACTTTCAGAATTAGTCTCACAAAATTAATGAAATGATATTATCTAGATATGCATATGCAAATATGAATAAGTGGTTAAGCTCAACAATAGCATAAGCAAAAGATTATGGTAATAAGCTCTATTATCTGAATTAATGAATGGCTCACCTCACTTGATAAGGTCAGATGAGTCTCAGTGCATCTCTTAATACAATTTTAGTATTCAGCTCTATGAATCTGCTTAATTATTTCTGTATATTTTAACAGGAAATAAAAATCACAGAGAAGTCAGGTAAGTTGCCTGTGGAAGACAGAAAAAATTAAGAAGAAAACAAACTATTCCTGATTTAGAATATTTCCAAATTTTATGCTTGTTATGTTTTCCAATGATTCACGATGCAGATATTGGATAGTAAATACTTAAATGTTTCCTTCATGCACTTCCCCTTATTTTAATTCCTAATTAAGGTTTTTCAAATTTCTTGTCTCATAGGTATAGTCATTAATAGAATTACATATGAAATGACCATATGTATAAGATCTGTGAGGACTTCACTTATTGTATATCTACATGTGATTATTGTATTACTCTATCCCTCGGTGGGATGAATAGATAGTTCCCTAAAAGGAAAATAGTGTGCCCTGAAAATAAATTTATGTGCATTTTCATCAAATCATCCTTGGAGGGAGAACCTGGAAGCAAAATATATTACAATGCCAATGTGTTCCTCAAGAGGCCGAATAAATTAAATCTTCAGCAGGGAAGCTATATAAAGCTTGCATTGCAACAGCCATGTTCTGCAGCTAGATTGAAAGCACTAATTATAGTTATACAAACCCGAGTGGCCCTATCAAGTCATTTCATTATTCTTTGCTAATCACACTAAAACCACTATCCTTTTCATAGTATTATTTTCCTTCTAAACATTAGTAGCTTAAAAATTAACCATGATTTAAGTCATCAGTACTATATTGTTAGCTATTATATACATTAACAAATAAATGTCTTACCCCAGTGTATTAGTCCGTTTTGTGTTGCTATAACAGAATACTTTGAACTGGGTAATTTACAAAGAAAAATGAAATTTATTGCTTACAGTGTCTGAGGCTAGGAAGCAGGTGGTGGTGACAGTGACCTAGGGGTCTCACATTGCAAGATGGTGGAAGCAGAGAGAGCAGAGAGAGAGAAAGACAATTTCTCCTCTTCCCTTAAAGCCTTCAGAACCATACCCCAACCACCATTTTTAATCCATTCACTATGGCATGATCCTACAATCCAATCACCTGTTCAAGGCCCCACTTTTCAATTACCATAATAGGATTTCCCACCCTCTTACCAGTCACAGTGGGGGCTAAGTTCCTAATACATAAAACTTAAGGGACAGAATTCAAGCTTCAATGAGTTTTGGGGTGACATAATTCAATCCACTGCACCCAGTGAGGGGAAATTTCAAAGGTTATGGCATAGGTCAGAGTTTGCTGCCTAATGGGAAGAAAACATGCTCTCTGGGGACCAATAAATAATTCTAAAAAAACTCTTGCTCTTGCTGTCATTCCCATTCAATTTATGACTTTTAAAACAGCAGTTCTCAAACTGTGCCAAAGTGCCTTGGGGCACTACAATGAACTAACAGGGATGCTGAGGAAATCTTTTAAATTTTGAGGGAAATAGAGTGATCTGTGGAGCATCAAGCAAATTGCAAGTGTGAAGTTGTTGGGAGCTTATATTAATAAATGGAACTGTTAGCTTTGCATTTTGTTTGGTTTTGATTTGATCTAGGTTTTTTGTGGAAAAAAAATACATGACATTAAAGTGTCATGACCTGAGAGATTTTGAAAACCAGTGTTTTATCAAAACTTTGGAAAACTGTTCAAATTAAGAGCACAGTGAGATTCCACATTATCTCATTAGACGGACAAAACTTACTGTCAGATTATATCAAATGTTGGCAGGATGAGAAGCTATGTGGGTACCAATTCAGTGTAGTAGTAGTCTAAGTAGGTACAATTACTTTGGGAAATGATTTGGCATTTATCATTTAAATTTGAGCAGTTGGCTGTAGTGTAGTATGGTCATTTTGACAATATTAATTCTTCCAATACATGAAAATGAAATGTCAATCCAATTTTTCGTGTCCTCTAATTTCATTCATCAGTGTTTTGTAGTTTTCATTTTAGAGATCTTTTACCTCCTTGCTTAAATTTATTCTTAGGTATTTCATTTTTTGGTAGCTATTATAAATGAGATTCCTTTCTTGATTTCTTTTTTCAGCTAATTTGTTTTTGGTGTATAGAAAAGCTACTGATTTTGTGTGTTGATTTTGTATCCTGCAAATTTACTGAATTTATTTCTCAGTTCTAAGAGTTTTTTGGTGGCGTCTTTAGGTTTTTCTGTCATCCGATCATGTCATCTGCAAACAGGAACAATTTGATTTCCTTCTTTTCAGTTTGGATGTCCTTTATTTCTTTCTTTTGCCTAATTGCTCTGGTTAGAACTTTCAATACTATGTTAAATAAGAATGGTGAGTGTGGGCATCCTAGGGACTCGAACTCCCAGGAGATGTGCTAAGGAGTTCTCTGGCTCCTCAGCTGGAATAGGCAACACTGAGCAGGGTGTTGTTGGGGTTGTGGGTAAGATCTTGGGCCCCTGGGAAATGCAATGGGATGTTCTGCAGTTCCACAGCTGGAGTGGGCAACACTGGGCATTCTCTCTGGTGCTGCAATCAGGATTCTCTGACAGAGGTGCTAGCAGCCCCATGCAGGTTTGCTGCACTTGTGGCCAGAATCTTTGATTTCGACAGAGACACTGAGGCACTATGCATCTCTTTACCTGAAGTAGGAGATTCTAAATGGAGTCTCAGGGCTTTGTGAGGTACCTTGCATTCCAAGGAGAGGTACTGGGGTGCTCTGCAGATCCTCAACTGACATGGGTGACTCTGGGCAAGATTTCTGGGGTTTCAGGAGGGTCCCTGCACCCCCAGGAGAAATACTGGGGCACTGCAGCTTCTCAGCTGGAGTGTGCCACTAGGGTCATAGGTAGGAACTTGTACCCCAAGGAGAGATGCTAGGGTGCTCTGCAGCAACTCAGTTAACGTGGGTGACTCTGGTGAGGTTTCTGGGTTATCATTTGGGACCCTGAATCCGCAAGAAGTACACTGTGGAGTTCTGCTGCTCCTCAGCTGGGCTGGGTGGCTCTGGGTGAGTTCACTGGAGCTACAGATGGAACTCTCTGCTCCCGAGAGAGGTGCATGGGCACTCTACTGAAGAGAGCAGGGCCTGTGGTGGAGACAGAAAGCCCTGACAGGTCAGCTCTTAGGCTCTGGAGAGTGCAGCACTGGCTCCCTTTGTCTTGTGGGAGGCCTTTGTACTGTGTTGCACTGCTTGTCCCCAGGTATGCAGGGCATCATGTAGATTTGGAAGCCAGAGTCACAGTGTGATGAGGGGGCCTTACGGATGTGAAGGTGCCAGGGCTGTTGGGAGCCAGGGAAAATGCACGCTGGTGTTGGCTCCATTCCCAAAATAGCAATGTGCTACAGCAGCCTGGGTCTCTGGGAATGCAGGCTCAGCATGAACTCCCTGTCTGAACAATGCAGTTGCTTGGACTCTAAGCAGCTCCTTATACTGTTATAACGATCTGCAGGGGCTGCATGGCTCTTTTGTCACTAGGATTGTAGGCATCAGTGGTGGGATTATAGACTTTTGGGGATTTCTTTTTGCTTACCTTTCCCCACAGTAAGAAGTGTCTCCTGGCTCTGAGGGGCTTCACTTGTCTTTCTATACTCCTGGATTTCTGAGCCTTAGGGGGTCTTCTTCACTGTTTTGTTGAATTCTGGTGTCTTCTCATAGGCAATCTATTCAACGTGTGATTATCTGTTTGTTGTTTTGAGCTTTCTTTGCGTCAGAGACAGAGCTAGGTGCCTTTAGTCAGCCATCTTGAACCACCTTCCTGGAATGGATTTAATGCCATGGCGAACTAATAAAAACATCATTTTAATTAATTTTGAACATGACTCTGAAATAGAAGTTTTTTACTACTGTTCTGGCATGGTGGGTAGAAGCGAATATAATTTTGAGTTGGTTACATTTAGCTCCACATGTAGACAGTTTCATGAGCCATTCTCTTGTCATTACCACTGGACTAGGCGCATAGGCCCACTCTTTATCTTAGATACTTACCAACATCCTGAGACTTTAAACATGTTAGTGGCAATTTAGCAGAAATAAGGGTTATTCACATGAAGTAATTTGAATCTCGATATAGCATAGTCTGAAGACATGCCTAACTGTTATGCTTATTTCATGGTCAATGGACAATGTACTCTATGCTTGTGAATGGAGGCTGAAAGAAAAGCCAACTAACTCAGAGAAAACCTTGGCAAAGGCTCATCAAAAGGAGACTAGATGATGATGATTTGTGCTCACTGACTTGGCACCCATGCAGTTCACAGCCTGGGACATGGGATGCACTTGTTGCAATGGTGGCTGGGCAGTCTCTAGATGCTCACTCAACCATGTAGGGCCGGAAACCACTGGGGTTGATTGTCTCTTTTCACACCCAACCAGTCTCTCCTTTTATTGTGTTCTCTTATTTTTTATCATTTTTTTAAGCCCCAGGAATTATTTTTCAATATGATGGATTCAGATTATTCTTACTAATAATGTTAGCTCCCTTTTCACCCAAAATTCTTCTGAGTCATTTTTTTCCTGGGCAATAAGCACAGAATGTTCTTAGTTGAGTCATTTTAAGAATGCTAATTAATACAAGAAAATACTAAGCATATTTGTTTGAATTATCCCTTTATGTTATGGTCTAAGATTTCCTCAAGTATTACATTTATAGTTAAATCCACTAACTAGCATCCTAACTGAACAACAGGCAAAGTGCTTTTGTTGAATAAATTAGAGCCGTAGTGAAATATTTCTAGATAATTTATGTTATTGTTATATAAATTTTGGATATTTAGAAAATACAGCTTTTTTCTTGGAATGAGAATAATTACCTTTGCAGTTTATTTTACTTAATAGAAACATGCTATTTAAATGTATGTTTAAAAATATATTTTGTAAATAATAACTATCTGTAATACTATAATCTCTTTTAAAAGATGGATGAAACAGAAAAAAGAAGATAATAGTAATTGCAAATGTATCATATGCCACAAGCAGTAGATGCTTTCTCATATGATATCATATTTTTTCCTCGAAACAAAGTAAACTGAGCCTCAATTCATATGGAAAGACCTCAAAATCCAGAGAGGATAAATATTACATTCAAGGTAATATAACTAAGAAGTGGCAAAGTTAAATGTCTACTTGTTTCTGAAGACCATGCTCTTATGATTCTACAATGCAATTAATAACACAGAACTAGATGTAAAAGATTTAAATAACTGTCTATTTATTGCTTGATTATTGTCTTCTACAACAGACTTGAAACACACGATTTCATCTCTTATTCACAAAGTAGAACTAATTCCTATAACTACCTCTGAATCTCTGTGAAATAGTATAACAGTCTAAGGTTCAATGAGCAACACAGATTCCAACCATAAATAAAACTCTTTTATTGGTTTTTATATTTGCAGCAATGTGTAAGTACTACCGTGGTTATGTTCTAGTTCACAGTAATTACCTTGCTTATTATGCTGTTCTTGAAGTGCTTCACACCGGTGATTGTTTCTGCAATTTTACTTTGTACAAATCATCTTACATTTCATTATGAAATGTAAATTAATGCTATTAATTGCTATAGATGTACATAATCCGTTGACTATGTGTGGTTTTGAGCAAGAGTTGCCCATCTTTGCCTTAGTCCATGAAAAAATAAGAGGTCAGCAGCTGTCTTTAAACCTGTCATTAACAAATTCCTTTTGCTGACTCAAAAATATAAGATCCATAAAATGAGGAGCTCTGAGTGCTTTTCTTACTGTTGTTTCCTCAAATCCTAGAAGAGTACCTGTTATGTAGTAGGTGCTCCCTAAAATTTGTTGAGTGAATGGATTTATGATTTGCTCTACAGTTACCAGGAATTCTGTTGCTGCGAATGTACGCCTGCCTTTGTTTATTCCTAGCCCTTAAGTTCCAAAATTCAGAATATACTTATGAGAGGATATAAAATTGAAATAAAAGTCAATTATAATCAACATTCTCAGATTTTTCTAAAATGTGAAAGTTCGCTATGTAAGAAGCCAATCTTCAAATCAATTATGAAAAGGTGTTTAATTAGTAGATTTAAAGTCATTAAGTAGAAAAATATTTGTCTAATTATATTCTGATATGTACAATAATGAAAAGTACATATTTTATAATTACTTGGTCATATTTTTTGGAATATGCTTTTACATGGATTTTTTTTACTGATTTACAAGTAAATTAACACAGATGTTTAACATGTGTTTTAAGTGGTACTGTCTCTTTGGTGAAATATAGCCTCATTTTGAATGGCTTCCACAATATTTCTGAAAGAAAAATTAATCAATTGTCAATTGATATGTCCATTTACATCCTTGAAAAAAGTGTGATTAATATTAATTTTAGTTCCTCAGTTTATTTTATTTTATTTTATTTTATCAATATACACTGTGGTTGATTTTCATGTCCCTTTACCTATTCCTCCCTCCTCACTTCCTCTCCCCTCTCCATCAACATCATATCTATTCACTTGTCTTAACAAATTCAAGGAATTGTGATTGTTGTGTCTTTTTCCCCACCCCACCCCCATTTGTTTGTGTATTTATTTATTTATTTTTAGCTGGCACAAATATGTGAGAACATGTGGAATTTCTTTTTCTGTACTTGACTTTTTTCACTTAATATATTTTTTCTAAGTCCATCTATGTTGGTGCAAATAGTAGTATTTCATTCTTTTTTATAGCAGAGTAGCACTCTATTGTGTAGATATACCACATTTCCATATACAGTATTCTGATGTTGGACACTGGGCTGGTTCCAACTCTTGGCTATTGTAAATAGTGCTGCAATAAACATGGGAGTACAGGTATCCTTTTGCCATGATGATTTCCATTCCTCTGGGTATCTTCCCAGCAGAGGAATAGCTGGGTCATATGGTAGATCTATCTGTAGTTGTTTGATGGACCTCCATACCATTTTCCATAAAGGCTTCACCATTTTGCAGTTCCACCAATAGTGTATAAGAGTTCCTTTTTTCTCCACAACCTCGCCAGCATTTATCATTCTCAGTCTTTTGGATATTAGCCATCCTAACTGGAGTGAGATGGTATCTCAAAGGGATTTTGATTTGCATTTACCAAATGCTGAGGGATGTTAAGCATTTCTTCATGTGTCTGTTGGCCATTTGGTATATTTTCCTTTGATAAACACCTATTCAGCTCCTTTGCCCATTTTTTAATTGGGTTGTTTGTTTTTTACTGTAAATTTGTTTGAGTTCCTTGTATATTTGGATATTAATCCTTTGTCAGATGTATATTTCGCAAATACTTTCTCCAACATGTAGGTTGTCTTTTAACCCTTGTTTCTTTTGCTGTGCAGAAACTTTTTAGTTTCATATAATCCTATTTATTTTTCCTTTGGTTGCCTGTGCTTTGGGGATCATACTCATGAAGTCTGTACCCAATCCTACCTCCTAGACTGTTTCCCCTGTTTTCTTTAAAGAATTTTATTGTTTCAGGGTGTATATTTAATTCTTTAATCCATTTTGGGTTGATTTGGGTATATGGTGAGAGGTTTGTGCCTAGTTTCATTCTCTTGCCTATGGATATCCAGTTTTCCCAGCACCATTGGCTGAACAGGTATTCTCTTCCTCAGTGTGTAGACTTGGTGCCTTTGTCAAAGATCAGATGAGTGTAGGGGTATTGGTTGATTTCTGGATTGTCTATTTTATTCCATTGATCCATTTGTCTGTTTTTATGCCAATACCATGCTGTTTTGGTTATTATAGCTTTGTAATATAGTTTAAAGTCAGGTAGTATTGTGCCTCCAGCTTTATTTATTTATTCATTTGGACAAAATTGCTTTGGCTATTCATGGCCTTTTGTTATTCTATATAAATGTTAGGATAGTTTTTTTCCAATTCAGAGAAAAACGTAATTGGAATTTTGATGGGGATTGCATTGAATTTGTTGATCACTTTGGGTAGTTTGGAAATTTTCACAATGTTAATTCTTCCAATCCAAGGGCATGGATATCTTTCCATCTTTTTGTGTCTTCTTTAATTTCTCTCAACAGTGGTTTGTAGTTCTCATTGTAGAGATTTTTCACATCCTTGGTTAACTTTAGTCCTTAGTATTTTATTTTTTTGGTGGCTATTGTAAATGGGCTAGCTTTCTTGATTTCTTTTTCTGCATGTTCACTGTTGGAGTATAGAAATGCTACTAACTTTTGTGTGTTGATTTTGTATCCTGCAACTTTGCTGAAATCATTTATCAACTCTAAGAGTTTTTCTGTAGAGGCTTTAGGCTGCTCGATATATAGGATCATGTCATCTGCAAACAGGGAGAGTTTGACCTCATCTTTTCATATCTAGATGCCATTTTTTTCCTTCTCTTCTCTGATTGCTCTGGCTAGTACTTCCAACACTATGTTGAATAGGAGTGGTGAGAGTGGGCATCCTTGACTAGTTCCTTTTCTTGTTCTAGTTTGTCATTCAGGATGATATTGGCAGTGGGCTTATCATATATGGCTTTAATTATGTTGAGATACTTTCTGTGTATACCTAATTTGTAGAGAGTCTTTATCATGAACGAATGCTGAACTTTGTCAAATGCTTTTTCAGCATGTATAGAGATCATCATAAGGTCTTTGTTTTTGATTTTATTGATGTGGTGCATTATATTTATTGATTTGAGTATGTTGAACCTACCTTGCATACCTGGGATGAATCCCACTTGATAATGGTGGATAATTTTGTATATATGTTGCTGTATCCTGTTAGCTAGTATTTTACTGAGGATTTTTGCGTCTATATTCATCAAGGATATTGACCTATAGTTTTCTTTTCTTGTAACTTTTTCTAATTTTGGTATAAGGGTGATGTTTGCTTCATAGAATGATTTTGGGAGAATAGCCTCTGATTCAATCTTTTAGAATAGTTTGTAGAGAATTGGTATCAATTCCTTATTGAAGGTTTGGTACAATTCTGCAGTGAACCCATCTGGTCCTGGGCTTTTCTTTGTTGGGAGCCTTCTGATAACAGCTTCAATCTCTTTTATTGTTATTGGTCTGTTCAGATTTTCTACATCTTCTTTTCTCAGTTTTGGTAGTTTGTGTGTGTCTAGAAATTTATCCATTTCCTACAGATTTTGAAATTTTTTGGCATATAGTTGTTTATAGAAGTCTCTAATGATATCCTGTATTTTTGAGGTATCAGTTGTAATATCATCCTTTGCATTTATAATTTTTGTCATTTGGGTCTTCGCTCTTCTTTTTTTAGTTAGACTTGCTAGTGGTTTGTCAATTTTATCTTTTCAAAAAACCAATGTTTTGTTTCATTGATCTTTTGTGTCATTTTGGGGAGTTTCTATTTTATTAAGTTCTGCTCTGATCTTAATTATTTCTTTCTGTCTGCTAACTTTGGGTTTGTATTGTTCTTGTTTTTCTAGTTCTTTAAGGTGAATTGTTAGTTTGTTTACTTACCATCTTTCCATTGTTCTGAAGTAAGCATTTAATGCAATAAATTTCCCCCTCAGTACTGCTTTTGCAGTATCCCACAGGTTTTGTTATGATGTGTCATTATTTTCATTAGTTTCAATAAATCTTTTGATTTCCTTTTTAATTTCTTCTTGTACCCATATGTCATTAAGTAGAATGCTGTTTGATTTCCATGTGTTTGTATAGTTTTCAGAGTTTCATTTGTTATTGATTTCTAATTTTAATCCATTGTGATCTGAAAAAAATACATGGAATAATTCCAATTTTTATGAATTTGTTGAGACTTGATTTGTGACCTAACGTGTGATCTACCCTGGAAAATGTTCCATGTACTGATGAGAAGAATGAATATTTGAGGTTTGGGGATGTAATGGTAATGTTCTTTATATATCTGCCAAATCCAATTGGTCTAAAATGATGTTTAGATCTTGTGTTTCTCTGCTGATTCTTTGCTGAGAATGATCTGTCCAATATTGAGAGTGGGGTGTTCAGGTCCCCTTCTATTATGGTATTAGTGTCTATCTCATTCTTTAGGTCTAACAGTGTTTGCTTTATAAATCTAGCTGCTCCAACGTTGGGTGCGTATGTATTTATGATTGTTATGTCTTCTTGATGGATAAATCCTTTTAACGTTATATAGTGGCTTTCTTTATCTCTTTTTACGGTTTTTGGTTTAAAGCTATTTTATCTGATATAGAATAGCTTCTCCAGCTTCTTTTTCATTTCTATTTGCATGGTAAATCTTTTTCCATCCTTTCACTCAGCCTATGTGTGTCTTTACAGGTTAGGTGAGTCTCTTGAAGGCAGCATACAGTTGGGTCCACCTTTTTAATCCAATCAGTCAGTCTGTGTCTTTTGGGTGGGGAATTGAATCCTTTTACATTAGAGTTGTTATTGAAAGGTGTTGATTTACTCCTAGCATTTTATTGATTTTTGTTTGGAGATCCTAAGTATCTTTTGTTTCTTTCTCATTTACTGTTTACTGTTAGTTTCTTGGATAAACATTTTTTCTCTTTTATTGTTAACATTTTTATTTTACTTGTGGTTTTTGTTTTTTCTTGAGTATTTATGGTAGTGCTGGTTGCTTTTCAGGTACCAAACCCAGTACTCCGTTGAGAATTTCTTGTAAAGCTTGTTGTGTGGTAGTGAACTCCTGCAGTTTTTGTTTGTCTGAGAAATATGCTATTTGTCCTTCATTTTGGAAGAATAGCATTGCTGGGTAAAATATTCTTGGCTGGTAATCTTTGTCTTTCAGTATTTTGAATATATAATCCCATTCTTTTCTGGCTTTTAGGGTTTGTGATGAAAGTCTGATATTAGTCTGATAGGGGTTCTCTTATAGGTGACTTGATGCTTCTCTCTTGTAGCTTTTAAGATTCTCTCTTTGTCTTTGAGTTTGGCCAATTTGACTATAACATGCTTTGGAGAGGACTTTTTTCAGTTTAATATGTTTGTGGATCTTTGAGCCTCCTGAATCTGATGATCTGTGTCTTTTCCTATACCTGGGAAGTTTTCTGTCATTGTTTCATTGAATATGTTTTCAATGCCAATTCCTTTTTCCTCCCCTTCTGGAATACCCATGATTTGGGTATTTGAGCACTTATGGTTGTCTGTTATCTCTCTTAGATTTTCTTCAATGTTTTTAATTCTTTTCTCTCTCTCTCTCTCTTTTTTTTTTTTTGTCTGCCTGTGTTATTTCAAACAGCCCATCTGCAAGGTCAGAAATTCTCTCTTCTGCTTGTTCTAGCCTGCTGGTTAGCCTCTCTGCTGTGTTTTTTATTTTGTTGAATGAATTCTTCAGCTCTGTAAACTCTGCTGCATTCTTTTGCCGGGCACTGATTTCTTTGTACATTTCTTCTTTCAGGTCCTGTATACTTTTTCTCATTTCATTGTGTTGTCTAGTTGAGTTTTCTTGTATCTCATTTAGTTTCCTTAGAATTGTTGCTTGAAATTCTGCATCAGTCATTTGAAGGACTTTCTGCTCTATAGGATCTAGAGCTTGAGAGTTATTATTACCATTTGGTGGTATTGCACTTTCTTGATTTTTCATATTTCTGGTATCCTTTGGTGTTCAGTCATTGTGGTAGGCGATTTCACGGTCCACTCATTTGACCCTAATGTCTGGCTAGTATCTCGCAGGGACTGCCAATTTGGCCTGGCTGCCTCAGTGCTTGTGGTTGGGATGCTCGGGCCTCCCTCGGCCACAGGGACTGGCCTAGGCCAGGAGTCTCTCAGTGGAACCTACCTGTTCCAATGCCGGTGGCTTGGGGCCCTGTGGGCGTCATGGCTTTAGGGTCTCTCTGGGCGGCACGCACGGGCCTGGACTGGGAGCCCCGTGGCAGTGCCTACTTGCTCTGGCATGGGTCTACCTCTTGAGTTTTTAAATGACTCCATAGAAAGTAGATATTGATGTAGCCTTAACAGATCTAACAGCTGTGGAAACTTCACCTGGTAAAGTGTTCACATGAATTCACCTCTTCAAAGATCATTTCAATAGTATTAAACAATGTGCATCTAACAAGTAATTATTTAGAAAATTAAAGTTGTACCATAGCTTAAAGAAAACTTTTTTGAATTAGGAGTTAAATCCACATTAGTCAAGTGTCCCCAGTGATTAATTAGAAGAAGATCTGTAAGTGCTAATTGTGCCACTTGGGAATCTTTAATGTTGGTTCTGCACTTGCTTTGAAGTTTTGTGAAAGGAAAGGAAGTGGAAAATATTTTTACGTGTGATACGTAGATAGATAACCACTACCAAATAATATAATAAAAGTAGCATAGCTATGATTCCATCCAAATTTAATTACATTGCTCTAAAAATTTAATGTTAAAAAGTTTAATTCCATTATTTTATGGTAAATTGGGCATATCAGTTTTAATAACTGTTAATGTTGCAGCTTTCCTAAGGAAGTAATTGCTGAAAAGCTATGATTTGTGAACCATGTTGCTTTGTCTTTTTGGGTTATCTGATGTTCAAAAATTATGAAAACTTAATTTCTAAAAGTCTGAATGTTAAAAACTACATGTATATTATAAAATCAGTATTAAAAAACCAACAACATTGTAAATTCATGATGAATTTTATTAGTTTTTCTAATAAGAAATGAAGGCAAAACTCAGAATTTCAGGTGCTTAAACTACTATAACTTAAATTCTTCACTATTGTCTTGCAAGGTACTAAGAACTATAATTTACAGAATACTTTCCTCAGTAAAGTTAAAGAAAATCCCAGGTGAATCTTTCTATGGTCCTGGATAAATACTTCAGAAAAAAAAATCAGTTATATATAAAAAGATAATTATACCTTTTTATTTGTAGCATATATTCACTAACTTTGTAAACCAAGTCCTCTGGCTTTACTAACTACACAACAGAGCCTTTGGAAGCTAATGAGAAATCTACTGGGAAACTTAGCCAGTCTCTACTCAGTAAAATTGTATTAGTTTCCTATTACTGCTAAAACAAATTACCACAATTTAATGACTTAAAACAGAACATATTTATTGTTATAGTTTTGGAGGTCAGAAGTCTAAAATGGGTTTCTAGGAATGTGTTCTTTCTGGTGACTTTAGTGGATACTCATTTCCTTGCCTTTTCAGCTTCCACAGGCCACCAACATTTCGTGGCTCATTGCCCCTTCCTTAATCTTCAAAGATAGCAGGGTAGCATCTTTTCTCCTCTTTGATCTCCTATCTCCCTTTTGAATGAACCCCTGTGATTGCATCAGGACTACATGGATATAATCTCCCCATCTCAAGATACTTAATTATATCTGCCAAGTTCTTTTTGCCACAGATTCTAAGTATGTGGAAATGGTTATCTTTGATGAGTCTATTCAGCCTACCTTCAGAATGATTAAAATTATTTGTAAAGAATTACTTGCTGCTAATTTTTATGACCACTACATAGCATTGCCCATGATTAATAGCTCTAAAACAAACTCAAATTACCAAATATACTGGTATAACTTTTGATTTTGTGCTAATATTCAAGTTTATTTTCTTTCTCTAAGGCACTTAAATATACAAAAAATTTCTCTTCATTGTGCCTATATATTTAGAATGCTCCTCTATTAGGTTCTATTGGTGAAGTTGACTCTTACTAACCAACATTTAAAGTCAGTCCAAGCACATAGCTTATTTGGATTAAATGTACCTAATGATCACTTTGCATTTATAAATACGTATTGGTTGTTGTATGAAGATTTTTTTTCCTAAAAATATGTATTTCAGTTCCATTCAAATGATTTATTTAGAACCAACTATACACCAGGCACTATTTTAGCTGTAAAGAAAACAAAAACAGGATATAACACATTATAGAGCTCAAAACCTGTTCAATAAGGGTGAAAAATACAGTCATATTTCACTATCCATAAAATAACTAATTTCTGGAATGTTTCTGGAAAACCTTTTAACACCCTACCTCTCTGCAAGAATTTTTAGGCATCTCAGGAATCACTTTTTGAATAGATGACAAATTGAAATATTAATGTCAGAAAATGAAATTCTCTTTAAGTCAAAGTTTCTCCTATGCCTTTGTTTATTCTTTAAATAAAAATCTAAATTATATGAGATTAAATAAAAATCTAAATTATATGCAGAGATTATGTTGGGTGTCCAGAGGGAGAAAAACCAGCAGGCATGGATGTGAAGTCATTTTTTCTTCCAAGCTGGGAAAGATTCTAGGGTTTTTATAAAATAAATACTAGAAACTTAAGCAAAACTCAGTTACAGTGCCCCAGGAAGGTAGTAGGGACTCATACAGTTGGGGCAGAATTAGGGAGATGTGGGACAAAAATGAAGAATCTCTCTCAGGGTTCTAACAGCCTTGAGGGTGCCTTGGAGGCAAGAGGGCAACTGGACCTGAAGGGGCAAGGGAAGCTCCGGTGACAACCAGCATGGACACCAGTATGGATGAATAGTAGGGGCCAGCCATGCATATCCTTCTGAGCTAGTTAAAGCACCAGAGCTTTGAAAACCCTAAAAATAGATAAAATTTCCTAAAACAGGACATGATGAAAAGATGGATTTAAGTTAATTTTTAAAAAAATTTGATACACATTTTAATTTATGGAATTAAGTTCCTTTTCAACTACCCAAAGCATATATAGATGCTCCTAGTCTTACAGTGGGGTTACATCCCTATAAACACCTTGTAATTTGAAAATACTGTAAGTCGAAATGCATTTAATACCCCTATCCTACCGAATGTCATAGCTTAGCCTAGCCTACCTTAAACATGCTCAGAATACTTACATTAACCTACAGTGGGACAAAATCATCTAACACAAAGTTTGTTTCATTATAAAGTGTTGAATATCTCATAATTTATTGAATACTCTACTGAAAGTGAAAAACAGAATGGGTACTGGAACTATGGTCTCTACCAAATGCATACCACTTTCATACCATAATAAAGTTGAAAAATTGTTAAATTCAACTATCATAATTCAGGGACCATCTGTACAGGAGAATTTTTTTTTAATTTCCTTTTTTCTCTTTAAAATTTGCCTAGATTTAGTTTACCCATTTGAAATTAAAACCTGGTCTAAAGCTAAATTACGTTCTGTTAATGGTAGATATTTAATTAAATTTACAAGTAGTGTGTATTATAGAAACACACCTCTCATTATTGCTTTGAAAGTTATAGTAAACATTTCCTCTACTCTTGATATTTTTATCTTCCTTAAGACAAAACTTTTCCTATATTTTGCCAGTTTCGTTTTATTGATACAATCTTGTATTTTTCTTTTCTTTGCTGTCATTGATTTTTTGTTGAATCTCCCAATATTACAAATCAACTCAATTACTCTCAGCTATCAATTCCTGCTCTTTACTTCCCTGTTCATACACCTTGTGTTTGCAGGGTATGTATGCTGTCAGAAAATATCAGAAGATGATATTTATAAGTTTTTGGTTTGCATATAAAACTAGCATGTATGTTTTCAACTTTTTCTGGTATATAAATTTGTTCTTTGGAAACTGGAACTGCCCATTTGTTCAGTCCCATCTCTTCTAATATTCTTCTTCCTGCTTCTTATTCAAGAACTGGTTACCTTTAGAGCCACCTGAAAAATGTAAGAGTGACGTTTTTCACCTGACTTCTGAGAATAAATTGTCTTTTTATAGCAGTGTTCATGCTTTCAGATTTTTGGCAGTTTTTACCTTGTCACTTGTTTTTTAAAGGGATGATACTATAATGCAAGTGCTTCTTAATGAACTCTTTAAAATAGGCCTATATAAATACCTCCATATTATTTTTTAGACTTTTTTTTCAAAATAGCTCCATTATTATGTATAGATAAACCAAGCACAAGGTTTGCAAAACCTTTCTATCTTATGCATGTTAATAATAATATCCCTTTAGAAATGTTGCAGTTAGAAGTAGTAGAGGTGGTCAGACCTCCTTTTCTTAATATTTTATTTATTTAGCTGGTTAGAAAATCTTCAGAGGATGACAGTTGTCAGTTACAGTACCAGTAGCATGCTCTCTATTTTGAAATGTTGAACTTTGGGAATAATCTAAAATCTATATGATTTTGGAAATGTTATTTAATCCTTGTGTTCTTCAAGTGAAAATACACAATTGGAATAATAAAAAGATGATTCATTTTTTATGTAGATTAAATTATTTCTGATGCACACAAACATAGTAAATACTATATATTTGCTTTTCAAATAAATGATTTTTAGAAGTTGTGCAATTATGAGTTACATGATTTCACTAAACTTGGTCTGCAACCCTCTACCTTTAGAACATGACATGTTGTGGATGAACTTAGAGAAAATTATGTTAAATGAGATAAGTCAAGTATTGAAAGAGAAAAAGAGAGAAACTGCATGTCCTCACTCATAAGTGAGAGTAAAAAAAAAAAATGGAAAGAAAAAGAAAAACAGCAACAACAACAACAACAACAATCACAATAATTCATTGAACTTTCAAAAGGAGAAAACAGAAGTGAGATTACCAGAGGTGGGAAATAGGAGGTTAGGTGGAAATTGGTAAAGGGCTGCAAAAAATGATTACGTTGTATTATGCTGGATATACCAGTTATCCTGACTGGAGTATCACACATTGCACACAGCTATTGATATTCAGTGCGGTACCCCACAGATATGTACAATTACATTTCAATAATAAAAAAAAGAACATGACTTGTTGAACTTCTTCAATGAATTGTGCCTTCAGGTCAAATATTAGCTCCTCAGAGAGATCACCTTACCTTAACTAAAGTAGCTACCCTTAACAAACTGTGTGTGCAAGCACGTGTGTGTGTGTGAACATATGATATCATTTCTCTTGAATATATACATAGGAGTGGAATTGCTGGGTCATATGATAACTCTGAGTTTCAAAATTTGACAAAGTATCACACTATTTTCCAGACAGCTGCACCATTTTTCATTTTTCATTCCCATCAGCAGCAAAAGAGGATTCCAATTTTACACATTCTCACCAACACTTGTTATTGTCTATCTTTTTAATTAAAGCAATATTAGTTGGTGAAAAGTAGTACTTTATTGTGGCTTTTACTTGCATTTTCCTATGAATAATGATATTGAGCGTACTTTCTTGTGTGTATAGGTCATTCGCATAACCACTTCAGAGAAATGTCTATTTAAATCCCTTGTCCTTTTTCAGTTGGGTTGTCTTTTTGTTATTCAGCCGTAAAAGTTCCCTATATATCTGGACACCTTTAGCCTATACATGATTTGCAAATATTTGTCCCCATTCTGCTGGTTGTCTTTTTACTCTCTTGATGGTATCATTTGAAGCACAAAAGTTTTTAATTTTGAGGTAGTGCAATTTATCTATTTTTTTTCTTGGTTTGTGCTTTTGCTCTCATCTCTAAGAAACTATTGCCTAATCTGATGTTATACAGATTGATTCCTATATTTTCTTCTGAGTGTTTCATAGTTTTAGCTCTTAAACACAGGTCTATGATCCATTTTGAACAGACATTTATAGATGGCATGAAAAAGGTTTCCAACTTCACTCTTTTGCATGTGGCTACTCAGTTGTCCCAGCACCATTTGATGAAAAGTTTATCACTTCACTATTGAATTATTTCAACATCTTTGGAAAAAAAATGAATATGACTATATGGGTATATTTTTGGAATTTCAATTCTACTTCATTGATCTATTTGCCTATCCATATGCTACTACCACACTATCTTAATTGATGTAGTTGTAAGAAGTTAAGTTTGAAATTGGAGAGGTTGAGTGCTCCAAATTTGTTCTTTTTCAGCTCTGCTTCAGGTATTCTGAGTCCCTTTCATTTCCAAATGAATTTCAGAATCAACTTGCCAATTTCTGCAAAAAAAAAAAAAAAAAAAAAAAAAAAAAAAACCCTGAAATTATGATAGGAATTAAGCTGCATCTGTAAACCAGTGAACACCCAAATATTTTTTTTTCTTTTTCTTATTAAATCCAATATTTTGAGCAATACAATCTTATTTCCTATAATAAAGCAGTACTGTCAATCTGAATCATGGTAATTTTTATAGTTGATTTTTTTTTTATTTGTGTTTCAGATATAATACTTATGTGACTATTCCACCAAACAAATATAATTTAGTTTTGTCTTTTCAAATATCAGGTGCATTCAAAATAAAAATATGATAATACTTTATAATAATGCAAAGTGGTAAATCACTGAGAACTTATTTTCCTTTAAGAAGATATTATTCAAGCTACAGAAGCATTATTCCAGGTGGAGGATCACTTCTAGTTGAAGGAATTGGGAAAAACATTATTGGGAAATGAAATATGTTATAAGTTCAGGAATAAATGACCTGATTTTTATATGCAGCTTTGGAGAGTCTGTGGAATGGGGAATCTGTTTTCAGATATTATCGTGGTGAAAAAACTATGAAGCATATAACACATGGCAGACTATTAAGCTCTTGTTCACCCACAGGAAGAAACATAAAAAAAATCAGAGTTTGTCTAAGTCAGCTTGTCAGAGCCCAGGAAAACAACCAAATGTTTACAAAGCAACCAAGAAAATACCAAAAATACCCAATTAAGAAAAGAAGAACAGCCACATTAAAAATAGTAGAAAAGTTTTGTGGCATTTTACTTGCCCTCACCCCAGTGGCCGTCTTGGTTTTGGTCTTAAATGGTGGCAGTCCAGGGTCTGCAGTTCCTTCCCTCAAAATGGAGGGAACAGAGAAGACTGTTTGCAAATTTTTGAGTATGTCTGTTCTAACCTGTCTGAGGGATGCTGGAAGGACTGACTTGCTCATCTCTGGCCCACATAACTTGAAATTCAGGTAGAAAATCTAGCTGGGACTGCTTGTAAAAGCTGTTAGGGGAATACAAACCTAAGAATCCTGGGCAAGAGATTCCTGGTGGAGACATACAAAGGTACTTCAAAAAGTTAGTGGAGAAGTGGAATTAAAAGATAATACCAATCTTTCCATGGACTTTTTAAAGATCCCTCATAGAATAGACCATTTGAGGTCTAGAAAAGAGACTCTTTAGGAAAGGTGGAAACAAACCAATTGTCTATGAACAAATGAACGAATCAACAAAATGTGGTATATACACACAATGAAACATTCAGCTTTAGGAAGAAAGGAAATTCTGACACATGGCACAACACAGATGAAACTTGACATTATGCTAAGTGGAAATTAGCTAGACATAAACTTACAAATATTGTATGATTGCACTTACATGTAATGAATAAAATAGGCAAATTCATAAAGACAGAAAGTAGAATGATGGTTGACTTTGGCTGAGGGGAAGGGAAAATAGGAAGTTATTGTGTAACGAGTTTGGAGATTTTGTTCGGGATGATGAAAAAGTTCTAGAAATGGATGGTTGAAGTGGTTGCACAACATTGAGGTTATAATCAATGCCACTGATTTATACACATCAGCATAGTTACAACACTAACTAAAAGTTATGTATATTTTACCACTATAAAAAATGTCAGAAAGAGATTACAAATGTTTAGTGATGGATATATTAAGCGCCCTTTGATCTTTGCACACAATATATATGTACCCAAATATTACATTGTACACCATGAATATATACAATTATCATGGGTCAGTTAAGAAAAATGAACTAAAGAGAGAGAGAGAAAAAAAAAAGAGAGAAGTAGAGAGTAGAATAGTGATTACCAAGGGCCGACCCCGTGGCACACTCGGGAGAGTGCAGCGCTGGGAGCGCAGCAGTGCTCCTGCCGCGGGTTCGGATCCTATATAAGGATGGCCGGTGTGCTCACTGGCTGAGTGCGGTGCGGCTGGTCACAAAAAGACAAAAAAAAAAAAAAAATAGTGGTTACCAGAGGCAGGCAGGGAAAGTGGGGAGAGGGATGGGGAGTTTGTTGGTAGACTTGTATAAAGTTACAAAGATACAGTTAAATAGAAAGGAATAAGTTCTGTTGCTGTAGGGGGACAATAGCTAATAATATTGTATTGTATATTTTAAGAGAGCCAGAAAAGAGGATCTTGAATATTATAACCATAAAGGAATGGTAAATGTTTAGGTGATAGATATACTAGCTATTCTGATTGAATCGTGATACAATATGTGCATGTACTGAAACAAATTGTACAACACAAACACGCACAATGAAAAGAAAAGTCAACTAAAAAATATGGCACATGATCTGGAAGTGTGTTCTCTATTTGACCAGAGCATGCAGGAGGGAATAGTAAATGGGGGAGGATTAATCTGGAAAGATTTAATCCGTGGTGTGAAAGTCTTGAATGCCAGAAAGAGTAGCCCATTGTTTATAGACAGTAGAAATCCACTGAACACTTATTTCCCTTAAAACGATGTGATTGGGGTTGTGCATTTGTACCATTAATCTGACAATGTTGTAAAGGATGTCTTTTAAAGTTATTATTTTAGTAATGTGGTATGCCATAATAAATTATTTATTAGGTAGCCAGATATTTATAAAAGGACAACAAAAGGAACATCATGCTTGTTACCCACCTGTTTGGTAAGCATTTCTGTTTTTATTTTTTGACCATATCTCAAGTTATACACATACATTCACCTATGTTCAAGAATCCAGATATTTAGCCATATATTTAAATAAATAAAATAATTTTCTAGGAAAAATAATTAAAATTAATAAAGAGAGAAGGTAGAGGGAAGAAGAGAAGTAGGGAGGAAAAGAAAGGGAGGAAGGAAGGAAACCAATGATACAAAATTGCCACCAAAAGAACAGCTGCATGTACTCTGGACTGCAATCTAAAATGTGTAAAAAGTTGTATAAGATGATAAAACCAACAAAAGTGTAGCAAAGGCTACTATTCACCGACAACACCAGCTCCATGCACTGTCTTAAACTCTGTCTTGCACATTTGCCTTAATTCTCCCTTTATGTGAACATGAATTCACAAAATATGGTGAGAAGTCTATTTATTACTCTATATCTCTTTCCTTTACAATGAAGAGTATCATTAAGTAAAAGCCAATCTTCACCTACAAACTGAAATCTTTTAACATGGTTGAATATACAATTCTCAGGTATTCACCAGTTCTGCAGCAGTAAATCAACACTAGAATATCAGAGTTATTTTCATAAAATATTAATGCTGCAGCTTAAAGGGACAAAAGAATGCCAAGGAAAGATTTTGAAAATCTGTTTTATTCTCTTCCTATGAGGTTTTATTACTTTCATAATTATACCAAACTAGTAAAAATAATTTGCAAATTAACAAGTCTTGATCATAATATTCACAATAAAACAGTGATTTTGTACAATCAAGTTTAATGAAAGTAGTTAAAGAGAAAGAAGCAGCATGCATGGCAGTTAATAGATTAGAAAAATACTCACCTAGAACAAAAAAATGTCTTCAAGTCAGAGCAATATGGTGCCAAAACACAAAATAAATGTTACTCCCTCTCTTTCTTCAGCACATAGAAAAATAGAGGGTTTTGCTCTTCTTTCCCATTAGGAAAGAAAAATGGTAAAATTAAATACAAAGAACATAGTGTCTCAAATTTTCTATTTAAAAAACTCATTTCTAAAAGTCATTTGTGTAAGTAAGTTGGACAAAAACAGCAAAAGTTGAAAAGAAATATGACTTTTTCTTCTCAATTTTTCAACTTTTAATGATCTGTATGTACAGTATATACTTACTTCTTAGATTAAACAACTGGTTAACATCCTCTAGGCACATTTTGAAGCTGATAAAAAAAGATCATTGTTTCCATCATGGCTTACAGCGTAAAAGACAATATGAAAACAAAGCATGTTCTTAAATATAGGCTTAAATTCCTCTAATCATATGAAAGCACGTGGTTTTTGACTATAGGTCATTCAGTGGTTGTTTGATCTGAACAGCTTGGCACTTGTAACTTTGCAAGAGCCCCTAAAATCAGTATTAAGTTTTTTTCAGGAAAACAATGACGGAATGCAGAAATTAAGCTCAGTAAAATACTAAGGTCCTGTCACAACAAAAGTGAATTAATAGGACATGAAGACAGAGTTTAAGGAAAGACTCAATGGAACAACTGTTGAGAGATCATCTTTTGTGCACCAGGAACTGTGCTTGCCTCTGAGTATATAGAGACATACCATTCTCTCTTAATTTCAAGTTCACAGCTGGTAGGAGTGACAAATATGTCACTGGAATACACTGCAATAGGTTATGACACGTGGTAAGTGCAAAAATAGAAGTATGTATCCTAGGTACAGAGATAGCACAAAGAGGAGAACACTGACTCTTCCCGGATGAAGGCTATACAAAGAGGAGAGAGTCTTTCCTGGTGAATAATAAATAAAAGTTTCTAAAAATGTAATTATATGTGGGAAGGGAATGTGTGAGAGTGAAGAGAAAGAGTAAGTATAGTCAGCAACCATTATGGCTTGCCCAGGCAAGTATAATACCATCTGGATTGTTGTAGTGTAGAGTGAGAGGGAACAGCAAGAGATGAGGAGGGAGAGACTGGACCGGGCCAGCACATGAGCTTGTCTGTATGACATGTGAAAGTCCGGGACTTATCCATTCAGTGAAGGAGAAGCAGAAGAGATTGAAAGAGAGAAAATATGATTAGAATTGTTGTTCATAAATTGACTTTGGAGTCAGGGTAGGGAAGGGACTAAAGCATTCAAACTAAGACAAGGAGAAAGCAAGTGGCTAGTGTGATAGTCCATTAGACATATGAGTGAGGACTTTATCATGTAGTGCTACAGATAAAAACAATAAAATAACAATACAGACTTTTGAAATATTTTGGAAGAAAACAGATCAGGACTTATCTGCAAAAATACGTGAGGGAGAGGAAGAAATAAAGGATCATTTCAGGTTTCAGAATTTGAAATGTGGAAGTTGATGCTATCGGTGAAAATAGAAGTGTCAATGGAATATAAGAGGACAATCTGGACTGGGTAGAATTGAATAAGTTTATATTGGAGCATATGGAATTTAAGATCATGGGCTCATCAAAATGCTGATGTCCAATGGACAGTTGAAAAAGAAGTTCAGAATCTTTAAGGCAATTGATTTAAACAACATGGTGGTTTTAGGATGTATAGGACATTACTAACCAATCACTAGATCATTACATTTTTGTAGAGGTAAAATTATATAGCAAAGAAAATATAGTGGTCCCTTCTAGGACAGAGGGAAGGGTGCAATATCAGGAAGAGACACTAACAGGTGCTACTGAGATTCTGACATTATTCTACTTCATGACTCACATCATAGGTAACACAGGTATTTTTTTTTTCAGCTGTTTTCTGCACTGTATTTTCATGTTTTATGGATTTTTCACTTTGTGCATTTTATTCGTCATGAAACAAAGTTTTAAAGATGAAGTTAGGATAGTATTTTTTTTTTCTGGTGATTCATGTACTGGCAGTCCTTACAATTCAGGGGTTTAATGGACCAGTTTAACCTTGAGTTATGTAAATTTATATATGGATGTTCATTTTTAGGTACAATATTTTATTTATACTTTCTAATGGTATACATGTAACTTTTTGTTTGGAGTCTAAAAACTAATGAAATCTGGAAAATACTACAAGGAATATAAGGAAGAAAAGACTTGAAGAAAGATACAGTAATGTAGGGCCTTCACAACTAACAGGTTTGTTGTAAAAGGCAATCCAATGCAAATATTTATTTAACACCTCGACATGTAAGGGGAGAGAGAGAGAGAGAGAGAGAGAGAGATCAACTGATATATAAAATGTGAACCTATATTTACTGGTGATTGTTCCCAAGTATATGATGAATTCAACTAAGTCTCTAAATATTATGTCCTTATCCAAACTCAGTAACCTTAGAAACAGAAAATATTTATGATGGGCTAATTACTAACAGTGTGTTCTTCACTGATGCGAAGAAAATCTAAGATGAGACAGAGTTTCTGAATTTACAGTAAAGTATAAAAGTGTGTGTGGTTTGGGGCATGACAGAAGGAAATGGTGAGGACTGTAAGTACAAGGGAGTATGCTTCTCCACCACGTAATTTCACCATTAAAAGAATTGTATGATATAATTTAAAACCTAAGTACATAGTTTTTGCTTGATTGGTGTCTTAGATCTGGTGCAATTGGAAACAAATTATGAGCAGGAGATTTTCATGCTAGAGATTAATTGAAAGTAACCTGAAAATAAAACCTGTAGAGAAATGAAGACAATAAGATTGAGCACAGGGAGAAGTTAATTTATGACTATTTTATGCACACCAGAAAAGATTCTGCAGCAGGTGATCCCACAAGGAGTTCTGGAGCCAGAATGCCCTTTCAGAGACGTCCCTTGATGCAGGGCAAAAGAGGAGAACCTACATGCACCAGCACTGAGCAGCCATTGGAGGGGCTGCCCTTGGTGAGGGGATCTGACATTGAGGGAGAAGGTTTTCTTAGTCTGAGGGATTCAGTTCTGACCATCAGCAGCCAACTGAAGGTTTATGCCTTGGCCATGAAGGGAATACACTAGTATCTACTACACAAAGCAAGACCTGATTTTCAGATTTAAAAGTAATCATCAAGTCGAAGGTATACCTGTTCCCCAGTGTTCATCGCAGCACTCTTTACAATAGCCAAGAGTTGGAACCAGCCCAAATGTCCATCATCAGATGAGTGGATATGGAAAATGTGGTATATCTACACAATGGAATACTACTCAGCTATAAAAATGAATGAAATACTGCCATTTGCAACAACATGGATGGACCTTGAGAGAATTATATTAAGTGAAACAAGTCAGGCACAGAAAGAGAAATAACACATGTTCTCACTTATTGGTGGGAGCTAAAAATAAATAAATAAATTCACACACACACACACACACACAAAAAAAAAAAAAACCAGGGGGAGGGGGGAGACATAACAACTATAATTCCTTGAAGTTGATACGACAAGCAAACAGAAAGGGCATTGTTGGGAGGGAGGGGGGAGAGGAAGGAGGGAGGGAGGTTTCGGTGATGGGGAGCAATAATCAGCCACAATGTATATCGACGAAATAAAATTAAGAAAAAATTAAAATTAAAATAAAAAAAAAAGAACTGACGCATTTCACTAAAAAAAATAAATAAAATAAATAAATAAATAAAATAAATAAAAGTAAACACTTAAATACTAAAATAAACAAATGCATGACATTTTAAATGTATTCTTAAGGGTACCAGGTGATATTTATTTAATTTTTATATCTCGGGAAGTGATTTTCTAATGTTCTGAAGTTATTTTTATACTATTGTGTTTTTTTTATTGGATATGAATATTCATGGCGTACAAAGCTGATTGTCACCACTCGTGCCCAAGATGAGAAGACTAGATCCATACTGGCAGCATGCCCATTACCACAAATTGCGATTATACTCCATGTCCCTCAACCAGTTATCCCGACCTCTCTCCCCTTCTCTTCCCCGCCCCCATCCACTTTGTATCCTTAGGTATGTTCTCTCCGTCTACAAGTCCAATGCACCACTGTGGTCTTTCTCTCCTTCCTTCTTTCTCTCTTAGCTCCCACTTATGACTGAGCACATACGGTATTTATCCCTCTGTGCTTTGCTTATTTCACTCAACATAAGTTTCTCCAAACTCATCCATGTTGTTGTGAATGGGATAATCTCATTCTTTTTTATGGCAGAGTAGTATTCCATGGTGTATATATACCATGTTTTCCCTATCCAGTCATCCATTGATGGACATTTAGGTTGGTTCCATATCTTGGCTTTTGTTAACAGAGCTGTGATGAACATGGGAGTGCAGGTAACCCTTTAACATGTTGATTTCCATTCCCCTGGGTATGTACCCAGAAGTGTGATTGCTGGATCGTATGCAAGATCTATCTGTAGATGTGTGAGAAACCTCCATACTGTTTTCCATAGTGGTTGTACTAATTTACAGTCCCACCAATAGTGTAGGAGTGTTCCCTTCCCTCCATACCCTCACCAGCATTTGTTATTCACCATCTTTTTGATTATAGTCAGTCTAACCGGGGTGAGGTGGTATCTCAATGTAGTTTTAATTTGCAATTTCCTGATGACTAGTGATGTTGAGCATTTTTTTTTTCATGCACTTGTTGGCCATTGTATGTCTTCCTTTGAAAAATGTCTATTCAGCCCCTTTGGCCATTTTTTAATTGTGTTATTTGTTTTTCTACTGTGTAATTGCTTGAGTTCCTTATATATTCTGGATATTAATCCCTTGTCCAATGCATAGTTAGCAAACATTTTATCCCACTCCGTAGGTTGTCATTTCACTCTGTTGATTGTTTTCTTTGCTGTGCAGAAGCTTTTTATTTTGATACAGTCCCATTTGTTTATTTTTTCTTTTGTTGCTTGTGCTTTTGGGCTCATGTTCATAAAGTCTGTGGCCAGACCTAATTGCTGAAGTGTTTCACCTATATTTTCTCTTAGTAATGTTATAGTTTCAGGTCTTAAACTTAAGACTTTAATCTATTTTGAGTTGATTTTAGTATATGGAGAGAGGTGCATGTCTAGTTTCATTCTTCTCCATATAGATATCCTATTTTCCCAGCACCACTTGTGTTTTCTGTAGTTTCAGGTATTACTACTTTCAAATTATATTTGTGTGGCCCAAGCTCTTTCTTTTTCTTATTAAAGCAGTGTAAATACCATTAAATTGATGAAATAGCTAAGTGCAAAAATAAGGGTGAGTCTTTTGTGCAGTGTAATAACCTTCCATATGCTAGATTTCTGACTTGCTGGCCTTTATTGACAGAAGAAAACACTTTTTGTGAGCATGTCAGCCAAAGATAGCATTTATAGCTTCTAAATAATTAGGTATTGATTAATTTCACCAGGAATATATGGGCCATTTTCTCAAGCTTGCCCATTCTTAAAGGTGATATAATTTCAGCTACAGAAATCACAAAACAAAACCTTAATTCCTAATAGCAAGGTCCTAATGCCTATCTTCTACAATTACATGTGTGAGCTGCAGTTGTCCCAAGGAACACACAGATGATAGCTTCAATTTTGTTAAACTTTCTAGATCTTCATCAGGTTGAGTCAGAAGAGAAGAGTTGTCAGCTTTTTCCTCCAAACTTTACCTTTATAGTTACAAATGAATATATGTGTCCAGTAATGCCTAAAATGCAAATAAGGTGTGATAGACTATACTTCACTAGGAAAAAAAAACAGCAGACTCTGCATACTTGCACTCTCAGATGAAAGATGTAAATATTTTTCAGGCAAAGATTTGTAAGGTCAGTGCCATGGTCTACAGTTGATGGTAGCACTACTCCTTGGCTAATATCCTCTCAATGATAATGGCAGGTTTTAGAGAGAAAACTATGTTTTATTTTTTTGAATATTTGGCTATTTCTACCTTAAAAGATACTAAAAATCATAAATAATAACATTTTGGTAATATATAAACATAGACATCCAGGGCCGGCCCGTGGCTCACTCGGGAGAGTGCGGTGCTGATAACACCAAGGCCCCGGGTTCAGATCCCGTATACGGATGGCCGGTTCGCTCACTGGCTGAGCGTGGTGCTGACAACACCAAGTTAAGGGTTAAGATCCCCTTACCGGTCATCTTTAAAAAAAAAAAAAAAAAAAAAAAAAAAAATAGACATCCATAATTATAGAAGTATATCTATACATACACGTATAATGATATGGACATAATGGCCTCTTGGCTGAAAGAAATATCCAAAATTTTCAGTTTTTTTATAGATCATGTTCAGCATGTTAGTTCAAACATTGGCTGAACCTTCAAAAATTTCTGTACTCTAAAAAGATTAAGACAGAACTGTTTTCTCTCCAGTGTAAAAATTAGAAACACTTTCCTAAATTTATTTAAGCAGTGATCAGTTAAAAAGATGATTCTAATTTTCCAACTCAGAAGTCAATTTTTTTTCAAAACAGATAATCTTGTTAGTAATAAGTTAAGCAATTTTGAGGTATATAAAGTCAATCACTTCTTCTCTTCCATTTTTTAAAGTGACAAATGGGGCATATCTTCCCACCTATTTCTCTATGTTAATTTGAAAGATTATCTCTCTCTCTCTCTCTACATATAATTATAGCATATAAGAATAGATAAAGAGATACTTAAAAATATGCAAACTTTTTTCTTAAATAAAAATATAATCATACTTACCTTGACCTAAAAGAAACTGAAGCAAAACATGTAAGTACAGAGTTTATTTAGCCACTGTGTGACAACTGCAGCTGGGAAATGTGTAGGTCAAGTTGCCCTGAGAAATGCACTCAGAAGGGGTCCAGCAGAGCTTAGCATTTTATAATCCCTGGAAGGCGGGAGAATCAAAGAAAAAAGAAAGAGGACAGCACCCCTAATCATTATATCAGTTTTTCTATTGTACATACATATGGATTTGGATTGTTACTAGGTTACATCTTACAGGCAGGAACCTAGGGTAAAGGTTACAAGAAGCATTTTAGGTAATTTTATTACTTCTTCTGGTGCCTGCATGTCTGGTTTCTGAGTTAAAATGGTCTTATGATAACATTTTCCAGGACATGTAGATATGACTGCTGGCTTATATCAAGCTTCAAGGCACTGTAATTTAGCTCACCTGGTAGAGTAGATTTTTTAGTTGTCACTTATAATACTAGAATATAACTTACTTTAAAACATAGAGCCCTGCTAAAGCATTCAGTATTGTGCAAGTGACTATAAGCCATTATAAGCCATTGATATTTACCAAAAAGCACTCAATTTAACAGGGCAGGCAGATCTGTAACCAAATTCTTGTACATCATAATGAAACAGACCTAAAAGCTGGCCAATATAACTTAGTAACTAATCCAATGAGAAAGATAATTTCAGTATCAAGACCACTAATGTTATCAAGGTTAAATTAAAACTTATGATAGATGTGATTTAGTTTTGTGTTACATCCGTGGAAATGAGCACCTGGCTTTTAGAAAGCCCCCACTCTTTGGTTTTTTTTCTCTAAGTTTTTTTTCCTTGAAGTTTCTATCTCCCTAACTCTCTGTTCCCAGAGCAGGCTGAGCAGGCTGTACCCAGAGTGTAACATTGCAACTGTTTCCCTCCATTAGCCCAAGGTTTCTGTCTCCCCAAGTTTCTGTTCCCATGAGCAAGCTGTACCCAAAATGGAACATGGTGACTGTCTTCCTAGGCTAGGCCAGATGCCAATCTTAACCCTATAAAAGAAGACACCCAACTGACTCTGAGTGCTGCCGCCATTTTTTGGCTCAGCTCGGCAGGTCTGCTTGCTACTTGCTAATAAAATCTTCTTTTCTTCTTTTACCTGGCTAATGTCTCCTTCCTCAGTGACCTTACATTATGCTTTTTTTTTTTTTTTTTTTTAATGATAAGGCCTGAAAACTAAGACAAATATTATGAACTACCCATTACTATTTTCTAACTCTAAAGGCAGGATGGTTCTGAATATCCAGCTTTTTCTTTTTTTTCCTTTTCCCAGGTAATTGAATTGAAATACTTTTTTTTAGATATGCCTCCCTCCTTATTAGTAATATAAATTTCAACAAGGCTATACAAAGAAGTACAATTTTTTTTTTTTTTTGTAGTTTGGTATGAAGCACTAAGTTATCTAGAAAAACTAAGTTTCTTTTAATGTTTATGAATGTATTCTGAAGACCATCGAATGTTAAGAGTTCACAATTCATTTATTTATTCAACAAATACTTAGAGTGCCTCTCATGGCAGGCACTCTTCCAAGCCTCAGGATTCAATAGTGAACAAGGGTGGTGGGAAACAGACAATACCAAAAATAAACAGATAAAAGATTGTGTACATTAGAAGATAAGTGACATCAAGCAAAATAAGCAGAGGAGTGGGATAGGGAGCTTGCGAGGGAATGGAACTTTGTAAAGGCTGGCCAGGAAAGGCCTTACTGAGTCATTGACCTTGGACCAGAAGGCATTAGCTCTGACCAAAGATAGCTTTGTAGAGGAAAGGAGTGAAAGAAATTCCAGCTGAGAGAATACAAGACTAGCAGATCAGAGATGGGAGCTTTGGTTTGTGATTTACAAGAGCAGCTGTTATAAGACAGAATTAGAAAGTGTTCAGAACAAAGGACTACCCTTCCCTTTTTCCCCATATGGCTATGGGAAGTCATGGTATTGTATAGAGGAAAGATACAAAATTTGTGATTGGGGAGTAGGGAAGTTGTTATTTTGATGTGACTGAGTCAGATTTTACTTCCATGGCTCAAAATTGTATCAGGCAGCATGCTGAATTATTTGACAAAACCCCAGAACCTTAGAGTATAGGTCCTGGAGGTAGGGTGATGCAATTGGGTCCTGGTGAGTCTTACCTACATTTTATATTACAAGAGTAGTTTCCAGTACCAAAGACAGATCTCTGATGTGACTGAATTTATCAAAGTACCCATATTTTCTGCTTGTCTATGCACAGCAAAACTTCTACATGTATGTGGCTTATTTGCTCATAAAGTGCATTCCTGACTGATGAATTAGCTTAGGAGGAATTATTGAGTTGGACAACCATTCTCTCCTTTATAGTGATCCAATACCAATATCAGAACTGCTGGTCAGACAGATTGCTTGTAGAAAAGTGTGCCAGCACCACTGCTGGTCTATACAGTAACTAATTGTGATTCTAGAAAGGCCACCTTTCCAGATTGACACAGCCCTAGGACAGGGTTCATGTCTTGGCAAGCGGAATACAGGCTAGATTTTAATCCTTTGGTTAGCAATTTTGTGCAGAGCACAACCTTCTCCAGTATCCACACCAACACTGACAGGATTGATTCCATGTGAGGGATAACCAGGAGGATGTTATATCTACAAGGTTATTCTCATTTTGCATTTCGAAATGGGTATATCAGGGAGAGGAGCTTATTTGTTCTCCCAAACTAAAGTTAATATAGTCAGAAACTGTTTTTCCTTTCCTTCAACCCTTTCACTTATTTATTTTGCTCTGGATATGTTGTCATCATCTCCAATTAAAATTTTCACTTTTTTTCACATGTGGACATTTTAAATATACTAAAATTATGTGTTTCATCTTTTCATCTGTATTAATGAATAGTTGTTTCTTCATTATCCAATGTTTTAATAACTCTATGTATAGTTTAAATTCATTATATATTAATTATATCGAAAACCAAGGAAATTCTAAACTTTACTTTATAATTAAATATGCTTTGTTACAAGACAGCCTTATAACGCCAACGTCAGGGGTTCAGTTCCCCTACCAGCCAGCCATCAAAATAGATAGATAGATAGATAGATAGATAGATAGATAGATAGATAGATAGATAGATAGATGAATAAATAAATGAATAAATAAATAAATAAATGCTGTGAGTTTTTTTTAAAGAATTAAATATGCTTTGATAAATGCAGCATGCCCTACACAGCACTCTATAATGTGTGATACAGCAAAGTTAAGATACTATTTATGAATCATTTTATATTTTATATTACATGAACATCTCAAAACCCAAACTTGGAGTATCCTTTGTATTTTCCTTCCTTTAAGTTCACTATTGCCTTTGAAATTTCACCTTAGATTTCCTAGCTATGAATTAAACAAGGGACCATTTCAATTTCTTTTGAAAAATTTATTATGAGTTTGGAAATGCCTCTTTCTGATATTCTGTTGCATTATTTGAGGGTGAAAGAAATCGAATAAGATACAAATGTGGAAAATAAGTGAAAATAATAAGTTCCAGATATATGGTATTTATTCACACATACTGAAAGTGACATTGAACAGAGCCATGTGTTACCTGACACTAGATCATATCTTCTCTATTGTCAAAGTGCTAATTGTGTATTCAGTCAAACAGTGTAAAATAATACTTTCCTGGTGTATTTCCACTTATGTTTTTTTCCCCAGTTAAATTGTTATAAACAAAGGAGCTCTAGGTGCACTTGTAACAATTGTCAACAACGGTAATTTCTATGACTAAATTTATTTAAACATACAGAAATACATTTAGCTTAAGAGTAAATTTATTGAATTTACTTATCTAGTTTTATTGCTTTCTTGAGATTAATTTCAGTGTAGAGATAATTAGGTCAAAATTCCCACTAATTTTTAAATTTCTTTTGTTCTCTGTGATTAACTGCTTTAATTGAAATTTCACAAATAATTACTAATAGGTGAATATTCTCTATTGTACTGCCTAACATACGCTATATTTATATATTTTAAAAGTGATGTTTTCTTTATGAATCACTAGGGCCTAGTCCTATTGTGTTAGCATGGAACCATTTAAAACTCAACATCACTTCAAGCAGAAATTGAAATCAAAGAATAAGAACATGAGAAAACTGAAGAGCCAAATCCACAAAAAAGGCATGGACTGAGATGAGCTGGAAAGTGGACCACCATCAAAACTGCATCCTGGGAAGTCCTGGACACTTCCAGAACCGTCAAGCACAGAACCGTGCTGCATGGCCAACATCTCTGCTTCTCTCCCTCCACCTGTACGGTTCCATAACTTGCTTAAGGGCAAAAGCCTCAGGGTTTTTGCATGAACATCTGATTGCATGAGCATAAGAATTGATTTTGTTTTGATGTGTGTCTTCTGAGTAAGGGAAGATCTTTCCTCTCTTGTTTTCCTGTATTAGACATAAATGCCACTTCCACAGCTCAATTTCAGAACCAATTTAGATACAGAAAAAGTGGTCAAGTAGATGGAGCTTAAATATGGGAAATTAGGGTTGTATTGTGTAGCAACAATATAATTTTAAATGCCTAACTCTAGAATCAGATGTATCTGCTCATCTATGAAAGATCAGAGGCATCTGTTAACCACACGGCAAAGAACAGAAAAATCTGTGTGCTCTTTGAAAGTAGAAAGATCTAAAGTGAGATTGGGGAAGAGCCTAAGTTATGCATTCTGTTTAGTAAAATAAGAGAGTACTTCAAAAGTTTATGGAAAGATTCATATTATCATTTAATTCTATTTTTCCACGAAGTTTTTGAAGTACCCTCATAAAGATCATGTATTTTAAACCCTCTAAATCCTATCTCAGTTATTATTTTTGCATGTCATTTAATTAAACACATAATATTATTTCCTGAATAGAGTCTATCCAGCCATTGAGCCATTTTTTTAGCCACTTTTTGTTCATATCTTATTTTGAACTTGTCCACTTGCATTTTACTTTTACTAAATTTTTTGGCTCATACTCTAAAATATCAGGACATTGAAAGAATGTCTTCACATACATACATGACTTTCTGAATTCAGGTCTTACAGGATTCCTTTCAAATTATTTAGCCAAATTTTTCACTATTTTTTACAATAAGTGTGGCTTCTTGTATTTATTTAACAAACATATGGTGCTTACTATGTGTCAGATACAATGCATAAACATACTCAGTATTAACCCATTTCAACCTCCGAACAACCATAGGAGGGGCTGGCTGATTAGCCTGGTTGGTTAGAGCATGGTGCTATAACACCAAAGGTAATGGGTTCGGGTCCCTATACTGCCCAGCTACTAAAAATAAACAACAACAACAACAACAAAACAACCCTCTGAGGTGTATGCTATCATTATTTTTACTTTCAGTTAGGGAACCTAGGACCCAGAGGATGAAGTGATGTAGCTCAAGGGCAAAGAACCGGTGAGTGGTGGAGCCTGAAATCAAAAGGTGTTCTAGGTCTGGATGCCAAATTCCCGAACATTCTCCTGTGCTGCCTAAAGTTTGGAAAATTTTAATAAGAGAAGATAATTGCGTTATCTGTGTTTACCACTTTTCTATTCATGTACAAAGCAATGCTCTGTTTTAGAAAGAACTTTAATTTTCTTATTTAAAATGCACTTTGAGGCTCAAAGCATACATTTTCTTTTCCTTAGTGTCGTGAGTTAACTACAAATTAGAATTTAAATGTTGTTGGCTGTCAGATTCACAATGACCCTGAGTTGGCATTTCTCATTCCTATTCCTCTGGCCCCTTGGCCATGGCTAATCGATGCAAGTAGAGATAACTGACCAAACCTGGATCAATGGGATTATCTACTTTGGGAATTTGAAAATTGAAAAGGAGATGCAGAGAGAGAGAAGAGTTGGTTGGAGATTAATTATTTCACAAAAGAAACACAGACAGAATGTTCATTAGTTCCCCTGAGTTTCCTCGAATACTGTCTTTTCTTACTCCTATTTCATTTCATATTTAAGGAATTAGTACCATTACAATAAGTTAAAAATGCTCTAAATCTCAATTACTACCAAATTAGAAAATGAAATGCACTACCTTTTTAAAGAAACTGCAGACATGAATGCTAGCATCAAAAACTTAACGTACACATGTATGATATCTTTCATTACATTCCCGTTGAATTTTTCAACTTAAATACCAAAGATTTCTAGATATTGGAAATGTTTATTTAAATCTAATCAAGTGAATAATTTGATAGGGGCTTTCTGTTCCAGTTAAAGACTCCGTGATGGAGAAAATTTACAAGCCCTAATATCCGCAATGCATTTTACTTTCTAAATGCATTTTCCTACCATCTGATACAAAAGAACGACCAAAAATAGCTGCTTTTGCCTGGTTAAAACACCAGTACCCTTTCCTTTCTGTTTTGTGACTATCTCAGCTCTGTCTCCATGCCACATGGACCTTGATTGCCTCATTTTTATAAAAGACATCATGGCAGTTTACTATATTAATGACATCTTTCTGGGAACACCTGGAAAAAAGACAATAACAATTACCTTTACATGAATTATTAAGTGAGATGGGTGGTAGAGGATGGGACAAACTAAAAATCAGCAAAGTGTGTAGTATTCCAGGAGCCTGAATATCAGCTAGTAGTAATAGGTGCTTTGCAGCACACTGAATCCCCTGCCATTAAGAAGGAAAACTGTCTGGTGGGCCACTTTGAATTTAGGATTCACACATTCCATATTTATTCTGATTTGTCCTATTTCCAAGGAACCTCCAAAGCTGCTATATGTTAGTGGTATACAGAAGAGGAGAAGAGGCTCCACCTGATTCAGTTCATGATAGAGTGGCTCCGACAGTGGTTGTTATGACCAGTAGAAACCAGTACATTTTAAGTTTCTGAAGCAAAGGCTTAAGTGGAGTGTGTTAGTATTACAACCCCACTCAGATTTGATCTTGAAGTAGAGCAGAAGATGAAAATCTTCAAGCACGGACCTCAGAGCAGGGCACTTAACTGACATAGTCTGGAGAGAGAGAGAGCCTGATGTCAAGGTCTACCCTGATTCCCAAGGAGAAGCTAATAGTCTGGGGTGGTCAGGGACTTGGGGAAAAACAAGAGCAGGACTTAGGAGTAAATTTCTTGAAATGAGCAAAGAATCTAAGGAGGTTTTCATGAAACGATCAAAATACCTGCTTTATAGAAGGAGGCAGCCTCCTTCACCAGCCTGTTCAGTATTTGCTCAAATGGCTCAAAACAACTTGGCCAAAACAACTTGGCCATGATGGCAAGATAAAGGATAAGGAAATAGTGCAGTTACAGAATTTTTATCACCAAGGCTGAGAGTTGTTGATGTCGGTAAAAGATGTCTGTTATGGAGAAGGTGGTGATTTGTTCTCATCTGGGTTTTTATTTCTTATCCACCATACTTCCATCTACATCTGCTTCCACTTACTCACTGAATGCCCTTTACCTTTGGCTTTCCAGAAAACATGTCCTCTAATAGAAAAATTAATCAGCAAATAACATATGGTGCTACTTCTCACATCACGTTTCATGAAAGTATAATTAAGGGGTGGAATTGAAGGTGGAGTCAATACTTACCTAATAATATACTACCAACTAGTCTGATTCCAATGCCCACAAATAAAGTATAGGGTTTTTTTGTTAAGGAATATTATTATCTAAAAGAGAACTATTGTTAGCAAAAGAAACAATGACTGTTCAGGGAATTGGAAGTTTAGATTGCCCTTTGGAAATGTTAATCTTCTCTTGCACTGAGGTTGGAAGGCCTGAATTATTTCAGAGGACTCCTATAAAGCTTTATGATATGAAAATTTCCTCCTCTTTTACAAGAAAAAAAAAAAAGAAAAAAACTTTGTCAGGGAGTGAATATCTAATATAATCTTTAAAAATGGTTACTAAAATCATGTATCGAAAGTTTAGGTATTTTATCTATATGACATGTTTTCAATGTGTACTGTGTACTATTCTTGTACATAAAGTTCATCAGTAAGAATACTCATAAACAAACATGCCTGCCCTCACAGAGTTTACATTCTAGCAGGTAAATGACACAGAAGATACAAATGAGAGCATATTCAGTTAAAAAGGAAGGCACAAAACAACTCTATATAGAATACGATCTTACTTTCACACATTGAATAATTGTTCTTAAATCAATATTAGAAGAAAATACATTGAGATAGCAATAGCATTTAAAATCTATGTGAAGGATTATGGGTACTTTCACTTTTCTCTTTTATATCTAATATTTTCCAAATTTTCTTAACAGCGGCATTTTCATTTGTAATTAAGTAGAAAAACCTTGATTTTCATTCCAGAACAATGAATAATCAGACCTATAACAAAAACAAGTGAGAAGCCCATTCAATAAAGAGAAAATCCAATAATTCTTCAGCAGTGTAAACCCTAATACAAAACCCTAGTAACTTTAATTTTGCATACTCGAGGATACCCTTTAGATGAATTTTACTCAATTTGTTAAGGCAATGGAAGTTTGTGACTTTTCTATAAATACCTAATGCAGTGGACATGGAGATGCACTGCATGGTTTCCCTTCAAGGAAAATTGCCCAGCTATCAAGTCCTGCAGAATTGTCTCTGCTGCTGAGGTATGAGCCAAAGGTCATGCTCTTCACCATGGGGAAAAATGTCTGCCTATTTTGGCCCACGACAGGACAAATCAGACAGGCCTGTTAAACTCCAGAATTCAGTGTGGTGTTGTCTGAGACATTATTAAACCCGCGTCACATTGTGACTTCTCCCTGTGTTGCTTTCCCTCTGTGCTCTTGATGAGGGTCCCTCTTCCGAAGGGTGGAAACTACATTGAGAGGACTTAAGGTGTATATTGGGGGAGATATACCCGGGGGTGCACAGAACTACTTGTGTTTGTGGCAAACTTGCTCTTTCCTAGACTCAAAGCTATGCTCAATGGTATTTAAGCAGAGTGGATCATGGAGTTTTTGCCAGGACTTCATCTCCCAACACCTCAATCTACTCTGGGTAGCAGTGAAGTGGGGTCTACATAGATGGTAATGCCCTTGATAAAATGACCCCCTCCCCCCACCAACACACATGCACTCAGGTTGTCAAGGGAAACGGCCCCACAATGAGTCTGTATGTAGAACTCAGTAGAGCCAGGGCTGAGTCTGGAGCTCACAGACCCCTCAAGCCGGTTGTCCAGACTGGGTCACAAACCCTTCACAGGCAGGTCTATGAGCTAGGTAATTGGATAAAAGATCCTTGGAGCCTTGGTTGAAGAAAGAGTAGTCTTTATTCAGCACACACATATCTAAGAGTTAGGCAGTCCAAAGAGAAACTCAGAAACTCAACTGCTACTGGCAAAGTCCAAAGAAAAAACTGAGCAGCTACCAGCAAAGTAACCATGCTCTATTTTTAGACATGCTCTCTGCAGGCCAGCCACTGCTTCATAAACTCTCCAGAACACACAATGGCAACAAACTAAAAAAGATACGTGGGTGAGCATGAGCACTAACTCCACCCACACATAACTTGTTTACAAAGAATGTGCTGCACCACCCCCAACTGGACCTGAGGGAGGGGGCCTGACTAAACTATTCTATTTTCCTCACAAACTCCTTCCTCATTTCCTCCTGAGGGACCATCATTCCTTTCTTTCTATATCCAGTATCCAGTTTTTGATTCTATAGAGCCCTTATACATCTCTGGAGATATACTAATTAAGTGGTTTTTAATTTATTTACTGGGTGTGTTCCCACACTAGATTATTGACCCCAGGAAGACAGTATTTGTCAGTTTAACTAGTGCTGTACCCATAGCCCCTAAACAGTAGCTGACACACAGTGGGTTCATGGTATATCCTTGTGGAATGAATCAATCTGCAAACTCATTTTCATTTTATGATTTAAATAATCTTCTCAAGGAACTCTATCTTCTATGGTGAATTCTTTTGCTCCATTTCCTTGCTGCTCTTTATTATGAGTTCTGGCCCTCTTTCTTCTGTCTCAGCTCTCCTCTCCTTCTTACAATCCCCAGGCCCAGAAAGAATAGGCTTTGATGTTTTTAGAGTTTCTAAGTTATATTCTTTTTTTTTTCTGATTCCAGGTTAGTGACTAAATCACCCTAGAATGCAGGAGCATAAGAAGAGTAAAACCAACTTATGGGTTAGGAAACAAAAATCAGAGGTATGGGAAGTAGGCAAAGGACTGTCCAGAATATTCTTTTATTCTACAAATACTAGTAACTACTTTTAATGGTTGAGCCTACTTTAATCCTTGAATAATTATAGGACAATAAGAGAAAATAAAGAAGTTCTGCAGACTGTAGTATACTCAGGTACTATGTCACTAAATTATTTACAGTATGATATGGACTTCACTGGCCTTTTTCAGTCAGAATTAGGAGTGATGCCACAGTGAATAACATTAAGGGCACAAGGGTATCATTAAAATAAGTTTTACTGCTATTTTATCAGTCATCCAATCAAGAAATCTCTACTCACTATCTTTAAACTATTTACAAATGTCAGTCTCACTGTCTAGGGAATGGCTTGTTATAAACCGTTCACTGTGACTGTCACATTTAACTGCCAATGACAGTAAAATGAAAGTCTGTCTTAATTACTGTCTTGTCTCATTTCTCATTTGCCATGCCTCTTTCTAGGAAGGTAAATTTTACAGAGTCTCCAGCCTCAAGAGTACCTGAAACATAAGGTAATTGTTGAGATTTCAGGGGAACAGCTGAGTATTGTGATGCCAATAAACATGGGTTAGGGTTAGAAAAATGGGAGGAGTATGGACTCAGTGAGGCTAAGTATTGATTATTAATTTGATACAAATAGCATTGGGCAATGTCCATTAATAGTCAATAAAAACAATTTGAAGGGAAATTAAAGCAGAAAAGAAATTCAAATTCCAGAGGAAAAAAAATTTTCTAAACAATGTATTTAAATAGCAAGGATCTAAAGCAGGCCAAAACTTATTTCTGGACACCTACAAATATTAAACATAATTCATGAAAATGGTATGGAAACAGCTAATATCATTAAACTATGAAAAACGGTAATACATAAGTGTGTTTCCATGCTAGAGGAGGGAACTTTTAGTGGCAAAGTTAAGGAGATTATAAATAGAACAGTTCAATTAGCTTAGCTTGCTTGGAATATTTTCTCTCAAGGTGCCCTCTGCTCTTTTCATCTTTCATGCAGACCAACCTGGGAGATGGGCCTGCAGGCTGTCTCTCTCCAGTAGAACCCTCTCCTCACGTCCTTGCACAGACTAATAGGATTAGAAAAAGATCTAGAGGAAATAAGAAGTAGAGTGACCTCTTCTTCCTTTATAAAACTTTGCCCCATGCCCTGGTGGGGTAGGAATGTATCTTGGCCTTTTTAACCTTAATTCTAGTAGAGAAGTAATACCATGAAAACTATAATGAGCCTATGAGCCTGTGAAAAAAGAGACCAAAATAGTTACTTGGCCTTATTTTTTCCTTATGCAAAAAGGGGAACAAAAATCCTTTTGAGATGAAAAGATGGATTAGCCCAGTCCTCTTTACAGGGAGAAGATAACGGAGTGATTTAGAACTAGAGACTCTCTAGTGCTAAAGAATATATCCCCCTGGGATCCTGTGGCAATAAAAGTCAGCACTTCAAAATAGCATGATTTAGGATCTTTGTTATAAGAACTAACCTTCCTTAGTTTAGAATCTAGTTTTCAATGAATAATAGATGAGATGCAATAACTGCAGTAAAATAGTAATAGAACAGGTGTGATGTTATCATGATTTAGCAAAATAAAAATATAGTAATATTTAACACACGTTTGCTTGAAAGGAATTCAGTACTTTTGAATATTTAATTTTAGTTTTAATGTGGACAAGGGAGTGGACAGAACTCATTGTATTTAGTGATATGGTATTAAGACTCTAAACATAAGCACAGTTAAGACTATATGTAATCTTGAGAATTTTAGCTTTTTATTTGTCATAACTTCTGGGAATTTAATATGCAATTTATTTGGCACATACTCTTGTGCTAGATGAGACGTAATGTTTTAAAATGGGAAGGGTGAGGATTTAGAAGTCAAGAAAACTTGGGTGTGAATTTCAGGTCCAATATTTGTGCTGTGTGCTATTTTTGGTTTTCTCTTTACCTCGACAAAAAAGGAACAATAATATCTAAATTAAAGAGTATAAATAGTGTATCCACAGTTCCTAACTCAAAATAGTTCCTCAATAGATAGCAAGGATAATTGTTATTATTAGTCCTGCTCTAAATTTGTTAGCCCATTATTTTTAGTAACTGTGTTTCTGCTTTGATTTACAATGTTCAACTTCAGTCTGTGCTCAAATTCCCCAATAGTCAGGACTTATTCTTATTTCTTAACCTTTATTAGTAGAGTTTATGTCTTATATCTTCTACCTACCTCTCCCACATTGTTCAACAATCGCCAGCTGACACAATCTTCCCATAAGCATGATTAGATTTTTGTTCATGGTTTTAATCTCCCATTGTCTTGCCCCTGACACCTCTTGCCAAATATTTTAAGTATATCTTTGGTCCTTCTAGATATTTTCCAATTGCTTAATAAATGAACTTCAAACATGACAGCCCTATCCCTTGAACCTATACTTCTTGAAGCTTAGGTTCTATTTGGAAATTTTTATAATATTTCTTATTCTCCATTTTCTTCTTGAATTTATATTCATGAGTCTCTTTTTCTATTCTTAAAATAACCTGCCTTCTTTTTACTCTTCTGGTTAAATCTATGCATAAAGTGCCTGAACTATTTTACAGTATTTATTCCAGTCTTTCATATTCTACCTTACCCATCAATTGACTAAAGCTCAGTTCTGATGAAAATAAATACCAGTGAGTGGAAAGTAGTGAATGATCAGAAGCAAGAACTATTCAGGAAAATAATTAAATAAGTAAATAAAATACAATAAAAAAACTGCATCTGTACTGAACACGTGAAGACTTTTTTTCTTGTCATTATTCCCTAAACAATAGAATATAACAACTATTTACATAGCATTTACACTGTATTAGGTATTAAAAAGGAATGAACTACTCCCATTTGCAACAACATGGATGAGCTTGGAGAAATTTATGTTGAGTGAAATAAGCAAAGCACAGAGGAATAAATACTGCATGTGCTCACTCATATGTGGGAGCTAAGAGAGAAAGGAAGGAAGGAAAGAAAGACCACAGTAGTGCATTAGTCTTATAGGCAGAGGGAACATTCCTAGGGCTACAAAGTGGAGTGGGGGGGAAGGGAGAGGGGGAGGGAAGTGGGGGGATAATTAGGTGGGGAACACCGGGTACAAAAGTAATTTCTGGTGGTGGGTATGTCCCCAGTATGAATCTGGCCCTCATATTATGGGCACGAGGGGTGACAATTAGCTTTGTATCTAGTGAATGTTCGTAATAAATAATTTTTTTAAGTATCTAAAAAAAAGAAATCTAGCGATGATTTAAAGTATTTGGGATGTGTGTAGGCTATATATAAATATGACATTTCATATAAGGAATTTGAGCATATATGGATTTTGAAATTCATGGGAGGTTAATGCCCCATAGTTAATTAGGGATGACTGAACTGTGTAGATAATAAGGAGTTTAACTTGCATGTGGTCTCAATTAAGGATGAATGTTATACTACAAGGACAAACATGAACTGCATTTTGAATACATGCAACTTGAACTTACAGGAAGACCTTCTAGTGAGATGACCTATAGCTCTCTCACTGGACTGGAGATAGAGACCTGGAGTCTGTAGTTGAAATCTACCAGCAGAAAACGAATAGGTGAAATAAGTCAATATAAAGTCATGAAAGAAATAAATATAGAGAGCCTAAGACCTAGTGTATGTATAGTGAGTGAGAGAAGAAGAAATTTTATGCAGTAGTAAAATCTTAGGGAAATCCATTCATTGACCAGAAAACATCATAGGATGATAGTCTCTTTGCATTTAGACCACATAATAAGCATATGCAATTTTAAGTAGTGAAAGCTAGTGATTAAACATATAATAAAAGGAGTTATGGACACAGAATGCAAAGAAGCAAAATTTCCTATTTTTGTGTTAGTCTTTACAGAAGATTTGTTTGAAGTCTCACAGGTAATAGTCAACCTTGTTATTTGGTTGTATAAATGAAATATGGCTTTAATCTGTTTTCTTAATATTGATTTGTAGCAAGTATATTTCTCACTGCCCTTTTCATTTTTTTAAAATAAGATTTTGGATGTAAAAACCAATAATGTTGTTACTTGATATAACAATTGTATGAGAAAATTAATTCAAGATTAATAGTGGTATTCAAAGGAGTATAGGATTGTATAAAAATAATTGTTTATTGATTTATTTTGATTTAACTACATAAAATAGCGGCCTTAAATCTTTACGTCAAATGAATACATAGGTTTTTGTTTTTCTACACAGTGTGTGGAATTTTTATGCATATTTAAGTTTAAAAAAAATTAAACTAAAAGAGAGATAGACAAAGGAATTTTCTTTCATGTTGTAATATTTTATAATTTGACTGACTCTCAATGCCATTTATCATGTTATTTATTTTCTAATTCCATAAAAAGACAACTTTTGATTGGTTTCCAAATTCCTGCTATACCTAAAGCTCTGCATATCCAAGGCAGTCTTAACCTCCAGTTTGAGAGTTGATACTCATATAAATTTACTTTTTTTGGCATAACATTAGCTGCCAGCCATAATTCTGCTTTAATGAAATATCATAAATATCACAAATCACATTTTCTGACTTCCCATATTCTACCCAGCCTCAAAATAAGGATATAAAAATCTTTTTTTCATTCCTCTTGTAAAAGTTCCATAAATAGCTTCAATAAGTTGGTAATTCATCAAACACAATTATTACTTAGAACACTTACCTTAAAAAGCTCAAAGTATCATGTACGTGTCAGAATCTTCTCAGTTTTGAAAGGTTCTTAACTGGCCCAATATTTTTTCCTACTCTCCTTCCTCTTGTTAAGAAAAATGTCAGTTTTACTAATAAACTCATCTCTAATTTTATGTTGTATCTAATACTCTTATGTAATAGTAATGAAAACAGCAAACCTACAAAAAAACTCATATTTGAAAAATGACTAACGTGTGATAGCTTATTATGTGGTGAGCACTGTCATATGTATTTTACATGTGTGTATATGAGGATACTTCAAAAAGTTTGTGGAAAAAATAGAATTGAGAGGTATTGCAAATCTTTCCATGAACTTTGCACACCACCCACAATGGTGGTCAGGAAACACTTCGCTGACATTAAAGTATCCAACTAGAAGTAGCAATATATTCCCTTATCTCAAAGCCACTTTTCTCATCCATACTCTATTGACTAAATTATGCCCCTGTTTGGTAACTAAGATTTGGAAAATGATCAAATTCATTATTGATGTGTTCTTAAACAAAAACAGAAAAAAATAAGAGAGAATTTCAACTTAGGTTTGAGTTTCCTGAGGTGTAATATTTTTTGCTTCATTCTGCTCATGCACAGAATGCCATGACACTATTGTCTGAGCCTAAATGTATGAATGATAGCTGGGACATATGATTTTTTTTGTCTCTGATGTGCAAAAGATGAGCTAACCACTCTAATCAACACCTCTCTCCATCAATACCAGTTAAGTCAGCTTTGTAACTCATGAATATTTGTAACCAATAACATAAATAAATAATTTTTTTAAAAAGTACCCACAATTGAAAGTTTACCATGGTTCCTATCTCCATTACCAAAACAAAAAAGTAAAGGTCTAACCAACTGGATCAGACTAAAGCTAGTGTAAAATCTTGCAGTAACCTCAGAATCTGGAGATGCAATATTTAACCTTCACGCTTTTGCTAACTGTGAGGAACTGTATGAATGAGAGAAAATAACTGAGAAACCTACTCCATAGGATTAAAGATAATTGTGGTTGAATACGCAAAATTGTTATTATTTTGGTACTTTCTTAATAAAGTTGTATAATATAGCTTTTGCAAATTTGTGTGTGTTTATATACTTACATGTGTCAAAATGGTTTGGTTTTACATTTTTTAAACATACTTGTTAATGCTTTCGAAACCAACATAAAATTTTTACTATTTTTATAATCCATGGTAAATTGTTTTCCTAAAACAAAATAACAGAAAACATGAAAGTTAAGTATAAAATATTATTTTGGCTCTGTTTGACAGCAACTATCTAGATGGTGAAATATTTACGTATCTTCTAGTATTCTATTCAATGAAGTATATTTACAAGTCCTAAATAACTGAATTCTTCCAAGCTTTATCTATGGCAGATAAAATCAATGTGTTCTTCTTTCAGCAGTTCGTACTCAGCTAGGTTTAAGACAAATTGGTAATAGAAAAGTAGCACATGTACTTGACTATTCATTTAAGGCTAACTAACTCCATTTGAAGCATTCTAAGGTTGAATGACCATCAGCGATTTGTATGTATAGATTATCAAATACCATAGTTGAAGTAATAGACCATGAACAGTGTCCAATTCTTTTCAAGCTAAATAGTGCAGATAATCATAATTATTTCTGGGCTCAGGGTCAAAAGATCTGTTCATTATTTTTCTGGTTTATTGAGGAATCTTTAAAAATAATAAGTAATACATCACTCTTGTCAGTAGGTTATAAAGAAATTAAATGAAGCAAGCTCTGCAAGTGATTTTTGACAGCATATTATCTAGAGCATCTTGCCTTTCATTCTTGTCATTTTGTCTCTTAATGTAGAACTCATATTTTAGAACTTTAGGTTATTCATTCTACTTCTTTTTTAGTGTGCTATCATAAAACATTCCACTGGATTTTTCTCCAATTTACTAAGCCATTACTGTTTTGTACAAAGTGTTAATGAGGACATTAGAACCATTACAGAAGACAAAACATAGTTTTCTTAGTTTTCTTCTTTATATCAAGGAAATCATACATTTTATTATGATACAATTAGAAAAAACAAAGAATAGCAGACAAAGGAAAAAAACTTCCTTCAAGGAATTAACAGGTAGAATGTCATATTAAATATGTAGAGGAGAGATATATAGACCTTCACATAGTCAAACTTCAACTTTTGAAAGCACACTTGTTTACTTTTATGAAATAATACATTAATTTTTATAAAAATCCATAAAATGAAAGTTTAAAACTTTAAATTTACATGTTAAATGCAAAACCTTTTCATCTACAAGGCTTAGACAATTAAATATAAAGAGAAAGCACTGAGAAGGCCCAGTTCCCCCTAGGGTAGTTAAAATGGGCATTCCTTCACTGGAAAGCCATTTGACAATCTGTGTCATGAGATTTAAACATGTTTATAGCTCTTTTACATAATAATTCCACTTTGGAAAATCTTGATTGATAAAATAATTTAAAGCATGGAAATAATGAAAACATTTAAAGATCCAATATTACATTAAAGAAATGGTTAACATAATAATTCCATTTTGGGGAATCTTGATTGATAACATAATTTAAAGCATGAAAATAATGAAAATATCTAAAGGTCCAATATTACATTAAAGGAATGGTTCAGTTAAGCTATGACAAATGGATGCAATAGAACATTATAAAGGACATTGTTTATGAGACAATTAAGAACTGACAAATACCTTGAATATAATATTAATTGAAAAGGTAGACATAATAAGAAGTATAGATTCAACAATATAAAATACGTTTGAGTGAATGGAAAAACAAAACAAAGAAGATATTAAAATATTAAAAGTGATTGCCTTCGAATGAAGAACAGTGTTTTTATTTTACTTTTTAATTTTCTGTTGTTTTCAAATATTCAATACTGATTACATATTACTTTTATATTAAAAAGTAAACAACTACACAAAAGCATGAGTGACCAAAAAAGTAGATAATTGGACATCATCAAAATTAACTTTTGTGCTAGGAGAAGCACCATCAAGAAAGCGAAAAGACAACGCACACATTAGAGAACAATTTTATAAATCATATATCTGATAAAGGTCTTGTATGTGTAATATCTGAAGAACTATTACAACTCAAAGTAAAAAAATCAAATAATTTAAAAACGGGCAAAGGATCCCCATAGACATTTCTCCAAAGAAGGTATACCATTAAGCTCAAGAAAAAGTGTACAACATAATTAGCCATCAGGGAAATGACTGCTTCACACTCACTAGAATGGCTACAATGAAAGAGAGATAAGTGTTGCTGAGGATATAATGAAACTGGAAGCCTCAGATGCTGCTGGTAATATAAAATAGTGCAGCTGCTTTGGAAAACTAACTTCAAGTTCCTTAAACAGTTAAACATTGTTATCATCAATTCCACTCCTCGGTATATACCCAAGAGAAGAAAAATGTATGTCCTCAAAAAATAAACTTGACACAAATGTTTCTAGAAGCATTATTCACAGTATCTGAAATGTGCAAACAACCCAAATCCAGTTAACTGAAAAATGGATAAATAAAATGCAGTATAGTCAAACAATTGCAAAGTTATTTAGCAATAAAAAAGAAATGAAATATTGATTCATGCTACAATATGGATAATCTTGAAAACATTATGCTAAGTCAAAGAAGCCAGTTACAGAGGACAACGTATTGCATGACTTCAATTTATGTGAAAGGTATAGAACAGGCAAATCTATAGAGACAGAAAGTAGATTGGTGATTGCCTAGAGCTAGAATAAATACACTCAGAGTTAACAGAATAAACTGATATATGCTTATTTTATAATAAATTTTAATAACTAAGAATTAGTTGGTGGTAGATACTGATAAACTTTTTATGTTTGGGAAATAAATAACTGAAAAAATATGGTAGACAGTCAGTTTTATAGACAGACAGGAAGTTACATGATGAAATAGAGGTGTTATTAGTTACTAATTGCAAGGCTGTAATTTTACAAATTTACCTTAGAATACTGATGACACAATACCATGTATTGCCAAAGGCACCTATCCATCTCAATTTTACATGGAAAATATTTTATTCATTTTTCTATGTTAGTCTGGCATGTAGCAGACAATAAACTGTCAAAGAATGTCAGGCAGGTGACATGAACAGCTTCTCAAAGAACTGATCATGTGTTGAGATTAAGGATAATATCACTTCAGAAGGAATGATGTAAAAATTACAAATCATTTCCATAGTGAACCAAGTAATTGATTCTGGCAGAGTAATAATAACTGTGGCCTCTTTCATTTATTAAGTGCTTACTGGAGAAGACATATTTTGCTAATTCATGTATTTCTAATTTTATATTTAGCTAGCCAATGACTTTGAAATTCTCTCCAGTTTCTAACTAGCAAGATGAAACATACAAGACACTTTCCAATACCTCACAGTTAGTCTCAGCAGAGCTGTTTTTAAAGCCCAACTCTGTGTCATGAAAAAGTTTTCTTTTCTCAAGTGTTAAGAGTTTAAGGGAAAGAAGGACAGGGTTTTGACACAGGACAGAAGAAGTAAATAACTTCTTATGATAGACATAGTGCAAAAAACTACTTATAAATTAGGTCAGAAAGTGCCAACAGCTAATTTTCCACTGATCAGTTTCACTAGAGGCCCAGTATCATCCACAGTTTCTCTACTTAAAGATAAAATTAAGCCCATGGTCTGAGAGTGGTATTGAGCAAGGTCACACTCATAGAATATTTTTATTATCCATATAATCAAAAGAAAAAAAGTTACCTAGAATACGCTCAGCTGGTATCAACCCCGATGCTATTGAAATAAACGGTAAGCTTTTATTTTTTATTTGTAAGAAAAAAAAATCACTTAGCTATATTGGAATTAATTTAAATTTTATCATAATCATTATTGTTCTATCCTACCTAATAATTATAAAAAAGATGTTATAAATTATGCAATTCGTTTTATGATTGATACATACTTCAAATGCCAACCTATTTTCGAGCATTGTCTTCCATTTATCTTGTGTGCTAGGGACGTATCACTGAAAAGAAAGTGTCACAGCAACACCTAAATTGCCAGTTCTTCATGACCGTTAGAGACTTCAGCTTTGCCCTTACACAAATTTGAAGAATGAGATAATTACACCAACTTGAAGGCTCACAATGTAAATTAATCTAGATAGTGATTAGTCAAGTTCCTTGCATTAGAAAGAACAATGAAATGAGCATATATTTTATGGACTAATAATGTTTTAAAAAACCTTATTTCAGTAGTGTTAACATAGAGCAAAGATAGAATTTCAAAATTTAACTCCTTCAACTGATCTGTATTTTATTAACCAATACCTACTGTTAGAATAGAACAATTCTTGCCACTCATAATTTTGAACATTAAGTAGCTTTCTCTATATTTGACATCAATGCAAAAGAAAGACAAGTGTTTTGAAACCAGTATGTGCAAGTATTTTTTTAAATTGTCAAACCAACTGAAATTTTGCAACAAGAAATTCTTTTATTGCTTATTCTCTTATATATAGCTCTAATTTTCTTTGAAATGTGAATCAAAAAGTATTGACCACATAGTTCCTCTTTATTCTCAGTACACTTTGATTTTCTTCTATCTTAAGTATTTTCCATCAATGAAACTGGATGTTTCTTATTATACATTAACTGAGTTATTCTTTATAGATTTCAGAAATGTCATTTAATTTTTCCACTGTACACATCTACATATACAAACTTATCCAGTGTTTGCACTTAGAGTGAATTAATTATGCTTAAATTTCATTTCCTATAACAACTCATAATAAATATGCGTCACCAAAGCTGTTATGTGAACTATGGTTCACTACATTGATCTAGTCAGGAAATCAGAGTAGACACGATTCAAACAAATGTTACTGATCCCTAAATGAGGTCCGAAAACCTCTCTTTACTTGATGTAGTCTTAAAGATGGTAGACATAGGCTGTATCAAATAACCACATCCCTGGTTGTTTTCATTTACTCGATTAATATAAATTGAGTTTCTCCCAAGTTGAATATACCATACCAGGTTTTATGTACAATATAGCTTTTGTTCTCAAAACATGCATAAGCTGTTTTTAAAAGAGGTGACCATAACATTTTGCATAGCAATATTCTTCCTGAACAAATACCCCTCCATGTCACATGAAAATGTGGATCAATTTCATATTGCTGTGCAAAGCCCATCAGATTAGTTACCTTTTGCTGTTGTAACAACTTACCACAGACTTCCGTTGTTTAGAACAAGTCAGATGTATCATTATATTTTCATCTTTACACCTCAGTTCCTGAATTGTCCTAGTCCTCCCGGAAGAGTACTGTCACTGAGAATGATTTGTGATCCACTGGTGTATACATTTTATATCAGTGATTTGATGCCATTTATTGTGTGAACTTTTTTAGCAAGATGGTGGGTGAGTGAGGTAAGAGGTTTAAATAAAATATGAGAGAATCTATGAGAAAGAGAAAAGCAAGCCTCCTATAGTCAGAAGATGACAAACAGGCACAAAACTCCATTTGTGACCCGAGCTGGCCTGGCACTCCCAGCTACACTGTGATATTCTCCTGTTGAACGTAAACAGTTTCACAAAACCCTGACAGACAAGGTTTTTCACTTACCATGATGGAGCAAGACAAAAAGAAAACCACCCTGTAATCAGGTCTGGACAGAGACAAACAATACATTATCCAAATTGCAGGAATTTCCAAACAGCTTTCTATCTTAGCTAAAATGAGTGACTGCTGCATTTTTAACAACAGCTTTGCTCAATTCCTATCACTTGCTATACAACAGTTAAGATAATCATGGAACTAACTACCCTTGCTTCTTAACACTATTTAATGCGGAGCAAAACCCTGCTTCCTTGAATCCTTCCCAGAATCAGATAACATAAGACCAATCCCTAGAGTACTTTTACGGAGATATGTCATGTGTCTCCCTTGATGTAAGGAACCAAGAACCCAGCACTGTCCCACTGCAGTTGTGTTCCTAGTAATTTGCTGCAGAACATAAATTTCCAACATTTACTATTATCTAGGTATGCAAGATTTTGATGCTTTACAGGACTATCAGATAATGAGCATGACCAATAAATTTGTAATATGGAGTTACTCTAAGATAAAATGTATAGACATATGTCCTCTACTATTTTCAATTTATTTTGAGACAGAATGATAATACATCAATCGATTAATAAATAAATAGATCTACTACCTGTGTTAGAAAATGTGATAGCAACTGAAATTACTTTGTTATCAATTTTGACTATTTTAATTAACTATACTTAACATTAGGCCCTGGAACATCCCTATGAGTGGTTTTATAATAACCTCCACAACAATTTTCCGTCATTAGTTTTTCCTCACTAGCTGTCTCTTAATTGTGTTTTTATTTTTGTATGTTGAGAGACTTTAATTAAGCTTACTTAGGCATATGTATTTGTTGGCCTTTGATAATGTAATGAATTTACTTGCCTGGAAATTTATTCTAACTTCACATTGCACTAATCAAAATGACATTGATTTGTTTAGATTAATTGCTGGCATTCAAAACGTTCTTGGAAATCAGTGAAAGATATTTTGGGTTCCACCTAGGTGCTGTGGAGAAAGACAACTGGCGTTTTACCCATAGATTTCCGAAGGACTAAGCCTCCCACCACGCATTCATTTATCTAGTAACCACTAATGTTTGTAAGTCAGGGACTACAAATGTTCTTTGACCCTTTTTATTAAAAGGACTTTATTTTTGCAAAATCCAGAATAACAACTATGATAGTTTTCCTCTATTACTATATAATTTTTAAAGGGTAAACAATGTTAAAGTATCTTGTTCATTTTAAAAGCAAACACTAATAATGACAGATGTGTAAGGAAAAAGCATGAAAGGACATATTTAAACTATTTTACTTACCTTCCATCAAGAATTTTGAGCTTTTAGAGGGGAACAAGCTTTTCTAACCTTCAAATAGCACTGTGCATTTATTTCAGAAAGCAGTGCAAGAAAACAGCATGAACTGCAAAATCTAATAAAAAGTGAAAAAAAGATTTTCTATCCGTGTTAAAATTCACTTATTATTAATTAAGAACTATTATCCTTTATAGGCTTTTCTCTAAAATTAAGAGATCATTGAATTTATATTGTCTTAGCTATAACATCTGTGTACTTATGTCTGCTTCTGACAAGTTAAAGATTGACACAATAAGAGGGAGAAGAAAATACATTTTTTAGGCAATGGACATTGGGACTGAGTTTTGGGATGGCAAACTGATTTGTCTTGTATTATATCGGATCTATTACTAATTGGGAGACATTTTTGCAATTCATTGAAGATCTATGGACTTTGATATCCTCAGTTATAAAATGGGAATGAAAATAGTTCAATGTGCAATGTTAGACACAGTGGGGAAATAAAGGATAAGATATTATATAACATTATATGACATAGAAACACACTTAGGCAACATTTTTAAACAGAAACGTTTTCAACCTTGTATTTTTTCTACTAAAATTTTTACATATTTCAAGTACTTCTTCATAAATAGTGACAACAAATTTTTGTTGATGTATTTTTTAATACAGCCATGAGTGTATTTTTTACTGTGAAAATTAAATCCATGTAGGAAAGACTTTCAAGAAAATGTGCATTACTCATTCTTAACGTCTGTTAGCACATATATCTTGCTCCAGAGATATGAGTTCTTCCTACATTAGCAGAAAATTAAAGATATTTATATATTAATAACTATTAATTTAATTATTCAAATGGAGAATTCTTTTCTCACTTGGGAAATAGAGAAAAAGTCAAGTAGATTGTGGAATATGTACAAGATATAGAATATTTTTATGAGTGTGAAATACAAGACTAATTGTTCTCAAAGACCTCAGAATGGAGGAGAATTAATATTTGAATGAGGGATGTGTATCATTTCCTAATGCTCTGTGGAGAGCAAAAAATCTAGTCTTATTCAACTTTCATTTGGTCTGTCATTTAAAAATGAATATAAGAAATGCTAAGTAGAAAGCGTTCGTGCTTCAGATTTGACTTATGCATAGTAGTTTAAAAATGAATTAATATTTTACTCCTGAGGAATGAGTGTTTGGGGAAACTGCAGGTAAAAGGAACTGGTGGAGGTTATCTAGAATTACATCTTTGGGAGGACATATTCTCACATCAGCTAGAACTCTGAAGAATGAACCAAAATAAATAAACATAAAATATTTGAATTCATACAATATTCAGGAGTGAAACAGAAAGATTCTGTTTAATAAAACAAATATTATGCAGAGAATTCCTAAGATATTTGGTAAACATGTGGACAATCAATAATAAATTGAAAAAATGGGCCACAGACTATGGAAACTATGTCTTTTTTATAAGTCCAACTACATGAATACTCACTGTGTGTATATTCAAAATTACAAATTGACATTAAGATTATTCACTTTGAATAAACTTCTTATTAAGCCTAACATGTATAGGTCAAGATTCCATAAAAGGAAAACAAGATTATGGAAATTAAATTACACTAACTTGAAGTGATCAGTCAAAATTAAGATTCTATAGGACATCATGTTTACCTTACCACAAATTTTAATTATGGGGAAAGAGGTCTGTGATATTGTGAAATACGTATTTGGTCTTCATCCCCTTCTCCTGGCATACAACTCCTAAAATCCTTAGAATCTCCAAAATGATGTCTTTGAACGCTAAAGCGTTGACTGATGGTGGGCAGCCCCCCAGTTGCACAAGATGGGGGCTGATCACCTGAAAAACAGGTTGGAACTTTCAACCCCACCCCCCATTTTCTAGGGAGTTGAGAAGGGCTGAAGTCTAAGTTGATCACTAATGGCCAATGATTTAGTCAATCATTATGACAATATGTAATGAGGCCTCCATAAAACCCCAAAAGGACTAGGTTTGTAGAACTTGCAGAATGCTGAACACATGGAGGTTCCCGGAGGATGACGCGTCGAGGGAGGGCATGGAAGCTCACGCCCCCTCCCCTTACCTTGCCCTACGCATCTCTTCATCTGTGTCTTTTGTAATAACCTGTGTCAGAAACTGCTAAGTGTAAGTGTTTCCTTGAGTTCTGTGAGCTGCTCTAGCAAATTAATTGAATCTGAGGAGGGGGTTGTGGGGACCCCGATTTATAGCTTGTCAATCAGAAGTTCCAGGGGCATGGACTTGTACCTGGCATCTGAAGTGGTGATAGTCTTGGGGACTGAGCCCTCAATCTGTGGAATCTGAGACTACTTCTAGGTAGAGATAGTGTGAGAATTGAAATAGAGGACACCCAGCTGGTGACCGCTGCAGAGTTTCCTGCTTGCTTGCTAGTGGGGAGAAATCTCTACACATTTAGTCACAGAAATCTATCTTCTGTGTTGATCGTTGCTGAGTAAGAGCATAGAAAAAACACAATATTATCTTTTGTATTCTGAAAGGGTTTTTACTCTCAGATGTTATCACTCAGTAAATCACTGAATATCTTAAACTATTTTAATTCTTTTTTTTCTTACTTTTTTAAACCATTGCACTGTTTACCTTTGGAAAACTTGCGTTTTTTGGACCAATAAATTTTTTCTATTGAGTTTGAAATTGTGTTTTTACTATTTTTTCACTTCACTATTCTCATGAATCATGACAATATAAAAATGAAAGCATATATGTACACACACACACACACACAAGTAAATAATGCAGTCAATTTAAAAAACTATAAATGTCCAAAAATATTTTTTGGAATTAAGTGGAAAATAAATGAGAAAAAAATGTTTTTTAAAATTACTAAATGTTCAATGATAAACTTTTTTTTTTTTTTTTTTTTTTTGGCAGAGCAGACTTCTAGAAATATCTAAACTGCTAATTTTTATAAAAATGATTGAGAAGTAACTGTCGAATTCTGGAATCCTAGTATACTGAAGTTTTGTAGTAAAGTAGTTCTAAATGATAAGATCATACGAATTATTAAATATTACCTACTTTATATTTATATAGAAAAAAATTTAGAGGTGAAAAATGCTAATACAAATTGACATGCTGTATATAAACAAACAAGTACGCATGTATGTATGTATCTTATAAAATTTTCTTTGCAGAAAGAAAAAGAAGAAAATGAGAATGTTATATTTCCACACATTTACAAACATAGAAATATTTCTGATATTTTGTTAAAATCTTAAAAAATTTTAACATTTTAAAATCTTCATAACATTCCCAGGTTAAAAAAACCTAATAATAAACAAACAAAAACAAAAAGTACCTGCTGCAATATTTCATGTCATGAAATTCATATGCTAGTTTCTAGAGCAGTTGATTCTGTATCCTTTGTGTCTGACATGTTTTTATTTTTTATTGTATTCTGTAGAAGCTTGCTAGATCTTTCTCCAATTGCTCTGAAGTTTTGTGGCAATATGCCTTGGCCTGCTTCTAATTTCTAGTTTTATTCACTGTGTTGTTGACTCGACGGGCTCTTTCAATCTGTGAACACATAGTCCTCAAGTTCAGGAAATTTTCTTGGTTTATCATTAATAATTTTCCCCTTTCCATTTTCTTTGTTCTTTTCCTGTAACTGCTACTAATACAGAACCAATTATTATATTTTTATTTCTTATTTTTCATGTTATCCTTTCTGGATAATTTCCTCAATTTATCCATTAAACCTTTTGTTTTTAATTTTTATATATTTATTCTAATTTTGAAGAACTCACTTGTGTGTTCTGAATATTTTTTTCAGCAGCATTCTATTTTTATTCAGGAATGCAGTAAATTTCCTTATCTTTCGAAGGATATTGAAGAGTTTATACATCGACATATTCTCTGTTTCATTTAAGTTGCCTTGTTGATTATTATTTATTCGTTGGGTCTTTGTCTTTTTTATTAGAACACTTCCACAGATATATGATGTCCCATGACTGTCTGCTCATAGTTGAGGAAGGAGCATTAAAAAGTGGATTGAAAGTTCTGTGCCCATTAGTAAACCTTGTCAACTATGGAGTTCACCAGGAGTGGCCTGGCTGAGCTTTGTTGCTGAGGACACATCAATGTAACAATTTTTAGATATTTCTTCTTGAGCTATTCAGATTTCCCAGAGAAGACTCTTCCACTCTTCTGCCAGAAGAGTATAAATCTGGCTGCCAAGTTTCTGTAAACCCAAAAGGAAAGAAGATGAGGTATACCAACCCTTAAATTTAAACTCTCACTTAGTCCCCCTGATTTTAGTATAGTATCCTTGTCTTCACTGGTGCTTGGTTTTTCCTGTATTAGAAATGTTATCTTTTGTCTTTTTTCTATAGTGATTCTCTACTTTGCCTAAATGGAAATTGGAGAACCACCTGTGTTAAGCTATAAAATCTAGACTTAAAAGGTATAATAAGCAATATTACCTGCAACGGACTGTTACACTTTCAGTCCAAAGACAGTTTGAATATAAAAATAAACAACATTATAGCTACCTATAAACAAGTAAGTCATATTAAGAATGAATCTGGGAGGCATTTCTATTAAAATGAGAAGAAAAAGATGCATACTACCCTTCTTACTGGTCAATATTATGGTAAGGTGGAGGCCATTACAATAAAACATGAAAGACAATGCTGTCCTTTAAAAAGGTTCTTTTTGGTTATAGAAATCTAAAAAAAGGCAAATGAAATTAGTTTATATCTAAGCGTTACCAGGGGATAGAGAACCTTATCCACACATCTTCCAATATTGGAAATTCTAATGTAAAGGCAATGCCTAATACAGAAATGAATCTAGCAGTTCGAATAAACATCTTCAAATATTTCTTATTCCATTAACTGTTTAATTCATCTAATGACTCTAGGTCTAATTCCATGCTTACTACATAACTTTCTGCTTCTTATATAGGTACATCTATCTGGATAAATTAATCTTTTAGTGTATACTTTAAATATGTTCTTTAGTATAGATATAAATATGTCTAGTTAATATGATAACAAATTTTCATGGAGAACTAATAAAGTAGCTTCTGATTGTGATTTGATGTCTCAAGCAAACAGACAAAAAGAACAAATACACTAACCATACAAACCTGAATGCTTTTCATCCATGTGACAATGATTTTGTATACTATATATTAATAAACTAATTTTCTGTTGTTGATTTTTATTTTGTGTAAAGTTCAGTTACTCCACTCTTGGGTTATCATGGGTAGTGGCAGAAGGGATCCTCTCTGCCTTCCCAAAAGACCTCAAATCCAGTCAGACTTTCTTTGTATTATCAGTCCACCATTACTAAATGCAACCCAAATAATATTCATACTGCAACTTATATTAAAGCATATTTATACGGGAAAATATAAACTCTTATTCCCCACAAAGTAAAGAGTGAGGGTATCTTCTACACAGCATGGCAGTTTAATATAACATCATCTCTTCAAATAATTAATTGGTAGTTAACAAGTACATATTATATGTTCACCCAGCAATGAAAGGTTGTCAAGAAACACATGAAGAAAGTGTTTGGTTTTAATAAATGTACAACTTAGATGAGAAATAATATTTTATTACACATAAATCAAATAGAGAATTGTTATGTAGTAGAGTTCAGAGGAGTTGGAAAAGTTTTCATGGAATACTGAAGAGTGAAGTGTTGAAGAGATATATAACAGTCAATTATGTGACTACCATGTAATAATGCAAGCAAAAGCAAAGGTTCAGAAATGAAAATGAGCACAATGCTGGGAATGGGAAGGCAGCTGGACTTCTGTACTAAATAGTGTAGAGTGATGCTAATAAATAATGAGGTGATTTTGCATATATTAGGTATAGTAGATTGGGCTTCATCTTGAGGCCATGCTATTTGTCCTTCAACATGAAAATGATGTAATGACAGTATATTTAATGAATATTAATCCAGCAGCTCTGTGAACATCAGGTTAGGAATAGATTGAAGTCAAAGTGTTGAAAATCAAAGTAAGGAAATGCCTGGATAAAATGGACATCTCTAGTCCTGCATGGAGCCTTCAACTTCCCTTTCCTACACGCTCATATTTGAAATTCACTGCTGTAAAATTGAACCCTTCTCTTTGAAACACTTTTTGCATCTGCTTTTATATAGCTTCTCATTCCCATTTACTGGCTTTGTTGTTCATTATTTCATTTAAAATTCTTCACTTAATACTTTACATTTGAGGCTCAACTTAAAAGTATTAACTTGGCTGTTGTCGATATTTCTAGTTACCCTCTCCAGTAATGCTTTGCCTTCACACACTTTGACTAGGATAGAGATCCTGCTGTCCCAATGCCATCCTTTCAGGGAGAACTCATCTAGTTCAAGCCAACCCTAGAAGTATGGAAATGGCTAAATTGAAGGACTTGAAAAAGTACATCTGTTTCTTGGACTCAAAATAATACAGAAATCTACATAGAAAAGGCCCTACCTACTGAGTTCTCAAATACAAATCATGAAACACACACTAAGATTCTCAGTGTTTATGAGGAGGTATAGAACAAAAGTCAATCTTTAAAAAAAGTACGGCATTAAAAAAGAAAACATTTAATTTACTCAGGAAAAAAAATCTGAAAACAAGGATATATAATTATACTGCAGAAGGTAAAACCCTAAAACAAACTGACTTAATGGGAAAAAAAAAAATAAAGGTTTAGAATTTTTAAAAAAGCTCCTAAGGCTCTAAATCGTCAATCTGGAATGTAGACGCCAGATTCCAGATGGTTCACGAAAATGACTGCATAGAATATGCTTGGTGCCTGGCGTCTAGGTTTCCGAGCTTACAGGATAAGGGTAGTTCTGCAGAGTACTTCATCACCTAAGTGTTTAGTTTTTAAAGAAGCAGCTATTATTTCTCTCTTAGAAACAGTATTTTAAAAATAAAGGCATATGTTTCCATTAAATAGATATATGTTCCCACGACAAATCATATATCAAAGTAATAGGTGCATCTTACTTTACTGATAGAATTGTATGTCTTTCCCATTAGATTGTAATGATAGGAATAATAGTTTCCGTTTTTTTATGGCAGTTTCGATGTGCCAAGCACTCTTCTAAAGCTTTATGTACATTAACTAATGCAATACATACAACAACCCTAAGGAAGTTACTCTTAGGGTTACTCTTTTCCAGAAGAAGAAACTGAGAAACAGAGAGATTAATCAACTCTAACATCACGTGAAATAGAAACTCAAGAAGTCTGACCAATTTTGTATTCTTAACACCATGCTAGTACTGTGAGGGCTGGGAAATATATGTGGTCACCACCTGGCATCAAGCACTGTGCCTGACCCAAGTTGGACGCTCAATAAATATGTACTGAATAGGGCCGACCCCGTGGCTCACTCGGGAGAGTGCGGCACTGGGAGCTCAGCGTCGCTCCGGCCGCGGGTTCGGATCCTATATAGGGATGGCCGGTGCTGCGGGCGAAACCAAGCCAAGGGTTGCGATCCCGTTATGGGTCACAAAAAAAAAAAAAAAGAAAAGTAAAAAATGTATTGAATAAATGTAATAAACAGAGGGCATAGGTTGTTTGACTCTTTTGAATTTTTACTGATATTATCATTAATAATATTTGTAGAATAAAAAATCATATATAACAGGACAATATCAAATGAAAACTTAAATGTGTCTCCTAAATCTTTTACTCTGCAGAAATAACAGCTAATAACAATTTATTTTTAAATTTTCTCTTGGGATTACTTTTACAACCTTAAATAATACACTCAAGCCTTTCCTTTGTTTTATCACCTTAAAGAATATACACATACATGCTGGTATCAAGATTAACTTGCTTAGTTTTAGTTTCCTCTAAACTTTTTCTGTCTCCTTGGTGTTAAGCCAAGCTTTCAATACTCCTTTGACTATTACTCCAGGTTTTCTATTTCTTGGATTTTTTTTTTCTATGTTTCATCAGACAGCCTTGTGTAATTTTTCATGAGATGGGGGGTGGCAGTGCTGGTAAATGTCTTGATTATATGAGTGCCTAAAATTTATATAGAGACCTTCACAATTGATTGATATTAATGCCGTACATAAGCACTTTGCATAGGGAACTTTGAAGGCATTGCTTTGTGACCTCTAGCTTTCAGTGGCTCATGACAGGTGGCTTCCACTCTCATTCTCATTCCTTTTTACGTTGACTGTTTCTCTGGAAGATTTTAAAATGTTCTTTATATCATAATATGTCAAGAATTTCACCTCCGTTATCTTTCTAATATTCATTCTTTTCCTCCTTCTACTCTGAAATTACTAATAAGATGTTGAAACTCCTGAATCTAAGCTATATATACAAATGTGTATGTGCGTGTGTCTGTGTATACTCATATATATACAAACACACACACACGTGTGTGTGTAGCTTTAGTCTTTAACCCAAATTCTATTTACATATGTTGTAGGCTTCCAGCTTGCCTATATTTTTGGCCCCTTCATACAATTTCAGCAAACAATTTTTTTATTTCCAGTGAGCTTTTTCGTTAATTGTTCTTTTTCCTTTGCTGCACTTTCTTGCTTTGGATTAAAATACCCTCTCAATTAATAAGAATACTAGAGTTTTATTTTATGTTTTCTTTTTATTGTTGAATTGTTCATATTTCTTCTTTGGAGACTTCTGTTAGTGTGCCAGTGATCGTTGTTGTCTAAGTTTGTTAGTATAGACAGTCAATTCTCTCTCTCTCTCTCTCTCTCGTTTAACAGACCTGTTCTCTAAGAACACTTTCATGCCTTGGGGGTTAATATCAGTATTTACTCTGGGGGATGTAGACAAGAAACTAGTGGACAGTCTTAATACCCTTCTAATGTCCAATGTAAAGAGCTGTTTAATTTGGGATTTGAGTTGTTTAGTATATTTTTATCTTAAGTATAGCTGCCTTTTCTTTCCTTTCCCCCCTCTCTTGTTATGAGTATATAGGATTACCTCTAAATGTGCTCCAATTGTGTGTCACATCCCAATGGAAGGGTAAACACTTGTTTTAGAGAAATTAGTGTAAGCGATTTATAATAGAGACAGAAAGCTGTTGCTAACAACACAACTAAATACAGTGAGAAGGTAGAGTGTTAACACGTCCACCTGTTTTCAATGCAGTGTTAAATTTATGACACCGCTGATGTTCTGATGACTCATTCCTGTATTTAGTATTATTTGGGCTCAAAGCCGATCTCTTCAGAGATGCCTGTGGAAGAACAAATTAGTCTTATAGCTGCTGTGTTTTGCTTTATGCTTTTTTTTTTTTTTTTTTTTTTGCTATGGAGGTCTCAGTCCATTTAATTTTGTTTATTTTCTGTCTCAAAGGAAATCTTCCACACATTTGATCAGATGATGTCATCCTTTCTTTTTTTTCAGACACTGTTGATCTAATCTAAATGTAATTTGCAATTATATCAACAGGACCCTGAGAGGTGTGGTAGGATGGGGTAAGGACAGATAACAAGTATATTCAAACTCTCATCTTGAACCGGAATTCAACTGTATCTCATTTAAATAAGGTAAAATATTTGTATAGTTGTCAATGTCTATCAACACTATCTAGAATTACCTCCCTTTTCAACATTTTATTTATTGTTTAGAATAAGACAATTAGATACAGAGAAGTTGAACCAGAAACCTAAATATGGCATAACATGAATAAAGGCCAGTCACATAGTTGCTTTAATCCATTACAAATGTATTTATGAAATTAAGAATGATGATTTTGTAATGTTTAAACATATACATATATAATAACAATTATTTTCAAAGATTAAAGAGACAAAAAAGTGTATAGATGTAGTAGTGACTTGAAGCCATGAGGTTCACTTATTATAAACTTTAGAGGTCATTTGCACTATCTGCATCTATGATCTATGCATTCAATAAGGAAGAACATTTAATTTAGTTTCATAAATTAAAGAAAATAAAACAATGGATGTGAACAGCAAGCAATTTGCATACATATAACAATTATAAACCAAATACATAGAGAGGAACTAATTCCAAAACAGATTTTTATGCCTGAAGTCTCAAAGAAAAAGAAAAAGAAAAATAATAATAATTAAGATTCTAGGAATACCATCTTTTGGCTGAAGATAAATTCCCAGCCTACTCACAGAAACAAACCCTATGAATATTATTAGTAGTTTAAAATATCAGTGCTTGGGGTGGTAGGAAGAAGATTGTCTAATATTACCAAAAATAATCATGAAAAATAAATAGCTTTCAAAAGTGTGGTGCACATCCAGACTTGATGGCAAGAAATAGATTTACAGTTTAAAATAATAGTCAAAATCTAAGAATAAATATCTTCTTTGTATATGTGTTATATTAAGAACATCTGGAAGAATATCAATTCCTTAATCCTAAGTGAATACATTCATTTTTCCAAACTTTTTTAACAGTCTTCATATTTCACAATTCCAAAAGTCAAAGTATATAACATAATATACTTTGTAATATAGTATATTTGTATAATATAGTATAATATTTTACTTATTAAAATATAATTAGTATAAATATATACTATTAGTATTAAATATAGTATAATATTTATTAAAATAAAATTTACTCATGGGTGCAATGGGGGTGTCTTAGTTCAAACTTCTGTAACAAGAATACCATAGACTGAGTAGCTTGAACAATAGAAATTTATTTCTCATAGTTCTGGAAACTGGACAGTCCAAGATTGTTGCTGATTTATTCCATGAGTGCCCTCTTTCTGGGCATGTTCTTAACAGGACTGAGAGAGAGAGAGAGGAAGCAAACTCCCTCCTGTCTCCTCTTACAAGGGCACTAATCCCATGATAAGGGCTCCACCCTCACATCCTAATTACCTTTCAAAGACCCCCATCTCCAAATATCATCATGCTTTTCTTTGATGTCCCCTAAATTGATATTGAAGTTTGGTCCCCGTTATAGTAGCATTAAGAGAGTGAGAAATCAGACTATGGTACTTGAGTGGTGGGGCCTTTGGGAAGTGATTTGATCATGAGGTATTGGATCTGCCCTCATGAATGTATTAATGGGTTAATGGATTAATAGATATTACAAGAGTGGCACTGGTGGCTTATAAGGAAAGCAAGTGAGCACACTTAGCATCTCACCCCTCTTCATCATTTGATACCCTGAGCCTCCTCAGAACTCTGCAGAGAGTCCGTACCAAGAATGTGGCCGTCACCAGATCTGCCCCCCAGGCCCTGGACTTTCCAACCTTCGAAACTGTAAGAAATAATTCCTTTATTATAAAATACCCATTGTAGGCTTTCTGTTATAGTGACAGAAAATGGACTAATACACATCACATTGGGGATTAGGGTTTCAACATGTTAATTTTCATAGGACACAAGCATTCAATCTATAACAGGGCACCCATCAGCAGAGGTACTCACAAGCAAATACCAGATTCTTTATACATCTTCTTTATTTGCTCATAGACACCAAGAAAGCGATTGTAAACATTATCAATGGAACGGATAGAAAAATATAAACTTTTTCAACCCTTACTTTAATTCTAGGATACTCAATATGTAATTCTCAAAGAAGTTCTAAAGAATGTTTTAATTCAATATTGAATTTTCTTTTATTATTTAATGCACCCAGAGATCATCAGATATTTGTTTAAAAATCCTCAAGCGTGTTATTGAAAACTGAACTTAACATTATATCATTTTTATTATTATGAATACTAAGTTTTTATTTCATTGTTTTATTTTTTCTATTTCTTTCTTCCACTTTTATAATTCTACACACAGTAGTTTCCTACTTTTTACAAATATGTATTGGGCACCTACTACGTACCAAGTACTGAACTAGACTACAGTATAGTGCTCACCCTCAAGGAGATTACAGCTTTCTGGAATACTCCATTGCTTTCATTTCACCACCCAAAGGGTGGTAGAATGTAGTCATGAAAGTTATTTGTGTTCACTTAATTTCAAGGGACGGAGACAATCATAATACCTGTGAAATCGGTGCTATGTTGCCTATCCATAAATGGAAAGTTATATAGCATGGAAACCTATGACAGAAAGTGCTTATAAAAGCCGCTGTATAATTTAGGAAAATGGACTCCCATCTCTAACACCTGAGTTATTTCAGTGACCCGGTAGCAATCTAAATTCTCTGATCCATACTCTAATAATCTGTTTTTAGTGCAACCCAGATATGCCCACAATTTTTCTCTTTTTGACTTCATTTTTCACTTCTAGCCAGCCAGCCAGTTCTATGTTTACCTAGTCTAAGGTCCTGAGAGAAAATATGAATGGATTAGTAAATTAATAGCATCCCTTTTGTTGAACACACTTTTAATTGTCTTCACATGAGTTATGTGGTTTTTCCTGGTCCAGTAAGCTGTGGCCAGCATGGTAGAATCCCCCAGCAAAGATCTATTTGCAGGGAATTTCTTAGAATCATAATGAGATATGAAGAATTCATTACCTCAGCTTGTACAGGACCCTGTGAGAGGAGATTTCAGGTGTGCAGAGCCACAGTAGACCCCACATTTTCCAAGAGTCAAATTTACCTTTGTAACACTATTTGACTAATTACTCTTTATGAATTCACTTAGAATCTTCTATTTTCTCCTCTAATATAAGCATAAATTTCTCTGCTTGGTTTACATGACCCCCCAAATCTGTCACCACTCCCCCGGGAAAGTGTTCATTGTGCTAGCTAAACATTTAATCAATATACTCTAAAGGCTTTCTGGTCATTTTCATTTATTAGCTCCCAACAACCTTAAGTCATTTTTGAGCTGTTATAAAAGGGGGAACAGAAAAGGTGACCTGCAGTTTACACTACTCACATGATATAATGAACCTTGGACAGCCGCCTCTTGCATCACACTAAAAACAGCATGTTACAGATGTAATTCTGTTCTCTGAGAAAGCATACTCTAAAAAAATATGTGAATATAAAGCACTTGCTTAATGATTTGTTACTTGAATTAGGGTAGAATTTGTATCACAATCTGCTTTGAACAGAAAGACATACTAGTTATTGAGATTTATTTTTGTTTTCCTTCTTCAAGTTGCATATGTCCACTGTTACATATGTCAGCATGTTTTTGATTGAAAATCTTTCTTCCTGTGGCTGATTATAGATATTGTAAAATAGCAATGAATAAAAAATCCTAAAGTAAACATTCCCATAACAGTCTGTATTAAACAAAATCAAGTTAGTGACTAAAATCTTTATCCAAAAGTGTGCCATGTAAACAAAATTATTAAGATGAACAGTTGGCATATCTGTTATGTGGAAATTACTGTGGCATAAATTATTTAGGCAGAAAATGACAGTCACAACAGTAATGAAAACCATATTTTATACCTTTACAAAATATTTTTAGAGCAAGCTTAAATTTGTTCCTGAAAAGATTACCATATATCAAACTTCTGAATTTGATCTCTAATTTCTTGCTGTTTCAGGAAGTGTATATGTCTCTGTCAAAAGCTGGTGGAAAATATGTCACCACAATATAAGTGTCAGTGCTATCTTAATCTAAGGAGATAATTGATTTTGTAATGACTAAAGTCAATTAAGTCTGAATATCTTATATCTCAAAATAAAAATCAACATATTTTAAAGGGTCTTACTCTGAATTTAGGCTAAAAATGAGGGGATGATATTTAACATAGCTTCTGGCATTCAGATTTAATAAATTTTGAAAATTGCTTTTCAACAATCCTGTAGATATAAATAGATATCATGCAAATGCTGATGTGTTCTAATTTAATGCTTTCTGAATTTCATTTTCTTTTTAAAGTTACAGGCTGTAGACTTCTTTGAGACTGTGTTGAAAATGCTGGTCTCTTACCATGAGAAATGAAAATAAAAATGCCTGATCAGAATTTTTGCATATAATTGGTGACATGTGGTAGACCATTAGACACATACACAGATCCATGGAAACCAGGTTAAATATTTGCCCTACAGAACTTAATAATTTAAGGTTACAACTCTCCAGCCCCCAAGGCAAGTTTTTCTTTTATTTGCTCAACACTGTCTCAACACAAACTTATTGTCTGCCTTTATACCTTTAGTTAGACTCTAATGACAGAAAATCTAGCTCAGACTCACTTGAGAAAAAAAAAAAAAGATAACGTAACTGAAAAGTTCGGGAGTAGGAAAGTGTTTAGGCACAGTCAGATGCAAGACATACAACAATGTGACTGGAATTCTTTCTCTTCATATCTGAACTTTTTTTCTCCAGCTAGAATTCCATTTTACACAAACTCTCTCCTCATGGTAGCAGGTGGCTTTGGTAGCGCCATACTTTACATGCTAATATTAAAGTTTCCATTTTAATACTAGACAGTAAAAGTAAAATTATGTTTCTCAGAAGTCACAATAACCTCTCTATGCAACTCATTAGCTCTGATGATATAAGCAATTACTGTGGTTCTACTCTGATTTTTCAAGCCTGTGTACTAATACTTGCTTCTGCATGACTTCAGCATTATGGATCAAGACACCTTGCCAGGAACATTAGAAAAAGATGTGAACACCTGTAGGTTATTTGGGCTATGATTTTCAGAGGCAAAAATGAATGGATGTGGAAAGTTAAAACAATCAACATATGTACTCATAGCTACTCTGTGCCATCTATGATCTTAGGTGAAAAAACGAATAAAATCCCAGACCTCAAGGAGGTCTCTGACTTGTATAATAAAATATCCATAGTTCATTATAATAATCCCCAAAATCACCTAAGCTACAGGTCAGTTAATTTTCATGTCACTGCATAATTTCTGAGGCTGCCCAACTGGTGACCCTGCTCTGTAGTCCAAACACTCTCCAAGCATATTCTACTGCCTAATATTTATTATAAAAGCCAATCCACTCATGTTTAAAAATAAAACTCTTTCAATCACTATGAAGTATTTAAATTAACATTATTTCCTTACTCACAGCAATATTATTTTCCCATTTCAATTGACAGCACGTGTTTTGGTGTCCTGAGCTTAAATCACAATCCTTCCTTTATTAGTTATATGGAATGTACAACTTCTCCAAGTCTATTTTCTCATTTCTACAATGCAATAAATTATATTTTCTAATCCATGAGATTATTGTAAAATTTATATGAAATACTGTATGTGAAACAGAAAGTAAATAATAGCTGCTTGATCAATATTAATTTTATTTTTCTCCTCACTTCCCTTCACTCTCTATTTGCATCAGTTTCTTGCTACTCACCTTATATGCTTTTCCGGAGCAACCTCTTACATACAAGTATTTATGGTCGTTAGTCAGCTTACACTAGAAAATCCTGATTTTTTTATCTCATTGTCTTATAGATTTTATGTTTTATTTTATTTTATTAATTTTATTTGATTTTCTGAAGCAACTGTAATTCATTTTCTCTGACAAACCCTGTACTCTATTGTTTTTGGCCCTTGATGGGCAAAGCTTGAAAAAAAAAAGGACTACTCTTGGTACAATTCCAATGGTCAAGCTTTTGATGACTCTACAGTGTTATTTTAACTTCATAGCACAAACATTGATCAATGTGTCGTCAAGCTGTTGCATGATATCCTTATTGTATATACCATAAATAGTATAGTCCGCGTGAGAATGTGCAGATTTTTTGAAAGAAGTAAAGGAAAACACTAAGACTATTGCATGTCGACTATGTATCATACATTTGATCCACTATACATTGAGATCAATTATATAACAAACATGAATCATCTACATCAACTCTGTTCCCCTGTGTTTATGACTTAGTTTTGGCATTAACCTTACTTACTTTTAATTTTAACTGTTCACTCTACCCTAAAATCTATTATATATGTTTTCACGTATTTTTAGCCTTATAGTCTCAGTTTTTTCTGCTAATGATTTGCCTTGTAATTATAGACCCTGATCTTTCAATGAGACTAATTAAGCTATTCATATTTATTAGAAATAAAGTGACATGTTTGAAACTGTGTGTGTGTGTGTGTGTGCATGTGCCTATGACTGAATCACATATTCAGGGAAATATAGGGATAAACTTAGATTCCTCTATATCACAAATTTAGCTGTCCTAAAAAGATCAGCTACATAGGGTAATAGTAGTAGCATGGAATTTGTTCAGAAAACTAAGTTTCAGCTTAAGTTACAGCCTAACTCCTAACAAAAGTATGTAATTTATGACATTTTACTTAATCTCTCAAAACTCAGTTTCCCATCTGTGAAACTTCTTTGGTCAGGATTGTGAGAGAGTTGTTGTATTACTTTCCTGGGGCTGTCATAGCAAAAATGCTTTTTCTAGCTTCTGGTGGTTGCTGGGAATTTTTAGTGTTTCTTTGCTTGTAGTAGTGTAACTTCAGTCTCTGCCTCCATGTTCCCATGACATTCTTTTCTCTGTATGCCTGTTTGTGTCCCTGGGTCCAAATTTCCTTCTTCTTATAAGGACATCAATCATATTGGATTTAGGACCCATCCTAATCCAGTATAAATTCATCTTGATGTGATTACACTTGCAAACACCCTATTTCCAAATAAGGTCACTTCCATAGTTTCTGGGTGGGCAAAAATTTGCAGAGGAACTACTCAACCAAATATCACCATATAAGAAAACATATGAAAAATACCTAGAATTGAATTGTAACTAAACAGAATAGATGTTAAAGTAATACTGGTTGATTATGCTTTATTTGAAATGCTTGGAACCAGAATTGTTTGGGATTTCAGATTTTTTCGAATTTGGAAATATTTGAACATACATGATATTTTGGGTATAAGATCCAAGCCTAATCACAAAATTCATTTATGTTTAATTTAATCCCTGTGCACTGCTATGTGTCAAATGTGTCACCTAAAAGTTTATGTATTGGAAACATGATCTCCACTGTAACAGTGTTAATAGGATGGGAAATTTGACTATGATATTTGAAAGGTGGGACCTTGGAGAAGTAATTGGACAGTGAGGACTCTGCTATGATGAATGGATTGATCCATTTATGGAGTAATGGGTTGATGGTTTAATAGGTGGTAAAAGGTGTGGTTCTGACAGCTTTATAAGGAGAGCAAATGAGAAGGTCAGCTATCTCACTCTTGCCATTCTGTCACCATGTGATACCTGCATCACCACAGGACCCTATAGACAGTTCCCACCAGATGACGGCCCTCACTAGATGCACCCCTTTGGACTATGGACTTTTTGTAAGAAACAAATTCCGTTCTTTATAAATTACCCAGTTTCAGGTATTCTGTTATAAGCGACAGAAAACAGACTAATACATATACATAGCCTGAAGGTAAGTTTTTACAGTATTTTTTATAATTTCATGGATGAAACAAAGTCTATATACATGAGGTCAGATGAGGAATTTTCCACTAGTGGTGTCATGTTGGCACTCAAAAAGTTTAGGATTTTGCAGCATTTCATTTCATATTTTAGATTTTCAGATTAGGAATGCTCAACCTGTGCACAAGTTTCTCTGTCTCTTCAGCAACTCCTGACATAGAAAGGAAGAAGAAAAGCCTACTTCTGTTCAATAGTCTTGGTTTAAACCGTAGTCTTCCAATAAAATGGTAGTAATAACACACTGTTCCTAGCACTCTTCAACCCTAAGCATTAGTTTTATATCAGGATCTTTCTTTAGGAAATTTTTCACGATTGGAGATGAACGAATATGAGTTCACTGGTTTTCTGAGGAATACATGGAGGCTATATGGGAAGAAAGGATGTGGATGCAGAAATAGAATGGAAACACCAAATGTTTGTCTGCCACCTGATTTTGGATACTGCTGTTATTTGTTTTCAAATATACTCTGATATAAAGTGGGAATTCATTTTAATTTCTAAATTTTTATTTATTAGCAAAAAATGTATTGATGAAATGATCATTCTTTCTAAAGTATAATGTTAATCCCTAGAGGATATCTAACTTATTTAGTTAAATAAATAAGTCTAGTCTAGAATAACAGTGATTGAAATATTTATCCTAAATTTATAAAGTAATTGTCTTAATAATGATTGTACGCTAAAATATATGAGGAGAAGAATTTAAGGTACTGGTTTTCTGTTTCTCTAGGTTTTCTTATAGATGCCTCCAGGAGGCTTACAGAGTTTCCCATGACATTTATGTAAATCTTTTTGGATCATTAATTATTTCAAATCTGCAACACTTAAAAATAATCCATGTATAAATAATACCAAATTTTTTGAATGAAGCAAAAGCTCCTGTGTTTAGAAGTTAGTTTGCAAACACCCTGCATCATAAAACAATTATGGTATTCATTATTTATTAAGCTTTTAATTGATTCACTTACTAAATTAAAGATACTCTTCATCATTGATGCAAGCATAAGACACTTATCATTCCTAGTTTAAGCTCAGATGTGGGTTTGCATGAGGATAAAGAAGGAATTAAGCAAAAGTCTCAGTGGTTCAGATTGTACGTACACATACACAGTAATGGATAGACACAAAATTAACTATAGATATGTGTGCATACCTAGTATTATGGGCTGATTTGTGTTTTCACAAAAATCATATATTGAAGCCCTTACCCCCGTAATAAGGCAATCAGGATGGGCACTAATTCAATCTGACTGGTGTTCTTATAAGAAGAGGAAATTTGGGCTCACAGAGAAAAACAACAAGAATGCATTCAGGAAAACCAAATCTGCCAAGACTTTGCTTTTGAACTTTTAGCCTTAGTTTTATTTTCTCAAAACTGTGATACAATAAAATTTTGTTAAGTCATGCAACCTGTGGTAATTTGTAATGGTAGCCCTAACAAGCTAATCCATAAGGTTAGCATTGACACCCCAGTAGCAGGGAGTACACATGCAGTGCCCATATCTTTCTTTCTAAATACCATGCTCCAGTGAAAGGAACCATGTCTCACAGGAGAAACAGTTGATTCTAAGCCTGTAGCAGGAAAAATACAAAATGAGTCTGGAACAACTTTTAGTACTATAAAGTAAATAAGTTCTTTAAAAGCAAAAGGATACAAAAAGTGTCAAATGGACACAGAAGCCAACCTATAAGAGCTACTAATGTCCAAAACTGAAAGAATGTGTGCAAAACATAGATAACATAATATTGGAATATAACCCAAATATGAGTATAACCAAAAATAGTTTAAAATAAATATGCATAAGTCCATACTGATATAAATGATTGAGTAAATTTGAATGAATTCATAAATATGGAGAAAGAAAAAAGCCTTTCTTACAGAATAATTCCAGATAACATAAGTAGGTATTCTCCCACTCCAGAAATTGGAGCTTAATTATCTGCAAAAGTGGGCTAGGCTTAATTACTTACATCTAAAACAATTATGGAAAAGGGGAAAAAATAACTTTGTAGTAGATAAATATGGCCCAAAACTTCACCTAGTGATAAAGATTAACATCACCAGTGATTTCATGTGGACAGTACAGACTGTGTGATATAATGTAATAAGAAGGACTCTTAAACTCAGTCTAATCATGAGAAAAAAACATCAAACAAACCTAGACTGAAGGAAACCTTGCCACTCACTTCTCCTGAAGATTTAAGGTGATAAAAAGCACTGAAAAATGAGGAAACAGTCCTGGATCAGAGAAGTCTAGGTAGACATAGTAACTGAATGGAATTTGGCATCCTGGATTGGATCTTGAAGTGGAAAGAGTACATTCATGGAAAAGCCATGGAATCCATATAAAATCTAAATAAAGTTAGTAGTAATGTACCATATTGTTTTTTAATTTGACAAATGTACTACGAAAATGTAATGCTTATCGATGGGGGGAACTGGGTATACCCTTTACTGGGTATATAAAAACTCTCTTTACTATCTTTGTAACTTTTCTGTAAATATAAAATTATTTCAAAATAGTAATTTAACTTAAAAACAATGCATGCATTCATGGCAATAGTTTACTTAGGCAAATCTTCTCAGGTCACTATCGTGAATCTAGTCTCATATTTTTCATGCTTTTGACTTGTTTTTCTATTTTAATAAATGGATCATTCTTCTGTTTCAATAATGGTGATATACTTTTTTGCATGTAGGTTTCCTCTTAACTAAAATGACCAAAAAATTCAAATAGAAGTAAGCCTTTCTTGTAAGCCCTCCAACAGTGGAAATCATGTAAGGCTTTAATTAGCAGGCAAGAAATCTTGAGAATTTTCTGTAAAATACAGGGCACGTAGGACCCAGAATAACCATAATGCTGATAATTAATGTTAATGAGCATTTTTTAAATGAATGAATGAATGAAAGACTTCCAACCTGCAGTTTAAAGCATATGAAGGAAAGTTGCATTGAGAAACCGAGAGATGAGATTCCACAGAAGAATAATTCAAATCCTCTAAGCCCAAAACAACAATAGCTGTGAGTTAAAAAAAAAAAAAAAAAAAAAGGCTAAATAGGGGAAGGAAGGTGCAGGAGAATCATGTAACTTCAGGAGCCCACTAGTGGTAGCAACAGGAATTATTCTGGCAGAAATGACATGGTAAACAAAGCAGGGTACTAGTGAGCATATAAAGAAAAAGACTTCGGTGTCTGTAGTAGGCTAAATAATGACCCCAAAGTTATGGTCATGTTCTAATCCCTGGAACCGGTAAATACCTTATATGGTAAAGATTTTGTGATTAAATTGGGGAAGTTAAGATAGTAAGATTATCCTAGATTATTGGTGGACTTTAAGTGCAATCACAAGTGTCCTTATAAGAGGGAGACAGAAGGAAATTTAAGTCATAGCAAGAAGAGAAGGCACTGTGACCTTGGAGCAAAGATTAGGGGTGGGGGTATGGATACAAGCCAAGGAATGCCAACAGGCACCAGAAGGTGAAAGAGGCAATGAATAGATTCTACCCTAGAACCTCCTAGAGTGTGCAGCACTGCTGACACCTTGATTTCAGCCCAGTGATGCTGACTTCAGACAGTTTCTGGCCTCTAGAACAGTGAAAGAATAAATTTCCATTGTTTTAGGTTTGTGTAATTTGTTGCAGCAGCCATAGGAAACTAATAACAGTGTGCGAGAGCACACTCAAACAGGGAAGAAATTGTTGAAAAAGCAGTGAATTTCCCTGATATGCAAAGGTATCCTCAATTTCTGGAATGCAAATCCATAATGTATCTAATGGAACCAGTTTTGATCTCTAATAAATATGGACCTCTATCCTTTAAGAAAGAGTCAAGAAATTAATTCATTATAAGCCAATCTCTTAAAAATCAAAGAGAATCCAAACTTATGAAAGAGAATACACCAAAAATGAGGATAAAAGATAAGGAAGTTTTATTTTTTTACTCTCCACAAAATTTGCGAATACAAGGATACTTCAAAACATCCATGGAAAAATTCATGTTATCTTTCAATTCTATTTTTCTGAGAACTTTTGGAAGTACTCTTGTAAATTATATCTATAAAAAATGAATAATCTGAGATGAGTACTTTAGAAAAAACTCACTTGCAGATATAAACACACACAGTCAAATTCTTTGCAGTTTAATGCTATAGAAAACCAGATCAAGGTACTAAAAATCTGCTTAAGTAATTCTCACAGACTTTAGGATAAACAATACGTAAAAGACTACAGAACAAGCAAGAAAGAAAGGGGGATAAGACAAGTAATGGGAAAGGAAGAAGCATATCTAGTTAGGGCACTGTATCATGCTCTCAGAAATTTTCTTTCCCTCACCCTCAAGTGAGCCTGCAGCCATGTTGAGACTTTCTCTATGGAAAGGCCAACATGACAAAGAAGAGTCAGTGAGGCCTGTAGTCCAACAACCATCAAAAAGCTGAATTCTTCCATGGAACATATGACTAATCTTTGAAGTGAATCACCCTTCAGGTAATCCTTCAGATGAGAATCCAGGCTCAGCTGAGAAGGGGAAAGGACAAACTACCACCTATGTAAACTTGCTAAATCTTTCTTTTTCCTTAGATGGAAGAAAGGATATATAGATATTGATAAGCCACCAAGAACATCTGCCACACCACCCATGTAAGATTCCTAGGAGAAAATACTTAAGAAATGAACTGAAGTTATTGACATATTAATTAAAATTTAAAATCTGATTCATGTTGAAAATATTAAAAACAAATTTGAGAACTTCAGAAACCAGTAGAACAGAGGAGTTATTAAAAAGTTAAGAATTAATATGGTCATGAATAAATAGAAGACTAAAATTTTATTTAATATTTAAACACATAATCAATGTTCCTCAATTAATTTAAAATGTCTTAAATTGGGGGCATTATAAACAGGACAGTTAATTTACTGTAGGTAACGAAAAATAACATTTAAAATGAATCATGCACAGGGCAAATCAAAATCTCAACATTTTATAGATGACAGTGGCAAATTTCTTTTACAATCTAATAAGCTATACATAGACAGTAAAATGTTGACTGTAAAGTCCACTCGAAAACTTATAATATCTAGAACGAAGATAAATATAGAGTTTTATGAGGCTATGTTAATCAAAACAAGATAAAATTTTGTGCCAAAATATTTAAATTCACAAAGAAAAACAATACAAAAATTGAATATAGAATAGGTAATATGTTAGAATAAGTCAGTAATCATAAAGAAAAATGTAAATATTTTGAAATAATTATCTCAAGAGTATGTTTCCAGAGTAGTTTTATGCTAAGTTATTTCTGGGGTTTGAAGAGTTAAAAAATCAAAAACAAAAAAACTTCATCTCATTTAAATATTTCTAAAGTCTAAAATAAGAATATTTTGCTTTTTCCTGGTTCTTTCCACACTACCACTCTCCTCATGCTGCTCCTCAGATTCTGTGGTTAAATTCTACACCCGTGAAGAGCACTGCATTAGAAAACCTGAGGTGATCTTCAAGTTGGAGCAAGGAGCAGTGCAATGGATGGCTAAAGAATCTCCAAGTCAGAGCTTCCCAGCACTCAGAACTGACCCCAGGCAAGTGTATGCCAACCAGAGAGGCACCCTCGGAGATGCCCTAGACTCATAGCAACCACATGCCCCGAGGAGAAAGTGCAACTGACCAGGTTGGCAACACTGTTGGACTTCCAGCCCAATCCAATCCCCACAGCCCACAGAGGCCCGAACCTTCTGCCCACAGGCACTGAGGCAGCCAAGCCAAATTGACATTCCTGGCAGGATCCTAGCCAAACAACAGTGTCAAATAAGTGGACAGTGAAATCCCTTGCCACAATGACTAAACACCAAAGGAAAGATACCAGAAATATGAAAAATCAAGAAAGTACACTACCAAAGGGTAATAATTCTCAAGCTCTAGGTCCTATCAAAATAGAAGCCCTTGAAATGACTAACAAGGAATTTCGAGTGATAATTCTAAGGAAACTACATGAGATACAAGAAAACTCAGCTAGACAACACGATGAAATGAGGAAAAGTATACAGGGCCTAAAAGAAGAAATGTACAAAGAATTAATGCCCTGCAAAAGAATGTAGCAGAGCTTGTGGAGCTGAAGAATTCATTCAACAAAACAAAAAACGCAACAGAGAGTTTAACCAGCAGGCTTGCAGAAGCAGAAGAGAGAACTTCTGACCTTGAAGATGGGCTGTTTGAAATAACACAGGCAGACAAAAAAGAAAGAAAAAAGAATTAAAAACATTGAAGAAAATCTGACAGATATCAGACAACCTTAAGTGCTCAAGTATCTGAGTCATGGGTATTCCAGAAGGGGAGGGAAAAGGAATTGGCAGTGAAAACATAGTCAACAAAATAGTTGCAGGAAACTTCCCAGATATAGGGAAAGATACAGATCTTCAGATTCAGGAAGCTCAAAGATCCCCAAGTCTATTCAACCCAAAAAGGTCTTCTCCAAGACATGTTATAATCAAATTGGTAAAACTCAAAGACAAGAGAGAATCTTAAAAGCTGCAAGAGAGAAGCATCAAATCACCTATAAGGGAGCCCCAATCAGACTAACATCAGACTTTTCATCACAAACCCTAAAAGCTAGAAAAGAATGGGATGATATATTCAAAATACTAAAAGACAGATATTGCCACCCAAGAGTACTTTACCCTGCAAGGCTATCCTTCTGAAATGAAGGCAAATAGTATATTTCTCAGACAAACAAAAACTGCAGGAGTTCACTACCACACGACAACTCTTACAAGAAATTCTCAAGGTAGTACTGGGTTTGGTACCTGAAAAATAACTACCAGTGCCATAAAAACTCAAGAAAAATCAAAACCCACTAGTAAAATAAAAATGCTAACAATGAAGAGAAAAAAAAAAGTTTATGTACCACCCAAGAAACCAACAAATACAGAAGACAAACAGTAAATCTGAAAGTAAGGAACAAAAGACACTTTAGACATCCAAACAAAAATCAATAAAATGCTGGGAGTAAATCAACACCTTTCAACAACAACTCCTAATGTAAAAGGATTAAATTCCCCAATCAAAAGATACAGACTGACTGATTGGATTAAAATGTGGACCTGACTATATGCTGCCTTCTAGAGACTCACCTCACTTATAAAGAAACAAAGACAAAGAGTGAAAGGATGGAAAATGATACACCATGCAAATAGAAATGAAAAACAACCTGGAGTAGCTATTCATATATCTGATAAAATAGACTTTAAACTGAAAACCATAAAAAGAGATAAAGAGGGCCACTTCATATTGATAAAAGGATTTATCCATCAAGAAGACATAACAGTCATAAATATATACACACCCAATGTCAGAGTAGCCCGATTTATAAAGCAAACTCTACAAGACCTAAAGAAGGCAATAGAAACTAATACCATAATAACAGGGGACCTTAACACACCACTATCAATCTCAGACAGATCATCTAGGCAAAGAATCAGCAGAGATACACAAGATCTAAACAACCTGCTAGACCAATTGGACTTGTCAGATATCTGCGGAACGTTCCATTCAACAACCTCAGAATATTCATTCTTCTCATCAGCACATGGATTATTCTCCAGGATAGATCACATGTTAGGTCACAAATCAAGTCTCAACAAATTCAAAAAAAATTGGAATTATCCCATGTATTTTTTCAGATGACAATGGATTAAAATTACAAACCAATAACAAATGAAATTCTGGAAACTATACAAACACATGGAAATTAAACAGCATTCTTCTTAGTGACATCTGGGTCCAAGAAGAAATCAAACAGGAAATCAAGAAATTTATTGAAACTAATGAAAACAATGATACATCATACCAAAACTTGCGGGATACTGCAAAAGCAATACTGAGGGGGAAATTTATTACATTAAATGCTTACTTCAGAAGAATGGAAACATGGCAAGTAAACAACCTAATACTTCACATTAAAGAACTAGAAAAATAAGAACAATCCAAACCCAAAGTTAGCAGGTGGAAAGAAATTGGTAAGACCAGAGCAGAACTTAATGATATTGAAACCAAAAAAATGATACAAAAGATCAATGAATCAAAAAGTTGGTTTTTCAAAAAGATAAATAAAATTGACAAACCATTAAAATGGCTAACTAAAAAAAGAAGAGAGAAGACCCAAATAACAAAAATTAGAAATGAAAAAGGTGATATTACAACTGATACCTCAGAAATACAAGAAATAATTAGGGATTACTATAAAAAACTATATGCCAACAAATTTCAAAATCCGGAGGTAATGTATAAATGTGTGGACACGCACAAACTACCAAAACTGAGCCAAGATGATGCACAAAATCTGAACAGACCAATAACATTAAAAGAGATTGAAGCTGTTATCAGAAGGCTCCCAACAAAGAAAAGCCTAGGACCAGATGGGTTCACAGCAGAATTCTACCAAACGTTGAAAGAGGAATTGACACCAGTTCTCTACAAACTATTCCAAAAGATTGAAACAGAGGCAATTCTCCCAAAATTATTCTATGAAGCAAACATCACCCTGATACCAAAACCAGATAAAGATACAACAAAAAAAGAAAACTACAGGCCAATATCCTTGATGAATATAGATGCAAAAATCCTCAATAAAATTCTAGTCAAGAGAATACAGCAACACATACGCAAAATTATACAACACGATCAAGTGGGATTCATCCCAGCGATGCAAGTTTGCTTCAGTATATGCAAATCAATAAATGTGATAACCCTTATCAATAAAATCAAATACAAGGCCCGTATGATCATCTCTATAGATGCTGAAAAAGCATTTGACAAAATTCAACACTCATTCATGATAAAGATTCTCTACAAGTTAGGTATACATGGAAGTATCTAACATAATTAAAGCCATGTGTGATAAACCCACTGCCAATATCATCTTGAATGGATGAACAGGAAGAACAGGAATTAGACAGGATGCCCACTCTCACCACTCCTATTCAACATAGTGTTGGAAGTACTAACCAGAGCAATCAGAGAAGAGAAAGAAAGAAAGGGCGCCCAGATTGGAAAAGATGAAGTTAAACTGTTCCTGTTTGTAGATGACATGATCCTATATATCAAACAGCCTAAAGCCTCTACAAAAAAACCTCTTGGAGTTGATAAATGATTTTAGCAAAGTTGCAGGATACAAAATCAACACACAAAAATCAGTAGTATTTCTATTCTCCCATAGTGAACAAGCAGCAAGAGAAATCAAAGAAGCTTGCCCATTTACAATAGCCACCAAAAAATAAAATACTTAGGACTAAAGTTAACCAAGGATGAGACAAATCTCTATAATGAGAACTGCAAACCACTGTTGAGAGAAATTAAAGAGGACACAAGAAGATGGAAAGATATCCCATGCTCTTGGATTGGATGAATCAACATTGTGAAAATGTCTATATTACCCAAAATGATATACAAATTCAATGCAATCTCCATCAAAATTCTAATGACTTTTTTCTCAGAAATGGAAAAAAATATCCAGACATTTATATGGAATAACAAAAGACCACACATAGCCAAAGGAATTCTGACCAAAATAAATAAAGCTGGAGGCATAACACTACCTGACTTTATACTACAAAATAACCAAAACAGCATGGTACTGGCATAAAAACAGAAACAGGGATCAATGGAATCGAATAGAGAATCCAGAAATCAACCCACACACCTACAGCCATCTGATCTTTGACAAAGGCACCAAGCCTATACACTGGGGAAGAGGCTGCACCTTCAGCAAATGATGCTGTGATAACTGGATATCCATATGCAGGAGAATGAAATTAGAACAATACCTCTCACCATGTACCAAAATCAACTCCAAATGGATTAAAGAATTAACCATACACCCTCAAACAAGAAAACTTAAAGAAAAAAAAAAAGGAGAAACACTCTAGGAAGTGGGACTGGGCACAGACTTTATGAATATGACCCCAAAAGCATGGGCAACCAAAGGAAAAATAAACAAATGGATTATATCAAACTAAAAAGTTTCCACACAGCAAAAGAAACAATTAACAGTTAAAAGATAACCCACAGAGTGGGAGAACATATTTGCTAAATATACATCTGACAAAGGATTAATATCCAGAATATACAAGGAAATGAAACAACTTTACAAGTAAAAAAAAAGCAGCCCAATTAAAAAATGGACAAAGGAGCTAAACAGGCATTTCTCAAAGGAAGATATACGAATGGCCAACAGACATATGAAAAAATGCTCAACATCACTCAGCATTTGGGAAATGCAAATCAAAACCACACTGAGATACCATCTCACCCCAGTTAGGATGGCTAATATCCAAAAGACTGTGAATGATAAGTGTTGGCGAGGTTGTGGAGAAAAAGGAAGTCTCATACACTGTTGGTGGAACTGCAAAATGGTGCAGCCACTATGGAAAATGGTATGGAGGTTCCTCAAACAATTACAGATAGATCTACCATATGACCCAGCTATCCCACTGCTGGGAATATACCCAGAGAAATGGAAATCATCAAGTCGAAGGTATATCTGTAATCCGGTGTTCACTGCAGCACTATTTCTAATAGCTAAGAGTTGGAACCAGCCCAAATATCCATCATCAGATGAGTGGATACGGAAAACGTGGTATATCTACGCAATGGAATACTACTCTGCTACAAAAAAGAATGAAATATTGCCATTTTCAATAACATGGATGGGCCTAGAGGAAGTTATATTAAGTGAAACGAATCAGGCACAGGAAGAGAAATTTTACATCTTCTCAATTATTTGTGGGAGCTAAAAATAAATAAATAAATACACAATTAAACTGGAGGAAAGGGATGAAGATACAAGAATCACAATTTCTTGAGGTTGTTGTGACAAGCAAACAGATATGAGGCTGCTGGGAGGGAGGGGGGAGGGAGGGGGGAGGGAAGTTTTGGTAATGGACCACAATAATCAGCCACATTGTATAGTGATAAAATAAAATTAAATAAATAAATAAATAAATAAAATAAGGATTTTTTTATGTTAATTTTATAAAGGTATGATCAGCTGTTAGCAGAAATTATAAAATAATTGCACACTCAAAGGAAACTTCAGACTAATGTTCCATTTATTACATATAGAAGTAAAAATCATAAATATCAGGAAATAATCTGAAGCATTGTATTAAAATAACTATGTTCCATGTTAAAAAGAATTACTTCTGGATTACAAACATCACAGTTTTAGGAAATTTCATTGTATAAGAAATCTTGTATATGAAGAAAATAGCTTTATATATGCCAAAAATTTATTTCCTAAAATTCTATATCCATTCTTGAGTTTTAAGTTATGTCATCATACTATTAATGGTATACAAGTTGCTTATCTCAAATCAAAGATCAGCATAAAGCTTAATGATTAAACATCAGAGGAGTTCCCATTAAAATCAGGAAACTAATACTTACAGTCAAACTTTTATTTAGTATGCTGATATGCTAATCAATATAATTAAAGAGAAAATTTAATAGATTTACTTGATCTGCAGAATATGAAATTCATTATAAACATAACTTTTCTGCCTTTTATTAATAAGAATAAAAACATGTATGCATTGTCAGTGGAATATTTCTTATCATTAGAAATAAATATCATTTATACCTTTTGGAGAAAAGACAAGTACAAAATAAACAAATAGGATAAGCTCTGGAAAAAATGAGTAAGAAAACTCCATTATCTGACAAAGACTTATATTAACAATATATAAAGAACTCTCAAAACTTAACAGTAAAAAAAATAATATCTATTAGAAAATGAGCAAAAGATATGAACAGACATTTTATTCCAAAGAATATAACAGACTGTAAATCAGCACATGAAAAGATGCTCAATATCATTAGCCATTGGAGAAATGGAAATTAAAATCATAATGGGATGTCACTCCACTTATATAAAAATGGCTAAAATCAAAAATAATAACAAAACCAAATGCTGTGAGCATGTGGAGAAACTATATTACTCATTCATTGCTGATAGGAATGTAAAATGGTGAGACCACTCTAGAAAGAGTTTGAACATTTCTTATAAAACTATACATACAACTACCATATGATCTTTTGCATTGTTCCAGAGAAATAAAAATGTCCTTTCACACAAAAACCTACACACGAAGGTTCATAGAAACTTTGCTCATGATAACCCCAAATTAGAAACAACACAGACATCCTTCAACAGGTGAATGATTAAACAATATATACCATGGAATACCATTCAGCAATAAAAATTAAGCTCCTATTGATAAACACAACAAATTGGATGAATTTCCAGAAAATAATGTGGGGTAAAAAATAATAATAATCCCAAATGTTCAAATACTGTACATATACATAATTTTCATAAAATGATACAGCTATAAAAATGAAGAACTGATTAGTGGTTGCCAAGAGTCTGGGGCAGGGATATTGGGAGGTGGGTATGACTTTAAAATGGCAACAGGAATTATCCTTGTGATGACGGACTCTTCAGTATCTTGACTATGTTAATGTTAACATCCTTCTTATGACACTATACTACAGGTTTCATGATGTTTTCACTGGAAGAAACTGGGTAAGAGTACACAGGATTTCTCTGTATGATTTCTTACAACTGCATCGGTATTAACAATTATAACACACAAAATGGTTTAATTAAAATTTTAATTTAAAAAAGGTTGAATAAAAAATTCAATACGTTCTAGTATACCAAAATAAGGCATTTATTAACTGGATTAATTTACTTAAATTTAGAATTAGCATTTCCAAAGTTAAACCACCATCTTTTCAAAGAGAAATTAGCACATTATTTATACTTCATTTAAATTTGACATCACTATTTGAAAAAACAATTTCTAGTTTGACACATATTTTAATTTTATCAAAAAGTTTTAATTTATCCATCTCCTCTGACAGATTGTTTTCAGGAACACTATTTTCTGTTCCTCAAATACCTAGAACTGGGGCTAGTATTTAGCAGAATCACAGCAAAATTTTACTAAATGATTGAACAAATTATAGGTTGTCAATCCAATATTGCAACCAGCAGTAATGATTACACTGATAAACTCATTAGTGGTAAAACAAAAAACAGTTATCTAACTGCATAGCATGTCTGCTTTCTTTACATTCTGACCCTTGTTTGATTGCTTGAAGTGTTATTAGTTAGTTTATTAGAACATCTCTCCTTCTTTACACAGATGGCACACGTTTAAAAGAGACTCGTCACTTCATGTAAATTTCGGAGCCAAATTAATACGTATACCTCAGAGAATAGGACTATGGATTCTCTGATGACCATGCTATGTTTGAAAGAAAAAAAAAAAAGTTTTTTCCGACTTAAATCCGATCTAGCCAGTAATACCTGAACTACTTTAAGTGCCATAACTGTCCATAGATGAGAATGCCCAAGGATGTAGCTACTTTCTAAATAGGTCAAATTATAGTCATTATATTTTGCTAAAATTCCATAACTGTAGTCCTAATTCTCCTAAGGGAATACGGGTGTGTCTCTCTCTGTGTATGATATGTAATTTTCTTTATAAGCGCTTTTCTTAGTCCCAGCAAAATGTCAGTAAAAATGTCCCTGTACTACCTGATTTGGTGCCTAATATCTAAAGGAATTAGTATGACATCATGTCAGAAAGGTTAGTGGAGAAGCTTCCTGATCTCTTTCTCGCTCACACTCTCTCTCTCCCTCGTTCCCTCCCTCCCTCCCTCTATCCCTCTCTCACACACACACTCACTCACACACACACACAGAATCAGTTATTAAATATTTTTATATCTTGGAATTTTAAACAGATTATTTTAACAATAAGTTTGGGATGTAGTGGAAAATTGGGGAAGATTTTAAAACGGAACCAAAAAGATTACTGTCTGCAACAGAAAAATATTCATTGTGTAGAATACGTACTTCAAGTTTATCTGATTTAATGCAACTTTGCCTTATATTACTGTTTTTAAGCTACTTATAATTCATTAAGTTATAGATAACTAATAGCAAGGTAAACAATTCCTGTTTATAGTCATAGAAATAATTTCTGTTTCATGGAGGAAAAATGGATTCTTCCTACTCCACCCTCATGGAAAAATCCAGTTCTGCATCTATGTGTAACTTTCTGGCCTATATGTATATCCCTGTCTTTTATTTTCCTGTGAACTGGTTGTAACATCTTACTGATTCTCACAGTAATCAAATAAAATATTTGATATATGTTCATTTCATATTTATATATAGATTATGATATTTAGCTATTTGTTGAAAGTTATCCTTTAACAAGGATAAATAAAACTTTATTACATAAATAGCTTAAATCTTGTAATTACAATCTACATTAGGCCTGCTTTCTAATTTGATATTCAACCATCAGTTTTGTGGAATCTCATTAAAACTACGATATCTCCACACACCCACCAAAATAGCCAAAAACAAACAAAACAACTTCACAATACCTGATATTAGAAAGATGTGGATCAGAGTTCTCATATATCCTTTGCTGAATGTAAAATGGCATGATCACTTTTAAAACAGGCAATTTCACATAAAAATAAACATATATCTACCTGGTGACCTGGCAAAATCGTTTCTAAGAGTTTATCCAATGGAAATGAAGACATAGAAAAGAACATACAAGACTGTTCACAGCTGCTATATTAATAAAGGCAAAAAGCTGGAACATCCCAGATGTCCAACAGTATGAGAATGGATAAATTACGGCATGTTCATACACTAGAATTCTACTCGTCAGTGAAAAGGAACGATCTACTTACATAGCAACAAGGACAGATCTAAATCATTACGCTGAATGAAAGAAGCCAGACACAAAAGAGTCCAAAATGTATAATTCCAGTTCTGTAAAGCTCTAGATCAAAACTTGATTTTGATGCAGCATTTGGCCTGTCCTGATATGTTTCAATAGGAGACATGACTCAGTTTCCAACTTTTGGATTCGAAATATAGTTTCACAATATAAAATTACATATTGCATTTCTGAGGTCTGACTCATGAGACTCATCCAAAATATCATTAGATTTGCTTACATTTGATGTTCATAAAAGTAATTTGCTTTTGGAAAGTAAACTTTGGAATCTCTATATCAGACTAGATTTATTTTTGAAAGTATTGAATGGGCAAATCAAAACGCACCTAGGCTTATTTCCAAAGTGATACTGTTTTCTTGAGGTACAAAAATCGTCAATATTTAGTTTCTCTGGCCTTGAAGATAGTGACAACACAACTACACACTTAAAACCTGTCCCTCCATGATACCCTGTGAAATAAAACACCACAAAATAAAACCTCCTACATCCAAAGTGGGAATAGCTTCAAACTAATAATCACACAAAATTTAAGGAATAATGGCCAGATAAAAATAAAATTTTGGGGAAAAAAACCTGAAAGAATAAACCAGTAGCGTGTACACATCTCACTGTAAATGAGCAGACTGTAGTATTGTGGGTAAATCTGGAGAGAAGTTTAAAAGAAGTTTGTAAAACATCCCTCAGTTTGTCAGGCAACAGGATGAAAACTCTCTGCCACTTTGGGCCCTTCTTTCACCATAACAGGAAAGGAGACATTGGGGTAAATATTTAAAGAAAATAGTTAGTTAAGTTGTCCCCTCCCATAAACACACCCACCCACTCTGCAACTGGAATACAACTCTCTAAACTGGGAAAGATGAAATCTGAAAAGAAGTCAATTTTGCAACTATGAAACTACAGTAATGATGAGGTGAAAATACATGGCAAGTACAAAATAAACATGTCAAGATGCTCCAGTGAGTCAGCAATATCCAATTTATCAAAAATATAGCTGGATCTCATGAAAGCAGTGCAAGGAAACATAAGAGCTACCTCTCAAAGGTGACTACAGGTATTAATACTAAGAAACGAGGCAGAAATCACAGAGAAAATATTTCAGACTACATCTGTCTAGGATATCATATCCTTCCCGACCCAACCTTAAGTATATGTAGCTCCCTAGCTCAAGTGATAGAGTGAAATTATTAATGTTCCTCCAAGTTTCTAGATAGAGTAATGAAAGAAGGTATAATCACATAACTATAGAAATGAAATTATTTAAATTCAAAAATTCTTTACGAAGTCATTTAATTTCAAAAAATCCTATTATCTGGGTGAAAATGTTTTTAAAAATCACCTACAAACAACCAACCACCAAAAGGGCTAATCTCAGACTCATCAAATATAGAACCAGAAGACAGTAGAACAATCAACATCACTGAATTAGAGAACGATTTGGTGCCTAAGTTCTAAATCTGATAACATTGAGCCATGTGCCAAAGCAATATAATCATTATCACAGATTGAATAGTGTGCTACTTTGTGCTCTTCTTCAAAAATTTTATTTAGAGTTGTAATCCAGCCAAACAAAATATGTCTCATATGAAACAAACAAGAACTGATCGAAATGAATACATTTTCTACTAAAACAACCTAGAAGCAATGACACCCTACTAGCAATGAGCCCATCATCTGGTGACCATGTCTTGTTTTTTAGATACTGCTCCCCACTGAAAAGAATCAGGAATTTTGGGGAATATGGTTGATAACAGATCTGGGGCAGGGAAAATACAGGTTGAGTGTGTTAATTGTAGTAGTTTCAGAAAGAAAGGAAGTACCAAAAAACAAATTAAAAAAGGACACAGAAGGCAGATTGAAGGGGTTCCCTCTGGCAAAATTTGTGACAGTGAATATACAAAACAAAAACAAAAAAGAAAACCTCCAAATGAGTCTAAAGCATTAAATATTTATTTTAAATGAGCTTATAGGAATACCTACCAAATTAGAAGGAGAAATAGGAAAGCACTTCTTTCTAGAAAAATGACAGCTACTAATTAGATAATTATCATTTTGCAATTGAAAATTTAACAGTTAATTCAATGAGGATTCATCAATAGATGGTAAAGCACTTAGGTATAGACATTTTATATCTGAGAGCCCATCTCAGAGGGAGCCAGAGAGCCATAAAGCAGCAATGTCTGCTCCATGTCTAAGAGCAGTAGTAGAGCCCCCAATCCTACTCTAAGCCCTCTCCTGGGTTCTGCACTGCTGCTTATTCCTCATAACACAAGCAAGTCCCTTTATCCCTGACCATGGTAGCAGCAGGGGCTAAGAAAGATGAGGCCTCTCAGGGATACCAGAGCAGAGAATGCAGCATCAGATTTCTCCAGGTTGAATTCCTCTGTTCGTCTAGCCTTATCTTCCCCAGCAATGTTGAGTTCTGTTTCCACTCAATGAAACTTCTCCAAAAATGAGAGCAGGAGTTCAACAGCTATAGGACATTTAGGACTTACAAATTCTGCCCCATTACAAGGCCTTTACTAGCGGCAAGTCAATAACTACTGTGAAGAGGCCTTCAGATGCTGCAACCTGCCCAGTGGGTTTTGCCCTGAAAGTGATTTAAGAGTTTACCAGAACGAAACAAACACTGGGACTATCTTGTAAAGAAAAAGCACACCCAAAGCTGAATGAAAGGTGGAATCAAAAGGTTAAAGAAACAAACAAGTGGTATGTACCTACAAAAGGTAGGTAGTGTGATTTTACCTCCTCCAAGACAGAGGGCAGCTCCTGAAATTTATGTGTGTGATATGGAAAGCAAGGGGCACTCTTTTTTACACTCAATCTATCAACAATCCCATGAAAAGATTTATGGAGCTATAGAGTACAAGTCTGGCAATAGTCCACCGTCCATAGAATACAAGTCTTGCAGTAGTTCACTGTCCTCATAAGGAAAGGACCTCTGTCCATGTTGTGCAAGAATCGGCCAATTCCTGTTACTATCCATCCCAGGCAACCCGTTCTTCTTCAAGAGGAGTCTACAAACGCTGGCTCCTACAATGTCATTGCAGCCCAATCACAAGGCTTCTGGAGCTATGTGTCTGGTGGTGGAAAAAAATGGTGTAAATCCACTCAACCCATACTCTTTTGCAGTAGGAAGAGATTATGGTGGGAAAACCAAAAACCAACTTTAAGAAATGGAAAAGCTGATTTAGAGAGGCAAACTGAAATCTAGGCCAAGGAAGGTAACTGAAGTCTTGGAGTTCACATAGCAGGGTATGAGTGAGAAGATTAGACTAAGGAGAGTGTTGGCCATCCCCCAGCCACGCCTTTCCAACCTCTGAGCAGGCGAGGCTCCTGCTGTCTTCTCCCAGGACTTTGAACTTGGGGAGAAGCCACAGGCATGCTGGGTCCTCTCCCTGCTGTTTCACGCGTTGACTGAAGTGAGTTGAAGGACAGTTGATGGTTTAAACTGTCCTTATTTAATGGTGGTTTTAAACTGCAAAACCAAAGAAGTGCCAGCGCGAGGGACCGAGGGCAGTTCATGGCCCTCCCAGAGCCACCTGATCTCATGTTAGAGGCTGAAAAGGGAAAAAAGAGAGCCCATACTTTCATAACAGCTTCTGTAAGGCTGCTACGTTAACTCCCCACCTCCATCCCACCCTCGTGGTGTACCTGCATTCTGTGGTCTTTTCCTAGGAGGGAATATAACCAAAATAACACTGTATTTCTTTTTAATAGCACTTTAAATTTTACTTAGGGATGATAAGGTTTGAGAGTTTGCAGTTTTTAATTAATTGGAGCTCTAAAGTCTTGAATGGATTGTTTGTTCTTAAACCTATTACTCAATAGATTATATATAAGTTCACAATGTAGCAGATTTCTTCTTCTTCTTCTTCTTCTTCTTCTTCTTCTTCTTCTTCTTCTTCTTCTTCTTCTTCTTATTATTATTATTATTATTATTATTATTATTATTATTATTAGTGTTTTTTATATATAGTGTTTCATTAGAGATTAAAGCCATAATGAAAATAAAAGTTAGCATTCACATTAAAACACACATACGGAGGAAAGATTGATGGGAAACATGATACCTGCAAGATGCTAAAATATCACCCCCAGGTTAACAGACATATTGCAAAAGGGAAAGTGTACTTCAACAGTGGAGAGATTTGGTCATCATCACCTTAACCAACTGAAAAAATTAACATCACTAATAGTGGAATATCACTAATAGTGAAATATGAGGCAAGTGTGTCCTCACATGATGCAAAATAAAGTGCACAATACTACCTATTATGTGCTGTGGTCAAAGATGTTTAACATAAATGTAGTCAAGTGCATAAACTCATTTTCCAGCTTACATTAATACTTAAGATAGAAATCCTAGTAAAGCAACTCCTTTCAGGAGGAAACAGAAATGGAGGGTTAAACTGAGAATGCAGGAACTTCTACAACCTTAAGCATGGTCGTCAGACCTACAGCATCACATAGAAGCTTGTTCGAATTGCACAATTTCAGAATCTAAGCTGGAATTACAAAATCAGAATCAGCTTTTTAAGGGAATGTTAGATAATTCCTGTGCTCATTCAAATATCAGGGGCACCGATCTACAAAATACTTGACCAGGACTCATTAAAAAGTCAATCTAAATAAAAAGGTACAGGAACTCGTTAGAATAAAAATTTTAAGAGACATTAAAAAAAAGAAGAAAAAAGAAATCAAATTTAGTGTAAGAACCAATTTAATCCTGGTTCAAAACAATTCAGAATGTTAAAAAATATAGTATTGAAACAATTGAGGCAAATTGACTACAGAAGAGGATTTTGATGTTGCAGAATATTTGCTCTTCTTAGGTGTGTTACTGGTATTGTGGTTATTAGGAGATGTATACTTAGGTATTTAAGAATGAATTACTATAATATATGCAATTCACTTTCAAATGGTTCTGCAAAATTAAATTTTGCTGACAGAGATAAAGCAAAACTAGAAAAACAATAAGAGCTGTTGAAGTTACAAGAAAGCCTTTTAACTTCCTGAGTTTTCTGAAATGTTTACTACTATGTCAAAGAAAAGTGAATGAAAAAGTTACAGGTCGACAGGAATAGCTTCAATCACTGAGTACATTTAAAATTAGAATCAGGTTGAAAATCTTAAGTTGAAGATCTTAAATTGTTCCAAGTCTTAAAAAGAAAACACTACAGTGTAATCCATTATTTAATATAAACGCACCAGTACTCAAATACCAGAATACCTTTTAAATCATTTATAACGCAGCAATATTTTTAACAATTTAGGCCTAGATCAGGAAAACAATTAATAATTTAATCAAGTATTCAGAATAGGTGATTCTCATTCCAGTACCAGAAAACATGCATTAGGTGTGGGAGGAGAGCTTCAAAACCAAGAAGCATATCTCCACTTCTCCCAGATCAGGAATTTGTTCCTTATCCGAATTCCCTAGATCCATCATTACATTTTCATTGTAAGCCAGTGTTAGAGTAAAATATGATACACCCTTTGAGTGTGCTAGAGAGAACAAAGGTTGAAAATCAGTTAAATAGAGGTCAGACATAGAAACAGTTATATATGGGGATTAAGAGATGGAATCTGACTTGCTATTCTGTCAGACAAAAGAAAATATGTGATAAAGAGGGATAACTTCCTTGATTAATATTTTATAGAAATGTCTGAAAAATATGAAGGAAGTTATTATAAAGTACTTCATCTCATCTGCTAATTCTCAAAATGAAAAGAAACTATTACATATTTAGATTTAGCCTGGCTTATTGGCTCAGTTCAGTTGGTTAAAGTGTGGTGTGATAACAACAAGGTCAAGTGTTTGGATACCAGTACCAGCCAGCCACCAAAAAGAAAAAGAAAAGCAAATCTCCTGTCAAAATATTTAGATTTAGTCAAACACAATGATTTAATTGATATACACTTACTTTATGAAGTTATTACCTGTGTTGTTGAAAACTGTGACTATTATTTCACTTTAAAAAGAACAATACAAATACAATTTAGAATTGTTTTGTGAATGTGTACTAAAAATGACACTTACTGTAGGCTAAGAATATTTTTATTTTTATTTTTATTTTTATTTTTTACCATAGGCTGGCATTTAAGAGCTGTGATGTTTATTCAGTTCAATAGGGCACAAAGGGATGCTTTCAACTTTTAGTGATCTAAACACAACAGGAACCATATTTTCAAATTGTGACATACCATTTTTAGCTATTATAGTGGCACTCTTCACACCAATATGTTGGAGCCCTGTTAGCTGGTCTTCCCATTATAAATTATGAATTTAGATTCTGGTAATTCAATTAACTTATTATTATCACTTGCTAAGTAAATTTTTATAAATTATTAATCCAAAAATACAGAATCATAATTTCTATATCTATCACTAGACAATTTTATATGTAAAAATATGTAAATATATATATATATATTTATTTATTTATTTTCTATGTCCAGGGTTACCTGTTTCTGAGTCACATTTTTGTCGAACTCTTTTTTTTTTTTTCTAACTCACTTCTAACTTTTCATTATCTTCCTCTTTTCCATTCTACTCAGATTTTTTAATTGGTTGAATGGATTGTTGTTGGTTTTTCTGTTTGTTTACTTTCTCTTTAATTTACCTATACATTTATCTATACAAGGTATGTTTTTGCACTGAAATATGAAGTCAAGTGTGAGCTTTTACAGTCCAGCCTCTACCTTATTTTAAATTTCCTTCAAATGTCTAGCCACCAGGAGCTGCACACTGAACACTTTGCAGCTGAATTCCAGCCCACTCTACCATCTTCGCCTTAGTCTTTCTGTTGAAACACATCCACTGAATTACTGGGTATTATTAGTCAGGGCCCTCCAGAGAAACAGAACTAAGATACACACATAGAAATATATGAGAGAATGAGAGGAGATTTAATAGGGGAATTGGATCATGCTATTGTGGAGACAAAGAAGTCCCATAAAAGTCTGTCTGCAAGCTGGAGAACCTGGGAAGCTATTAGCATGGCTCGGTCCAAGTCCAAATATCTGAGAACCAGATGATTAGTGATGTTGAGCATTTTTTTCATAAACCTGTTGGCCACTTGTGTTTCTTCCTTCAAGAAAGGCCTATTTATCTCCTTTACCCTTTATTTGATGGGATAATTTGTTTTTTGGCTGTAAAGTTGTCTGAGCTCTTTGTATATTCATCCCTTGTCAGATGGATTTTTTGCAAATATTTTCTCTCATTCCATAGGATGTATTTTCACTCTATTGATTATTTCCTTTGCTGTGCAGAAGTTTTTTAGCTTAATATAATCCCATTTGTTTATTTTTTCTTTTGTTACCTATGCTTTTGGGGTGTTATTCATATAGTCATTGCCCAGTCCTAAATCCTGGAGCATTTCCTCTATGTTTTATTCTAGGAGTTTTAAAATTTCAGCTTTATATTTAGATCTCTAATCCATTTTGAGTTGATTTTGGAATATGGTGAGAGGTACAGATTAAGTTTCATTCTTCTACAAATGTATATCTAGTTTTCCCAAGACCATTTATTAAAGAGGCAGTCTTTTCCCCAATGTATGTTCTTGGTGCCTTTGTCAAAGATCAGTTGGCTGTAATTATGTGAGTTAATTTCTGAGTTCTCTATTCTGTTCCACTGGTCCAATCAAAACCACTCTGAGATATCACCTTATCCCACTCAGACTGACTATTATAAAAAAGACAGAGAATAACAAATTTTGGCAAGGATGTGGAGAGAAAGGAACCTCCTGCACTGTTGGTGGGACTGTAAATTAGTATAGCCATTATTTAGAACAGTATGGAGGTTCCTTAAACAACTGCAGATAGAACATCCATATGATCCAGCAATCCCACTCCTGGGGGTATATACAGAGGATTGGAAAACATCAGGGCGAAGGGATACCTGCACTCCCATGTTTATTGAAGGTCTATTTACAATAGCTAGGCAATGGAACCAACCCAAATGTCCATCAATGGATGACCGGATAAGGAAATTGTGGGATATATGCACAATGGAATACTACTCAGCCATAAAAAAGAATGAAATTCTACCATTTGCAACAACATGGATGAGCCTGGAGAAAATTATCCTAAGTGAAACAACCCAGGTACAGAAAGAGAAATACCACATGTTCTCACTCATAACTGGGAGCTGAATCCATAAACAAACAAATGAACAATCAAGAGAGACAGACAGAAAGAAAGAAACAACAATCACAGTAATACATTGAACTTTTAGAAAAGTAGAGATGGAAAGGAGAGGGGAGTGGGAAAGGGAGGGGGGCTAATGAGAAATTGGTTAATGGACACAAGAATGACTGCATGTTGTAATGACGAATAAGCTAACTGTACTGATCTAACCACCACATTCTACACAATTATTGAAAATCAACCTTGTCCCCCACATGTATGTATAATAAAACAAAGCAAAACAAACAAGCAAACAAAAAATGTCTGCGAACCAGGTGAGCCTGTGGTGTAACTGTCAGTCAGAGGCTGAAGGACTGGAAATGTGGGAGGCTGCTGGTGCAAGTCCTGAAGTATAAAGGCCAAAGAACCTAAAGATCTTGTATCTGAGGTCAAGGGAAGGGCACCCCAGCTCCAGAAGAGAAAGAGAGAAATCTCAGTTTCTCTGCCTTTTTGTTTTATGCAGGCCCTAGCCGATTGGATGGTGTTGCCCACATGGGGTGAGTGCAGATCATTCTTACTTTAGGTCCACTGATTTTAAATATGTCTCTTCCAGAAACACCCTCACAGACATACCCACAAATAATACCTTATCTGCTAGTTAGGTAACCCTTAATCCAGTCAAGTTGACATCTAAAATTAACCATCACACTGGGTATTTTTTATAACATTTTCTCTCCCTTTATTTGTTGTCTTTTGCTGAATCCTCATCTTGGATTGATCTTGTGTATGTGTGTGTGTGTGCGCGCGCGTGTGTGTGTGGCTCAACAAGTTATTTTTCTAAACAATAACAATTGTTCTCTCATAAAAACAATTTGGGTGCTAATTGCTAAATTATTATTGCTATTATTACTATCACATTTCTATCTAGTTAAGAGCAAACTAGTTACATGGAACTAAGGATGCTAGATTTTCTAAAATCCATGGGTCAGTGTCAACCCAAAGAAAAGTTATCCTATATCTCCTATAACTTTTGCATATTTCACCAGACATTCCTGAAGGGAAAAATATGTATATAATTACTCATACATAGAATCTAACTAAATTTTTGATGTAAACAAAAAAGGGCATTTTTGTACAGTATATATGCCAAATTTTCCATCAACATAATTATTGTGCAATTTAGTAGAGGAATTGTGCTTTCTTATATTCAGAATTTCACGAAGAGTTGTTCGTCATTTTGGAAAATCCTGTCACTAGTAGAACACACACTGTATCAGTTTGCAATACAGTATGTCTGACTCATTCATGTTGATTCTGTGTACAAATATAAGAGGCAGATTTATTCATTCAAATGTTGTTGTGTGTTTGAGCCCAAGCATATAAAACTTAAAATACACAATGCTTATTATATCCTTTTATTTTTCATTCATTTTAAAGTTAGGAAGGTATATCAATTTTGTTTAAACCAGGTCTATAGATATTATGAATAAGTCGTATTTCATGATATCAAAAGGGGTGCTACAAAATATATGCTATGCAGAGCAGCAATAAGTCCATTGCATGAAAATGCTAATCTAGGTCACAGTCAACTTGTTGGAAGTCATGTAATCACAGATATTTAGTGAGTAAATTTAGACTCTATTCTTTTTTCCAACTTTGCCCTTCCTTTATCACAGGAAGTCAGTTAGCCACTCCCTTACTCAGTTTCCCTATAAAACAAGGAAGATAATTATACCTTCTTCAATGACTTACTATAATTATAAAAGAGTCAATATGTGTAGAGAGCTAAGAACTGACTGACACACATTAAATAAGAAGTAGATATTCTAAACATTGATATAATCACCATCACCACTATTAAACTGAGGAAATACACAAGGGAACTTCAAAAAATTTGTGGAAAAATATAATTAAAAGATAATATTAATCTTTCCATGAACTTTTTGAAGTACTCTTGTGTATGAATAAGAAGTTTGGATTGCAATGATGGCTTTCTTTAGGAAGAACTGAAGGGGATTTACCTAGGCAAGCATAATACTAAATTAGAAAATTTAGAAATTTATGGGAAAAATTAGAAAAATTTAATTATGGGAATTTTTTAGAAAAAATTATGAAAATTATGGGAAAGTTAAGTTGCCGAAAATGATAATGGAAATGTACCCAAAAGAGAAGAAGTTAGCTTCAATGTACAGAGTATCAGAATAGAGAAGAAATCAGTATAGAGATGTCACATGATGAGACAAAAATTTGAGCTTAAATAATTGTTCCACCTGAGGTGTGTGGAGCCTAAGGTCATGCCCAGAGGTATGAACAAAGAGGAGTGTGTATTTCCTCCACCCACATAACTCTTTATACAGATGAAAAAAATATGAATATCAAAGATATCCTTGAGTGAGAAGTTATTTTAGAAACAAAAATAAGCTAAAGGGCATATGTTAAAATGGGAAAGGAAAGCCCCACCTAACACTGGTATGTGTATGTGTTATTAGCTGAGGGAAATTGTACCATTTGATGTCCCGTCATCTCTTTTCTTTCCAAACAGAAGTTTACTTGAATCATTATTATAAAATCTCTGAAATCACTGTTGTCATACACATAACCCGATTTACCAAATAATAACTATAATACTAATATTAATAATGATGATGAAACAATAGAGTATCTGATATCTGAGTACTTATTATTTATTAAGTGGTATTTTTAGAATTATGCAATTCTTAAAATTAACATGTGAGAAACTATTCACATCACCAAGATGATGAAGAATATAAGATGCAGAGAAACCAGATTTTGAGGATGATTCTGAGGATAAAATACTAATGGAATGAGTTAATGTATTCCCAAAGAATCTAACTATTTCATGTAGGAAATAATATATTCTACATCTCTCCATTTTTTCACTCTATCCTTGCTTGTTGCCTCATACTCCTTGCCTTTAATAAACTATGGTAGACAGAAAGGTTGGAGTAACTTGGAAAGGACAGGAGATATATATGAAACTATAATCTATCGAGTTAGAAAGGGTTTCTGACTGGATTAAAGTTCAACAAATTCTTCAAACTATTTTTTAAAATCTTCTGCCATAGTAGGATGTTTAAGATTATCCAAATGTCTGTTAAACAAAGACAGGGGCTATCATGTTACTATTTCTAATAGCATATTTTATTCTCAATTTCTTTTGTGGTTGTACTTAAAGAATTCCTTTTATTACATTATTTGCAGTACAAAAATTATGATTTATTTATGGAATCACTTAATTTATAGGATGCTCAACTAAATTAATAATTAAAACAATATAATATGCCCAAATAGAAATGTAATAGTGTGTGATAAACCAACGTTTTTTGGTTATCCACCATGCTTATGGCAATTATTAATAGTTATTGACTATTATTACCTTAAATAAAGATAAGGTACAAAAAGATCAACAAGCAGATAATATGTCTGTGTGTTTGGGTAGATAGCCATACAACTTTTCAAAAGGTGAATAATTCACATATGCTTAAACCCCAGGCAGCAGAATGAATCAGTTGTAAGTACTAGGAATAAAATTTGAATCCTAATTTCTGGTACCTGCATAAGCCATGAGGGGACATCGGGCTAATAGTTCCCTAACAATAATCTACAAGAAGTTTTCCACTTCATTTGTATAAAAATAATGGTTAAATTAAAACTTTTTATTCTTGTTGTTGTTAATGTTGAGCTATCTCTGGTGGTATAAATGAATTACCTAAACTAGCAGTTGTTTCTATTTTTCATAAAGACAAAGTGGTCAAAAGTTTGTCTGAAAGTCTTCTAAAATTTAACTAAAATGGCAATCTGAAGCAGAATTATATTTAGAATGAGTTTCAGCTGACAAATGGATATGGATTTTTAAAAAATGAACAAAATTACTTTTTTGTAGTTTGAATAGCTCATAAATTTGTTTATTAAATTTTAAAAAATATAAATATATCAAGATGAATATAAACTCAGCCTCTGCTTATCATACAGAATTTCGAAGACAAAAAATATATCTATTAAAAAAGCAAAGAACTTTGTTTACTCTCCCCTAATTGGAATGTGTCAGAAAAACAATTACATAAATGAGTAAATTTAAGATTATGCTAGCAAAGGACATATATTCATATGCCATATACCATATCTCCTTTGAAATGGTACTTTTATCCTGGGAAAAACATTAAAGAAGAGACTGACAGAATAGCAGTTTTAGACAAAGTTTTTTTAAAAAATTTTCTATCCGATTTTTTTTTTGTTTAATCCAGTTTTACTGCACTGTGATATTTACGTTAAATCAAGTTGCTATAGAAATAATGGTGAGATCAGGCATTTACATGACATGACCTTACCTGACTTATTTCCCCTTAATTTAATAGGACACAAATTGAGTTGAATGTAATATGTCTAAGGAAATCTATCACTAGATTTTGTCGTTGGATTTCTGCATATGGCCCTTTTGCTTGATGACAATAATAAATCAACGTCTTAGTAAGACCAGTTGAAGAATCATTCCTGATAGTCATTGTCCTTGGTTAAGGAAGCATCTGTCAATGTATTTATATGTGGCCGCTTTGCACATTGTGCTAAAAATCACAGGATATACCAAGATATATTTCATATCTACACAAAGTTAATGATCTACTAAGGAAAACAAAGTGAATATATAGAAAGAACATAACAGCTAGAGGTAGAAGTGATCAAACTAAAAAAATGGGTTACAGAATATGGGTTTGGGCATCTACCCTTGCCTAAGTAGTTGAGCTGGAGAAGCTTAAAATATTCACACTTTATGATAGTCCAGTCTGGATATAAAATTGAAAATGTCAAGTTATGCATGATGCTCAACATTATATTTGGGTTTCTGAAAGTATGAGAGTACTTCAAAAAGTTTGTGGAAAAAATAAAATTGAAAGATAATACAAATAGTTCATTAACATTTGGAGGTACCCTAGTATCTAAAACAAGTAATAATTAAAACAACAGAATTGAATACTTTTCAATATCACATAATAATAAATGGTCAGGATGTAGAAATGTCCTAGAAACCAATCACCTTGTGTTTAAGGTGAGAAAACCAAAGCCCAGAAAGTTATGACTTGCTCAAAATAACTGTTAGTTAACTGCAAAAATAAGAATGCAACTCAAGTTTCTGACTTTAAGATCAGTCTTCTTTCCACAAATTTTTTTCTGTAATGTATTATGAGGTTTACCATGAAACAGAATTTGGAAGGCATCATAGAATGCTGCAAGTTTTGGAAACACAAAAATGCAAGCACTTGATAGTGTATCTTTTTTTTTAATAGTTGAGTAGTATTTCATTGTGTCTATGTACCACAGTGTTTTTAATCCATTTATCCATTGAAGAACATTTAGGTTGATTCCATTTCTTGGCTTTTGTGAAGAGTGCTGCAATGAACACGGGAGTGCAAGTATATTTTAGACATATTGTTTTAATTTCCTTTGTGTATATACCTAGTAGTGAGATAGCTGCGTCAGAAAGCAGATCTATTTTTAGTTCTCTGAGGAACCTCCATACTGTTTTCCACAGTGGCTATTCCAATTTACACTCCCAGCAGAAACATAGGGAGTCCCTTTTTCTACATATCCACACCAGCTTTATTATTTCTTTTCTTGTTGATAGTGGCCGTTCTAACTGGAGTGAGATGATATCGCGTGGTGGTTTTAACTTGCTTTCCCCTGATTAGTGATGTTGAGCATTTTCTCATGTGCCTGTTGGCCATTGTATGACTTCTTTGGAGAAACATCTGTTCAGGTTCCTTGCCCATTTTTTAAATTGTATTTTTTTGTTCTCGTTGCTATTGAGTCATTTAAGTTCCTTATGTATTCTGGATATTAGCCCCTTATCTGATGTGTAGTTGGCAAACACTTTCACCCACTCTGTAAGCTGTCTCTTTGCTGTGTTGACAATGTTGTCCCTTGCTGTGCAGAAGCTTTTTAGTTTGATATAGTCCCATTTATGTATTTTTGCTTTAGTTGTCTGTACTGTTGTAATGTCGCTCAAAATATTGCTGTCCACTCCTATTTTGTGTAGTGTTTCCCCAATGTTTGCCTCTAGTAGCTTTAAATTTTCAGGTCTTAAATTTAGGTCTTTATCCCTTTTGAGTTGATTTTTGTGTATAGTAAGACATGGGGTCTAGTTTCAATCTTCTGCATATGGATGTCCAGTTTTCTCAGCACCATTTGTTGAAGAGACTGTCTTCTCCCCACTGTATATTTTGACACCTTTGTAGAAAATCGATTGGTTGCAAATATGTTGGTTTATTTCTGGATTTTCTATTTTATTCCATTGGTCAATTTGTCTTTTCATGCCAGTACCATGCCGTTTTGGTTACTACATATTTATAGCATATTTCAAAGTCAGGAATTGTGATGTCTCCAACTTTGTTCTTCTTGTTAAGAACATATGCTTTAGCTATATGGGGTCTTTTGTGGTTCCATATAAATTTTATGATCATTTTTTTCTATTTCTGTGAAAAATATCATTGGCATTTGATAGAGATTGTGTTGAATGTGTAGATTGTTTGGGGTAATATGGACATTTTGATGATGTTAATTTTTCTGACTCATGACCATGTAATAGCTTTTCATTTATTTGTGTCTTCTTAATTTTTTTTCACCAACGTTTTATAGTTTTCATTGTAGAGATGTTTCATCTTCTTTGTTAAATTTACTCCTAGTTATCTCATTTTTTGGTAGCTATTGTGAATGAGATTATTTTCTAGACTTTTTCTTTGGCTACTTCATTATAGTGATATAAGAAGACTATTGATTTTTATGTATTGATTTTGTATCTTACCACTATAGTGAATTCATTTATTAGTATTAGTAATTTTGGGGTGGAGTCTTTAGTGTTTTCTATGTGTAAGATCATGTCACCTGCAGACAGGGATAGAACTAGAAGCTGTGATATTAAGTGAAGTAAGTAAGGCACAAAATGACAAATACCACATGATGTCACTCTTATGTGGAACCTAAAAAAGAAAGTGGTTCTCATAGAACTAGAGCAGTAGAGGATAGAATAATGGTTATCAGAGGCCAGGGGTGAAGGGGAGGAGGAAAACTGAGTAACTATCAGGTACAAAACTTTGCTGTCTACGCTAAGTGAATCATTGTGCAGTATTGCATGTATTGAAACAACATACTGTACCTCACAGATACATACAAATAAGTGTTAAAATATTAAATAAATGAAACCTAAAAAAAAATACAAACCCTATTTACATCAGTTCAATTCCTATAGTGAAAAAATGTGACCCATTTTTCTTCAAAACCATGTAGAAATCTTATATACGAAAATAAAAATGTAAATTAATAGAAAGGGAAAACGATATTAGGCACAGAGATATGTATTAATGAGTAGGGCCTCATTCTAGTGTATTATGTACATTATATCAAAATACATAAATTAGGGCAAAATAATCAGATGTAATATAATCTATGAATTAGAATTTTTCACTGTGGGGAGCTGCCCACGTTACACCGTAATCGCCATTACAAGATGGCGCCGGCCGACACTGACAATCGGCAAAAACAAGTCTAGAGCGCATGTGCTGGGAATTTCCCCACCTCTAGTCTCTGCCTCTCCCGTGGCGTCATCTGGGCTGATGCACGACCGCCAATCAGATGGGAACACGTCCTAGGCGAGGGACTGTCTCTATATAAGGGGCGCGGCTCCCCTCGCTCGGGGTCTCCATTTTTAGCAAGCTTATGCTCTTCCTCTCAAGAGGCATTAAAGCTTATCTGCAGAAGGATCCTTTGTGTGCCGCGTCGTTCTTGCTGGCGAGACGGTAGCGCGGGACATCTGGTGCCGAAACCCGGGAAAACTTGTGACATCGTCAGCACCTTCGGAGACCCCCTGGTGACAGGGAGGATTCAGAACTGCAGGAGGGTAAGTTCAGAGAGGTGTGTCTGTTCTTGGTCTGGGGTGAATTCGGTTACATTACAAGGTTTTAGACTCATCCCTTGGTGTGGTCAGACTGACGTAGATAAGCAGCTGCACCTGAGACCCGTGTGAGCCTCTCGTACATAAGGGAGCGGTGTGTCTCACAGCGCCTCCTAAAGCAGGGCGCGTTATGGGTTCTACGCAGTCTATGGTTACCGCGTTAGAGGCTGTGCTGAGACAACGTGAGATCAAAGTAGGGGGCCGTGTACTCAGAAATTTTGTGAAAGATGTAGATCGTGTGGCGCCATGGTATGCCTGTTCCGGCTCCCTAACCTTGAGTTCTTGGAACAAATTGGGCAAAGACCTTGACCGCAAGTACGCAGAGGGAGACCTACGTCAGGGCACCAAGACCGTTTGGAAGTTCATTAAGAATTGTTTGGAGGATGAAGGCTGTAAACCGGTAGTGACAAAAGGACAAAATATATTAGAGGAAGTCCAAGACAGCATGTCAGAAACTGAACGGAGTGAGAGGATGGGTACCCACAAGAGGAGAGACGTCTCCTGTAGAAAAAAGTGCCCTCCCGGTAAGTCTACGGACGAGGGAGAGATTCTAAACCATCAAAGTGATGTTCCCGGAAAATCTGCCGGGGAGGAAGGGGTTTTAAACCCCCACCAAAAGAGAAAAACAAAAGAGAGCTTTACCCTGTAGGAGAGCTGAGGGCCATAGACCAAGGGTTGGAGGACTTAAATCTACATGAACCCGACTCTGACTCCCTCAGCCCTAGCGAGGAGTCCGATTTAAAGGAGGAAGCTGGGGGCATGCCACCTTTGAGTGGAATACGTCCGAGACTTTTGAGTCTTCTGTTTCTGTCCAAAGGTACGGACAAAATACGTCTGTACCATCGACACCAGTCTGCCTTTTCCCCCCTTTCGTGTTTATTTTAGTTCAGGATGCAGTACAGGAAAATCAGATTACTTGCACCAATGAATCCTGCTTTTATGCACAGTGTTGGAATGCTACTGGGTTTAAATTGGCTGTGATTGCGCGAATGCCTAGGTGGGTTCCCGTTCCTGTGGAGGCCCCTAATGCTCCTTATTCAGGCAAAAGAGGGATTTTGGTTTCACCGCAGCAATTGTTACCGCTGTCTCCTTGGTGGCAGCTGCAGCTACAGCTGCGGCTGTGTCTTTGGGTACCACGGTTCAGACTGCCTCCACATTAAATAATTTGTCCTCTTCTGTTGCTCAGGCCCTGAACACACAAGCTGCGATAAATGCTCAGTTAAAGGGAGGATTAATGGTGGTTAACCAGCGGGTAGATCTAGTACAGGAACAAGTAGATGTTTTGTGGCAAGTAGCACAGTTGGGGTGTCAGTGGAAATATTCAGGATTATGTGTAACCAGCATCCAATATGAAAATTTTACCAGGGCGGCAAATTTGTCTCATCAATTGTCTAAGTATCTTTTAGGAAACTGGACAGGGAACTTTGACGACCTGATGCAAGAACTGCGCTATGCCATCGTGTCTGTGAATTCAACAAGAGTGGATGCCTCCTTTTCAGCTGGACTGTCCTCCTGGATCACAACTGCCATGTCACATTTCAAGGAATGGGTGGGGGTGGGGTTGTTTGGAGCGGCCCTCTGCTGTGGACTAGTGTTCCTTCTTTGGCTGGTCTGTAGGCTGAAAGCCCAAACACAAAAAGACAAGGTGGTCATTGCCCAAGCACTTGTGGCTCTGGAGCAAGGAGCCAATCCCGATATTTGGCTATCTATGCTCAAAGACTAGTCCCCCCCCCTCTTTTCGGCTGGCCTCCCTGAAAACTGATCAGTGGGGTTCGCCCTGGCTCGTGCTGGCCCACAATTCACAATTCAGAGTCCGCTCCAGTAGATCCAGAGACGGGCAACTTCCCCCCAGACGTGTGCCGACCTAAGACATGGTGCCTGGTGGCGATAGGGTTAACCTTTGACGGGTAAGGTCACGGCCTGAGGTGGGTCGACCTAAGACAGGACTACTGGCTAGACATGTTGTGGCAAATGAGCTTGCTCCAGCCTCTTAATGTAATAAGAAAGGGGGAGATGTGGGGAGCTGCCCACGTTACACCGTAATCGCCATTACAAGATGGCGCCGGCCGACACTGACAATCGGCAAAAACAAGTCTAGAGCGCATGTGCTGGGAATTTCCCCACCTCTAGTCTCTGCCTCTCCCGTGGCGTCATCTGGGCTGATGCACGACCGCCAATCAGATGGGAACACGTCCTAGGCGAGGGACTGTCTCTATATAAGGGGCGCGGCTCCCCTCGCTTGGGGTCTCCATTTTTAGCAAGCTTATGCTCTTCCTCTCAAGAAGCATTTAAGCTTATCTGCAGAAGGATCCTTTGTGTGCCGCGTCGTTCTTGCTGGCGAGACGGTAGCGCGGGACATTTCACATTAAGAAAAAAGATTCAAGTAGGAGCTTTAAACATTTTGAAGTCCAAGAAGGTGTTGTATTATTCTCTCTAACAAATTACATAACTACATGTACATTTTTTCCCAGATTTCATCTTATAGGTCATTATATCTCCACACTTAAAACAAAAACAGTAACCAAAAGAAAAAATAAAAATACGAAAGACAAACAAAACTAAAGGTAAATATGCCAGATGTCAATGAATACCATGCTCTTCTTTCCAGATATTTCATGTGATAATTAAAGGCATCAGCATGCTTTTATTTTTCCATTTATGGACTAGGTAAAATGATCAATACTGGGTGTCCATAGCGGTCATAGAATTATGGTTAAGGATATAATAGAAAACTATAACACTTTAAAGACCTTTCTTCTTTCTCAGAGAAACAAATGCTAGCCTTCTTACTCTAAGAGATGATGGAAGAATCTATCAATGGTCACTAAATGCAAAGTTCTATGTTTAATTATTGCTTTAGACACTCCAAAATCTAGTGTTGAGACATTTTTACGGAGCTAATCTGTTTCTAAATATGTCAGCCCAAGAGCTTCTTCCTAAGTCTTTTTGAATTACAAATTTTCTAAAGCTGAAGTACATGAAAGGGTGACTGTGAATCAGACAGTCTACAAAATGCCCTTACCAAAGTGTCATATTTTAGAAGCTTCTGCCTATTCAAACCATTGCACTCTGGCCCTTTAATTACAAGAAAGATCAAGGAGAAAAAAAAATTAAACGAGAAAAATGATACATTGGTGTTAAAATTCATTCCTGAAATCACTCATGATGAGGTTTGTGTCTGTGCCCTAAAACATCTGCTAAACTTTCTAATGTCACCAATTTTTACTAAGTAGATAGCACGATGTACTGTCAGAATATAGCAAGTGTAGCAAGTGAAGTAGCAATTTTATTAAACAGCATTTACAGCAATGAAACCGATGTATGTGGACACTTTGAGTGTATCTTACAAGGCAAACAAAGGTGATCAATGTCACTTTGTTCATTGTCCACTCTAGGTGAGCATGCAATGGTGCGTGCAGACAGCCGACATTCCCATTTGTTTTCCTAACCCATCTGATATTTCTCAATTTTCTCTCACACGCCTTTGTTGAATAAATAAAGCATTAGGCAGGATGACTGAATCAATGCTTTTAGAAGATATATATTTCACAATGTTTTACTTAATCTCTTCCTATTTTAAAACATTCTACATAATGAGAAAAATGGCTAAATAATAAAATGAATTGTTACTTTATTTTTGATAAAGTCTCCTTCAGCTTAAATTAGAAGCATAACAAAGCCCTTCAATACAGTACCTTTGTTTGAGTCCCACTGTCACCAAATTTATGCCTTGATCACTTTTCATAATTTTGTTGAAAATTCTCCTACTCAGTTTTCCCATGTCCCGATTTCTTTATTTTTTTTTCCCTGCGATCTAACCAATGCATGTGGTCATATTAATCACCCTAAGACACAGCTCTAGTACCATCACTCTCCTATTAGCAAGCTTCAATTACTACCATACACTAAAATAAAATTCAAATTCCACAGCATATTTGTAAGCCTCCATTTGACTTCAAACTGCCCAGTGATAACTTGTACTTCTCCTATCTCTACATCCATTCCCCTGTCAAACTGGATCCCTCAAGCTTTCAGGACTATCTTCATATTTATTTATTCCACAATACTTTATTTCATGATCAACTCAAATGTTACCTTTATACAGTTAGACATAGAAGTGGCCTCTTATTTTTCTAAAAACTCAAAGTTTATTTTGCATATATCTCTCATTCACTTAAGTTATAGCCATTCTATTTCATAACCTTGCACCATCTTCTGTGTGTTCTTGGCACATGCACACACATGCACACACACACATTACAGTGAAATATACTTCAGATCAGGCACCTTTCTTATTCAATTTTTCTCCACCCTCTCCATTCTCACCTCACTTTATATGTATTATTTTATTCATTCCACACAATACACTTACATAATGTGTACTATTATCATCCTCATTTTATACATAAGTAATCTTGAAGCCAAGCAAGATCAAACAATTTGCAGCTGGTTGGTGACATTGTGAAGATTCAAATTCAGACAACCTGGCTACAGAGGCTCTACTTGTATTATTAATTATTCTACTACATTTGTTCTGAAGGAACAAGGAAGCTATGTTTATAGTTGTAGGCACAGTCCACAGCTAACTAGGAAGTGTGTATATATGACTGCTCTGTGTGTGATTGGCGTGCTCTTGTACCTGGCCACAATCCTGCCGACTGGGCCAATTGTCGAGCTAGGGCTGGGTCTGGAGCTCACAGACCCCTCAAGCCCATTGTCCAGACTGGCTCACAAAACCTTCACATGCCAGGCCAGGTCCCCAGACCCCTCACATGCCAGGCTGGGTCACCAGTCCCTTCACACGCCAGGCTGGGTTACCAGACCCCTTACACGCAGGTCTATGAGCTAGGTAACCGGCAAACAGATCCTTGGAAGTCATAGGTTGGACAGCATGGCTGCACGGAGCAGCATCCATCAGAGGTAGTTGCCAGCAAAGCCAGGACATCACACATGCCCACCAACTCCACCCACTCACATACACGATTTGTTTACTGAACCACCCCAACCCGCCCCGAGGCCAGGGGGCCTGATTAAATTATTCTATTTTCCCAACAATAATTATAGCAAAAAGGAGATAACTAAAGAAAGCAAAAAATATATTGAAGGATGGAAACAGGAGGTCCACAGAACCTGGTTGAAATACTCATATGGCCAATCATGTTACATTGGGATTTATTATCTATCACTGTAATTATTTCTATGTCATATTTGGAAAATTCTATATTGTGGTCAGTTGTAATATATTCAAGTATTGATTTCATTTTAAATTTCACAGATATTTATTTAATATCTACTAGGAAGGCACCATGAGAGTCCCTATGTGTTTAACTATAAATACAACACAAACTGTAATCCTGGGGTATTTTCTGTCTATTAGCTGAAACAGTCACAACAATAGAAAATTTCAAAATCATGTAAAGGCTAAGTTAACTGTAATTAGAGAGTGATGGAATATAGGAGTATCTCAACTAAACTTGAGATTCAGGCAACGTTTTGAAATAGATGTAAAAATTAAACTTTGAACTGAAGGTGGGAAAGGGTTAATGAGATAAAGAATGTTCAGAAAGAAATTCTAAAAAAAATGGGTGAGAGAAAGCATAGCATGTTGTATGAGTAACTGCAAACAGTAAAGTGCAAGTTGAGGTGAAGTAAGAGGAACTAGAGAGCTGAGATTTAAGTAACTGTAGACTTTCAAGCCATGCTAAATGGTTTGAGAGGACTCTGTAGGTAATAAGGAAGTAGGGATTTGTTTAAACCAAGAGATTGATGTCACTATATTTAAATTTTAAATGACCTGATTGCAAAATAAAAAGCACTTGTTAAAGTTATAGATGGGAATAACTTGTCAGGCTGAGTACTTGTGAGACTATTACAATAAACAAGACAAGAGAAGACACACAGTTAATTGATGGGACTACAAAGGAGGTCAAATATCTGAAAAAATAATTAGAAAGTTAAAGTGTCAGGAACTAGCAGTTGATTGGCAAAGGTAAGAGTTGGGACAATTTCCAAGTTTCTAACTCATTTGATTTGGTAATGCCATCAACTGACAACTATATGAAATGTAAGGAAAACCACAGGGTTGAGGAGGGTGGAACAGAGGCACAGAGAGGGCTATGATCTCAGTATGAGATAGGACAGATTTGAATTATCTATAGGACATGACAGTAATCGGAGGTTGGACGTATAACCGGTAGCTCCAGAGTAAACCAAGTTTAGAAAGTTACACTTGGGTCAGTTAGCACAAATATAGTTTAAACACTGAGAGGGGATGAGATCACCCAAAGGGAGCATTTATAGAAAACATAGAGTTAAGGATTTCTGGAAGACATCAAAGCTTTTGAGAGCTAAGTGATGCATTCGAGTAACAGACTAAGAGTAAACAATAGTGAGGAAACAGTGTCAAGGAAGATAAAGAAGCAAAGAAAATATTAAGATACAATAAGTCATTCATTATGCAATGTAGTTTAGATTTATACCAAGTTAAAAAAATTGTTTATTAGGTTTGTGCAGAAAAAGTCCATTGGTGTCTTTTTAAAGAGCAGTTTCCTGCGCTGTGATGTGATGAAAGCGTACTGTGATGAGAAAGGATTTGTACTGAGGAAGTGGAGACTGGGGGGTTGCACTATGCTTTCAAGGAGCTCAGTTGAGAGCGGAAAGATGTAGAATGGCATCTAGAGGAAGATGGGGAGATTAATATTAATCAATTTGATTATTGTGGTTTGGGAGAATGTAAACTCAGGGAAAGGCAAAAGGAAGATATAAAGATATGATGATGTTGAGAGAAAAAAACAATGTTTATGATTAATTTAACCTTATATTTGTTACAAAAAGTATGTTTTGTGTGTGTGTGTTTATACATGTACTCATTTACACATATATGTCATCATTTGTGTATGCACATTTTTATATGTGCACATTTGTGCATGTATGTATTCATATGCGTAGAAAGATCCATCTGTTACTCTGTGAATGTATAGACACAGCCCAGAAAGATGCATGATGGTGAAGAGCTGTAATCTTTTACTCTTTGGAGCTGGAGACTGGAAGAATTTCTGGTGAGATATTTACCATTTTCTCCCCCTCTTCTTGTTTTCTACTTTTGTAATAGGAGCAAACTACAATTTTAACAAGGATAAAATAAGCCTTTTTGAATTAAAGGAGAAATCCAACACCTGAGAAATTTTTTAAAAACATGCAGAAATCTAGGCCTCCATCCAGGGTCCTTTCATTTAGTGCAACTGGTTTCTCACAATTGTCTTATTTGGAAAAAAAAAAAGGGAGAGAGAAAAACAAACAAACAAACAAACAAACAAACAAACAACAACAAAAAAATAAGCTTACAGGTGAATAGCCAGAGAGGGAAAACCTCCTCTGCTCATCAAGACAAATGGACACAGACCCACTAAGAAGGAAAAATTTGAATGCAATGGTTAGTTACATGACATATTTTGATAAGCGAAGAAAATCACTTTTTTTTAAACTATGGCTATCTTAATGACCAATGGTGAAAGGAATCATAAAGGTGGGCATAACTCATCGAATTAGTGAATGAATGAATGATGGTACGAGTAAGGTGTGTTGCTATGCTTTTAGGCACTATTGGTGCCAGTAGTGGTGTTAGTAGCTACGAATAAATAGCAAGGAAGAAATATCTACTAAGATGACTCTAAAGCAGAACATGTCTGACATTTTACAGCATTCAGTTGCAATGTTAAATGTTGGCCTAAAATGAGTCTTTTAGCATTGGCATAAAAAATTGCTCTTGGGTATTGAGTTACAAGCAAAATTATATCTCAGAATTCTAGTCTATTGGTCCTGAAAAGTGTGCGTGTGTGTGTGCGTGTGTGAGTGCGTGCGTGTGTGTGTGCACGCACGCACACACAGGGGAAATCAGGATTAAATGAAGTGAACTTTTCCAGAGAAATTAGGTTTAATATTATAGCACAGACGGCAGATAATATCTAGCTATTCTTAATATTGCCTTTACGGGCTAGCTTGCTTCATTTGGTTTGTCTGTGAGAAAGTGAATGTCTTTGAAATCTTACACTAGACATTAATAGACATTTTTGTATCTTTTTCCCTGTTCTTAAAGCAATTTTGTAGCCTTATAACTGTAAATCAGCCCATAGGAATTTATTCATTCATATTATTTAACTACTTCTTCTAAATGATCTAAGTAGGCTTACATGTTGAAAAGATTCTATGCCAGTCGGACTACTTGAGATTTGAATTTCCTTTTTAACAGTTTAATGTTACTAGTACAGATCTTTCTTCATCTTTACTTTTTCTCCACTACTATAATTGGATACACCTATTTATCTTCATACTGTCTTTTACACATAAACCAGACTGTCTTTACATTTGAGATAATGACAGCATTAATGTGATGGTCATATGCTTAGGAGGATTTATGATTTTAAGCATGATTTTGTTATCAGAGCTTATTCAAAAATAGATCCAATGTTGAAGAGTAAAGAGAACAACTATCAAAATGTAAAAAGTCCTCACAGTTCAGTTTGCAATTTTGGCTTTAGGTTTTAGTTCTTAGTGATTAATTTGTTAAACTCCCTTGAGCTTATAGAAAAGAGCAATATATCAAACATGCAGAGTATAAAATATAAACTTAGTAAAAATTGTAAGCAAAATCACATTTGGAGTTAATAAAGAGCAAGAGCAGTTCTTTAGTCAGTGTGAACAAAAAAGAGCAAAGAAAATGTCAGCCCCACTGATCCCTGGATGAATGCCATACATTCAGCATATTGCTAGCTCTCTTACACACTCTAATAATTCTGCTATCCTAACATACCAATTAGTGGTAATTATCTTATTGTAGTTCATAAAAGTCTTAAAAAATGAGAATGTTAAATGCCTGGATGTCATTAGCCCCTTTTCAATGTATTTATTACACTTTTATAACTAGACCCAAAAGAGGCAAGGAAATGTTTAAAAATGTTTTTAAATTTTTAAGGATTTCACGAATACTAATCCCATCTTTAATATTTTTATATTACATTCTAGACTTTTAATCAAAATAATAAATTCTTCCAAGCCTCATTTAAATGATAAGTAATATTCAATGGGAAATATTGGTATACCACATTTTTTAATACTTATCCACATTTAATATAAATTATATATATAATCAAATATGAGGTTTACTTTCCACCAAGTAAGATTACTAGTTCCTTTTATTAAAAAATGCAGAAATTATATTTCCACAGTGACATATTATGCAAAAAGTTTGCTTAGTTTTTATTCCTCAAAATTACTAACTGGAATTATTATACCTCCTTGGATCTGCCTTCCCTGAATATATCTTTCTACAAGACACCTGACTTCATTACTGCATTTTTAAATCTTAGCCAAAGAAGGAAAAGATCCCCTTGAAACATAAAAGACATATTAGAAGTAGCAGGAGTTTGGGCATTATTGAAGGTCATACTGTCACTGAAATAAGCTTCTACTTCCTTTTAAAAATGATAATCAATGTCTCGAATGCAGCTATTTTTTTGACTAGAAAGTAAAAAGTCACTTGTATTTCCATGTTCTGACTCCTGCAATTCTAATTTGATTGATGAGGGGATTAAGATATTTTTTTCTTACCCTATTTGGCACCAAATCTCTTTTCCTGTCAATAAACAGGCTAGGAAATGTGTGTGGAGTGTGTGTGTGTGTGTGTGTGTGTGTGTGTGTGTGTGTGTGTGTGTGTGTGTGTGTGTGTGTGTTCAGTTATGCTATCCCTACAGAATGGTTCAAATCCATGAGAAGTGCTTGCTGTCATGTTTTTGATGCTGTGTTATGGAAATGGATGACAGGGTTTAATGAAAGAGCTAGCTAGCATTGTTGACATAACAGCAATCCTAACTACCTTTGGTTTAGGGCAAGAGTCCTGCAAGGGTAGAAATCTAGTAATCAGTAGATACTACAGAGAAGATTAGATTAAAAAGAGATCAATAGAACAATTCTGTTCCACAGGTTTTATTGTTATCCATCCACCAGCTGAGCCAAAATTTAGAATCTGATTGATTCATTGGCTTACTATGTACTCAAACATAGATCACAAGACAGAGTTTGCAATGCATATACTGGGCATTAACCTTAATCACCTTAACCACCTAAGCAAATTCCATGGCTCTTATTCACAGCTTTCTTCAGCTTCAAGATTTTTCTATGTAAAATTGCCATTTGTTTTACTATTCCTTTATGATTTAATTCACATAAGATGGAAAGGGTAAATAGCCATTCCCAGCTTTTAAATTTTACCTGTAAAGTTGTACTTCTGAAAAAGAATTGGGTAGTGTTAGATATTGTGAAAGCAAGAGTATATATGGAACAGTGGGGGAAGAAATGATAAAATGGATACATTTATTGGATTAAAAACAATAAAGATGGGTTCAATCAAGGTATCACATAACACAAGGCTAAAGTTCTTTAGAAATCACCAATTTATTTCCCCATATTCATACATCAGTAGCTTTAACAAAACAACTAAGGAAAATTATGTAGAATTAAGATTTTGCTAAATGCTTTCCTATTTCACTTTTATAGACTCAGCTCTTCTACTATGGTTCCTTCCATCCTTACTTGTTCTTTGTTATTTAGTTACTAATCTAGTTGTCACCTTCATAGATGCCAGTTGTAGCATCCTTCCCTGACTGGGAAAAGCTAAATTTACTGAATGCTTATTATACCTTATGTTTCTATGAATGTCCACTGCACACTAATTAATATTGGTGTCTTGCTTTCTAGTAAAAAACTTTCTTATCAAAACTTATATCTGATTTTCAATTTTTTCAGGACTTTTCTTAAATAATGATATACTTACTATTAATGATAAACACCTACATTATAATTCGTTCTTCTTATTGCAAATTTTTTTCAACAATCTTTGGAGCCCCAGGCCACTCTCCCCTATCCCTTGATTATTTTTGTTCCAGACTCACTGTTATCGACTTAAAACTATATCTGTCATCAGTTTTAGTGATTTCAATATACTCACATATGATCCTAACATGCAATGATAGAGGTAATTGTTCCGCTCCTGCAATGATCTTGTCTTCACACAATAGGGATCTTGTTCCTTCCCTACTTCATACAAACAATTTTGTCATTGCTAATAACTCACCACTAAAATTTCATCCTCAGGAATCTCCAAGCAACCACAACTTTCTAGTTTTTCATACCTTGCACCTTACTTGGTTCATTTTAAATACCTGGCTAAACAAAAATTCTTGTTATTTCTAAGTTTACTTTCTCATTTTACTCATGCTGGCAACTAAATGTGGATGGAGAAAAACACTACCATGCTGATTGGCTTACTGTTATTTCTCTCATTAAAAAATAAATTACCCTTGATCCACTTCTCATATTAAAAACTCTTTAAAAAGTCATCAATACCCAGTCTTCAATTTCTTTCACTCCTTTCTGAATTTCCAATCAGATTTTTGCAAAATGTCTACTCCCCCCACACCCACCCACCTCCATCATAACCATAGTGCTGCTGAAATATCTCTAGTGTTTCAATGACCAGGTGGTGTGAAATCCAATGGTAAAGTCTCAGTTCTCATCTTTCAGAATAAAAGCCAAAATGTTAGCAAAATGGCCTAAAATTGGCTTTTTGATCAGCTCTCTGTTAACTGTCTAACCTCATTTTCTGTAATTCCTAGGACTCTCCTTAAATCTGTATCAGCCAGCCATTTGACTGCTCATCAAATCCATCAGGCAAGCTCCCACATCAGAACGTTTACTTTACGTCCCCCTGCCCGAGCATTTCTCTCTTTTCCTCTCATCCAAAGCGGTTTTCCCTATGTACTTATCAATAGGCACATTTATAAATGAACAAAATTTCATAGTTTTAATGGACCTGCATTTGTCAGTTCTTTCACTTTTGTATCCTGCATATGAAAATTTTATCTGCCTCCAGATTATAAAGCTGCCCTCATATTATATCTTCTAAAATCTCTATTGATTTTATCTTACATTTAGTTTTACAAGCCACCTTGATTTAATTATTGCATAAGGTATGATTTAGAGTCAAGTTTTCATCAATTTGCATTTCCCATTGTCTGATTTTCAATTGTCTCTACATCATTTACTGGAAAGACCATTCTTTTTCTACTGCTCTTTATTTCTACCTTTGACATTAGCTAATAACCCTAGTATACATGGGTCTACTTCTGGATAATTTATTCCAGGTTTCTCAAAAGAAAAACTATTGCCATTATGGACTGAATAATTTTTTGATGGTGGGGGGACTGACTTGTGAATTACAGGATATTTAGCAGGATCCTTGGGCTCTACCCACTAGACCCAAGTACATTTACCCACTCTTCCAGCCAATCAGACAATCAAATGTTTAAAAACTTTTCAAAATGTCTCGTGAAGGTCAAAATTGCCCCCAGATGAGAACCACTATTTCTTAATGTTTATTTTTTTTAACCTTGGCCATATCCATTTAGTCATAATTATGAATAAAATGCACAGAACTTTCATCTTGTTAATGAACAGTGTTTTGGCTATTATTACCATTTTAAATTCTATGTACTTTTTACAGTCAAATCAGTCTACATACTCACATTTGAGATTGCAATGAATGTACAGAATAATAGACCAAAGGCATCTATCTATATACAATATGAGTCTGTCAAATCTTAAATACTGATTTTTTAAAAATTAATCTAGTTGTATTCAATTTCCCTCAGTACTTTTCCATAAGTCTTGTAAATTTTTGTTGAATACATTTCTGGTATTTGGTATTTATATGCCATTTAAATGGTAATTTATAATTTTGTTTTCAAAAGATTTGTTGCTTGAATATAAAAATATAACTAACTTCTTATATTGACATTGTGCTCAGCAACATGATAAAATGACTTATTGATTCTAAACAATCATCTGGGGATAGCTTTTTCTATTTTCTATATACAAAATGATGCTCACAATTAATTGTTTATTGATTAATCTTCATTTTCTTTACATATTTCTTCATTTTGTGTGTGTTTTTTGTGGTTTTTAATTTTTTTTTTTTTTTTTTTTTGGCCAGACCTTACTGGCTAGAACACTATAACGTAGTGTGAAACAGAAATGATGATAGTTTGTTTTTCAAACTTCACCTTAAGTATGATGTTTATTATCAATATCCTCAACAGATCAAAGAAGTATCATTCTAGTCCTAGTAAGCTCGTAATTGTTTATCCTAAATTTATATTAAATTAGATTAAGCTGTCTATCTTCAACCTTTGAGATAACTATATAATTTTCTCCTTTAGATTGCTATTTTGGTTAAGTAAAATGATTATTTTTTTAATTAAGGAAAAATAATTGGCATTGAGTAAAATGCTCAGATATTAAATGTACAATTAGATGAGTTTTATTACATGTGTACACCCTTTTAACCAACATCCCAGCCAAGATATAGTGCATTTGTACCAGATAAGAAAGTTTCTTCATGCTTTACTTTTAGTCAACCAGTATCTCTCTCTCCTCCCAGCCACCACTGTTCTGATTTCTATTACCATAGATTAGCTTTGCCTATATTTTTCATGCTAGATAGAATTATACCATAAACAGTCTTTTGTGTCTGGCTTCTTTCACTCAAAAAGTACTACAATTTCAATGTGTCTCCCAAAGTTTGTTTGTTGGAAACTTAACCCCCCATGCAACAGTTTCGAGAGGTGGGACCTTTAAGAGGTGATTAGGTTGGGAAGGCTCTGCCCTCCTGAATGGATTAATGCCATTATTGCGGGAGTAGGTTAGTTACCACAAGAGTGGGTTTCTGATAGAAGGATGTTTGTCCTTCTCCCCTTCTCTCTCTTCTGTGCCTGCTCTCTCGCTTTTCTCCCTGTTGCCATGCGATGGTGCAAACAAGAAGGACCTCACGAGATGCAGCCCCTCAACTTTGTACTTCCCAGTTTCTAGAACCATGAGCCAAGTGAATTTCTGTTCATTATAAATTACTCAGTCTGTGGTATTCTGTTATAGCAACATAAACTAATGCAGCAGGCGTTTGGGATTAATCCATCGTGTTGTGTATAAGTAGTTTCTTCTTTTTCTATTGCTGAGTTTATTCAGTTTTATGAAAATACCATGATTTGTTAACCATTTCATATGTTGATAGATATTGACATGGTTAGGTTTGGGGCATTATAATTAAGGTTGCTATGAACATACAGATTCATGTTTTTCTATGAACAGATGCTTTGATTTGTTTCTCTTGGATAGTACCTATCAGCAGATTGCTGGGTCATGGGGTATGAATATTTAACTGTACAAGAATCTAAAAGTTTTCTAAGTGATAGTATCATTTTATAGGCCCTCTAGCAATCTGTGAAAGTTGTAGTTCCTCCATGTCTTTGCCAATATTTGCTGGTGTCACTTTGTGCTCTTAGATATTCTAGTGACTAGGAAGTCATATCTTGGGTTAACTTTAATTTGCATTCTTCTGGTGACTAATGACATTGAGCACCTTTCATATGTTTATTGGTCATTTGCATATTTTCTTTTGTGAATTATCCAAATCTTTGGTCGTTTTAAAGAATTGGTTTGTTTTCTTGTGATTGATTTGTAGGTACACTTCAAGTATTCTAAATACAAGTACTTTTTATAATTCTATGGACTGTGACAGTTTTCTCCCAATTGTGGATTTATCTTTTTCATTTTCTTAATGATGTATATTTAATGATGATTAAGTTTTTTGTTTTCTATTGTTTTAAATTTTGAAAAAGTCCAAATTACCCACATTTATTTTTATATTTGGTGATTTGTGTAGTCTCCCCAAAAATATTTTCAAAGTCCTAAATCATAAAGATATTTTCTTATGATTTTATCTAGAAGCTTTATACCTTTAGTTTCTACATTTAGGTCTGTTAAATATGTTAAAATCATTTCTGTATTGGGGTTAAAATTTGTTTTATGTATGTATGTATATATTGTATACTTATCCAACGGTAATAGCATAATTTGTAAAAAAGACTTTTGATTCTCTATTGAAATGCTTTGGTAGCTTTATTAAAAATCAGTTGTCCCTGAGGATTCATTTCTAGTTTCCCCATTTTCTCTTAGTGCTTTACTTTTTTATGTCAGTTCTACACTGGATGCTTAAATATGGCTCTTCTAGTAAGTCCTGAATTCATATTGCATAAATCTTCCACATTTTCCTCATTTTCAAAAATACTTTAACTTCTCTATGTCTGTTGCATTTTCATATAAATCTTAAGATCAATGTGTCACTTCTACAAAAACACCCTGGGATTTTCACTGAGATTTCACTGAATCTGTAGATCAATTTGGGGAGAATTGACATCTAAACAATGTTAAGTCTTTCAACTTATGGAAATGGCATCTATCTCAATTTACACTGTTTTTAAATCTGTCAGTAATGTCTTACAATTTTTTAGTCTTGCTTCAATAAATTTACCCCTAAATGTTTTATGTTTTCTTGTTATTTTAAATAATATCATTTAAAACATTTTTCAATTGTTTTCTACTAGTATGGAAGTAAACGACCCTTGCTCAATTCTCAAGCTTTATTTCATTTATTTCTTTTTCTTGCCTTATGGGATTGGTTAGAATGTACTCTGTAGGGTTAAACAAAAGCAGTGAGAACATGTATCCTTGCCTTGTTCATGTTCTTAGAAGAAAGTATTCCGTAATCTATCATTTAGTATGATACTGTCATAGGCTTTTCTTTTTGAGATACTCTTCATATAATGAGGAAGTTTTTTTTTGCTCTGAGTTTCCTGAGAGCTTTTATTATGAATGTACACTGATTGCACTTTTCCAAATGCTTTTTCTACAACTACTGCACTAATCATAGTTTTTCATCTGTATTCTGTTAATGTGGGGAATTACACTGAACTATTTTAGAAGGATAAAGTCATCGTGCAGCAGGTCAGAATGTATTAATATTTTACATATTGATGTTTTTTACTTATGTTTTGTTAGACACTTTTATCATCCATGTCAATAAAGAACACTGGCAGTAATTTTTTTCTTTTTTGATGCCTTGGTCAAGTATTTATATGGTGGTTATGCTGCCCTGCAAATGCTATGGGAATTACTTTATTTTTAATTTCTTAGAAAACTATAAAATTTAATTAATTATTCTTAATTTTTTATGGAATTCATCAGTGAAATAATTTGGGCTTTGAATTTTTTTTTTGTAGAAAAGATTTTCATTTGGAATCAAATTTATTAGTAGTTGTAAGCTTTCAGATTCTATTTCATTTTTTCTCAGTTTTAGTAAGTTACATTTTTCAGAGAATTTATTTCCCTTAAATGGTTGAGTTTATTAACATAAAGTTATTCATAATATTTCTTTAGTATTATTTTTATAACATTGGATCTGTAATAATATTCATTTATTCTTAGTATTGCTAATTTAGGTTCTCTCTCTTTTCTTGACCACTGTTGCTGGGAGTTTTCCAATTTTATTAATCATCCCTAACAAAAAACTTTTGGTTTTATATATTTTCTCCTTTCGGTTTAATTGATTTCTGCATTTCTTCCCTTATCTTTATTATGCCCTTTGCTTTTCTTACTTTTTTTTTGTAATTTGTCATCTTTTTTCTATCTTCTTAGGGAGAAAATTTATGCCACTGATTTTAAACTTCTTGATTTTTACTTTGAAAATTTAAAGTTGAAAACCTCTCTTTATGTGCTGCTTTGGTTGCATTTACATATACTGATAAATTTTCAGTTTCACTTCAAATGTCTCACTATTATTTAGTACAACTTTTTTTTTTTATTTTAACATATTTATCTTACCACCACCACCATCACCATCTCTCTTGCCAAATGGCTTATTTAGAATAGGGTGGTTAATTCTCAAAACATATTGAAATTGATGACTTATCTTATTTTTCTAATTCAATTCTGTTCTGGTCTGGCAACATATTCTGTAGGATTTCAACTATTTGAAATTGTTTGAGATGATTTATGACCCATCATTTTTTTAACCTGTTGAGCGTATCATATTTTTGTTTCAGAAAACTAATTGAAAGACTTTTTGTAATGTTCGAGCTATAACTTTTTACATGTTTGATATAATTCATTATTAAAACCATTTAGGTCTAGGATTATTTTTGAGGAAATGTGTAAAATGTTAAATTTTACTTAAATAATTATAAAACTTTATATTTTCCACTTTTACATCACTGTGGTTTTTAGAGATTAGTTCATTTTATCTAAATTTTCAAATTTATTTATAGAAAGTCATTTATCATATACTATTAACATATTTTTAATACCTGCTGAATCTGTAGTTTTCATTTTTGATGGTGATTATTTGTATTTTCTCTGTTATATTTTTGATCAGTTTTAGGATAATTGTTACCTATTTTATTGCTTTGTAATAAAAGCAGGCTTTTTAAATTGGTTACAATTTGTTTTCTTTTTCTTTAATTTATTTTTATTCCTATGTTTATCATTTATATCCCTTTACCAACTGTGTCCTCATGCTACTCTTTTTAGTCTTTTTTTTTTTTTTTTTGGAGTGGATGCTTTAGTTCATTGATTTTTAATATTTGTCATTCTGTAACTTATTTATGTAAAAGTGAAAATTTTCCCATTTTTGGTGGCCTTATAAAATGATTGGGGAAGTGGTTTCTATTCTTCAATTTTTGGAAAACTTTTTTGTATTAGTCCTATCATTTTAGTCAGCAGTAATTTCACTTTTGTGTAGTTGAAAAAAAAAATATATATATATATTTACTCCTTCAGCAGTTAGTCTTTGACTCATATTTAGGACTATTTAAAAATTTTAAATTATATCAAAAATTTTAATTAATTTTTAAAATTTGTAGATTATCTGAATTTCAATGGTAACAAAACCATATGATTTTTAATCCTTTATGTTGAGATTTGCTTCATGGTCCAGCATATGGTCAATTTTTTGTACATTTCTGTGTGTGCTTGAAAAACTTTACTTTTCTATGTGTGAATGCAGCAATTTCTGTACATCCATTATATTTAGTTTTGAAAGAGGATTATTAACATTTTTATTTTCCTATTTATTAAAAATAACATTTTAAAACATCCCCCAGTTATTGGTGGATTTGTTTATTTTTTCTTTAGTGTCTTTCAGTTTTTACTTTGATGCATTTGAGACTGTTTTACAGTACATACTAATTTAGACTTATTTTATCATCCTGATTAGTCAACTTTTTAATCTTGCAGAAATTACTCCCTTTATCTTTAATAATATATTTTGTCATAACATCTACTTTCTATGATATTAATATAATTACTCCATATCTCTTTCAGTTATATTTGCATACTATATAATTTTATATCTTTGAACTATATGCACTATATATGTGTATATATAGGTGTGTGCAAATATATGTAGTTTTCAATGTGTCTTTTTTACGCAGTATGTATTGCTGGCAATTATTAAGTCTTTTTAATCTTTGTGATTTTCCATTTGAGCACTCGATTCACTTACTTTTAACAAATTTCTTATATACTAATGTTTAAATGTAGACTTTTACTAATTATTTTTTCTGTTGCATACATTCTGTTTTGTTTTTCTTACATTACTTGGATGGTGAATTTGATTTTTCCAGTTTCAGTCCTTATTGGCTTGTTTATTACATATAGTTTTGATTTTCATTAGGTGATTACCCTAGAAATTGCAACATGTAAACTGACTTATCAAACTCTAATATTAATTGATAATTTAAGCTCTTTGGGATACCTGGAAGATGTGAGAAACCTGGTTTCCTTTAATTCTCTTTATTACCTTATAAATATAGTCATATATCATTTCAATATAACCAGGTATTTACCATTTTTATTACTCCTTACTGCTTCCTGCATTTCTGGCCTTTCATCTGGGATCATGTTTCTGTATGTTGAAATAACACCTTTAAATGTGCCATCCTATGAACTTTGTTGAAAAATTCTCCTTCCTTTTTCTTATTTTTATTTTTTTGGATTTATTTCATAATATTTCTTTCTTTTGTCTTTTTAAATGTAAAAATATAACAGTAAAGTGTGATTGGGATCTCGCTGTGTCTATGAGACAGAGCTGGTAAATATGTATGTATATTAACTCATGCATAAATACACTCCATAACATTATGTGAAACAAACTTACCAGGTAGAGTATAATGTGTGGGTACAGTTATTTGTGTCATTAATTTTATTGTATCAATACAAAGCATCGTTTGCAAGTTGGGTCAACTTCTCTCTTTCTCTTTCCCTTAAATGTGATGTATATATTTCATTTATACTATAATTTGATTCTATTTTAGGCATGTGCATTTCATTTGGGTCTTTTTCCTTATATACATTGTACTTGTTTTTAAATTTTACATAGTGGATGTACTCTTTGTGATGTGTAGTACTGTGAACTTTGACAAATGAGTTGAGACGTGTATCTACACTAATAGCTTTATATGGAATAATTCCATCATCTCATTTTTAGTGATGTTCTCTCTTTAATGCCTGATATCAGTAATCCATATCTTCTCTCTTTTTTCTGGATCAATCTCATTAGAAGTTTGTCAATTTTACTGATTTTTTCAAGAATAAGCTTTTGCTTTTATTAATTTTCCTTTCATTTTTGTCATGAATTTTATCAATTTCTGCTCCTGTGTTTAATATTTTACTTCTTTTGTTTACTTTAGGTGTGAGTTGCTTTTTGTTTTTCTAATGTTTTATGGTGGAAGCTTATATTACTAATTTAAGTAATCTTTTTCTTTTCCAATATTAGCATTTGATGCTATAAAGTTCCCACTAGTTGACATGACACTAGTAGTAATCGATAGAATCTTGCTCTCTAGTAGACACTCACCTTGTATGTTACCTGACCCACAATTGGAATCAGGCATTTCTCCAAGAAACCCTGACTCATTTAAGAGAAAATGATATAGTATGAGACACCATATTGAATTATCGTTGATGCTTGTCAGTACTGAGTTGGTCATTGTTTCTAGCCATTCTCAATGGGGAGAAATATGAAATATGACATATAACTACAGGATTGCTTGTTTTGTTCATTGGTCAGATAGATACATAGACAATAGAGCCATTCTTTCCTTATGAAAAGCCATGTTCAATTTTTTGAATGACACCAACATAATTACCCCTCAATTTATTCCAAATTAACATCACAATACTATCAGAATCCTAATGCATGACTGCTTAAAACAGTTTTAAAATTTTTTGATCATTTTCTTTTGTTTTTAAGTTATTTTTCACCAGATGAGTGAAGCCCAATTGTGTGTTTGAAGGCCACTCTGAATGGTTCCCCACACTGCTGGATACACAAGCTCTTTTGTCTTATTTTACTTCTGTGTTTTAGAGATTGTTTTAAAAAATTCATTTATTTTTTTGCTGTAGATGATATTTTTCAATTTAAAAGTGAAATCTAGCAAACGTATTATTTATAAAGATCAAGTCCTGAGTCTTTCATTTTCTTTTCATCTTTCAATTGGCAACAGTTTTATAAACCTTATAATTTATCCATATTTTAAAATATATAGCTACATAGATAGATAGATGAGTATTTTACTACATAGTACTACATGTTTTCTTTTCCTGTTTTTGTAATTACACGTTTTAGTATTTAAAAGGATTAACAGTTTTGTTCTAATGCTGACATTTATGCTATTATTTATATATTATTATTCCCTCTTCACTTGACCTATTTAATCGTCAGATTTTATTTTTTGAACAATATCAGATCAGGTAGTGACCTTATTTTTCTTCCAGTATCTCTTTTCTAATATCTAATTTGCAATGATAACTGTTCACACTTCGACTAATGCATATAAATTTAACAGTATGATTATTTTACTTTCTGTATAATCTCCACATTCTTTCCATATTTTTCTAAGAAAAATTTTATTTTGCAACCATTTTAAAGTTACAGGTACTTCTGCATGTTTGGTAGTTGAAATGCATCTAAGAGGGGAATATAGCTGTTATATACTGAACTTTCTTACTCATTACTGTTATTTAACCTTAGTCTTAAATGTAAATCTATATTTAATGGTCACCATTAATCCTCATGTTGTTGCCATTCAAACCACTTAGGTCATATTAAGTTTGTTCTCTAGGTTCCTTGAGAAGGACAATGAATCAATATTTCATAAGGCCTTGCAAGTTCATGAGTTTGATGAAGACATTTACACTTGAAGGTCACTTTAGTGGATGTAAAATCCTTGGCTCACATTTTCTCTCTTTGTATATCTTAATTATGTTACACCCTTGACTTCTGGTATAATGTGTTGTCACGATGTCTGATAGTAATCTAATTTTGTTTTTATGATAAGTAACTTGATCTCCTACCCCACCCCAAAATATTCAAAGAGTTTTAATTTTTCTTTAAAGTCCAAAGTGTTAGATTGATTTTCCATAATAAGGAATAAACTGAAAGGAACACAATAATTGACAATATCTACTTGAAAATACATTTTTAAAAAATAAAACGTGCAAAGAAGAAAAAAGTTTTAAATCAAATAGTAATTAAGCAAGAGATTAAAAGTTTTAAGAAATTGGGCCGGCCCCGTGGTGCACTCGGGGGAGTGCAGCGCTTGGGAGCGCAGCGGTGCTCCCGCCGCGGGTTCGGATCCTATATAGGAATGGCCAGTGCACTCACTGGCTGAGCATGGTGCGGGCGACACCACACCAAGGGTTGCGATCCCCTTACTGGTCACAAAAAGACAAAAAAAAAAAAAAGTTTTAAGAAATTACTTGTAATATAGATACTCATATAAATGTATATAATAGGAGTCCATGAAAAAAAAAGTAAAATAGAACAAGATAAATGCTAAAAACTGTAATTTGAGAGAAGTCTTCTGCCATTAAAATTTTTACAATAATAAAAATAAAAGAAAAATAGAGACAGAGACTTTGAACTACAAATTGAAGACTAATTCCTATATATATATATATATATATATATATATATATATATACACTTAATATGTGCAAGGTGGTAGATTTATTTTCTATCACCTTGCACATACTAAGTATATTTATTTTAAATTCTCTATTTCATACCTTAAATTTATAGTTTCCAAACAGGTCTGTTTCAATTGTCTGTTTTTTTTCTGGTTTTAATCAATGTTATCTCACCTTTTTACAAGCCTGAATAATTTTGATTGTGTGCCCGACACTGTGTTTGTAGTATGTGTAGAAAAAATTTTAGATCAAGAATGATGTTATTTTCCTCCAAACAAAAGTAGCAGAATTTCAGGAGCTGACAGAATTTGAAGCTGGGATGCAGGTTCTGCAGAGGTTCTGCTTCTAAGTTATCCATATTCTGAGGGGGATCTACTGTGGGTCTCAACACGAAGGAATAGCTCACTCCCTTGTTGGGGCCTGGACTCGAATCACTGTTGCTCTACGCGGTGAGGCAGCCACAGTTTCTGGTATTTATCTCAGACTCTCATCTGTCTGCTCTGGAATCTTCAAATTTCTCCAGTATATTTGTGGCCATAAATGCTAAACTCACCTCCCTAAACTTCCATTTTCCTCCAGCTCATTGCCTGCTACTTATTTCTTTCTTGATTATTCTCTGATGTCTTTAACTGAACATTTTACATGTTATCCGGATTTTCTTGTTTCCCATAATTCAAGGTAAATTTAAAATTATTTAGCGCAAAACTATAAAATACAGAAATCTTCATTTAATATTTTTAGAAACCTTAAAACAGGGATATAATCCCCTTTTGACAGATGAGGAAAATGAGGATCAGAAAGATTCATTAATCAATCTTAGGTAACATAGCTAAGTGGAAAAATAGATTTAAATGCTTTTGTATCTCAATTTAAAATGTGTTTTTTATTTACTTATATGTAGAATACATACAAAGTACCTACTAAGTTTCACACTCAGTTCTCAATGCTTTACAAATATTAAATCTCTTAATCCCCTTGACAACACAATGAGATAATTTATTATTGCCACATGGATAAGGAAACTAAAGCATAGATATTTTAAATATCTAGCAGATGGTTTTTCATACAGATACACTGGTCCTGAATCCATGCTTTTAACCACTTTTCCCATATAATAAAAAATTTACTTTATGTATAATGAAAGATAGTAGAAAATATGAAGGTCAGAATCTGCAGTGTTGTGAAAATGGGCAAAGGAGCTGAATAAACATTTTTCAAAGGAAGACATACAAATGGCCAACAGATACATGAAAAAATGCTCAGCATCACTAGTCATCCATCAAGGAAATGCAGATTAAAACTACACTGAGATACCACCTCACCCCATTTAGAGTAGCTATGATCAAAAAGATGGGGAACAACACATGCTGCCAAGGGTGTAGAGAGAAGGGAGCACTCCTGCACTGTTGGTGGGAATGTAAATTAGTACAACCACTATGGAAAACATTATGGAGGTTTCTCAGACAACTACAGATAGATCTTCCATACCATCCAGCAATCCCTCTTCTGGGTATATATCCAGAGGAATGGAAATCATCATATCAAAGGGACACCTGCACTCCCATGTTCATCACAGCTCTGTTTACAATAGCCAAGACATGGAACCAACCTAAATGTCCATCGATGGACGACTGGATATGTAGTATATGTACACCATGGAATACTACTCTGTCACAGAAAAGAATGAAATAGTCCCATTTGCAACAAGGTGGATAAACCTGGAGAAACTTATATTGAGTGAAATAAACAAAGCACAGAGGGATAAATACCTCATGTGCTCACTCATACACGGGCGCTAAGAGAGAAAGAAGGAAGGAAAGAAAGGCCATTGTGGTGCATTGGACTTACAGAGGGAGGGAACATTCCTAGGGCTACAAAGCGGAGTGAGGGAGAAAGAGGGGATAGAAGTTGGGAGATAATTGGGTGGGGGACTCGGGGTACTAAAGTAATTTTTGGTAATGAGTATGCTGCCACTGTGAATCTGGCCCTCACATCATGAACATGAAGGGTAACAATTAGCTTTGTATCTCATGAATATTCATAATAAAAATATATAAACATAAAAAAATTATAATCACTTTACATCCCATCAACTTTCAACAAGTATCAATGAAAAATTCACTATGTACTTGACTGCCAGTTTCTCTACTACCAATTTCTCTTAATTTTGAAAAATGTTTGTATATACGCATGTATGTCTTACACATGTTGGTGGTAGTAAAAACATAATTCAAATGAAATAGCGTATCAGAGAGACTGCTTATGTCACCAGTAGCAGACACGTATCAAGCATGTATTACATATACAAGGTACATGTTAAATTCTTTTGAGCATATAGTGTTATGATCAGACACATTTTCTTCCCTGAGGCAATCTGCACTATAGCTGAGAAAGCACTGGAGAAACACATCAAGTGTTAAGCAACTATGAAAAACACACATTTGAAAATATAGTGTATTATTAATTAATAGGTTTATAGAAATTCAATAATTTCAAAATGACAGAGATCATAGTTAATAGGAACAGAATAAGAATGATAATGAGAACAATATTCAACATCATAATAACTCATATTTTATATGAATTTTATAATTTTCAGAGCAATTCAAAAACAGCAAGATTTATATATTTATTTGGTAGTGGTGCTAAAATGTATCCAAGAAAGTATACTGTCAAGCACATAGTACAGTTTCAAGAAAGTTATACTGAATAACTTGAATATTTGGAAATCAATGTGCACAGTTTTTGTATTGAAGTTTTGTAATGATGGATTGTTTTTACTTCTTTTCCACTTAAGTCAATGAATATGTATGGAATGTCAACAGGCCCAGACAACTAGGCTTCATGCATACGATTTAGTTCATTCCCTTGCTATAGAGAGTGAGAAAATGCATTTAATATACAGTTTTAAGTCAGAATGTGACATATGGTATAGGATTCTCTCTCTTCTCAGCATTCCCTATTTTTCTATCCAAATTTTCCTTATATTTTTAATCAGATAGATAATTTTTAACACAATAAGAAGATTGAGAGTTATATGGACAGTATTCTATAATGGAACCAAGCATACCTTATGATACAAACTGTCTGCTTAAAAAATAAAATTATCAAAATATTATCTATAATGAAATCACAACATTTTAGAATTATTGATCTGCATGTTCTTAGATGTTTGAAGTAAAGGGAACTTTAAAGATCATATAAACAAGTCCTTATTATACATAAATAACTAATAGAAGTAATGAAAGCCCAGCAAAAGTGATTTACTGATTTTTCACATCTGATTAGCATTTAGAAAGGGGTTATATCATTTCAATATAGAATTCTTTCTTCCACAAAAGACATAGCACTCCTTCATTTTAAGTCATTACTTTTTAAAGTATTTTCATGCTAAAATGTTAGCTTTATCTTTATCATATTTAAACTTTAAAAACTGTTCTAAAATAGACTAGAATATGAACCTGGTTATAATGCATTCTAAGACTAATTGATAAAATTATACGTACATGATGCTTTTTTGAGCACCATATTACCTGTTTGAAACAATCATCCAAAGTCAGTGGATTTAGAATAGAAATAGTTTGAATAATAAAAAGATTTATTTAATATGTGTATATGTTTATATATAACCTTTACCTATTCTGTTCTAAGCACCTTATAAGTAATAATTTATGAAATTTTTGTAAATTCCTCTGACAATTTGTAGAGTGAGGATTTCACAGATGAGGATGAAAAGACAGAGAGAAGATAAGCGACTTGCTCAAGTTCCTGCAGCTAATGACTGGAGTAGTAAGCAAGGTTTTGTGTCTAAACCAGTAGTTTAAGCTGCACTTCTGAGTGTTTAAAGTTTAAAATTCTCTGACTCCTTTTTTGCCCACCCCACACCACTCTTTGCTGCCAGGATTTTATAAAAGCTGCAGGGCAAGAAGGCTTCCTAGAAAAATACTATTTTCTAAAGCAAAAGAAGTTATTTTGCCAATGGTAATCTAAACCTGTGGTTGACAGCCATGAAAAGTGAACAATTTCATAGGCAAATATCAACATACTACTTGAGGACCTTTGCAGATAAATGGCAGCAAATACAATGTGCATTTTAATACATTATAAGATAATTAGTCCTCTTCAGGATATAGTCCCTATTTGGGACTCATCTTCACAATCCTCTCTTGTATTGTGCCCCAATAAAGGAAAGTTTTGGATGGAAAAGTAGAGAATTTAGGGACAAATATGAATGAGTAAATTTTTTGTTTCTTTTATCAATATACAATGTAGCTGATTTTCATGTCCCTTTACCGATTCCTCCCTCCCCCCTCCACCCATCAACATCATATCTGTTTACTTGTCTTAACAAGTTCAAGGAATCATGACTGTTGTGTCTTCTTCCCCTCTCATTTGTTTGTGTATTTATTTATTTTTAGCTCCCACAAATAAATGAGAACATGTGGTATTTCTCTTTCTGTGCATGACTTATTTCACTTAATATAATTTTCTCTAAGTCCATCCATGTTGCTGCAAATGGTAGTATTTCATTCTATTTTACAGCAGAGTAGAATTCCATTGTGTAGATATACCACATTTTCTGTATCCACTCATCTGATGCTGGAAACTTGGGCTGGTTCCAACTCTTGGCTATTGTAAATAGTGCTGCAATAAACATGGGAATACAGGTACACCTTCAACTTGATGATTTCTATTTCTCTGGGTATATCCCCAGCAGTGGAATAGTTGGGTCATATGGTAGATCTGTCCGTAATTGTTTGGGGAAACTCCAAACCATTGTTCATAAAGGCTGCACTATTCTGCAGTCTCACCAACAGTGTAGGAGGGTTCCTTTTCCTCCACAACCTCACCAGTCTTTTGGATATTAGCCATCATAACTGGAGTGAGATGGTATCTCAGTTTGGTTCTGATTTGCTCTTGGATTGGAAGAATTAATATTGTGAAAATGTCCATATTACTCAAAGTGATCTACAAATTCAATGCAATTCCCCTCAAAATTCCAATGTCATTTTTCTCTGAAATGGAAAAAACTATCCTAACATTTATGTGGAATAACAAAATACCATGTATAGCCAAAGTAATTCTGAGCATAAAAATAAAGGTGGAGGCATAACCCTACCTGACTTTAAACACACAGATCAATGGAATAGAATAAAAAATCCAGATATTAACCCACACCCCTACAGCAATCTGATCTTTGACAAAGGCACCAAGTCTACACACTGGGGAAGAGACTGCCTCTTCAGCAAATGGTGCTGGGAAAACTGGATATCCATATGCAGGAGAATGAAACTAGACACATACCTTTCACCATATACCAAAATCAACTCAAAATGGATAAATTTCTGTTTTAGAGACTAAAAATATAATCCCTGAAACAAAATTATTTCCATTTAAAGCTGTCAAAATCATCTTCTTATTTGATTGTTTGCTCTGCTTATAGTAGTCTAAAGACAAATGACTCAATCGTAAATGTTGGTTTTGGTGTATTAAATTAATATTTCAGATAAAATGGCTAATGAGTATCTGACCTACATGAGAAACTACACAAAAAGTGTTTCATGCTGAGCAACTCTTCCAGTGAAGTGCAGGTTGAGATTTAGATATTTCCAGAAACCCTACAGAAATCAGACATTTGGCCAACAAGAGCACTCTGCCCACTTTTTCCTTCATTCTCTTTATTCCTTTTCTCCCTCATTTAGGTAGAGAAGGTTCTCTTTGCTTAGTAATACATAGAATTTATCCTAAGGAGACACTAATTTTTTTTTTTCAAAACTGAAAAAATGATACTCAAAAACAAACAAAAAAAAAGAACTTAAAGGCAAAGTCATCAAACTCCACTGAAGAGAAAGAGCTAGGATGGATGATATCTGAGGGCATGACTCCATCACACTGAAACTCTGGGAAGAAGAATGAAGTAGGCAAAAGCAGATGGGAGCCAAAGAGCACAGATATTCCCAATACCCATCTGAGTTTCTGGTTCTGAAAGACTCAGTGGGAAGAGTACAGGAACACTGCCATGATCAAATGGACTTTGCAACATTTCTGATGGGCTTGTGGTAATATTTTGTTTTCTTCTTGAAGTACAGTATCTCTTCACACCAATAGATATGGCTGTTCAAAACACAGGACTTACATCTAATAGTGCTCTTATTTTATTTACATGAACAATATAATGTGTTATATAAGGTATGTTCAAAAATGACTTGACTATTTGATATTTTGGAATGTAGACTCTACTTAGTTGATTACAACATGTATCTACATATTACACTTAGGTTTAGATACTTTCATATTATTTTCTTTTAATATAAAAGTAAAACAATCAGTAAAATGCAATTTGTTACACTTCTTGCTGTATAATGGAGATGAAAAACAGATTATTCAAAACAACATGAATGCAATGAGAAGCCCAAAGGGACTGCACCTCAGCAACTCCTCTGTTAGAAGAAGAAAACTGGGTACAGCCCCGATTCAAAGTTAGCTTCTGTTTTTTATTGTGAAGACAAGGAAGTTTAACATGAAAAATCAGTTGATTCAATCATTTCAAAAGGACAAAAAGACATGGGCAATGTGACAGAAGTTATCTATAGCTAAGTATAGCTTAAACAATAGAAACTAGTAACATCATTTAAATTTACAAGGTGACATTCAAAAGTACAATTTGTGAAAAGCTAAATTGATCAGACTGTGATCATTATCTAACCCAAAATGTAACCTCTCCCCAAATGATTTAAGCAAAAGTTACATTCTTATGATAACTGTCTCTAAAGTTTCCACCAACAAACAGCTTGCCCTTAGCAAACATTTTTTCACATCTTTCCCTACAACAATTCTCTCAACATCTTTTAAAAACAATCAGTACGTTAAATAGTCCAAGTACATAATCCCATCCCTAAACAGTGATTAGAATTGATTAGATGGGCTTTTGCCATGCTACCTGTGGACTTTTGTCCCCTAAATCGAGAGGTTTTACCCCATACATGCATTACCTAAAAACCCTATTCTAAAAATCAAATGAAAATCAAGATTTCTAACCCTCTATTCAATTTGCAAAGCCAGCAGGGAAAACATTTTCCACATTTTATAGAGAAATGCTAAAGACCGGGTAATAAGGAAAGTTAGTTCAAATAACTAGTATCTTTAACGAAAAAAAAAATGGGGGGGGGGGGTGGAAAATGGAACAGGCTTCACACTTTTTTAGGTCAAGCAGAAATCCAGTTTACCACTGAAAAAAAATGTTCCTAGGCAATGTAATTTTTGAGAGAGGGTGTGAAGAGATGTCACTGGGAAAAAAAGAATGTAACTGTGGTAGCAACACCAACTCAGATGATAATTCCAGGGGACACAGTAGCACCCCAGTAACAACTTAGTCATTTTTGGGGCTGCTCCAAGTAACAAAATTCCTAGAAGTACACTCTAAGTAACAATGTATTATACAAGAGACATTCAGAAGTTGCTTATCACTAGTTATATATAAAAATTCAATTTATTTTCTTTTTACAATTTAGTTATTTATTACATATGCAAAATATAAAAAATATTGCTTTGAGCATTCTAAAGTTTATCAAATTTTCTAAAGAGAAGCAGAAAACACAAATTATACTCTCCAAAAACATCCCATTAAACAGAATATAAAGGTATATTTCATGCTGATAAAGAATATTTTCGTGCAGATTTAAGCAGGTGTTATCGTAAATTTTGTGTGTGTGTGTTTGTGTGTGTGTGTGTGTGTCATTGTGGTCGTGGGGAGAATAAATTCGTAATTATACGTTGTAAATAAATTCATTAATGAAAACTTGTGGTCAGACTTTCTCAATAATAGTTTGTTGAAAAATAGTGGCAAGGAACTTTTGGAGACATTAATTGCATGAATTATTCAATGTCATCAACATAGTTAATATTAAGCTTCTTTAGGGGGGAAAAAAAGAAACACATTCTCATAATTGTGAAAGGAAAATGACATGGAACTTGCTCTTTCATGGAGGAAAGGTTAGCAAAAGACTCACCTAGAAGATTCTGTACAGATAGACAAAAAAACACAGAATGTTGAAACTTTAATAAGGTCAAGAATTGCCACAAGAGCCTTAGAAACAGGAGAGAGTTGCCAGTCAATTCCAGTACTGCAATTTACGTTTCAGTGGAAACTATAATAATAATTTGGACAAATGTGATGCAAATAGAACTGCTCATACACATGTTCCTAAAATGTATGTGAAGTGATGTAGATGTTAATTTAATTAGTTGTTTAAAACCAGACAATTTCTCTCCAGAAATTCTTTCCTGTCAAAAGTTAACAGTCATCTTTCTTAATCTAGGAAACGAAATCTGACACTGAACAATTTTAAATAACACTGTCTCTTCCATAGCACTGATATGAAGCATGGCATTTGATTTTTTACGTAAAATATACAGGTACTGAAAGACAAGAATGATGCATAATATGGAAAGATGACCCCAAAATAAAAATATGATTGGTGAAATAAAATCTTTAGAGAAATGTTGCTAAGTTTATTGTCATAAATTCTCTCAATATGCTTAGCCCAGGAGTAAGTTTTATATTCTGTCAGGTTCATAAAATTTTTAAGTGAGGGAAAAAATCAAGAAGTATCTGTTGAGTGGCTTCTGTATTATTCAAACAAAAGATCTATGAGAAATAAAAGAGGTCTCTCAATTCCTGGTGCTAGCATATTTCTCCCTTCTCATTTTCAGCCAGTATGTGAGCTTTCCTACCTCTCTCTCCCATCTCCAGAAATATTATAGAATCCAGCTTCACCAAAATTGCTTCTGACTGCCAAACCATGTTATAACCTCAATTGTCTTCATCTCCTGTGTCTTTTGTTTTGCTCATCTTGTTTGTGAGTGTGTTTGTGTGCATTTACTGAATTTCAATACAGGCAGAGGTACAAACATCATTAACATACAGCTCCATGAATTATCACAGTGATTGCACACATGCAACCACCAATCATATCAAGAAATAAAGTTTACCCAGCACACCAGATGCCCGTTTATGCCCTCTCAAAGCAGCTATCTTCCCAAAGGTACCCACTACTCGAATTTCTACTACCAGAAAAATGTATATATACCTGTTTCAAATTTCATATAAATAAAATCATACAGTTATGATACTTGAGGCCTGGGAAAGAAACATCCAAGAGAATTAGAGGGAACAACACTCAGTGTTCACAGGCTAGGAATAGTGTCTATTTCCACCAGCCAGACTGGAAAACGTCATAATTAAAGGGGTATCGGATAGAGAGTTTAGGTGGGTCTTGCCTTATTTGTGTAAAACAATGAGCATGAGACTGAGAACTGCTCTGGATACTTTCCATTCCAGTGTGAGATTAATTACTGTTGTTGGAGATGGGTATTTTTGTTCACTATTATTTCTGTGTATTACTCCATTGTATAAAGGAACCATAACTTATGAATTCACTTTAATAATGACAGACATTTGAGTTTTGCCCAATTGGGAAATATGAATATGGCAGCTATAAGTACATTTGTATATGTCTTTTAGCAAACATATTTATGTTTTGGGGGAGATATATATCAAAAAGTGAAATTGGTGGTTAACTTATCAAATTCACTTATCTTTTAGTCTGCTGTGCCTAATCTGCTGTTAATCACATCTAGTGTATTTTCATCTCAGTGATTATAGCCTCTAGCAGCTTTAAGTTTGGTCTTCATTTAAAAACGTCTGCGATGTATCTATTTATTGTTTTGAACAGAAGGAATATCATTATTATAATGCATTTAATGTTCCTGGCTATTAATTCTAACATCCATATCTGCTCTGGGCTAGATGCAATCATTTGGTTTTTATTTTTCTTAAGTCATGTTTCCACCTTCCTTGCATGCCTGGTAATCTTTCATTGGACAGCAGACACTGTGGATTTTACCTCTTTGGTTGTTAGATATTTTTGTTGTTGTTCTTGAGCTTTATTCTGGATGAAGTGAAGTTACTTGGAAAATGTGAGTATTTGGGGTCTTGTTTTTAAGATTTGTTTTTTGGAACCAGAGCAGTTCTGTCTCGTGCTCATTATTTTACACAAATAAAGCAAGACCCACCTAAACTCTCTATCCAATACCCCTTTGGTTATGAGGTGGAAACAGACACTGTTCCTAGCCTGCGTGAACACTGAGTGTTGTTCCCTCTGATTGTTTCTGATGATTCTTTCCCCGGCCTCAAGAAGTTTCCCTGCATACATGTACTCATCACTACGCTGCTAAATTGTTAGATCCTCAGCAGCAGGGGAATGGTGACATTTTCCATGTATTCCTGATTGTCGGTTGTACAGCACTTTGCTATCTGAATCACTTTTGTTATGGATACAGAAATAGGGTCATACAACACAAACACCTTTATGATTTGCTCTCATAGTATTTCATAATATTTAAGTATCACAATTCATTTTTAGTTTTTTCCTCACAACAAAGAGCACCAAAATATTTCTTTGTGTTTATTATTTTACTATGTAACTTTTGTATTAAGCAACAATGTACTAAATGAGCAAAGGAACAGAGGACTTAAATAATCAACAAGCTCATTTAAGTAGATATGTATATAATTTTGTATATTACAATTAAATGCATACATACTTACTATATTCATAAAAATTTTGCAGAAGTCAGACTATTTGGCCATACAGCTGTTATGATTTCATAATGAAATTAGAAATTAACAACAAGAAGTTGTCAAGGACACAACAATTTCAAAATTAGAATACAGTCTACAAAATCACTCTTGGAATATTTAGTACATTTAATCTTAAATCATAAATTAAAAGATAATATTTCATATAAAAACTTGTTATAGTAGTGGAGTAGAATTATAACTTGATATACTTTATTTTATATTTTTATCCAACATGGTTAATAGAAAAGAAGGCAAAGTTATAACAGGAGATTTCTTTTTGTGCTGATAAAGAATATAACTTGATATACTTTATTTTTTATAAGTGTATTCAACATGGTTATCAGAAAAGACAGCAAAGTTATAACAGGAGATTTCTTTTTGTGCTGTCTAAAGTAGTGAAAATATATAAAAAAACCTAAAAGTTCAACATCTGGAGACTGATTAAATGGTTGTATATGCATTCAAATAATAGAAACAATACAATCATTAAAAATAATGTGGCTTATCTGAATTTATTAACATGGAACAGTTTTCACATCATATTGATAGGAGGTAAATGATGCCAAGTGTTCATACAATTTCATTGTAAATAAAATTGCATGCATGTGTGTATGTGTATGTGTGCACAGAATGACACCAGAAAAATGGTCACAGAATAATTATCAAATTAATAGCTTACAAAGATAATGGATATTTTTATTATCCCTTATATATTTTTGGATTATTGAATCTTTATGAAAGGTATAAATAATTTTCGTATTTAGAGAACATAATAAAACTAGCTTAATTAAATAAAATAAATCTCAAATTCATTTTCCAAAGACATAAAATCACCAAAGCATCTATATGTTATTAGAAAATTTATACATTTAAGTATATTTTGTTTAATATTTTGTTCATGTGGTTTTATAATTGGTTATTTTTCACTATGTTTGGGAGACTGCACAATTATTTTCCTTTATTGGTAATTTTTATTATTTAAAAATATGTGCTAAGGAGAAAATAGAGATACATTTTATCTTTTTTTTTTCCCAAGTAAAATATTTCTATTAATCTTACTTATTTTATATGTATGTTATCCTGGATTTTCTTCATGACACATGTTATTTGTGTGAGAAAGTCCCTGTATACAAAATTCCTATGCATTTATGTACTGGCTTATTTCTAATGTGCAACATGAAATCAAGATATGTATAAACCAAACCATGTATTTTTGCTACCTTTATTTTATTTAATTCATTTACATGATTCAAATTTTTAAAAAACAGAATGAGTATATAGAGAGTGTATAGTCTCCCTCCAATTCCTAGTCTTCAGCCAATAACTAATGATCCTCCTAGAAAGCAACTCATACCTATACACAAGTGGTGCACATGTACACAGAAGCACACATAATACGTAATGCACACATAATTATTTTCTCCATGTTGTGTATCTTATTTGATATCTCTTTTCATATTAATATCTTATTTAAATCTTCAGTCTTAAATAGACTCAAAATTATGTCTATATTCAGAATATTTCATTGTAAGTGTATATTAAATATATTTAACCTTAACAGTTTGATGGATATTTAGATTGTTTACACTGATTTGTTATCAAAAACATTGTTGTAATGAAGAATCTGTACACACATATATGTATATTTATATTTGTCTTACAAAAGAGGTTCAGAGTTATATTTGTTGGAGCAGATATTTTAGTTTAAATTTAGAGCATCTTGAGCCATCCTAGGAAGGTATATACCACAATCAAAACTAATGCATTTGGTGGTAAAAACTTATAATTTGCCATAAACTGAAAACTATAAAACACTGATGAAAGAAATTGAAGAAGACACAAATAAATCGAAAGATATCTCATATTCATGGATTGGAAGAATTAATATAGTTAAAATATCTGTACTATTATATAGTTAAAATATCTGTACTATCCAAAGAGATCTACAGATTTAATGCAATCCCTATCAAAATGCCAATGATATTTTCACAGAAATAAAAAAAAATGAAATTTGCATGACACTATAACTAACCAAATTCATATAGATTCTGAATAGTCAAAGCAAACTTGAGCAAAACAAACAAACAAACAAACAAACAAAACCAAAGCCAAAGCATCACATTCTATGTTTTAAAAATCTGCTACAAATCTATAATATAATAACCAAAACATTATGATACTGGCATTAAAGCAGACACATACACCAACAGAACGAAACTGAGAGCTCAGAAATAAATCTGTGCATTTAGGGCCAATTGATTTTTGACAAAGATGCCAGTAACACACCATGGGGAAGGAATTGTCTCTTTAATAAATGGTGTAGGGAAAGCTGGATATCTACACCAGAAAAATTAGATTAGATTCTCATCTTACATGGTATACAAAAAATAGCCAAAATGGATTATAGTCAAAAATTAAACAGTGAAACTACTAGAAGAAAACAGCGGAAAAGCTCCATTACATTGGTCTGGGCAAATATTTTTTTGTATGTGATCCAAAAGCACAGGCAACTAATACCAAAATAGACACATGAGATTCTATCAAACTAAAAAAGCTTCTGCACTGTAAAGAAAATAATCAACATTATGAAGAGATAACTAATGGAATGGGAGAATGTGAGTATATTTACAAACATACATCTGATAAGGGGTCATTATCTAAATTACATAAAGAACTCAATAGTAAGAAAACAAATTACTTGATTAAAGAGTGGGCAAAAAAAAAACTGAATAGATATGTTTTCAAAAGAAGTCATACAAATGGCTAACTGGTATATTAAAAAATGCTTAAAATCACTATCATTAGGGAAATGTAAATTAAAAGTACAATGAGATATCACCTCAAACCTGTTAGAATTGCTATTATCAGGAAGATGAAATATAAGTGGAGGATGTGGAAAAAAGTAAATCTTTGCACATTATTTATGGGGCTGTAAATTAGTGCAGTCATTATGGAAAACAGTATGGAGGTTTCTCAAACAATTACAGATAGAACTTTTGTATGATCCAGTAATCCCACTGTGGGGTTCTATCCAAAGTATATAAAATGAGTATGTTGAAGAGCTATTCACACTCCCATGTCTACTGCAGCATTATTTGCAGTAGCCAAGATATGGAGTCAATCTAATGTCCCTCAGTGGATAAATGGATAAAGAAAATATGACATATATACACAGTGGGACACTATTCAGCCTTAAAATGGAAGGAAATCCTGTCATTTTTGACAACATGGAAGAACCCGGAGAACACAATGTAAGAGGAATTAGCCAGGCACTGAAAGACAAATATTGTATGATCTCACTTATATTGGAATCTAGAAAAGTCAAATTTACAGAAACAGAGAGTAAAATGGTGGTTACCAGAGGCTGGAGGTGAGGAGATTAGGGAGATGCTGCTCAAAGGACACAAAATTTCAATAATTTCAAGTGATGTAATGTACATCAGAGAGATTACAATTATTAACTGTATACTGTATACTTTAAAATTGCTGAAAGAGTAGATTTAAGTGTTCTCACCCCCAAAAAACAAGTACGTGAGGTAATGCATATGTTAAATAGCTTGATTTAGCTATTGTACAATTTGGACATATAGCAAAACATCAATTGTACACTATAAATAAATACATTTTTTATCTGTCAATTAAATAAATAAGTAAAAATTTAAAAAGTTTGATTAGCTCATAACAGAAGATCATCATCACAATCCCTAGAAAGGTATGTTCGTTGGAAGAGTATAATAAGTAGTTTGCCAGGGAATTCAGTACTTCTCATATTTCTTGATGTAACCATTATCCAGTTCATTAGATTTAACTTGGAGCTTGGACTGTTAAGTGAATGATTCCTAGCTTTTATGCAGTGAGTTTAGTCTCAACTTGTGAAATAGCTATTGTGAAATATTTTTTAAATTCCCCTGAAAGAAAAAAAAGATGATGTTTTTATCCTGTAGATTTATTCAAGAGTCTACTTTTTCACTGTTTACTTTTTTCTTCATTATTAGAGTTCAGCCATTCTGAAAACTAATGCAATTAAAAATGCAATTTGATTAGATTGATGATTCAAATTGTATATTAAAAAGTTTCAGTGAAAGTAATACATTAGTGATTGAGAAAAATAAAGGAATAAGCACTATCTGTACAGCACCTGGTTTAGCTTTTCCATGTTTTCTCATGTTTTGAATAAAGACTGCACGTTTGTATATTGATGATATAATTCCAAATACAGATGTAGATTAAAAAAATAAAAAACTTTCAAAACTTCTTATATACAGTCTAAAAACACTGAAAAAGAGATAACTCTCTAACTTCTTGACTCATAATAACAATACGAATGGCTTTAAGAATGTTTGCTTAGTTCTCTAAAGATGTGCTTGAGTGGCAAATACTCAACGTCTTCTGGTTCTCTGGGAAAAACATTTCAACATATGATAAAGTATCAGAGAGATTAGACAATAGTGGTTGTTCATGAAAATATAGATATATAGGTTTGGAAGTAAGCATTTGATATTCTATAAGGGATTCTTAAACCTGAAAGTTCAACCCACAATCACATAGAATATCTTTAAAAAAATTCGTTAGAGTGGTTCAGCCACTCTAGAGGGGGTCTCTTTTGCTGAGAAAACATATAGTCAAAACTGAATTCTACCATGACAATTGAAAGAGGCATGACTTTGTGTGTCAGTGTGTGTGTGTATAGAGAGTAAATGCATAAAAGATTGCACAATCTTGATTTAGGTGAATAAGAGAGGCATCGATGAAGTAGTCTTAGAAGCGTAATTAAGCTTATATAATGTATTTCTCTCCTCTTCCACCTAACTCAGATATCTATGACATTTGTTCTAAAAGTTACTCAAAGTTTTTTGAGTTTCTTCTCTTAATTAAATTTATCTTACTGTTTCATCACAACATTATGAAATGTGATACTTAATTATGAATACTTGAAAATACAATTGTCGGGTCCGCCGCTGGCCGGCCGGAACAGCCCTAGCCTAGTTCCTTTCGGTGGGCGAGCAAACGGCCCGGGATTCCTCCTTCCCTCCTGTCCCCTTTTGGAAGGAGACTGGGGAAGAGAGCCATAAAGAGAGGTGAGCACACCGCCAGCCCCCAAACCAGCCCGGTTAAAGGACACTCAGATGTGGTGGGGGTTCTGTCGAGCAGTTCCGTTTATTACCACACAAGCACTTGCTTTTAAAGGCAAATGGGGAAGGGAGGTTTTTTACATAATCTTATCAGCCTAAAGGTCAAGAGAGCATGCATCCTGTCTCAATGCCTAGCTATTGCAACCTGGAGCACGGAAGCGCGTATTTGGCCAATAAGGGCTAAGGCAAGGTTCCCACAGACACCCCCACCCTACTTCCTCCCGGCGCCGTCTTAGGCTGCCACGTTAATACACCCTTGTGGGCCTATAATGGTGCAGCTTGTAATGTCACTTAAGGTGGCGTTAGTTTTTAAGGCCCGACATATAATAATCATTTAAAAAATCAAGTCACAATTGAAATTCCAAACCATTTCTTGTCTTTGAAATGTCACAAAAAATAAAGGTTATTTGAAAATTTATTGTAACATCTTCAGTAATTAACCAACTTTATTCAAAATGTTTAGTGAGGTTAACAAAAACTAGTCTCCTCCAGCTCATGGCAGTGAATATAACCTTTTAAGAACATTTGCAAGAATAAATTTTTTATAGTTGTGTGGCTATTTTATTCCGAGTCCCATGTATTCTGTATCATGAAACTGTATGAGTTCAAAAGGCTGTCACAAAAATAAACATAAAACAACATAAACAATAACTCTTCTACTAATTCACAGCAGTAGTGTCATAAATATGACACTGAAATGTATAGAGCTCTCTTTGTTTAGAAATAGGAAAGAGACAGCTGTAATTATATTTGTATCATATTATGTTATGTCAAAAATAATGTAGAAAAATTTGCCAGAAGTTCCCATGGCCATTTTTATACCTCTGATTACTACAGACCTAGAGTTTCCAGTCCAACCATTCACTCTTATCCCCACTTACGAGAAATATACATTTCTGCTTTTATATTTACAAATTTATAGAGTATTTTCCTCAATCTCTCCTCTTCCCACCCAACTGTCTATTGAGCCTTTCTCTCTTCTACAATTACTCTCCTACATCCAGATCACCACCCACTGATTTTTTCATCTTTTCCTATAGATAAAATATATAGGGATAGCTTCTGGCAACCCCTGTCATTTGACTTCTGGATAGCATTTTGTAGTTTGAGTTCATCACCCTTGGCTTTCAAAGTTTCCTTTTTCCTGGTTTTCTTAGCATCACTCTGTCTGGACCTCAGTCTTCTTTGCATGCTCTTCCTGTGTTAACTGTTATGAAAATAGTAATATTCCCTGACATTTGTTCTAGGCTCTCTTTTCCCCTCACATTATAAATTCAATCTTGCAAGTAAATTGGCTTTTTTAGCTTTAATTTTCATCTATAAGCTGTGGACAAACACATCTTTATCTCCATACCTGTCCCACATGTTTGCCTGCCTGTTTTTCCTCTTCTTTGGAGTTTTAAAGACATTTCAAATTCAGTATGTTCAAATTTGGACTGTCATTTTTCCTCTAACACAATGTTCTTTATCTCAAGCCTTATTCGTTTGCACAAGCCAGAAACCTGTGAGTTAGTCCTTTTTCCTCACTTGTCTGCATTTCCTTTAAATATTCTTTAATAGCAAATATCTCTTGAATAATCCATTTTTCTACATACTCATGGGTACTTTGTGCTATGTCTTCTCTGTAGTCTTAATTGGCCATACATTTTGCTCTCCAGCAGTCAGTTTTCAAAGACTTTACCTAGTCACTCATAACAGTTTCTCAAAGTCCTTATTCTAACGTTCAAACACTTTGAGATGATTGATAAGACCTCCCTCTACTCATAATCAAAACCAAATTTTTCTGTACTCTTTAAGGTTTTAATTTCTTCAAACTTTCTTTTACCTCTATCTTTTTGCACACTGCTTTCCATTTAAGTGTTCTCCACATTCTCTGCCTGACTAATTCCTAGTAACCAACTTTCAGTCCTGGATTAAATGCTACTTACTCCAGGAGATCTTCCCTTGTTCTCAGTTATTGGTATCATTATTTATAAATGCTAACCTTTATTTATTAAATGCAGTATTTACAGTGAGCTAGAGAGAATATGCTGAAGTAGGAAGCATCAGGAATACGACTTCCCACCTAGACAACAATCGCACTAGCAGAAATTGTCTGGTGTCACTATTTTGAAACTCAGGAGTCTGTTGAAGGCTTGCATCTTCCAGGGAAAGGCTTGGATGGTGAATTGTGTTTTATTTTGGTCAATTTCATCTCTTAGCATAGTAACAGTTACTCATCCCCCACTCCTCAGGCGTATGGCAGGTAGATGTGCACTTGTTACTGGAGCAGCTTGCATGCAGCTTATGAGAGCTAGGGTGGGCAAAAAGGAATGTGTTCTGATCACCGATGATTGCTTCTGACCTTGAGGGTTGAGGCACAGAGGTGGGACACCATTCTTGCAAGCTTCCTCCCTCTGGTTGGAGTGACTTACTAGGGATTGAAAGGGCTAGAATCTTTTCTCCTCTTCATTTTTTCCTTTTTGCTTTTTGGGAGCCACGCCATTCAAAGTCTAGGTCATTTAAAAGCATTGTATGTAAGGTGAACATTAAATAGGTTCTGTGTCTGTAACACAGCATTAAAGCAGTTTGAGAGTCACTGAGCTTCAGTCTATTTTGGATTATTTGTGTTATTTATGGTGGCCACCATCTCTGGGAAACTACTATTACTGTTCACTTGCTTTGCTGAGGAGTCTGCTGATTCTTCTCTTAGAAAGGGCTGAGACAACATTGAGATTCATTAAACATTTATTGTGTCTGTTAGAGATCATTCATGTTCATTACCTTAGCCCTCCCCCATGTATTTTGTGATGACAGGACCAACGGTTCCCATTTTACTTATATGGAGACTTAGTCTTAAAGAAGTTAAGCAATTTCTTTGTTAAAATTCACAAACTTGGGAGTCAGAGTCAGAATGTGAACATAAGATTTCTGACATCTGAGTTCTTCATATCAAACAACCTGCCCTCCACTAGATACCATATGAGTGGGCCAAACACATTTCTTAGTCTTAGTCGAAGATAGACAGTGATATAGAAAAGATATTAGGTATGAATAATCAGATATTATGCTGTGTTGGTATTTTACAGGAACTCAGGAGCTCAGAACATTTCATTGATGATGGATGATGCTGTGTCTAGTTGTTGCATGCTAATGTCAGTAGCTTAAGTTATTTAGCCTAGGAGATTTTTCTACCTCTGATACTACCCTGCTGAAGTTGCTCTTAAATAGAACACTTCTACTCTTTGTAGAACATTTTCCATGTGGCTTTTTCATTGAGCACATATCAAGTATTACCTTTAAACATAACAAATGCTCAGCAAATGTGAACTTTTATTACTTTCACTTGAAAATTAAAAAGTCCTAAATTTTGGAAATATAAGAAATTGATTTTTTAAAAAAAGTCACCACATATGTTCAGGGAAACACACAAGCTCAGAAAAGACCCCAGAAGACCTTAAGTTTATATCTTAGGCTAATTCCTGGCACAGAGGCACCTACATCAAAAATTTACAATACAAAAGCAAAACCAAAAAATCCAGGGGAAAAGAGAAAATCCAATCTTCAGAGCTGTCACATTATAAAATTCAAATGTCCTGTTTTCACTAAAAAAAAAAAAATTACATGGCATAAAAAGAAACAGGAGTGTAGGGCTCATTCAAAGGAAAAAAGTTAAAAGGGACACGAAGAATGATTACATTGTATAATGCTGGATATAATAATTACCCTGATTTGAGCATCACATATTACACACAAGTATTGATATTCAACTCTGTACCTTACAGATATGTACAATAGACTTTGTTACAATAAAAATTAAATAAATAAATAAATAAAAATAATCAATCAATCAATCAACAGAAACTATCCCCGAGAAAAACTAAATGGTACACTGACAAGAAAAAAAAAACTTTAAAACAACTGTCTTAAAGATGCTCAAAGAGCTAAGAGAAGATATAGACAAAGTCAAGAAAAAAAGTATTAATGAAATGGAAGTACAATAAAGAGGTAGAAAACATAAAAAGGAACATAAAGCATTACAGAGCTGAAAAGTACAATAACTAAAATGAAAATTTAAGTAGAGGGATTCAAAGGCAGTCAGCAGTCAGAAGACAGAATCAGCGAACTTGAAGACAGTACAATTGAAATTATCTAGTCTGGGCAAAAGAAAGAAAAATGAATTCAGGGAAAGTGAACAGATCGTTGGGAACCTATGGGACACCATCAAGAGAACCAACATATGCATTGTGGGAGTTTCAGAAGAACAGAGAGAGAGAAAAAGAGACAGAGAGATTATTTGAAGAAATAATGGCTCAAAACCTCCCAAATTTGATGAAAAACATAAATATAGACACCCAAAAAGTCCATAAAATTCAACTATGATAAATGCAAAATGACTGACATTTTATAGCACATTATAATCCAATTATCAAAAACCAAAGACAGAATCTTAAAAGTAGTAAGACAGAAACAAATTATCAAACACAGAAACAAGTTATCAAAATCAAATAAGATTTTAAGCAGATTTCTCATCAGAAACCATGGAGCTAGAAGGCAGAAGTTTGACAGAAAAAAAAAATAGTTTTCTTTTAAGCTATCATCCAAGAATCTTAGGGCTGGCAAAACTCTTTCAAAAATGAGGGAAAAGTTCAGACACTGCCAGATGAATAAAAGCTGAGGGATTTTGTTACCAGTAGACCTTTTCTGCAAAAAAATGCTGAAGGAAGTCAGTCCTTCGGGTTGAAATGAAAGGACACTAGACAGTAACCTGAAGTCATATAAATAAATGAATGTCTCTAGTAAAGGTAAATATATGGAGAATCATAAAAGCTAGTATTTTGAAACTTTAGTTTGTAACTAAACTTATTGTTTTCTGCATGAATGAATAGAATAATTCATAAAATCAATTATTACTCTATGACAAACAATGCATAAAGACATAATTCTGTGACATTAATGACTGAAAAGAGGTAATGCAGTGCTGTTTAGAAGCAGTATTCTTGTGTTATTGAAGGTAAGCTTCAAGGTAAGCTTGAATTATAACAATAATTCAAATTAGAATATTATAATTTTAGGATGTTAAATGTTATTTCATGGTAACCACAAAGAAAATAGATATAAAAGGAAATGAGAAGAAAATCAAAATGTTTTACTACAATTACTCAACTAAATATGAGAGGATAGTAATACAAGAAATGAGGGTCAAAAAATATATAAAGCATATAGATTACCAGTAGCAAAATAAAAGAATTAACAATGGCTTGAATATAAGTGGTTCAAACTCTTCAATCAAAAGGCAAGAGATTGGCAGAATGGATTAATAAAAGTGGTCCAACAATATGCTATATGCAAGAGATTTACTTTATATCCAAATACATAAATAGGTTGAAAGAGAAAGTATCATAAAAGATATTCCATAAAAATAGTAACCAAAAAAGAGTAGGAGTATAGCCTAATATCAGACAAAATTGATTTTAAATCAGAAAAGATTATGAGACAAATGAAGACATGATGCATTAATAAAATTTTAATGCAGCAAAGAAACACCAATTATAAACATTTACACATATGTAAATGTTAAATAAGTAAAGAATAAGGGACTTAAACAACATAATACACTAACTAGATCAAAGAGTCATACACAGAACACTCTATCCAATAAAAACAGAACACACATTCTTCTCAAGTGCACATGGGACATTATCCAAATTAGACGTGAAGAAACTGAAACCTTTGTGTACTGCTAGTGGGGATGTAAAATGGTGCAGTCACTATGGAAAACAGTATGGCAGTTTCTAGAAAAATTAAAAATTGAATTACCATATTATTCAGCAATTTCACTTCTAGTTATTTACCCAAAAGAAGTGAAAGCAGGGACATGAATAGATATTTGTACACCCATGTTTATAGCAGCATTTTTCACAATTGTCAAAATGTGGAAGTAACTAAAATGTCCATTGAAAGATTAATGGGTAGAGAAAATGTGGTATTTACACACAATGAAATATTAATCAGGCTTTAAAAGAAGAAAATTTTGACATATGCTACAACATAGATGGAACTTAAGACATGCTAAGTGAAATAAGATAGTCACAAAAGGATAAATACTGTATGATTTCAATCATATGAGTTACTTAGGGTAATCAATTTCATAGAGACAGAAAATAGAATGGTGGTTGTTAGAATATGGAGAAGGGAAGAATAGGGAGTTATTCTTTAAGAGGTACAAGTTTCAGTTTTTCAAGAAACAGAATGTTCTGGAGATGCAGTATGGTTATGGTTACATAATAATGTGAATGCACTTAACGGCACTGAGCTGTACACTTAAAAATACTTATTGAAGAGATACAAATAAATGGAAAGATATCCCATGTTCATAAGTCAGAAGAATTAACATCATCAAGATGTCCATATTACCCAAAGTACACATTACCCAATCTATACATTAAATGTGATTCCTGCCAAAATACCCATGACATTATTCACAGAAATAAAAAAATACAATCTCAAAGTTTGCATGGAGCCACAGAATATGCTATATAGCTAAGCAATCTTGAACAAAAAGAACAAAGTTGGACATCAAAATATACTATAAAGCTATAGTAAACAAAACAGCATGGTACTGGCAAAGATAGATAAATAGACCAATGGGACAGAATAAAGAGCCCAGAAACAAACCCATGCACATACAGCCAACTGATTTTCAACAAGGGTGCCAAGAATACGCAGTGGGGAAAAGACAGCCTCTTCAATAATTGGTGCTGGGAAAACTGGATACCCACATGGAGAAGACTGAAACTAGATTCCTATCTTTCATTATATACAAAAATCAACTCAAAATGGATTAAAGGCCTAAATTTAAGACCCCAAACATGAAACTATTAGAAGGAAACACAGGGAAACCACTATATGAAATGGGAGTGGGCAGCACTCTTTTGAATAAGACCACAAAGGCACAGGCAACTAAACCAAAAATACGTGCATGGGATTACATCAAACTAAAAAGCTTCTACACAGCAAGGAACAATATCCACAAAGTGAAGAGACAACCTACAGATTGGGAGATAGTGTTTGCCAACTACACATCAGACAGAGGGCTAATATCAAGAATATATAAGGAACTCAATCAACTCAACAGCAAAACCAACCAACCAACCAACCAACCAACAAACAAACAAACAAATAGCCCAATTAAAATATGGGCAAAAGACCTGAACAGACATTTCTCAGCAGAAGACATACAAATGACCAACAGGCACATGAGAAAATGCTAAACATCACTCAGAATCTGAGAAATGCAAATCAAAACCACACTGAGCTATCATCTTGCTCCAATTAGACTGGCTATTATGAAAAAGAGAATAACAGATACTAACAAGGATGCAGAGAATAGGGACCCTCCTACACTGTTGGTGGGACTGTATAAGGAGGCATGCATTATGGAAAATGGTATGGAAGTTCCTCAAACAACTGCAGATAGAACTGTCACATGACTCAGCAAAACCACTGCTGAGTGTGCACCCAAAGAATGGAAATCATCATGTCAGAGAGATACCTGCATTCCCATGTTTATTGCAGCTCTATTTATGATACCCAAGAGTAGGAACCAACCTAAATGCCCATCATTGGATGAGTGGATGAGGAAAATGTGGTATATTTATACAATGGAATAATATTCTGCCATAAAAAAGGATGAAATACTGTCATTTGCAGCAACATAGATGAACTTAGAGAAAATTATTTTAAGTGAAATAATCCAGGCACAGACAGAGAAATCCACATGTCCTTACTTATATGTGGGAGCTAATAAATAAATAAATAAATAAACAATAAATAAATAAATAAATAAGGTAAAAAATATAAAAAAATCACATTAGTTAGTGCATTGAGCTTTTTAAGAGAAGAGAATCAAACTGAAGTTGCTGAGGGTGGGAAAGGGGAAAAGGGAAGGGGGAAAGGGAGGAACTGGTACAGGGCCACTGAAATTCATTACATTGTTTAATGACAAATATACTAATTATACTGATTTGAACATTACATATGCACACTGGCATTGATATCCAATGCTGTAACCCACAGATATATACAATCAACATATCCCAATAAAAATATAAAATATAAAAAGATATACAAATAGTCAGCAAGGACATGAAAAAATGCTCAAAATCACTAATAATCAAATTAAAACCAAAGTAAGATATCATCTCACTCCAGTTAGAATGGCTATTATCAACCAGACAGAAAAGAACAAATGCTGGTGAAGATGCAGAGAAAAGGAAACTCTCCTATGCTGTTGGTGGGAATGTAAATTGGTACTGCCAGTAAGGAAAACAATATTGAGCTTCCTCAGAGAACTTAAAATAGATTTACCTTATGACTCAGTTATACCATTACTGGGTATAAACCCAAAAGAAATAAAATAAACATATCAAATAGACACCTGCAATCCCATGTTGGTTGCAATGCTATTCACAACAGTCAAGAGACGGAATCAACCTAAATACCCATCAACAGATGAATGGATGAAAAAATCTGTGTTATACATATGCAAGGAAATACTATTCAGCTATAAAAAGAAATGATATCCTATCATTTGTAGCAACATGGATGGAACTGGAAACCATCATGTTAAATGAACCAGGCACAAAATGACAAATACTGCCTGATCTCACTCATACGTAGAATCTTAAAAAAAAAAAAAAGTGGTTCTCATAGAAGTAGAGAATAGAATAATTGGTTTTCAGAGACTGGGAGGAGACAGGGGTGGTTGGGAGGAGATGTGGTGGACTAATGGATACAAAACTGTGCTATCAACACTATTAACATTGTGCAGTATATGCACCCCACATAAAAAACTATAAATAAAATTTAAAAAGCAAAAAAAATAGTTATTTTTAGTAATGAAAAAATGGATGAATTTTGTTATCTATATTTACCAAATTAAAAATAAATCATTTTAAATGTAATAATTTTTTGCTATTTTGAGAATTTTGTGTATTTGGATTTGTAAAACAAAATACTGACAATTTTATCCTCTTCTTTCTACAACTGATATCACTGTAGATAAGTACATCCAGGAAAAGCTATCAACTGATTCGTAAATTTAATGAGAACACATATAATGTTTATCAATAGAGTTAGAAAATGTAAATTAAGCTTTGTCATTTGGAAAATTAGATAAGAAAAGTAGTTATAATATCATTTGTTCACACAAGGCATCTATAAAATCCTGTTTTTAAACTGCATTCATATCTAAAAGAATATGCTACTCAAAGTTTATTTAAATATTGTGAAAACAATACTAAGATCAGGCATTAAACTGAAAAAATAATTGAATATCATAAAATAAATATTTTAAATTACATAATTTTTTCTTTTTTTTTTTACTTATACTGTGGATTTTCCTTACCAATAATAATACTGATAATAATAAAAGTTGAGCACCTGAAAATGATAAAAGGATACATTAAGAGTGGGGAAAAAAATGCTTTCAAAGTAAAATATAGCTTTGCTGTATTAAGAATAAATAAGTTCAGTCAAAGGTAATAAAATCTGCTTTTTCTATTAATATTTAAAACAAAAACAACATGACATTACAATGCAACATAGTAAACTGGTTAATAATGAATCACAGTTATCAACATTGGAATCCTAAATGGTTTCAGTCAATAGCTTAGTTGTTTTTATTGATCCATGTATCAAAGAACATCCATTATATTTGTTAAATGATTTTAATGATTTAAAATTTTCTTAGACTGTTAAAAAATATGTGTAATAGTATTGAAACTTCTTCAGTATACCCAAACAGCACAGATAAAATGACAAAGATTTCTCTTTCCTTTTTTTGTTTCTCAAATAAGCAGAAGAGAAATACAATTTTAATATTTTTAGACTAGTCTTCGAGAAGTACCCTCTAAGTGGGAAGGGTATATGAAAGTGTCAGTAAGAAAGTGGTTATATTCACAATATTTAAACATAACATAGGCTAAAATAAGCACAAAATGGAAAAACATGTTGTGTGGCATAAGTTTCCTACAAAAAACCAATCATCAAATTAAATAATTTGAGATTTTTGAAGTTTATGAAGAAAGAAATGAAATTGAGTTGTGAAGTGTGATCCTTAGTATCTCTGATTTTCCCTTTTCTTGTGAGTGAAGAAATTCACCTTTCACTGCTTAATGATCCCTTAACAATCTTAACTGAGGCAGTCATCTTTCAGGAAAAGCCTCGCCTCCTCAAGACCAACCCTACCACTACTCCTTGCCTCTGTTCCTACAACATGGGTGAGAATCAGCATCCTCTAGGGTAGCAGAGCTCAAAGTCTGGTTCACGTACCTGTCAGCATCCCTGAGATATTGCCAGGAGGTCTGCAATGTAAAAACTATTTTCATAGCAAAACTAAGACCTTATTTGTCCTGTTTACTCATTTAATAAATTAGCCCACAAAATTGGAATTGGACTTACCTACTTGTTGACTGAAACATGAACTCAGTGGTGATCTTCACTTAATGAGTTGCAGATATTTGGTTCTTAGACCTAAGGTCCCCGAGTCTTTTTTTTCAGGAAATCTGTGATAGCAAACTCTTTGCACAACAATATGAAGATAGCATTTTATTTCTTCACTAGGTTTGTTTTGCATTGAGGATACAAAAGTAATGGTGGGTAAAACTGCAGGCAAATTAGCAGAATGAAGGTGGCAGCAGACCCTGAACTAGCAGGCGTTATGCTCTTCACCTCTATGCAGTCCCAAGGGGGGCGGGGGTCGATTTCACTTAAGAATGTTAAAACAATAGGAATATTAATTTTATTGAATCTTGACCATTGAATACACACCTTTATAATATTCTGTGTGAGAAAATTGGAAGTACATATTAAGCACTTCTGCTGAATATTGAAGTACAATTATTTGAATTGTGTGATGAACTACCAGCTGTTTACCTTTGGGACATAAGTTTGTTTTCTTAAGTTTCCTTGTTAGTAAATACATATTTAAGTTTACTGAACTTAACTTTCATTGTCAGTATATACATATTTAAGTTTAGCATACTTAAGTTTCCTTGTCAGTAAAGTTGAGATAAAAAATATTGGCTTTTTCACAAAATTGCTGTGAAGGTCAGGATGAGAGAATGCATGTAAAAAGTCCTCGCAACAGAACACAGTATATCTGTTCAGTCACTGTAAAAAGTAATGATGACTACCATGTGTTGAGTGTTAATACAATACATGCTTGACAGTTTTCTGAGTGTTTCATATCTAATATCTTATTAAATAATTTTTAGAAATCCTATAAAGATAGGTAGTGTTGTTAGTCCTAAGAGGAAGATGTTCATCATAGAAAAGCTTGTGATCCAGACATTCTTTCCCAAATCTACTCATGGAAACCTTATGCTAAACTGTCTCCCAGAGTTATTATGCAGTACATTTTGGGTTGTTTTTTTGTTCTTGTTGTTTTTAATTCTGCATCATCCAGAATAAGGAAGAATGTATTTTTTTCCCACTCAGCTGAACCTATGTGTTGATGATTCACTTTTAGTGTTTTACAAATTTTCAAGTGTTTTGTGTTTGGTGAGCTGAAATTTTTCTCCATCTAGCTACATTGGCCACATAGTCAGTGACACTGGCACTTATATTTAATGCATGAAATAACATCCCCTGCTTTCAGGTGATTTTCATCAATTCAGGGTCTTATACAAAATGGGGAGTTGAAAAAGTTTCCCAGTGATTCCTACTGTAATTCCAAGTTAATTGAGAACACACATAAATTACCTTACTATTTATATATATATATATACCTAATTAGTAAGGATGATTATTTGACTTCATTTTATTGAGACAATTTTTTGTTCAATTTTCATATCTTTCCTTTTTATTATTTCTTTTTCTTCATAAATATTAGGGCCTGAAATCCCCTCTTTTTCAATACCTCTTAGAAAAAAAAACATTTAAAATTTTTTGATTTCTCTTTTCATTTATTTTTTGAATTGAAACACTTGATTATGCATATTTATGGGTTAAATAACTATCAGTATTTGTGTACAGTATGTGATGATCAAATCAATATTTATTTGTCATTACCAAAAGTATTTCATTGATTTAGTCTTATCTACACCACCTCTTTCGACTCATCAATTCTCTCCTTTATCTACTTCTATAATTTCATTTCATTATTAGTTTTTCTCCTAAAAGCAGAAGTATCCACAGACATATTTTTTTCTTATTCATTTCTCTTGGTAATTGGACCATAAGTTTGACTGATTGCTGTAAACATATAAAAGAAAAAGAGTTTTAGTGAATTTTATGAAATTCAGATGTTTTACTTGTCTTTCTGTTAACTTTCTCAGTGATGGTGATAAACTAAGTGAAATATATATACATATTTTATACAAGACCATGATATAATTAGTGCTCAAGAAATATAAACTATGGTCATTAATATGATGGTTTTTTGGACAAATGTTCCGTCTATCTATCATTATATAACAAACCACCCCAAAAGGAGTGATATAAATGAAAAACTATTTTATTATGCTCACTAGCTCTGTGAGTCAGGAATTGGATTGTTCCATAGCAGGGCTGCCTGATCCCTGCTTCATATAATCAGGGGACTCAGCTGGGCAGATATGAATAGCCGGCAATGACTAGGACAGTTGGAGAATGGAATCATTTAGAGCCTACATTTGCATGTCTGGTGCATGAGCTAGGATGACTCAAAGGCTAGAGTCAATAACGACTGCCCACTGAAGCATCTATCTGTAACCTCTCTCTATATTGGAGGCTTCTTATGGTAGGGTGTCTGAGTTCTATGAGGGAAATCCCAGTGAAATTGTCCAAAGAGAGATCATTTCAAGACAATCAGAAGTTAAAAGGATTGGTATGACCTAGCCTTAGAAGCCACACGGTGTCACTTTGTTGTACACTATTGACACTAAACTATTATGGCAGTGTTTCTCAAGCATTCAGTGGAATACCCTATTAATTTCTGCCCCCACACCACAGGCCTCTCAGACTCAAGAAAAGGGTGCATAGACCCACCAATTCTTGATGAATGGAGAGCCAAATTATTTGAGGACACTTTCAAATTTGCCTCAACTATCTGCTCAATAATTATAATGATGATTATATATTAACAATAACACCTAACATTTCACATTGGATTCAAGAGAAAAAATTGAAGAGATTCATTTAACTTCCCCATATCCCATTTTTGTATTCAGTGAAATAAGTGGGAATAGGTGGGCTAATATACCTAAATCCCTTCGGTCTCTAAAATGACTTTACTCTTTGTAGTATGATTTTGGAGAAATATTTATTCAAACACAGTTATCAAAATGACAAATTCTATTCATGTAACATGCTTTCTAAAAACACAAGTCACAACTTCTGGGGAAAATAGGATAATTTAGTCAGGCTCCCTCAACATTTCTTGTAAACAAGTTGTGTGGATGGAGTTAGTGTGCATGTGCACCCATGTATCTTTCTAGTTAATTGCTTTTGTGTGTTCTGCAGTTTTGTGAAGCAGTGCTCGAGAGCTGGCATCTAAGCATCTAAAAATAGAGCTGCTGGCAGCTGCTCAGTTTCAGTTTTACCTTGGACCTTGCTGGTAGTAGTTGAGTTTCTGAGTTTCTCTGTGAGGACTGCTTAGCTCTTAGATGTGTGTGTGCTGAATAAAGACTACTCTTCCTTTAACCAAGGCTCCAAGGACCATTTTGTCTGGTTACTTAGCTCATAGACCTACGTGTGAAAGGTTTTTGAGTCGGCTTGAGGGGTCTGTGAGCTCCAAACCCTAGCCCTAGCTCTACACAACTGTATTCAGAATCTGCCTATACATACCTTTGTCTCTTTTCTGTCAGATTTAGTGAAGCTGTTTAGTCCTTATACCTTTCTCCAAATTGTGGGATATTAACCATACCTAATGGTAAGACCTTTAAATTATTCTGTGTCACCTTGCCTTTTCACAACCATGACAAATACAAACACACAAACGTATACATAAAAAATACTATTTTAAAGATTTAATAACTTAAAAAAATTTTTTTGGAACAAAACATTCTATTATTTAAAGGACAACATTATTGAATTTAGGAAAGTTGAATGTCAGCAAAATCAATTTTCTTTTAATGGTCAACTCTTAACCACAGCATAAAATACCTGAAATTAGCAAATGGAAAACTCCCTTTGATACTTTATGTGAAAGTCAGATTAAAGCAAGACACAGCAAGCTTCCTTTACCTTTCACAGCAAAAGGAATAGGTAATCACAATTCTCTTAATGTTGACAATTTGAATACTGCTTGAGATGGTTCAATATTTTTACTTACAGGTAAATAACTTGTGTAAAATAAGAGAATTATTTATGCTTAATAAATTTGCCCCCAAAAGTGACTTGGATCAATTTTTATCTTGAAGCCATATTTGAGAAAAGATTTTAGCCTAAACAATATTTTTCAATTTCTAAATAGAAATTTTAATAATACGTATTTATATTATCATGAAACAATGAATATATTGCCTTAGGTTTTTAGTTAATCCCTGATGATATATGTACAAACACTTTAAGATTTCTTTGAATGTAACAGCTGAAGTTCAAAATTGCAACATCCAAGGGCTCAGCCTACAGAAAGATTAGAATCAGTGCACATTTAAATACTTTCAAAGACATAAATTTCTCCATATTAAAGTTTAAAGAAAATAGTATTTTTAAAAAAAAAAATGGGTTGTTTTTTGTATTCTCTATTCTATTCCATTGATCAGTGTGTCTGTTTTTATGCCCGTACCATGCTGTTTTGGTTGTTATAGCTTTGTAGTATAGTTTAGAGTCAGGGAGTGTTATGCCTGCAGCTTTTTTTTTGGTTCAGAATTGCTTTGGCTATGCATGGTCTTTTGTTATTCCATATAAATATCTGGATAGTTTTTTCCATTTCTGAGAAAAATGTCATTGGAATTTTGATGGGGATTGCATTGAATTTGTATATCATCTTGGGTAGTATGGACATTTTAACAGTTTTGATTCTTCCAATCCAAGAACATGGGATATCCTTCCATCTTCTTGTGTCCTCTTTAATTTCTCTCAGCAGTGGCTTGTAGTTCTCATTATAGAGATTTTTCACATCATTGGTTAACTCGGTTCCTAAGTATTTTATTTTTTTGGTGGCTACTGTAAATGGGCAAGCTTTCTTGATTTCTCTTCTGCTATAAAAAGGAATGAAATACTGCCATTTGCAATGACATGGATGGACCTAGAGAGAATTATATTAAGTGAAACAATCAGTCACAGAAAGAGAAATATCACATGTTCTCACTTATTTGTGGGAGCTAAAAATAAATAAATAAATACACAAAAAATCGGGGGGAGAGGGAAGAAGACATAACAATTACAATTCCTTGAAGTTGACATTGTTGGGAGGGAGGTGGGAGAGGAAGGAGGGAGGGAGGTTTCGGTAATGGGCCACAATAATCAACCATATTGTATATTGACAAAATAAAATAAAATAAAAAATAAAAATATAAATAAATAAATAAAAATTAAAAAGTGGCATGTTCTTCCCAAAGGTACTCACTTTTTTTTTTTTAATCAAAAGAACATATTACAAGAAAATTTTTAAGGAATGCTACACATTGAAGTTAAAATATATTAACCTGTGAAGTGAAAAATGGCCCTGTAAAATTAAGCTAATATTGATTATATTTATAATATTCAATCTTTATAAACTCTTGTGAAAATACTGACTTTTTTGCTAGATATGTAGTTATTTGCCAGATCACTTATATGCTTAGAAACTAGAAAATTTAATATACATTAAAATTGCTATTTTGGGGGGGGGTAATTATATGTTAGCTTAGGATGCTATAATTATATTTGTCTTATTTTCTTCTAATGTTGATAAAAGTTGTTTATTTTTCATCAGTTTATATTTTATTTTGTAATTTTTATTTTCATAAGCTCATATTAAATCAGTGTTTTTAAATTTTCATTAGCAATTTCAAAACGTTCATGTGGAAGGACTTTTAATATGTAGATTGATGGGCTTCCTCTCCATAGTTTCTGATTTAGTTGGCCTGTGGTGGAGCCCAAGAATTTGTATTTTTACCAATTCCCAGGTGATGCTGATGATACTGAACCTGGGATTGAACATTAAGAATAATTGTATGATATGTACTTTTTGTTTGTTTATTTGGCATACTCAGATGTTCTTCATTCTTTGAGTTGATATCCTTCAACAGTTTTGACAAATTCTTTGGAATTATATTGTCAAATATTTCTTCTGTTGCTTTCCCATAACTCTCCTTCTGGTATGTGTAGTAAAACTTTTCCTGTGTCCTGTTTCTCTTTTGCTGAGTTTTGTTTTCTTCGTATGTTTTACTTTGTATCCTTTCCGTTGATGTCTCTTCCATTTTATCATATTGTGAATCTGCAGACTCTTCAATGGCACTGAGGGAAAAGCGTGTAGTCCTAGTTGTGAATAACTCACCTCAGGAAATGAAGTACTCAATACCCCTTGTTTTCAAATGTGGAATTAAATAAAAAAATCAAAGGCAAATGGGAAACTTCTATTACCTGTTGTAAGATATTATTCTTTTATTGTTATCAAATTTATTTGTACTTTGAGTAAGATTTGCAAAAGACAGTAAAATTGATAAAGAAAACAAAATCAACCAAAGACTTGCTATTAAAAGATAACCATTTAGGATGACTGGATAAGGAAAATGTGGTATATATACCCCATGGAATACTATTCTGCCATAAAAAAGAATAAAATACTCTCATTTGCAACAACATGAATGAGCCTGGATAAACTTATGTTGAGTGAAATAAGCAAAGCACAGAGGGATAAACACTGGGTGTGTTCACTCATATGTGGGAGCTAAGAGAGAAAAAAGGAAGGAAAGACAGACCACAGTAATGCATTGGATTTGCAGAGAGAGAGAACATTCCTTGGGTTACAAAGTGGCATCAGGGGTCATAGGAGGGAGGGGGCAGTTGGGGATAATTGGGTGGGAGACATGGGATACAAATGAAATTTGTGATAATGGGTATGCTGCCAGTATGAATCTGGCCCTCACATCATGGGGACGACGAGTGATAATCAGCTTTGCATCGCATGAATGTTCATAACCAATAAAAAATGATAACCATTTATATATACTTGGCCTTTCAAGTGGACAGCTTTGTGCACACTAGTCATAGCAATAGTCATAATGTTTCAGTAATTTGAGGGCCCCTATTTAGGATATGTTTATTTCATTTCATTGATCTGGCTGCTTTTTTTTTTTTTTTTTTTTAACCATTGTTTCACATTCTTAATTAATGTAGCTTAAAATGTTGCTTATATCTGCAATATAAACATCTTCAAAGTAAATATGTAATCAGAAAGTAGTAATAGTTATATATTCTCTTTGACTATTTAATTGTTTTATTTATTTCTTTATTATTTATTTAAGTAAAACAAAAACAGTGCTATTGATCCAATAGCTAAAACTGCTTAACGATAATGAGTGCTTGCTTTCTTTTCATCCAAATAGGCTAAGCACTTTTTAAAAACTTACATTATTTCACAAATTATTCATTTATGAAGTCTGAGGTAGGTACTATTTATTACAATATTTAATACTATTTATTACAATATTTAATACTGGTAATATAAATTAAATTAGAGCTCAAGAATGGATTAGTGAGGCTAAATAGTGTGCTCAAAGTCACACAATATTAAGGAGAAGAACCAAGATTTGTGTTTGTAAGAAATCATCTGTAGGACTCTTAATTCAATGTTAGGAAACTGCCATTGTAGTATTTCTGGAATAAACATTTTTTGAGAAGCATAATTCAACTATTATATATCTAGATTGTATTTATTGTTGTGTGGAAACCTCTGAATTATCTGTATTTATTGGAGGCATCCTAATTTTTTTGTTTTATTTTAATTTTGTCTGTGTTTAAAGTTTTATAGGCTGTATGTTTTTCACAAATAAAATTTAAACTATACCTACATTTCACTGAAATTTACTTATAGGCAGTATTTGATTCCTATACTTTAAAATGATCTATCTAAAAGAAAATGATGACCAGGTAGAAAATCCTTTCCTAATAAAGTTTATCTATAAATAAATAAATAAATAAATAAATAAATAAATAAATAAATAAATAAATGAAAGAAAAGAAAACATCATCATAAATTTTAAAATTCAAGGTGTTTTTTTTTTCAATATTGTGAAGAATATATGATTCTCAGTACTCACTATTTCTGTGCACATGTGTGTTCAAGATCCAAGCTAACAGAATAAGAAGAAAGGGGGAAAGAAGATACTAAGTTCAGAAATTAAAAATCTCCTCTTTCTCGTACACAATATTATAAAAGAAAACAATGAAAATTTGTAAACAAATCTACTAAATAAACAAGTAAGTTTGCTGGATAAAATATAAGCATACCGTTATATAACATCAATAAATAGAACCTCTGATCCAAAAATGTATCATACAAAATAGCAACACAAGTAAACTATACCTAAGAATATAATAACAACATGTAACATCTATTTGAAAAAATATATAAAATTACTAAAAGAAATAAATAAGATTTCAAAAAGTAGAGAAATATACCATGTTTATAGATAAGGAAACTTAATACCTAAGTTTGACATTAAGGAGTGGCAAAAAATGGAGCTAAGATTTTTGTTTATCCACAAAGAAGAACATATATAAAAGGCATACCTGATTATAACATCAAAAATTTGAAAATACTTCAAAGAAAATTTAGAAGAATGGCTTTATAGATTTAGGGGTAATTAATGAAATTTTTTTATAGGATTAAAATTTTTAAAATAAAATTTCAATACATTTTAGTAGATTAAAATGCAAAACTGGTTAACTTAAAAGTATTATCAACAAAATAAAAAGATAAACCACAGACTGGAATAGGTATTTGCAACACATAAACCCGAAAAGGAATGAATACTTAGAATATAAGCAACGTATATAAATCACTAAGAAAAGGAAATAATTGTCAATCAAAGTTTAGTCAAGAAAAGAAACACTATCTATGTATTTCAAGCAAAATGGGTCTAATACGGGAAATTATGCTGGAGAAAAGATAGGAAGACCACTGGATGATCTCAGTTGTGTTGCTAGCTTACTGGCAGTCATGAAATTTTGGACAGCCATAGGAAACAACTGACAATGATCATATTTAAAACCATAAAATCATATTAAAACCAAAGTTGTAATTTTCAGGAAAATGACTAGAAAGAAAAAAGCTTAACTCAACCAAAACCCACACATCTGTGCACAGCTTGCAGCAGAACAGAAACACAGCTTCAATTTTTCTTTCACACCTCATTGGCAAAATGTATTCCAGTAACCTACTGACTAAGTTTCCAAGAATGAATTATTTTTATGGCCCCTGGTAATTGGGAAACACAAGAGGTAGAAGCAGGCAAACTGGTACAATAACCAAAATAACATTGGTAAAAGTGTGATTAGGCAAGTCACATATGAGGTAACCAAAATAGTCAAGATACATATGTTAAAATACTCAACCTCACTAGTAATCATGGAAATGAAAATACACCATTTTATACTCTCAGGTTCACAAAAAATTAAAACTTTGAAACCATGAAGTGCTGTGGTGACAGGAACATTTACCATTTCTGAGAGTAATGAAATATTGCAATGTTAGGAAAGTTGAAGAGCCAACAATTCAACTTCTAGTGATTCTTTCTCCAAAAATTATCCTACATGTGCCTCTAAGATAAAGATGTACAAGAATATTCAGATTATCTTTTATATTAGCAAAACCTGGAAACAGCTTACATATCTCACAAGGAGGAAGAATAATAAATGTAGGGATATATTCAAATGATAAAAATGATACAAAAGTGAAGATGAATAATCTGGAGTTAAATATATAGGCATACAAACCAGTGAGGAGGATCTCAAACATAAGTTTAAACCAAAATTATAGTTGTAGAAGAATACTAACAATATGGATGTACTTATTTCAATTTTAAAAATGTAAAAATACTATACATAGTTTAGGGAACTGTCTATAAAAGTAAAAAAATGCATGAGATAAAATTTACCAAGAGAAGTAGGTGGACGACAGAAACACTTTGAACTGAACTTGAGCTGGATGATGGATAAAATAATTTTTATCATCTTTTGTGTCAGTTTAAATAGATTTGAAGTATTTAAATAAAGGACTTTTTAAAATTTCTAAAAAAGAAAAAAATATATAGAATAGTGCATCCCAGATGGTCACTCTATTTGATAATGGAAACATCTGAACTATAGAAACAATGTGGAATATGAACAAACAGAAACTGTTCTGTGCTCTCTCTGTACCCCTCTGCCTGACTGTCCCCTACCTTCTGTCTTTCTATCTACCTGTACCTCACTGAAATTCAAAAAATATATGTATGGGTTAACTTTAACAAGAATATATGTGTGTGCATGTACATATACACATACATACGCACATATTTCAGGGAGACTTCCAAAGAAAATATGTTAGAAAATAGGGGCTAGAGATCAACAAAGTATATTTTTAAAATTACTTTAAACTGAATTCTAAACTAACAATTTTGATTTAAAAATAAATATTACCATAGTAACAGGTTTCTGGATCTTTCATTTTTTTAAGTTTTGAGTCCTCCTTGACTGACTTTATCTAAATAAAGGACAACTATTTTTGATCCTTCAAAACCTTGCCTGGATTTTCGAATGAAATTGCAATGATAAAAACAAGGCTTAAAGAAAAATACATTGTTAAGCTGAGTGGTTAAAATCTGGTCTAGCAAACGTTGAACATATCTGTTTTGAAATATAGAAGAGATTTAGTTCCTTAGATCAATCAAATTATACATGGAAGAAATTATAATGAGGTCTTAAAATATTTTTTCCTGACTTTTAATAGTGATAGGAGTTCAGATTAGCCATGACTTACAACAGATATCTAGATATTTAATATCATTAGCCTTTCTGGACATGGTCTAATATTTTTGCGATCAAATAATGAGAATGATCCATGGCTCGTATTGATAAGATTTCTATTTTTACATTATCAAACCAGAAGAAGTTAGTATTCATGTATTTTTCTTAAGATCTATCCTTCTAAATACTATATTTCTAATTATTTTGTAGAACACTATCTAAACTTTGCACTTTCATATACACATTTGTCTCTAAATACAAAGTTTAAAAAGAGTGCATGATTTAAAAATATAATTTCTTTCTGAATAAAAGAACACAAAAAACCTTAAACATGCACATTTATCTGCAATTTTAATTGCTTTCTTCCTCCTTTTTTATCCCTTTGTCTGGGAAATTAACCTTGGGGATAGACCTCATTTTGGAGAAACTTCTATGAATATCTAGGTTTGAGGAGGCCAGGGAGAAGTAGGAGTAATTTATCCATTCTTTTAATTATAGTGCAGCAGCAGCTTATAGTAAGTCCAATTCACTTTACAAGAAATTTAAGCAAAGGTTAATTTTAATGTGAATCTAAATCTTACCCAATATTCAAATTGCTTTGTTCAACTTATATGTCTTTGCTTAAATTTGTTAAGAAAATATTGCCTTTTAAGTACTTTAGAATACTTTAAGACATTTTCTTTAGAAAACTGCCTGCACCCTAATCTTATGGTTAATTTATTTCTCATATAAACTTCAAAGTTTAGATTGTAAGGATCCATTTTGTCCTGATTTGTGGGTGTTTACTCCTATTAATGATAATAGAAGTCTTAATTTGCACTTTGTGATTGCAAGCACTTGGTTCCAAATTCATTAACAAGTATTTTTAACACTATTAAACTGCACAAAAAAGATATAATGGTCACATCAAAGAAGATGTAATGGCTTTCCAAATTTTTCAAATATTCAGAGTACAGTTTGAAGTTGAGAAGAAATGAAGCTATGTAATTTCAAATTATAATAATATTCAATGTTATGGTGCTAATTTGTCTTTTATTATTTATTTGTTTTTAGTTCTGTAAAAGCAGGTTTGAAGTACCATTTTATAAAAAAGAATGTGTATAACAATATTTTAGAATGCTGTCAAAAGTAGGATAGGACAACGTGAAGGGGTAATTTTACTTTTTAAACTACATGCATCAACTTTTTGAATAATTTACAAACATCAATTATATATTGCCCACTGTATAATTTAAATTACTTAAAAATGAGTTATATTTAAATTACATATCCCAAGTCAATTCCTAAATAAATATATATGGTTCTGCTTATCTAGGTTCGCTACTGACTGATAAATAAAAATTTTTATGTATTTTAATATCTTGTAGTAATTTGACTCAAAAATCACATCCATTTCCAGAGCCTTATTAGAATTTAGTATAAACAATTTGAAAAAAATATGTATATCAGCTTACACATTTTTACATATTTCCCTCTTGTATAATGGCTATTGAGAAACTTGAATAGAACCAAATTTATTTAATGGACAACTTTAAAAATGTACGTACCCAAAGGAATGGAAATCATCATGTCGAAGGAATACCTGCACTCCCATGTTTATCACAGCTCTATTTACAGCAGCCAAAATATGACGCCAACCTAAATGTCCATTGATGGGTGACTGGATAAGGAAAATGTGGTATACATACGTAATGGAATACTACTCTGACATAAAAAAGAATGAATTTCTGCCATTCACAGCAACGTGGATGAACTTAGAAAAATTATGTTAAGTTAAATAAGCCAGGCACAGAAAAGAAGCACCACATTTCCTCACTCATAAGTGGGAGCGAAGGAAGGAAGGAAGGAAGGAAGGAAGGAAGGAAGGAAGGAAGGAAGGAAGGAAGGAAGGAAGGAAGGAAGGGAATGAACAACTGCAAGAATACATTTAACTTTCAGAAGACAACAGAACTATGCTTATTAGAGGTGGAAACGGGGCACTTAGGGAGAAATTGGGTAATGGACACAGAATAATTATGTTTTGTAATGATGAACATGCTAATAATACTGATTTGATCATAACATATGGTACACAAATAATGATAGTCAACTCTGTATGCCCAAAATATGCATAATCAATTATGTTTCAATAAAAAATAAAAATTATAAATTTTAAAAATATAATTTTTTTTTTCAAAAATAATTTATGAGAAGATAAAAGTTTTAATAATCTTATGGATTTTTACTAATGGAATCTATTTTCTTTCAACTCATTTGTAAATTAAATAAAATCTAATTGTTGAAGGATTAAATTTATTAAATAATTGATTCAACATTTCTTGAAATTTCTGTAGAAAACTGACTTTTGTTCATCTGTCAAAGCAGGTATAAACAATATCTCTATTCATGGTTCTTATGAGAATTAGGAAAATATATGTAGGTAATTGGTAAATAAAATGTCCCTAATTCATGGAATTTATTATTGTTTTTATTTTTAAATTCTTATTACATAATATTCATTATAAGAATACTGAAAATAACATAGTCAAAAGTCAAGAAAACTGGTAATCATATACCCCCAAAATAAACATTCATAATATTTTGGAAATACTTTTAAAAGTTCATCAAAATATTTATATAATAATTCTAAATTTCCAGCAACTTTTTAAAGTACCCTCCTATATACCAATTATCTATACTTACAGTAGCTGTAATTAGCTATTGAGATGTATCTATGTGGATAGATAGTTTTGTACACTGAATACACAAATAAACATTTAATTGTTTATATTATATACATCTCTTTATTTTTTTCCAGTCATTATATGCACTTCCAATTATTTTATCTGTTGGTAAATCTTTTTATACTCTTCATTTCATAAACGATATCTTTCAAGCTTGTTTTCTGATATAACAGATTTTAGAGCTTAACAATAACCCCATGCTCTGGATTGGATGTTCTCCCAGATCTCGTTGAGGCTTAATACCCACTCTGACTGCTGGGAAAGTGGGAAATCCTATGGTAATTGAAAGGTGGGGCCTTAAAGAAGTGATTAGGTTGCGAAGACCATGCCATGGTGCATGTATTAAGCCATTGACAGTTTAATGGTGGTAATGGGTGCGGTCCTGATGGCTTTAAAAGGAGAGCATGTGAGAAGCTCTCCCACTGCTCAAGCCATACATCACATGACACCCTACATCGCTGAATAGAGTCATCACCAAGGCCCTCACCAGATGTGTTCCCTGGACTTGGGTCTTCCCAGCCTCTGGAATGGTAAGCAATAAATAATAATTTTTTACAAATTACCCAGTTTCAGGCTTTTCTTTATAAGCAACAGAAATAGACTCCACATCGAATGTCTTAAACAGAAAGTTTGTTTTAAATATAGTGGAAGGTTTATCTTGACCTTCATGGTGAAATTTCTAAGCCACTTACTACAAAATACTACAAAGGAACTAAAAAGTTGATATCGTTTATATTTAATTTGCCATTTTTCTTCAGCTTAATGAGATGAAAGGTTAATCAATTTTTACCTCTTTTTTTGATATACTTATTTCAAGCTCCAAATTTCCATCTGAACATTATTTTAGCTATATCCTACAAATTTAGATATGAGGTATTTTCTTTGGCTTTCTATATTTTCTAACTGCCACCGTGATTTCACCATTGACTCCTGCATTATTTAAAGTGTGTGTTTTTTTAATTTGGAAAATTTCAAGAGATAAGAAAACATTGTTGAAGTTTTCTAAATTCAGTTTTATAATCTGTAAATTGAATTGCTTATGCCATTTACATTTTGTGTAATCATGATATAATTGGTTTTATACCTATCTCATTGCTATCTTTTTACCTTTTTCCTCCCTTCTGTTTGTTGTTTTTGACGTCATTTTCTGTCGAAAATAATTTTTTAAACAATTTCTTTCTGTTTTTACAGTATCAACTATGTAGTTGTAACCTCTGTTGTAATTATTTCAGTGGTTAGTCTAGAGAGTACAAAAGTCACCCGCAATGTATTTAAATAATACTTGCGTTATTGCCATTGTCACTTCTGAAATAATGTAAAAATCTTACAACTGTTTACCCCTTCAGACTATTCCACACTTTGTGCCACTAACATCATGCATTTTACTTTTTCTAATGTTATAAATCTCGTAACACATCATTATTGTTGTTCTTTTAAACCGTCAATATTTATTTACATTTATAAAAGCATTTAGCCTTGAGGAAGTACTTCTCCCTCCATCCCATAATTTAAAATTTTTCTGTTGGGTAATTTTGTTTAGCCTGAAGGACTTACTCTTCTTAGTTGTAGTGCACAACTGCTGGAAATATATACATATATATATATATATATATATATATATATATATATATCCTTTGGCTAAAGATCTTTGTTTTGCTTTTGTTTTAAAGAATATATTCACTGGCTACAGAATTTTAGACTGATAGTTTTTTGCCTTAGCCACTTAAAAAATCTCTCCTTTCATTGTAATGTATCTTTGTACCTTCTTTGTAACAACGTTCGTCAGGCTTAATTTTGCTCCTTTGAAGGTAATTGTAGTGGATTAAATTATGGCCCCCAAAACTCATTGAAGCTTTTCTTTATAAATCGCCCAGTTCACTGTACTTTGTCATAAGCAACAAAAATGGACTATTACAAACACATTAATTCCTGGACACATACAACTAACCATGGTTGAATTATGAAGAATTAGAAAACATAAACAGAACAATAACAAGTAATGAGATTGAAGCAGTAATAAAAAGTATCCCAACCAAGAAAACCCCAGGAATAAGGTGGCTTCACTGCCTAATTCTATCAAATATTTAAAGAACTAATACTAATTCTCTTTAAACTCTTCCAAAAAATTAAAGCAGATGAAATACTTCCAAAATCATTCTATGAGGCCAGCATTACCCTCATACCGAAACCAAAGAAAAAATACACAACAAAAAAAGAAAACTATAGAACAATATCCCTAATGAATATAGATGCAAAAATCCTCAACAAAAACCAAAGCCAACAAGAAGTTACAAGTATCATTCACTGCAACCACGTGGGATTCATCACAGGGATGCAAGGATGGTTGAACATAGGTAAATCAATAAATGTGATATATCATATCAACAGAATAAAAGGGAAAAAGCATACAATCATTACAGTAAACACTGCAGCATTTGATAAAATCTAACAGCACATCATGATAAACACACTCAGCAAATCACATGTAGAAAGATTGAACCTCCACACATTAAAGACTATATACAACAAATCATGGGTAATATCATACTGAATGACCAAAAATTGAAGGCTTTTTCTCTAAGATCTTGAACTAAACAAGCATGTCCACTTTCCCCACTCTCTTATTAAACAGAGTGCTGAGAAAACTGAATATCCATATGCAGAAGACTGAAACTAAACCCCTATCTTTCACCATGTACAACAATAAACTCAAAATGGATTAAAGAACTAAATTTAAGACCAGAAACTATGAAACTACTAGAAGAAAACACTGGAGAAACACTTCATAAAATGGGAGTAGGCAGCATTTTTTGAAAAGACTACAAAGACACAGGCATCTGAAGGAGAAATACACAAATGGGACAATATCAAACCCAAAAGCTTTTGCACAACAAAAGATACAATCAACAAAGTTAAGAGACAATACACAGAACCACAGAATGGTAGAAAGTGTTTGCAAGCTGCACATCAGACAAGGGGAAAATATCAAGAATATATAAAAACTCAATCCAACAGCAAAATACCAAATAACCCAATTAAAAAATGGGCAAAGGATATTAACAGACATTTCTCAAATGAAGATACACAAATGGCCAACAGAAACATGGAAAAATGCTCAACATCACCAGTCATCAGGGAAATGCAAATTAAAACCACAGTGAGATATCTCACTCCAGTTAGAATGGCTGTTATCAAAAAGATAAAAAAGAACAACTGCTGGCATGGATGCAGAGACAAGGAAACATTATTCCATTGTTGATAGGAATGTAAATTGGTACAGCCATTGTGGAAAACAGTATGGTGGTTCCTCAGAGAACTAAACATAGATCTACCCCGTGACCCAGCTATCCCACTAGTGGGTGTATATCCAATGGAAATGAAAGTGATGTATCAAAGAAACATCTTCACGCCCATATTCATTGCAACACTATTCACAATAGCCAGGAGATGGAATCAACCTAAATGCCCATCAAGGGATTAATGGATTACAAAACTGTGGCATATAAACACAATGTAATATTCAGCTATAAAAATATAATGAAATCCTGTCATTTGCTGTAACATGGATAGAACTGGGGACCATCATGTTAAGTAAAGTAAGCCAAGCACAAAAACGCAAATACTGCATGATTTCACTCATATGTGGAATCTAAAAAAAAAAAATGTTGTTCTCATAGAATTAAGGAATAAAATAATGGTTACCAGATACCAGAGGCCAGGAGGGGAGGAGAAAGGTGGAGGGAAAGTGGTGAATAACAGGATTACCCTAAGTCAATCAATATACAGTATATTGATGTATTAAAACAACACACTGTACCCCACAAATATGTGCAATTAAATGTTAAAATAAAAATAAAAATTTATAAAATATCAATAATGTTTGGTCCTTCAATTTTTTTGTATAATTTACAAAGGAGTCATCTGTGCCTGGAGTTTTCTTAAAAGGAAAGTTTTTAACCACTGATTCAATGTCTTTAATACATACTGTATAATTCAGATTTCCTTCTTATGTTGCAGCGGCTTTGATTAGTTTATTTTTCTGCGATTTCATCCTATTTATCCAAATTTTCAATTGTTTATGGAATAAAATCTTTTATAGAATTCTGTTACTAATTTTTCGGGATTTAGAATCTGTAGTGTGTCCTATTTGCAATGCCAATATCAGGAACTTTTCAAATTTTATTATAAAGTCTATTATAATGCAAAAACTAACTTCTGCTATTGTTTATTCAGTATTTGTTTACTGTACTTGCTAACATAAGTTTCTTCTATAACTTTACTATGTTTTGTCTTCTTTGGTATTAATTTTGTTAAAGTTTTCTTACATTTTTGAAATTGATTTTTAGTATTTTTTCTATTCTAATGTCAGTATTTAAAGTTATAAAATTTACTTCCAGCCAAGATTGATTAACAGGTGACACAGATTTACTCTCCTTAACGATGGATTTCAAGTAATTGGATATCAGGCAATAACTTTGGAAGACAGAAAAAGTAACTAATGAGATAAGCCGTACTATTATCTCAGATTTCTTTTTTTTTTTTTTTTTTTTTTGTCTTTTTTGTGTGACCATTAAGGGGATCACAACCCTTGGCTTGGTGTCGCCCGCACTACGGTGCGGTGGGATCTGAACATGGCGGGAGCGCCACTGCGCTCCCAAGCGCTGCACTCTCCCGAGTGCGCCACGGGCCGGCCCTCAGATTTCTTCATTGAGAGTATTTCTAGATTGCAGTACAAGGAAGAGGAAGCCAAGAGGTATCTGGAGGATTCCCTAAATTAAAGAATTAGAGCTGAGATTCTAGAAAGACCAAGGTGGCTAGAGATCACAGGACTAAGTACCAGAGAATGGAATGATGCACAAGACAGAAATTTTGTTGATCTAAAGTGGACCCCTTTGGAGAGTTCAGTAACATACATATCATCACATACATATGATGAAACTACCAGAGGCTGTGGAAGGAACCATACAAAAGGATTAGAGATATCAGGACCTGGAACTCACAAAGGAGCAGGAGTAATAGTTGTTCCCACCAGCCAGATTGAAAACAAAACAACAACAACAACAACAAAGACCCTTATATTCAGAAAAGTATTGACCCAGTGGTGAGGAATAATTAGTTCTAGTTTAAAATGCTAATCAGTTCTCACCCCATGAGTTGTAAAAGCAAGAGTTGAAAAGATAAAATAGTTTCCAAGTAACTTAACTGCATCCAATAAAAATCTCAACAGTGTTTACAGGGATGGATATTTATCCAGCTTCCAAAATGGTAAAATCACAATATCTAAAATTTAATAAAAATAAGTATGCAAAGAATCAAGAAAGTATGATATATGATAAGAAAAATCAATCAATTGAAAGCAACCCAGAATTGATATAGATGATAGAATTTGCAGATAAGGCCATTGAAATAATTATACTTCCATTCATATATTTAAAAGCTAGAGAAAAGATTAAATATGCTATGTAGAGACATTTTAGATATCTTTTTAAAAATCCAAATCAAACTTCTACAGATGAAAACAATAGAGTCTGAGATAAAAACTACACTGTAAATGATTAATGGCACATTAGATATTTCACAAGAAAAGATTAGTTAACTTGAAAACAGAGCAATAGAAACTATCTAAAATGAAACACGAAAGATAAAAGACAGTATAAGAAGAGGAAGGAGGACGAGGAGAAGTAAGGGGAGAAGAAAAAGAACAATAATGAGCCAGGACAATGAAATGAAATATGTGTGTGTGTGTGTGTGTGTGTGTGTGTGTGTGTGTGTGTGTGTGTATGCACTTGGAATACTCAAAGGCAGGGATAAATAGAAGTAGAAAGAAAAGAAAAAATATTCGAAAAAGTAAGAGCTAAAATGTTCTGTTTTCCAAATTTTGATGAAAACCAACACACTAATCCCAAAAAAGTCCAAGGATTGCCTCAGATGCAAAGAGCCATCTCAGCCAACATCACACACTCCAGTGGTGGTCCACATCCAGTGACTTATCAGGGCAAGGACAGAAAGTCCTGGCAATGATGGCCAAACATGAGACCACATGGATGGGCTGTTCGAGGCACTCTTATGAGGTCAGTTAAGATTACTGAACCTGTATCAAAACTTGACTTCTTATGTTGTCTTGCTGTGCTTTTTCCTCCTCCCTCCCATAAGTGTTGACTTCATGGAAACTCTGAAGTAAACATTCTGAACACAAAACTCTGTCTCAAAGTGTTTCTGGAGAACCCACTTGGCTTCAATGTGAATATTTTCTTCTGACTTAATGAGTAGCTCTCTAAGTCTTTTTTCATCTCTGTTTGTTCTGCTACCAACCTCATCCAATGAGTTCATTTTTCTTTGTTTTCTGCTATTTTACTTTTTTAGTTTTAAAATTTCTGTTTGAATTTTCATTAGAAATTCCTGTCCTATGACAAATTTTTAAATATTATCAGTTTTACTCATTCAGACACTAATCTCAGGCATGTTAAAATCTCTGATAACACCATTTTTTTTTATTTCTTATGCTACTGTTTATATTTTCTGATTTTCCTTTCATTGTTAGTTAAATCTTGTGTACTCTATGATGAATTACCTTTAATCGAATACTAGATATTTTAATTAAAAGTTGTAGAGATAATTTATAGTTCCATTTGATGATTATGTTTGCTTCTGAAATTCAGCTGGGCCGGGGGCACTTGCAAATCCAGATCTCCTTGATCAAATTATGAAAAGAGATGATTTACACTGAGCTTCAGGCACTCTGACTTCTAATAATTTGTAATCATTTGGAGTCTCAAAACAATACCTGAGGGTGTTTGGTAGGGTCCTTACTTCTTAGTGGACCTTGAGTTCTAGTTTTTACATCCCGAACTCCTGTGAGTCTTATAAGCCCTTTTTAGTCTTTCAGCCTCAGGATGTTTTTGGAATATGCATATGCTTTGAGGAGAAAATCAGCTCTTGTGGAACTCAACTCTCTGAGTTTCCCTGTTCCTCTGTCTTGGCACTGCAGATCCTCACCAATTTGAACGCACCTTGATGCCTTCAAACAGGTGTTTTCTTTGTCCAGCTTTTCTAGATTTTCTCAGTGAGATGGTTAGTTTGAAACAAGCAATTCCACTATGCCAGAAGCAGAACAGTTTGACCAGATATTGTAATAAAACTTGAGAGAACCCAGTAGAAACATATTTATAAAGATACAGAAATATACATATCTGCAGCTCAATCTTACATAAAATAGGCTGTAGTTGAACACGAGCATATCCGTAGAGCAGAATATCTCAAAGGCTCCAGCCTTAGAGCCAGCATGTTGGGAGAGCCTAAAAGCACTGTTTTTACTCAGGCTGAAAGTGGATGACTACCATGAAGAATCTGAATGACCTGCCCATATAGGTGTAGGATGGTGAATGTAGTAAGCTGGATTCTGTCCTTTAAAGATATATGACCAAGTCCTAACCCTCAGTACATGTGAATGTGATCTTATTTGTAACTAGGGTCTTTATAGATGCAATTAAAGATTCCAAGATGAGATCATCCTTGATTTAGGGTGGGCCCTAAGACTGATGACTAGTATTCCTATAAGGAAGAAGAGAGGGAGATTTGAAATACAGGGAGACACAGAAGAGATGGCCATGTGACGAATAAGGGAGATACTGGAGTTATGATAGCTCAAGTAACACCCAGAGCCACAAGAAGCTGGAAGAGATGACCCCCCAAGATTTGGAGGAAGCATGGTCCTGCTGACACCTTGATTTTGGACTTCTGGCCTCTAGATCTATAAGAGAATACATTTCTTTTAAGTGAATAACTTAATATTAATTGGTTAAGGTGGCCCTGGGAAACTAATACACTGAGTGTGAGACCAGTTGCTCCAGTGTAGTTCCCGGCTCCTCTGGCATTTTTGAAATGGGTCTGTTCTATCTGCTCCTTTCCTTTGCACTCTAAAGTTAACCTTGCCAATAATGTGACACAACAAAATAGTCATAACCCTCATTCAGCTCTAAGGGGACAACAAAGAAACTATCCAAGTTTTCATGTTCAATATGTATCTAATAAGAGTTATAGAAAAAGAGAATGGAGAAAATGTAGGTACAAAAATTGCTAAATATAAAGAAAAAAAGTACTTTGCACTAAAAGATGGGTATAGTCTTCAAACTGAAAAGCACTGATATGGGCCTAACAGTATCAAAGAAAAAAATGTCTGTATACAACTCAGGAAATTTCAGAACAGCCAGAAAATAAGAGGTGATAAAAAAAAAATAGTTTTTTCATCAGTAAGCCTGAATAATAGAAACAGAAATTTAATTATGCATTTAACAATATGAGGGAAAAATTTTTCAGCTGAAAAAATTCTGCTACTAACAAAGCTAACAGCCAAGAGTAAGGAAAACTAACGATGTGTTCAGATATATTAGGATCCGAAAAAGTTGCTTCCTTCCAATTCACTATTTTTTATAAAAACATTTGAGAATGCCATCTAGCATAATGAAAAATCTGGAAATACAATAAAGAGAAAGCAAGAAATATGAAGAAAGTAAAGAATTAAATTCAATGTGTGCAAGGATTTTTTATTTTTATTTTTAATCATGTAGGTATGTATGTGCCTACAAAACAACTGAGCCAAGTTAGGATATTTAACGGTACGTGGTTAAATGATAGGTAGCAGAAGTCAGTCATCTGACATCTCTTTCATAAGAAACAAAAACACGATTCTTGGTAGCATGATTTTGATAAGCTTAATGGAATGCTGAGATTAAAATTCATTTGAACTTGATGCTTGAAATATTTTATTTCAATTTGTTTTTCTCCATAGATGTAATTATAATGTTTGGTTCATCAGGCAGTAGTATTATATAAAGATAAAATTGTGAAATCCGTTTATTAGATTTCAAGTATTCAGAATTAAAAAGTAGATAACATAAGGAAGACCTAATTTCAGGTATAGAAAGAGGTTTGGAGAGTAATGTGAGGACACTAATACCATATCTAAAAGGTAACAGGTTAAATAATAATGTCTGAAAGCTGATGGATGAAGAATCGAAGTTTATGCATAGTATTTAAAATTGTGAATATAACCAATAAAAATAAATAAAAATTATATACTTACTGTCTTCAGCTGATACCCTTTTTGTTTAATAGTTAAATTACTATTCAAATCTATATTTTTATTGTTTCTGAATTCCACTGTTTTGCAAATATCTATATACCTGTTTCTTTGCTTAACTCTATAACTATTTGTGCCATTGACTGCTCACTAATATTGATTTTGTCCAAAACTATGGAGCTTTAGTAAAAGTGATGGAATAGTGCTCTGGTGAAGTGCACAGACTCTGTAGTAAGCTTGCCTGAATGAATCTTTTCTCTATCATCTTCTAGATTTTGTCTTTAGGCAAGTTGTGCCTGACTTTCCACATCTCTAGAAAGGTGTTAAATGGGTTAATATGTAAAATATTTAGAAAAGTGCCGGATGCATATTAACTGCTATATGGGTACTAGCTATTAAGTTATTATTGTTCTATCATTATTATCATTCTTATTATTTAACTAAATTTTCCTGTTTCTACTCCACAAAAACAATGTGTATGTAGAAAGTTTGTGTAGTTATTGTAATTTTTGATATTGGCATTAGCAAATGGTTATAACTGGGTTGATTAACTAATAGATTAGCAATGAAGAAATCTGGATATATTTCTAATTCCAATCCTAAAACTAGGGGGTATAAAATCTAAAAACTCATTTAACTGCTTTAGTCCTTCAGCTTTACCAGAAAAAACATGGGGACAATAACTAATTCCTGTCCTGTCTATTCCATAAGAACATAACATTCATCAAAAGTGATTTTAAAATAAAAGAAATTTCATTTGTAGCATGGTAAAGTGAAATAATTTGAGTTGTTTCTTATATATATTGTTGTGTATTTGAGTTGAAATTTGATTTTTAAATGACCTCCTAAGGGAATGCAGGTTATTATAAAAAAAGGGAGTGTATACCAGGGATCACAGTGCATGGTCTCCAATCCCAGCCATTCAATATATGTATTGTGCAAACATGGACAAGATGAGCAATCACTGTGACCTCAGTATTCTTATTAATAAAGAGGGGATGCATGTACATACCTGCCTCTGTTAGAAGGCTGTGAAGGTCATATCAAATTGGGTAATAAGTTGAAATTATTCTTTTACTAAAATGTATTAAACCAATATAGGTTGTTATAAATATGCTTTTCTGAAATTGGTCATTTTTTTACAAATATTTAGAGTTAGATGTATCCACATGCAAAAGGTGTTATTTCTGCTTCTGGGATATAAAAATTGTGTTGTCTAAATGCATGATATATATGTACATAAAAATACTCAAAAACAAATGTTGCCTGTGGAAATGTGTATGGATACACGTAGAGAGCATCAGCACTTTGAATTATTTTTCAGCCTTAATAGTATTAACCTACTGATGGTGCAGTGCAGTTTTTTTCTTCTACTTACTTATTTTGTCAGCCAGCAATCTTTAATATGCTGACTGTCGAAATAATTTATTTATCTGATTAAAAAGTTGATGCTTTGGAAAATTCAGTCAGGAATGTCATTACAATGCTACATGACAATAATAGTTTATTTTTCTTTCTTTCTTCATTTATATTTTTCCCTTCTTTTAATCAAATCAGATAAAGTTCATTGCATATAGGTTAGTGGTTCCATCATGCTACTATATTTCAAAAAGTTACATAACATAAATTAAAGAAATAACTTGGTTTTCATGCCAATAAACTCACAGGATGTGGGCATATAAAGATAAAATTTCCATGAAATCAAATGTCAGTCTGTACAAAACTATTAAGAAAACAAAATATTTCAAGTTTTTCCTTCCACAGTGTTTCTAAATCCTGGCATTAAATATAAATATAATGTAGGGAACTAAAATATTATTATACACACTCCAATGTTATTTTACCTAAAAATTAATGGAGGAATCCATGCATATAGCAAAAATTGATCAATACAGTAAATGTAAGTGTGAGGATACTTCAAAAAGTTCATGGAAAGATTTGTATTAAGTTTTCATTCTGTTTTCCAGAACGCTTTGAAGTACCCTTCTATAAGTACACACATGTATTTGTATTTTATTTTATAAATAGCATAAATATTTTAAAATGTGTGAGATGTCATTTATGGACACTATGTGAATATATTTCTTGTTGAAAGTTAGAAAGTATGCAGTAAATCAAAAATATAAAACATTAATTTGCTCAGTAATCTAGAATGTGGGTTATCAAGCTATACAGTTCACAGGCTTATAGAAAGTCTTATTGGATTACAACAGTGTACATTTACTTAACGGCTTGTTTATGGCTCTTTGCACATTAGAAGAAAGGATTGAGTTGTTGCAACAGAGAACCTGTATTCCAAAGGCAAAAAACATTTACTATCTAACCCTTTAAGGGAAAGTTTTCAGACTTCTGATCCAGAAGAAGATACATGTGATTTCAAAAGTCATACACACTATACACACAAATACATGTACCAATTAGAGCATTCCAAATAGGAGACAAAAATATTTCTCTGGAATAAAAGATTTTTTACCTTCTGGCCACACTTAAAAAGAAAGAACAGAGGAGATTGAAAGGGCCAGACACATCTGAGGAGAAAAGAAAAGAGCTGTTATTTACTTGGCTTGGTGGAACCCAGAGATTAACACGATGAGAAATTTACATCAGGGAAGAATGAGCTCTTCGGTAAAACAGAGGGTTTTATTTGTGAAAATGAATTTAGTGACTTTCATCTTATTTATATGTGTCCAGCTTGCATTTTCGTGGACTACAATGGACCTACAGAAAGAAGAAATTCAGCAAAGAAAGAGCACAGTAGTAAATAAAAATACAAAAATCTACAGATACAAACTAAAAAAAAAGTACAAAACGATACTAAGTGAATCATCGTGCGGTATATACATATATTGAAACAACACATTGTGCCCCACAAAAATAAATATAAATAAAATTGTAAAACTGTACAGCATAATGTGTATATATACACAATATGTGTATATAAGAATATATATACATAATGTGTATATACATATATACATGCACATACTTACATAATGTATATATAAGAATATATATACATAATGTGTATATATACATAATACGTGTGTGTATATAAGAATATATATATATATATATATATATATATATATATATATTCATTCTTTCATTATAAAGCAGCCATAGAAAGATGGACAAAGACATGAGGATAGTCTTGGAATTTCCTATGTGGAAATCATCAGACATAGTACCAAGGTAAGGTAGAGAAGGCTGTAACACAATGCTATGTTTTTATCAGTGCAATGCCATTGCGATGAGGCAAAAATGACTTGTTATTTGTTCCTAGTAACTCACTTTAACATCATTTCCTACAGGGATCCTGTTGGGGTTAATTGGAAGCACTCAGGATCAACACTGGAACTCATGTCTTTTCTCACCAAAAAGACTAACTGAGACAACATGAGTGGATTCCTCAGAAATGACCCTTTCCAATTCCATGTCCACAAAGCTAAAGGTGTAAGTGGAAACATTTTTGAATAGATTTGAGGCTATGTCTTTTTTTAACTAAAGAACTTTACCATTTACAGATTCATGGGAAAGGATCTCTCTCTCTCTCTTTCTCTCTCTCTCTCTCTCTCTCTCTCTCTCTCTCTCTCTATATATATATATATATATATATATACACACATATATATATACACAAATTCTTTCTTCCATGAACATTTTTAAGACCCCCCCCCATACGTTCCTTAAAGCATAGTTCTGTCATCATATCTATCCCATAGAATCTACTAATTAAATTAACAAATATTTATCAAATCTTATTATACCTCAAGCCTTGTACTAAAATCTAATAATATATTAGTGATCGAAATAAGAATTGTTTCTTAACTTGTGGAGTTTATATTCTACCAAAAGAGCAATACATTTAAAAAATAATCATGCACACATACTTTTGCTGCATGTTATTACAAAAAAGTAAAAGCCAAGAGAATCTATCTTAAGTTTAAAATTCAGGGATGTTTTCACCAAGAAAATAGTATTTAAAATTGAGCTCTGAAAAAGATAGCCTCAAAGACTTGCAGAATTCATTGGCAGTTTCAAGTTGGCACCCAGTGGTTATTATGTGCATGACCAGGTGTTAATAACTGCCTGCAAAGCTACTGTTGACCTGGCAATGGTCTATTAATGTTTTGGGTGAAAATAAAGAAGTAATCTGAGAAAATGTGTGGATGGCTGGAAGCTACAAGAAATGTATAACAAATATTTTGAACAGCAAAATTATAAAACATTGCTGAAGGGCTAAGTAATAAAGTACATAGACATGAAAAAGTTTAATAGGGATAAAAGTAATGTTTTGCATATAGGTAAATCTTACCTCAAAAAAGTCTGATTATAATGGATAATAGAAAATAATGTGTCCGTGAACTGCTTAACTAACCTCACTAGACCTAGGTTTCCTCATATTAGTCAATGGTGATCATAGTATAGGTCACATAATATTTTAAGAACATTAAATAAAGTAGGTGAGATAATGCACACACTTCTTCAGCATGGGGTCTGGCACATGAAAATAGTTAATATTTATTAAATCTTACTACATATCAAGCATTTCTATAAGTCTTTCAATGTATTAGATCATCAATCCTCACAAAAATGCTATGGAATAGGTACTATGATTGTCTACATTTTACAGATCACAAGACCAAAGCATAAAAAATTAATAAATTTGTCAGATAGTACAACAAGGATATGGTATGGCCAATGTGGTCTAGCCAGTCTACTTCTAGAGTTTTTACTCCTAATTCCTACTCCCTACTGACTCTGTATAGTAACCACTTGACAGATATCTCTCTATAACTATAATAAATGTGAATTCTTTGCATTGAATTTTTTAGAACAATAGCTAGTTGCAAAAAATTTAATCACATGTCTTTTTGTTTTGATAATTTCTTATGACATTTTTTAGCAAGCAGCACATGTAATTTAATTTGAATTAATTTTTTCTTTGAAAATGCTTGTAACAAAATTATTCAAATCATAATAGTTTTAGAAGAAAAAGCCTCCTCATGAGTTTCTCAAAGTAAAGGATTGGTACTAATTGTCTAGTTGCAATATACTTAGAAACAGGAGAGTATCTTCATCCTCTGGGATTAATAATTTCAATAATACCACAAGATTGATTCTTAACAGGTGAATATTTTCTAAATAATTAGACTTCTATTCAAAGTATTTCTTTGCAGAATTTGGTCTTGGTTCCATAGTAAATACATATTTTTAGCAGATGTAATCAGCAAAGATTTTAGATTTAAAGAATCTTCAGGGTACTGTGGTTAGAAGTCACTGCAGAGCAATGTGATATGTTGATGGAAGAGCCCCATATCTTGAAGAACAGAGGGTTTGGAACTGAGGAGATCTGATAAAATTCCCTGGGAAGATCATATCCTACTTCAGCTTTCCTGCTTGTTAAAATGGTGAAAACTACTCACCTTTGTAGATTTTTCTTTTAATCAGATACCCAATGCTATGGTTTGAATCTTGCCTCCAAAACTCATGTTGAAACTTAATCCCCAATGTGGCAATTTTGACAGGTATTGCCTTTGGGAGGTGACTGGATTGTGAGGGCTCTGTTCTCATGAGTGAAATAATCTATCATAGATTAATGGATTAATGGGTTATTATAAGAGTGGAACTGGTGGCTTTTTAAGAATAGGAGGAGACACTCAATCTAACACATTTGCATACTCTTGCCCTCTTGTCATGGGATGCTGTGAATTGTTTTGGGACTCTACAGAGTCCGTACTATCAAGAAGACCCTCACCAGATGTGCCCGCTCAATCTTGGACTTCCTAGCCTCCAAAACTGTAAGAAATACAATTCTTTCCTTTACATATCACCCAATTTCAGGTATTCTGTTATAATCAACAGAGAATGGACTAAGATGCCCAAAGTCATGGATATCTTTACTTGCGTGGAAGGAAGATGTTCAAGATGACAATGACATTAGAATCCCAGATAAACAAACAGCTTACCTTTATTCATCACCTTTACCATTCTTTCAAAGAGGGCACTGTATACATTCATTCACTCTGCTAATAGCACACAGTTTAGCCTTTCAAGTAAAGAGGCTTACTGTGGAATTTGAAGACAAGGGTGTTAGGGCCATCTGGCTCAGAGACACTAGGCAAATTAACCTCTCTAAACTTCAGTTCCATTATCTGTAAAATTAATTAGTAATAGTATACACCCCATGGATGTTCGGAGTATTAAATGAGATAAGAGCATAATGAACTTGGCCCAGTGCCAAATTTAAAATGTGTCAAATGAAATATGGCTATCATTAATTTTTGTAATAATATGTCATGTTTAATATAGCTAATCGGAATTAGTTACATATTAATTTAACATTGGCTACGATTGCAGACATTTTAACAGATCATAATTTTATTTATCCTTCAAAATTAATTTTACCTTCAATTCTCTGAATTCATAATATACAGTCATACAGACACACAAATGCTATCCCACAAGCTTAGCATAGTGTTTTGTGTTTTTTTTAGTTTCTATGTACTATAAGTTGATACTTGTGAGAAAATTAATTTCTATAAATTTATGAAGCAAATTTCAGAATACGTTAATTAGGTCTTATTGGCATTACCTATTTGTATTCCTGGGTGGGGAAAGCAGGAATTTTCAATGTTCTGTGTCACTTGTTTCATTTTTAGGCAGATGAAGAACAGAAATCAAAATGCTCCAGGCCAAAGGAACAGCAGGTCCAGGTGACTTAGGCTAAAATGAAACCCACTGGAGTCATTCAAAGAAGTTTATTACAATTGTAACAGAGCTAATGAAGGCGAGGAACGTGAGGTACGCTGGGTGTAAAGGCCCGGCATAGAAACAGCAATATTGGAAACCGAGTTTAAGTACTTTGATTTTACCTTAAAAAGCCATGGAAAGGTTTTAAATTAGGAAGTGACGTAATTAGATCTAGTTTTTGAAATTTATCTGTGGTTTGATAAGAGGAGGAAAATAAAGGTGAAGAGTGATAGTGATCTGGTCTCAGTACGTAGCGGCAGGAATGAGACAGAAATTAATTGGAAGTGCAGGGTGGTCATTCGCTCTGCGTACAATTTACTGTAATGGGAACTCTTGAAGGAGTGACGCTCTGGGGAAACAAAAATGAGTTCAATTTTGTACGTGTTAAAGTTAAGATCCATGAAAGTATTTATCACAACAGGCTAGTTCATGCTGAAGAAATAAGCAAGGCCTGAAATATCACGTTTGACATTGTCAAAACGTTTAAGGGGCCTGGAATTTTACACTATTTGAAAACTAATCACCTAGGATGCCACTGTTCCATAGACGAACAAAGATTCCTGCGTTATAGACAAAGAACATCAGTGCTCACAGCCCAGCGGACATCATGAGCTTCAAATTTATACAGGCACTCCTTACGCCACAAGCCCCATGGGGAACATGTGCACACAGAGGGTTCCTGTCACAGTTGAGGAACCCCAAGCTTAGGAAAGCAAACATCTTTTAAAGGAGGACACTAACCCCAACTAAGGTATTATTGCCATGTATGCAGATATTATCATTTTTGTACTGGTGTATTTGTCCTTTTCTTGCTGCTTATAAAGGAATACTGAAACTGGGTAATTTATAAAGAAACAAAATTTATTTCTTACAATTGTGAAGACTGGGGAGTCTATAGTCCAGGAGGTGCGTCTGTGAGGGCCTTCATGTGGGTGTGAACTCTCTACAGGGTCCCGTGGCATGTGCTCCTTATAAAGCCACAACTCCACACCCATGATAACCAATTACTCCATGAATAGATTAATCCTTCATGTCCTCAATGATCTAATCACTTCTTAAAGGCCCACCTTTCAAATATAATCAGATTTTCCACTCTCTTAATACTGTTAGAGTGGGGATCAAGTTTGCAACACATGAACTTTTGGGGGACACATTTGATCTATAGCAACTGGTCAGGAAACAAACCTTTTCTCCTCCCCAGGGGAGGGGAGATATTATATGAAGGAACTTCAAAAAGTTTATGGAAAGATTCATTTTATCTTTTAATTACATTTCTTCATGAACTTTTTGAAGTATCTGCATATCTTCTAAGGCTATTCGCAGTACAAACATCCTTGAAAAGACAGAATAGTGCAAAAGCTATCACAAGTCATGTAGAAATATCATAGAGAATTTTCCCCCAATAAGTTTATTTTTCTCTCACACACTGTCCATTATTTCACATAATTTTATTGGGGCAGCTCTCTTTTGAGTGTTGATTAGGGTATTCAAATTACTTCCTTCTTGTTGCTATGGTTACAATATCATTAAATTATGACAAGCAAAGAAAGTTGTTTGAAGCCCACACCAAGGAAAACTTTAAAATATGGATGATGTGATTGTTTGGTTGTTATTCTTCATAGATTCATGGTGGGAAGTTTTAAGTGGGAGAAAGAAATCATAATATGCCTATTTACCTTAGAGTCAGAGATATTAAAAGGGACTACAAGGTAAACATTTTAAATTGATTCACTGGTTTTTATGCATAGGTCACTGGAAAAAGAATACCAAAATTCTCAGGAGAATGTCCAAAAATGACAAGAGAGATTTCCTGAGGTGGGAGACCACAAAGATCACAGGACAATGAATAATTTTTGACAGGTCCTAAGCACAAAGTGAGGTTGTGTTAGTTTAATGCCTTTTGACCAAGTCTCTCATAAACTTGTCCCAAATTGATAGTGCAACCACTGCATGAAGAAAAGACAATTTCCTTCCCTTCCTTTTTTTTCAGGAGTAGAAAAGGAGCAGTGACTCAGTGGCCCTTTGAGCTGATGGAAAGTAGCTGCTGCTGATTGACGCCACTACCAAATGGAGCAGAGAGAACCAGAACTTCCTTTACCTTTTCCTCCTGCTGCTAAGAGCATCTCAACCAACTCGAACCCACTCAACCAGAGGGTTCTGTGGAGCTTGGACTCTCAGTGCCCTCATGAGCCCAGGATTCGGTGTCAAAGTAATTCAGATTGCCTTCCGGGCTTCATTATGTCACACATCTGTCTCAGAAGGTTATAATCACATCCTCTTACTTGAGCAGAATGAACTGACTTATAGTCTCTTTCTTCTTAGTCCACTGTATTTTTAAGTACTTAAATTGTTGATGTACACAAGTACAGAGTAAACAGTGTATATAATTTTTTAAATTATTTTGTTTGTAATAAATTGTCCAAAGCAAAACAAAAAGAAACAAAAAATGCTATTTTAATGCTATGTTTCAGTCCATAAACCATTTTACATGCCTATACATATTTTATCACCTCATGTTATACTAAAAAAGTCATAGCAGTAAAAATAAATAAATAAATTTTAAAAATTTTTTAAAAATTTAAAAATAATATGTCATAACAGTAAAATTTTATCAATAGGGAAGATTAGTGCTATTTTGGTATTCAGATGTATAAAAATTGGCATGTGCCCAATTTTTTTCTTCATCAATATTATTTATTTATGTTTGATATCCTAACTACTTCAAAATAATTAGAGGCAGATTTAAAAGTTACACATTGAATAAATTTAAATATTAAAATATAATGTTATAAATATCTACACAAAGCCAAAAGAAAATATTTATGTGGTATGTTACCTGAGAAGTACTACATTAATAAGAGCACTAATTTAAATTTTATGTGGTATATATACACAATGGAATACTGCTCTGCCATAAAAAAGAATGAAATTCTGCCATTCACAGCAACATGGATGAACTTAGAGAAAATTATGTTAAGTGACATAAACCAGGCATAGAAAGAGAAGCACTACATGGCCTCACTCATAAGTATGAACCAAAGAAAGAAAGAAAGAAAAAGAAAGAAAGAAAGAAAGAAAGAAAGAAAGAAAGAAAGAAAGAAAGAAAGAAAGAAAGAAAGAAAGAAAGAAAGAAAGAAAGAAAGAAAGAAAGAAAGAAAGAAACAACAATCACAATAATTTATTGAACTTTCAAAAAGAGAGAATGAAACCGTGGCCACCAGAGAAGGGAAAGGGGAGGTGGGGGGGGGGGCATGGCTTGTGAGAAGTTGGTAAAGGGACACAAAAACATAAATACATTGTGTCATGATAAATATAGTAATTATCCTGAAAAAAGTAGATTTCTCAGAATAGAAAATATATAGAGTATAGGAGAAATATGTATTCTACATGCTCTAATTTTTAAAAAATGCCAATTCCTCAATTTCTGCAAATATCACAAGTACTTATTTATCAGACTCAAAATCTGGTATCAACTTATTTTTTAAATAAAATTTTCATTTGAGAATAGTTTTTCTTTACAGAAATAATTGCAAAGATTATTTATTTACTTATACATTTATTTGTATGGAGCATGGAGAGTTTCTATATACCCCACACCTATATTTCCAATTACTAACATCATACATGTTTATGGTACATTTATCACAACTGATGAACCTATATTGATTGATATATGCATATTGTATTAGGGTTCTCTGAGAAACAGAATCAGTCAGTTGTGTGTGCCTGTGTGTTTGTGTTTGTGTGTGTGCATGTGTGTGAGAAGAGAGAGGGAGAGGCAGAGATAGAGACAGAAACAGAGACAGAGATTTAGCATATATAATTGGATCATGGTGTTATAGAGGCTAAGAAGTCTGAGAAGTCCCAAGTTCTGCTGTAGGCAGCTGGAGACCCAGGAGAGCTGATGATGTGCCAGTCCGAGGCGGGCAGCCTGAGAACCAGGAGAGCCAATGGGGTAAATTCCAGTCCAAATGTCTGTAGGTTTGAAATGCAAGAAGAGTTGATGTTTCAGTTTCAGTGAGGACAGGAAAAGACCAATGTTCTAGCTCAAGGCAGTGAGGCAGACTGGAGGAGTTTCCTGTCACTCAACATTTGTATTCAGGTCTTCAACTGAGTGGATGACACCCACCCACATTAGGAAGGGCAATCTGCTTTACTCTGTCTACAGATTCAGGTGTTAAGCTCATTTGGAAACACCCTCGCAGACACACTCAGAATGATGTTTGGTCAAATGTCAGGACAGTCCATGATCCACAGTCGACCAATAAAATTAATCATCACACTTATTAACCAAAGTCCATATGTTATTTAGACTTTCTTGGTTTTTACCTAATGTTCTTTCTCTAATCTAGTATCCCATTCAAGGACACCGCATTACATTTTTTGTCATGTCCCCTCTTGGCTGTGACACTTTCATAGACTCTCCATGTTTTTGATGACCTTGACAGTTTTGAGGAATAGTGGTTTTTGTAGACTATCCTTCGATTATGATTTGTCTGATGTCTTATGATTTTACCCGGGTTAAGGGTTTTGGGAAGAAAAGCCACATAGCCTTTTCATCACCCCATGCCAAGTGTACATATTATCAATATTACTTAACAAAGGCTGATGTTAACCATGATCACATGGCTAAGGTAGCATTTGTCAAATTTTTACACGGTAGAGTTAATTCCCCCTTCCTCTTTCTATATGCACTATTTGGAAGGAAGTTGCTATGTACTTCCCACTCTTTAAGAGTACCTACATGAATTATTTCAAATTTTTCTGCAGCATAAAATTTTCTACTCTCTGATTCTTCCCATTTATTAATTTATTTGATCATTTGCTTTTATCAATATAGTCTCAGATATTTATTTTATACATTAGGTTATAAGAAAATACTATTACTTATTTTGTTGCTCAAATTGGTTCATTTTGGGACATTGAAAACACTTCCAATTGGCTCCTGTGTTTCTTTGACACATCCCGTCATTGTCGTGTTGTTGTTGTCTTCTGAGCCCTTTCTTACTTGCTCTCATTAAGGTATTTTAGGCTAATTTTATATATTTTCTGCCCCAGTCCTAGAATCAGCCATTTCCGAAGGAGTCTTGTTCATTTTATTGAAGACTGTTATTAGAAATCATTATCTAATTGGAGTAGGTGCTGGTATATTTGCTACTGATGTGTTCGTTGTAGGCACTCAGGGGAAAGAACAAGGAAATACATTGCAAATACTAACCCGTGTATATAAACACATCTATGAATATTTTTATGTCACCATCTGTATCTATTTTAACTGAAACATGAGTTCATACTGATGTCTTCAATTCTAATCCATTACTACACAGATTATTCTAGCCTCCCTGACTTGTTTATCTGTAAACCTCGACTCCAACAGTGAAAAACATGGTCCGCATCATTGGCCACACATTTACTTTACTGTCCAATTCCGGTATATAAGAATAACACTATCAGAAATAACTCACACTCCCATGGGTAATAACTTTATCAACTAAGTTACAGAGTTTATTTCTGATACTGTTATACATACCCATCTGATAGTAGGTTGTAAGACTCATTCCAGAGGGGTGCTGCCCCATTCCTGGGAAGAGAAGTCATGAAGAATCTGAATAGACAGGTCTTGCCTGGTTTACCCACTCAATTTATTACCAATAGATGATTTCCTTTTTGTCCAAACACTTTTCTACATGACCATCCATTCTTCACCAAACCTAAGCATAAAAATACATAGTTTTCACTGAATCTTTGAGTTTCATTTCTGAAGGCTCTATTATCACTTAAAACTCTGATTAAATAAATTTGTTATGTTTTTCTCTTGTTAACCTGTCTTTTGTTATAGGAGTGTCAACCCTGACCCTTATGATAAGTGAGAAAAAGTATCACGTCTTTCTACGCCTACAACAGAATCATATTGAGAATATTTCACTACCCTACAGACGTTTTTGTACTTCACCTGTTCAGCCCTCTACCCTAATCTGAACCTTTGGCAACCACTAATCTGTTTAACCTCTTTGTAGTTTTCCACATTCCAGAAAGCAATATAATTAGAATCATACAGTAACTTACTTTTTCAGTGTCTTTTTTCACTTACCAATATGCATTTAGTATTTATTCATGTTATCGTGATATCATTCTCATCCCTTTACTTCTAACATATCTGAGTATTTATAGTTAAAGTATTCTCCAGAGAATATATAGTTGGTTTTTCTTTATTCACTCTAAAACATCTTTTAATTTTTACACTGAGACAATTCACATTTATGTGATTATTAATATACTTGTACTAATATCAGCTATATTTGTAACTGTTCTCTTTTTGTTGCATTTATCATTTGTTTCTTATTCCCTCTCTTTTTCTTCCTTCACAGGTTTTAATTGAGCATTTTATAATATTGCATTTTATACAGTCTTTTATTGTATCAATTATATATTTTACGAAAAAAAGAAAAAAAAACATTAGTGGTTTCTTAGAGTTTACAATACATGTTATTACACTGCCAGTGTAGCGAAGGTACCTTATAACAGATTTCTCCATTACTTTCTCCCATCTCTTCTGACATATTTATTTCACTAATGTATTTGCTATAATCACTGAATTAATTGTTGCTATTGTTACTCCAAATAAATGCTAGTTTTAGACCAATTAAGAATAAGAAAAATGAAAGATTTTATTTTACCTTCATTTATTCCTCCTACAACATATGTTCTTTTTTATACAGATTTAAATTTCTGACTATATCATACTTCTTTTCTGAAAAATTCTTTTAAGGTTTCTTGCACGGTTTGTCTGGGGTAGTTAATTCCATCAGATTTTGTTTCTCTGGGACAGTCAATCCTTTTTTACCTTTGAAGTATAATTTCACTCGATACAGGATTACAGATTGGTGTTTATTTTTTTTTTTAATACTTTATATATTTCACTTCACTATCATTTTACTTTAATTGTTCATGATGAGAAGTTCACTGTAGTTCTTACCCATCTTCCTCTATAGACTAAATTGTTTTTCTTCCGGTTTTCTTTCAAGATATTTTCCTTGTCTTTGGTTTTTCAGTTTGAATATGATATTCCTCTGCCTGTTTTTGTTTGTTGGTTTGTTTCAGTTGCTTTGTTTATGTTGTTGTTTTAAAATATTTATCTTTGCTATGTTGAGCTTACTGGACTGGTGGATTAAAGGCTGTCATCAACTTTGGAAAGATCTCAGCAAATATTACATTTATTTTTCTGCTCTATTCTCATTTTTTCCTCCTCTAGGTAATCCAATTACATCTATGTTACACCTTTTGAAATGATTTCACATTCTTAGATGTTTTCTTCTGTTTTTTTTTTTTTTTTCTATTTGCATTTTAGTTTGGAAAATTTCTGTTTACCTATTTCAAGCTTACTGATTTGTTTCTTGGCTGTGACCAGTCTACTTTTGAGCCATAAAAGGGAATCTTAATTTCCATTCCAACTTTTTTGATATCTGCCATATTCTTTTGCTTCTACTTTAGAAATCCCATGTCTCTACTGACATTACTCATGTGAACATGCATGTATCTACTTCCATTAGAACTCAACGTATTTATTAATCATCCTTATTTTAAATTCCATTTTCAATAATTTCTGCATCTGTGCTATATCTGAGCCTGGTCCTCATGCATGCTTTCTCTCTTAGGACAGTATTTTCTTGCTTTTTGATTTATCTTGTATTTTTTTTCAAATGACAGGCATGTTTTATTGGGCAATAGAAACATATGGGAAAGCATGTTGTATAGGGCAGTGGATGTATATAGTTCCATTAGCTTCATTACAGGTAGGCAGATATCAGCTGTGTCTGCGTGCACCAGTATCTCTAAATTTCAGTTGACAGCTTTCTCTGCAACCTCATTCTCCGATGGATCTAGAAAAAAGCCACTAATTTTCAGTTTATTTTCCTTTTTCTTGCTGTAAAGACAGGAATGGCAACTTCCATACTCTAAAATTACACATTAAAGCTAAAACCAGAAATCCCCTCAAGTGCTTTTTAATGTGTTTATTATAAAAGCATTATAAATTCAATGTAAACAAATTTGAGATTTATTGAACAAAGAAGAAACAAAACATTTAAAGGCTCAACACATAAATTTAACCAAGTGTAATATTCTCCATGATTCATGTGTATTTTTACATCCTTGTTATTTTCCTGCATATATTTTACTCAGCCATTTCTATGTTGGATATTTAAATCGATTTCAATATTTTGAACTATAAATAATGTGATAAATGTCATACACTGAATTTTCTATTTTTAGTCCGTATTTCCTGAAGTGGAATTATCTGATAGGAACAACTTTTGAAACATATTTTGTGATATTCTGAGTCTTCACTTTCCCTTTTTTCCTTCCCTGAGTATCAAAATTCTATTTTTTTTTTCTCTCTTCATAACATTTCTCTGTTTTCTCATTTGCATTCACACAGCAATCACCTCATTCAGACAATCAAGACTCAAACTTGCAATAGCCCCATGACTGGTCTCTCAATAAGAATCTCTACTGTGCAAGTAACTGTAGACACCAGTTCTAGATTGCTATAACCCAGCATTCTGGACTCTTTTCAAAGAATTATTCTTTCTTCAGAAAAAAAAAATTACTTGGACTGTTTTCTTTTTTTAAAGTCAGATCCCAAATTTGCTTTTCAGATTAATTTTCTTCCATATGTTTTTATTACCCCGTCGTGTTAGAATCAAACTAGACTACGCACCATTCACAGAACATGGTCTGCATTGTTTCTATTATGTGGCTTGTACTTTTCACTCACCTTGGAATACCCTGCCTTAAATCTGTCTTTGCTTAATTTCCATTTATCTTTTAAAGCCCAGCTGAAATGCTACTTTATCTAAAACAGTATTTCCAGATCATCTTAGCTGGTAGTTGTATCTCCACATTCTGAATTTACACATTTTTTGTTGAACAGTTTTTCATTGATATTCAATTTCATTCTTAAAAAAAATGATTTCAATATTACTGAATTGTAACTAAAAAAAATTGTTTGGGAGAGACAAGATGAAGTGGTGAAATGTAGAAAACTTAAGAGAATATGATCTTGATACATTGATTTCTGATGAACTAACTCTAGTCAGTGGCAAAATTGGATGGTATAGAAGAATGTATGTTTAACATGTACAAATGTACACCAGAAAGTTCATGGAAAAGTAGAATTAAAAGATAATAGAATATTTCCATGAACTTTATGAAGAGTCCCGCATATATTACGTAATCTTCAAATATGAAAAGTGATGAGTACGTGACAGAGGCCATTTCACATTTTGTTCTTAACTAAACTTTAAGAGAAGTATCTATAATTTAGATACTTATTTTATTAAAGTTCTTATTTTTCCTCCAGATAATTTCCTGGCCTCTGTTGTCATAAGTTGTTGGTTTTGACAAGTTCTACTTTTGTTGTGACAATATTATTTACTTATGCTCACTTTTAAGGTTCTGTGGATAAAGTTGATCATTTAACTGAATTATCAGATTTTCTGAAAGAGAACATAATTCCTATGTATTTAAAATTTTTTATTTCATTTAATTTTCTCTAAACTCTAAATTATAGCTTTACCCACCAGAATCCCTGATTTACTGTCAATGAATCTCCATAACTATCACCATGGGTTTTATTGACAAGTTGTTAAAAGTATGATTGAGATGAACATTATTTTGAGCAAATGCTGAGAAAAGAAAACAAAGTAGTAGCCCGTATTCCATATCTATGTGTTATTTTCTTCATATAAAGGAAAAGAAAACTATGTCTGAGTACTTAACTAATTTATGATAATATTCCTTAGGATATTTTTTCTTGTTCGAACATATACAAAATGGTTCTTGCCTTTGGCAAATATAGCACAAATACAGGGACACTTTATATATAGTGTGAAAACAGGTGCTAATGCCTTCACAATGGTTCATTAACCTTCTAGAACCCCCAAAGATTTATTTCTTTAGATACTTCATTGAGTAAGCTTTACTAGACTTATTAAACTTACCTGTATCTTGAGTGCTTTTATAAGATGCTTGAAATATTCTTTGATTGCAATTTAAAATTGTATTTGAAGAATAAAGAAAAACAAGCTAGAAAGAAATAATAAATCAAACTACTTCGAGGGCAAGTTGGAAACGGGAGCAGCATAATAAGAACAAAACTTGAGCTGCCATTGACCAAAAGGATTAAAAGTATAATTGCAGGTCAGGAAATAATTATTCTGTGATTGCAACGGTTTAAGGGTCTTTAATGATTGCTAGCTGACTCAAGGACGTATCAAAAAATCAAACTATGTGCAATATATAAAGATTCCAAAGCCCATTAGTGAGAGATTTATACACACACACACACACACACACACACACACACACACACACACACACACACACACACACTCACACACACACACGTTCACAATGGTTCAGAAATTATGACTAGTTCAGAGCATAATGAGAAAAATATCTTATTCGTTTAGAAAGAATCCTTAATTCATCTGGGCTCATTCAGGGAAATACTCAAATGTGCAACAAAGAACAATAAGCGAAATTTATTTGACTGAATTATATCTTCAGCATGAAGCAGATGCTTAAGTTGGATATATTCTGCTTTTTGTGTGTGTGTGACAGACAAATGAGGGAGAATAGTTCTTGAGGGAAATCCATTTCCAAAATGCATTCATTAGGACTTTACTCAAGTGCAAGGAAAGAAGATGAAGTGCTAAGTCAATTTGAATATAATATGGGGTTTTAAAGGGCTTTTAACACTTTGAGTAATTATAAGCCTAATTTACCAATGCTCAATCTCTTACTAAGCCTGGAAAATTCCTGATTACATTACAATAAAAGAACAATATTTTTAGAAGCACACATTTTGAAGTCCCAATTTTGTATTGAGGAACTTAAGAATATTCATGCTCAAAGCCAAAATCGGATATATATCGAGAAAGAGAAAAAGACAGAGAAAGAAATAAACGTATTTATTCATCACAGTGGTTAGACAAAAGCTGTGCTTCAAACTGTCTTCAGCAAAAACTAGTTAAGTTGTGTTTGAAAACTTGTTTACTCTATCAACCTTTTCTCTATATATGTGAAAAGAGATTATTAATGCTTAATTAGTGGAGTTGATGTGATGAGTAAGTTGAATAAGTGCAGAGCTGTAGCACTAGTCTAAAAATAAATTCTCATTAAATGCTATTTCTCCCTTTACTACTTTCGAGAACCTAGAATCTTAATGACAGGATTTCTTTCACTTCTACTCATCAATATAGCCATATCTTATTATCAATCAAAATATCTCAACCTCTGTGATTCTCAAAGGCCGAAACTTCCCTCACTAAGCACAAAATTCTGTCCTTTCTCTATGCTTCATTACCATTGACACAGGTCTTTGGTTGGTAGTTTTTTTTTTTTTTTTTTTTTTTAAATTTTATTTTGTCGATATACATTGTAGCTGATTAATGCTCCCCATCACCAAAACGTCCCTCCCTTCTCCCTCCCCCCTCCCCCCCAACAATGTCCTTTCTGTTTGTTTGTTGTATCAACTTCAAATAATTGTGGTTGTTATATCTTCTCCCCCCCCCCCCGGTTTGTTTGTGTGTGTGTGAATTTATATATTAATTTTTAGCTCCCTCCAATAAGTGAGAACATGTGGTATTTCTCTTTCTGTGCCTGACTTGTTTCACTTAATATAATTCTCTCAAGGTCCATCCATGTTGTTGCAAATGGCAGTATTTCATTCGTTTTTATAGCTGAGTAGTATTCAAAACTGTTGGAATTGATAAATGATTTCAGCACAGTAGCAGGATACAAAATCAACACACAAAAATCAGTAGCATTTCTTTTCTCCAATAGTGAACATGCAGAACGAGAAATCAAGAAAGCCTGCCCATTTACAATAGCCACCAAAAAAATAAAATACTTAGGAATTGAGTTAACCAAGGAGGTGAAAAATCTCTATAATGAGAACTACAAACCACTGCTGAGAGAAATTAGAGAGGATACAAGAAGATGGAAAGATATTCCATGCTCTTGGATTGGAAGAATCAACATAGTGAAAGTGTCCATACTACCCAAAGTGATATACAAATTCAATGCAATCCCCATCAAAATTCCAAAGACATTTTTCTCAGAAATGGAAAAAACTATTCAGACATTTATATGGAACAATAAAAGACCATGAATAGCCAAAGCAATGCTGAGCAAAACAAATAAAGCTGGAGGCATAACACTACCTGACTTTAAGCTATACTACAAAGCTATAATAACCAAAACAGTATGGTACTGGCATAAAAACAGACACACTGACCAATGGAATAGAATAGAGAATCCAGAAATCAACCCACACACTTACTGCCATCTGATCTTTGACAAAGGCACCAAGCCTATTCACTGGGGAAGGGACTGCCTCTTCAGCAAGTGGTGCTGGGATAACTGGATATCGATATGCAGGAGAATGAAACTAGATCCATACCTCTCACCGTATACTAAAATCAACTCAAAATGGATTAAGGATTTAAATATACACCCTGAGACAATAAAACTTCTTAAAGAAAACATAGGGGAAACACTTCAGGAAATAGGACTGGGCACAGACTTCATGAATACGACCCCAAAAGCACGGGCAACCAAAGGAAAAATAAACAAATGGGATTATATCAAACTAAAAAGCTTCTGCACAAGAAAAGAAACAATTAAAAGAGTTAAAAGACAACCAACAGAGTGGGAGAAAATATTTGCAAAATATACATCTGACAAAGGATTAATATCCAGAATATATAAGGAACTCAAACAACTTTACAAGAAGAAAACAAGCAACCCAATTAAAAAATGGGCAAAAGAGCTAAGTAGGCATTTCTCTAAGGAAGATATCCAAATGGCCAACAGACATATGAAAAAATGCTCAACATCACTCAGCATCCGGGAAATGCAAATCAAAACCACATTGAGATACCATCTAACCCCAGTTAGGATGGCTAAAATCCAAAAGACTATGAACGATAAATGCTGGCGAGGCTGCGGAGAAAAAGGAACTCTCATACATTGTTGGTGGGACTGCAAAATGGTGCAGCCTCTATGGAAAATGGTATGGAGGTTCCTTAAACAATTGCAAATAGATCTACCATACGACCCAGCCATCCCACTGTTGGGAATATACCCAGAGGAATGGAAATCATCAAGTCGAAGGTATACCTGTTCCCCAATGTTCATCGCAGCACTCTTTACAATAGCCAAGAGTTGGAACCAGCCCAAATGCCCATCATCAGATGAGTGGATACGGAAAATGTGGTACATCTACACAATGGTTGGTAGTTTTTTAAATCACACTTTGCAAAACAGTATCAGACAAGTGTCAGGCACTGAGCAGCATTGGTAAAAAAAAAAAAAAAAAAAAGAGGAAGAAGAAAAATAAAAGAACGCAGTGCCTGAATTAGATGAACTCACAGTTCATTTAAACATGAACATGTTAAATACCTTATAAGAAGAATGTAAAAATGCGTGCAATTATACTTTTTTGTCCTCAGTTTTATACCCACAGATACGGTTGGCAATGCACACTCTATGCCGTCAATCAATTTTCCAGCACCTCAAATTGTCAATGTTTTACCTTCCAAAATACCCATTCTTCAGTCTCATTGAAGCACCTAGTTTGCCCACCTCTATTCATTTTTCTATTTATATAACTTACCCTGTATCATTATATTCCTTATGGCCATTTACTTTAGTGAAACTCTGATTCGAATCTTTAAGCCTTTTATCTTTCTGGATGAGTCTTGAATTTCAGGATGTTAATATGTATGCCATGCTGCAATGGGTTTAATTACTTCCTAAGCATTATATGTCCATTAAAAAAATAAATATTTGTGTGACATTTACAGTAAACAAAACTTAGTCCAGGTTCTGAGGATATAAAGGTAAGCAATGCAGGCTGTTTTGCTATTTACCTTCGGATTTATTACTTCATCTGTCTAAAATTTACTTTTCTCAATTTGCAAATGGGACTAGTAATATTTACACTGCTTTCTTTCAATGAAGATTAAAAGGAGGTATGTATGTGTAATATCTGGCATATAGTAAGATTTGATATTTTATTGTTTCTGCTATTATTAATATTAATCTAGATATTTTAATCATAGGGACAGCACATTCATCAGAAATATTTGTACTAATAAGAAAACACAATAAGGCCATATTATTCTTTATTTTAATTGTTCACTGTCCATCTGTTCACCGTTTTGTTTTGTTTTTTTGTCTGTTAGTAAATCATTACAGATATGACCATGTATGGGCTAGTTATCTAATTATTTTCCACTATTGTACCTTTTCCAGAAGAAAAGCTTCTAGAAAGATGTTATGGGTTAAATGTATCCTCCAAAAGTCCATGTATTGGACACTTAATCTCCATTGTAACAGCGTTAAGAGGGTGAGAAAACCTATTATGGTAATTGAAAGGTGGAAAATTTTAAGAGATGATGAGATTGTGAGGTCCATGACCTAGTGAATGAATTGATCCATTCATGAAGTAATGGGTTGATGGTTTAATGGGTGGTCATGGGCATGGTTCTGATGGCTTTATAAGGAGAGTGAGTGAGCAGATTAACTCTCTTGCTTAGTCCATTTTCACTATATGACATGCTGTAGAGAACCACCACCAAGAAGACCCCCATCAAATGTACCCCCTGGACTGTGGACTTCCAAGCCTCCAAACTGTAAGAAATAAATTTCATTTCTTTATAAATTACCCAGTCTCAGATATTCTGTTATAAGCAATAGGAAATAGACTAATACAGAAGAGAATGTAAAGTTTCAGGAATACTAATGTTCTAGGGGTTTGGCATTTCTCCCAAAGTGCCACAAATAAACACCTGAATACTGTCTCCTTTAAAACCAGTAGGTTTAAATAGAATTCTGTTTAGGTTTATGAATTGTGACATATGTTAATCTTGATGAGAGTCTCTGCATGAAAGAATGTTAGCAGAATTTTAACATGGTCATATCAGGATAACTTGCCACTTTGCATTAAATATGCTATGATTATTTTGACCTTTGGAAGTTTAAAATCTACAGGAAAGAATTAAACAAGTTATAGTTTGATTATCTGAGGCCAAACGGTATGCATTAAGGGGTCAATAACACATAACATATTTTTATAATCTGTATCCAGATGTAATATATTATCTATAGTATTATTAATATGCTGTAATATAATATTTTATATTAAAATATTTTTATTTACAAGAAGTCTTTTTATTTGCAAGTTGACCAAATAACAAAATTTATTTGCAAATAAATATGGCTTAAAATGTATTTAAAATTAAAATTTCAACTAAAAACCAGTAAAGTTTTACGTAACCTTGTCAAGTTTTTGTAATTAATTTTGATATTTGTTAAAATATGTTTTCAAAATAGAGAATGATATACAGATTTTTTTTCAGTGAAAGTTCATCTGTTAAGGCCTCAATATTTAACAGTCATACCCATACTTTAACTTACATATCTAGAATCAACAAGAAAATCTAAAAATGTGTGTATGTTCCAATGCATAGGACAGAGGTGGCTTAGGCTCATTGCTATCTTCTTTTTAAATATTATTTATTATAAGCATATTATTATTACAAATTGTTGTTTTTCCTTATGCCCTTACCCATCCTATCCTTCCCCAAACCCATTTCCTCCCCTGCCTCTCCCCCATCTCTAGTAGGGTTTTCCTTTCATACAAAGGGGGTTTCTATTCCAGAACCTCCCACGGATACCAAAATCGGAGGATGCTCAAGTCGCTCATATAAAATGGTGTAGAGTTTGCACATAATCAGTATACATCTTCCTATATACTTTAAGTCATTTCTACGTTACTTATAATATGTAATACAATGTAAACGCTATGTAAATAGGAGAAATAGGAAGAAATAGGGAGAAAGGGAAAAGGGAGTGAGAAAAAAAGTGGAAGAAGGCGAGAAGGGAAACTAAATTGAATGAAAACTTGGTCAATTCCTAAGGTTGCATTTCTTTTCCATGGTCACATTTTTAAATAAAGAAGCATCCACAATTACAAACACTGATCCTACTAAAAGTGATAACCTTCCATACTTACGGCACCGTTTGGTGTTACTGATATTCTTTCAGGAGAGCTACTTATTTGAGTTATCACGGAGGAGAATAGGCTGCTGAGGGTATGTGTGGTGCCCCCTCCTTCTCTGCCAATCCATGGGTGTGAGAATCAATCATATACTCTTGCTTTATAGGGATAGTCCAGCCAGCCCAACATGGTGTTAATTTAAACAATTTCCTGATATTCCTTTAACGTTACTATTGCAAAACATCTAAACCCACAAAATAACAAAAATTATTCATATAACTTTATGAATTCTACATTTTCAGGAAAAAAGGGAGATTAACACACACAATAAAGAGAACAATGATAGCTCACATGCAAAGTACCACAGTTTATTTTCATATCTAAGTAGTGAATTATCTGAGCAAAACCTCATCGTGCTCAATTAGGCAGGGGCGAACACGCTTCTGGTACAATTTGTTCAATTCCGGCCTCTGTACCACCTGTGTTAGGGTTTCTGGGGCATTCCTAGAGATCTGTGTGCTCCCAGACAGAAGAATCCTTCCCCCTTTCCTCCAGCGGGTCCTGAGAAGATTGAAAAGGCCATCACTGTGCACCAGCATCCCCAAACTCACTGCCTGGCCACTCCAAAGTGTTTTGAAGACTTTTGACCCAGAAGCCTACTTACTGGATGAAAGCAGAAACTATAAATAGCAAAATTTCAGAAGAGACAATAAAACATGTTAATTATTAACACATTATTATCTCACATTTATTTCATTTTCTTAACTGATTATTCTCCTTAACCTTTATAATTTATGTTCCTTTTTCAATATGCTACCCAAAATGTACTGAATGGCATTGAGGACCTTCTGATCTTCCTGAAATTTTTGACCCTATGACTATACTTCTGGAACTTTATCCTCTCTAGACTTTTATTGCACAGGGTTATCCTATTTCCAGTGAATTGTCCTTTTCTTTCTCTATCCTCTCACTCAGGCATCCTATCGATTTTATTGATTTTACCAATCTCTGTCTGTACTAATTTATTCCATACAATTATATCTGGCCCTGAACTCTTCTGAAAGGTCAATCACAAGTTGTAAATTCTGAGTGGCTTCTGGTGTCCATATGTAAATATGGTAGAGCCATTTTGCTTTTAACAAATGAAAAATAAACAACTCATTTTGTGCTGCATACGTGTGTGTGTAGAAGTATGAAGAGCAGGTGAATTTGGGTGAAGAGTACATTGGAGTTTCCTGCACTGTTCTTGCAACTTTTTCATCAGTTTGAAGTAATATCAATACAAAAATTTACCAAAACAAATACGTAAATTAAATTTTGGTATGTGTTGAATGTTTGTCCCCTCTAAATCGCATGTGGAGGATTGATCCCAAATAGGGCAATGTTAAAAGGTGGGACCTTTAGAGGTGATTGGATCATGTGACCTTGCCCTTATGAATGGATTAATCCATTAATGTGTTAATGAAATAACGGGTTATCATGGATGCAAAGTGGTAGCTTTATGAGGAGAGCCCATGAAAGTGCTCTTGTCCAGCCATTCTGGTCATGTGATCATCTGTGTTGCCACAGGACACTGCAGATAGTCCTCACTAAGAAGAAGGCCCTCATTCGATGTGCCCCCTGAACCTTGAACATCCTAGCCTCCAAATCTGTAAGAAATAAACGTCTTTTCTTTATACATTACCCGTTTCAGTTGTTCTGTTATAAGCAACAGAAAGCTGAATGACAAAATTTGTATTCCTTTCTCTCATACACCTGTAAACTATTTATCATACTTCTTAGAACCTGGATTTAAGATTATACTTGTTGAGAATGTAGGATTTAACGTTATGCTTATGCTGGTTCTTTCAAATCCTGGTTGTTCCATCTACAATTAATATGACTTTTACCTATGTATTAAACTTCTCTAAATTGTATCCTTTCTGAAAGTGGGATTAGTATTCTTTTTACAGGGTTACTGTGAACATTAAGGGAGATAACCCACATGAAATGGGTAGTATGGTGTGACTAATTTATAATAAGAAAATAAGCATTAGTGTATACAATTATTAATATTGTTCTTATTTCTCCCTGAACCATCACATCTAATCAGTAAGTTTCTGAATTCTACTCTTCAATACCATTATTATTTTCCTTAATCTATTGCCATTATATGGCTTTACTGTGTGGGTATTATTCCATAGATTTTTTCACTCCCTGTCTCTGAACCATATTATGTATAGCTGCTAGATTAATGGGTTTATACTACAATTCACACTGTTTTTTTTTTCTTTTTTTGTTTTTCCCTTGGGCTGATGAGCTTTATTATTTTCCAGTTCCCTCCCAAATTAAGTTAAAGGCCTCAGCTTGGCACTTGAAGCCTACCAAAATATGGCTCCACTGGAATTTACAGTATTATGGTCGTCCATTATTGTCTACAACTATCTCATAGTCAGACTAGTTAACTACTTGGGTCTCCATACATATGTCTTGTGCATTCTTGCCACTGCATCTTTCTCATGCTGTGACACACACGTCTTTTAATCCTCCTCCCCGCTCAGGTTTTCTTCTGTCCACATTCTTACCACAGATATTAAATAAGGTCATATTAAGGTATTAAATAAGGTAATTATTGCACGAGATATGAAATGTCACAGGTTTTACTCAGTAGTTTATTTCTTGCTAATAGTAAGCCTCAAATAAATGTCTGTGCAAAGGCATCTTTCCTTTACAAGGTAATTCAGGAACCCAGGCTCCTTCAATCATGTGGTTCTGCCATTTTCAGTTATTGATTTCCAAGATTACTGTGCTTATCTGCATCAAGTCAGTGGAGAGGAAAGTAATGGCGAAGGTTTTAAGGGCCAGACCTGGAGTTGCACATATCATTTTTGCTCTCATTCCATTCCCTACAATTGAGTCACATGTTTACACCTGACTTCAATGCAGTATAGCTATGTAACCTGGCTGTATGCCCAGAGAGAAGAAGAATCAGTTCTCAGCAAGTACTGTTTGCCACACTGCATTTCTAGGTACATTTCAAATACTCTCTTTTCTATGAATCCCTTCCTCTGCCTCTCAAGCAGATGTCGTGTACAATATGCAATACATAGATGGGAGAACAAAAACAAATTTACATTTCTAAATTTGCAGTATGATATTAGGAGGTATTACTAGTGAAAATTGTGTGTTAAAAAATGCTATTAAAGAAAATTCTAGAACAAGATCATTAATTCTCTTCAAGGAAAAAGGATGGATTCTCATCTGTACAGAACAGCCTAGGTATTCATACCATATGGCAAAAGGATGAGTTAATTAATTTCTCAAGGTCCCTTATGACCTTCTAATTCTAATGATTTAAATGCCTTTAAAAAGGTATTTCCAAGTGTCATTTTATTTTTCAATCAAAACAATGCACAAAACTTGGTTCAGGTTTTTAAGCTTTCCAAATGTCAATGCAAATAGCATTTCCATAGAGTAGATTTTTTAAAACCAATATTCATATTATCTTAGTAAATTAAAGGGAACTAAGTAAAATTGAAGAGCATACTTCCCTTGAATCTTATTATGGAGAAGTAAATCCTATTGTAATTTAATAATCAAAATCTTATTGCTCAGATTCTAAAATGATGCTATGAAAGCAGACTGTATTGCAAACCAATCAAGAAAACGTTGAATATAATGGGCTCTTACCAGACAATGCAGTACTTGGTGTTTTCACTAGCTCCATAGATAGCTTTCTCCAGATGTTGCCAGGCAACAGCACATATAAAGAGATTTCTTGTTCCTAAACTAAACCTCTTTGGTAATACAATGATACTCAAGATTTTTACCACCTGTTCAGGTGAAATTACAAGTAAAAGAACTTTAGTCATAATTGCAAAGAAAAAAGTCAGTTCATAAATTTTTACTAAAGAAATATGACAGTGAACTTAGCAGAGAGATTGTTAATTGGAATGATAGCTATCACATTAAACATGAATTTTGTCCATTTCGTAGGACAAAATGGGAGGCCTCAAGAAAAATGTTTTCAAATTGTATAAATAATATATTGTATGACTAGGAAATTTATAGAAGACAAATGGATGTAATAACCCTTGTGAACAATTACCAGACTTAAAGTTACAATTCGAGTCACTGATGCTACTAAGGAGTGCATAGTCTGACAGAATTTTGTGTTTGAGAAGAGTGAACATTGGATTACTGATAAGTTAAAAACAATATAAAATACAGAGAAAGAGATTAATTACACCATATCTTGGGTAGCCATGAACACGTAACTGATATGAGGGATATTTTTCAAAATATCATATAATAGAATAATAATTTTTAAAAGTGTTCCCTAGTAATAATTAAAAGTTTCAAGCTTTCCTTTTCACTTTCTCTGTGTGTGTGTGTGTATGCATTATGTTTGTATGCATTACTAATTTGTTTGTAAGAAAATGCTGAATAGCTTATTTCTCTCCCTTATTTCTAGATTTACGAAATCTTTCCCTGTTCTTGCTATATAAAAAACTAGAGAAAGAAATAGGTCAGTTGAGAGGGAACTATAGAGGTAGAGTGTGAGTCATGAAAATGCAAATATAATATGTTTAATAAGATTTTAAGTACAGAATAATTTTTTAACCAATCTACTATGACTATTGTGCCCTTGAATCCTTCATATTTCTTGGCTTGTTTTAAGCACTTTACAAATATATCATTAAGATGTCAATTTGTTCATATTTTGCCTTTCACCTTTTCATACACAATTTAATTTAATATTTATATTATATTTTATTTTTAATTGATGCACAGTAATTGTACATGTTTATGCAGTACAATGTGATATGTGGATACCTGCATCCAATGTGTAATGACCAAATCAGGATAATTAGTATATCCATCACTTCAAATATTTATCATTTCTTTGTAGTGGGAACATTAAAAATCCTCTCTTGTAGGTTTTTAAAATGATACAATAAATTGTGGTTAGATATAGTCACCCTGGTAGTGCTACAGAACACCAGAACATATTCCTTTATTCTTGCAGTGATTTTGCATCCATTGACCAACCTCTCCCTACATCACTCTCCTAACCCTTCCTAGACAATTCTACTCTCTATTTCTTTGTGATCAATGTTTCAGCTTCCACATATGAGAGTCTGTGGTATTTATCTTTCTGTACCTGGCTTATTTCACTTAACATGATGTCCTCCAGCTTCTCCACACTACCACAAGTTATGAGATTTCATTCTTTCTCCTGGCTGAATAGTATTCCATTGTGTATATATACCACATTTTCATTATCCAATCATCTGTTGATGGACACTTAGGTTGATTCCATATCTTGACTATTGTGAATAGTGCTGCAGCAACCACAGGACTGCAGGTAGGCCTTCAACATATTGATTTTCTTTCCTTTGAATATATACCCAGCAGTGAAGTTGCTGGATCAAACAATAGTTCCATTTGTAGTTTTCTGGGGAAACACCATACTGTTCTCCATTATAGCTGTAGAAATTTACATTCCCACCAACAGTGTATAAGAGTTCCCTTTTCTCCACATCCTCATTGGCATTTGCTATTTTTTTTTTTTTTTTTGGAGTAATAGCCCTTCTTAACTGGAGCCAGATGATATCTCATTGTGATTTTGATTTGCATTTCCCTGGTGATTAGTAGTGGTGAGCATTTTTTTTTATATACTTGTTGGTCATTTATACGTCTTTCCTTGAGAAATTTTTATTCAGATTATTTACCCATTTTTTAATTGAATTATTTATTTTTTGTGGTTGAGTTGTTTGAGTTCCTCATATGCTCTGGATATTAATCCCTTGTTGGCTGTATAGTTTTCAAATATTTTCTCCCACTCTGCAGGTTTTCTCTTTGCTCTGTTGATTGTTTCCTTTGCTGTACAGAAGATTTTTATTTTGATATAATCCCACTTGTCTATTTTTGCTTTTGTACCCTATACTTTTGAGTTCTTATTCATAAAATCTTTGCCCAAATGGATATCCTGAGGCATTTTACCTATGTTGTCTTCTGGTATATTCAGAGTTTAGGGTCTTACATTTAGGACTTTAATTCATTTTTTGTTGATTTTTGTATATGGCAAAAGATAGAAGTCTACTTTCATTCTTCTGCGTATGAATATTCAGTTTTCCCAGCACCATTTATTGAAGAGACTATATTCTCCCAAATGTATGTCCTTAATGCCTTTGTCAAATGCATTTCAGTTGGCAGTATTTTTTTTAATTGATGCACAGTAATTGTACATGTTTATGCAGTACAATGTGATATGTGGAAACCTGCATCCAATGTGTAATGACCAAATCAGGATAATTAGTATATCCTGTGGATTTATTTCTGGGTTCTCTAATCTATTCCATTTGTCTACAGGTCTCTTTTTTGGAGGGGGGGGGCAGTACGATGCTGCTTTTATAGCATGTTTTAAAGCCAGATATTTTGTTCATCTTGCTCAGAACTGCTTTGGCTATTTGGGATCTTTTTTGGTACCATATGAATTTTAGAATTGTTTTTTCAATTTCTTTGAAGAATTTCATTGGTAGTTTGATAGGAATAGCATTGAAACTATAAATCATTTTGAGTAGTATGGTAATTTTAACAATATTGATTCCAAATCATGAACATAGGATCTTTCCTTTTTTGGTTTGGGTGTTCTCTTTAATTTCTTTTTTTGTGTTTGTTTGTTTTGTTTTTTGTTTGTTTTCTGAATTAATCCACCCTTAAATGGTATTTTATTTATTTATTTATTTATTTTAAGATTTAATTTAATTTTGTCAATATACAATGTGGTTGATTATTGTGGCCCATAACTGAAACCTCCCTCCCCCTCCCTTCCCCCCTCCTTCCCAACAATGTCCTTTCTGTTCGCTTGTCGTATCAACTTCAAGGAATTGTAATTGTTGTGTCTTCTTCCCTCCCCCCCCCACAGGTTGTTTGTATATTTATTTATTTATTTTTAGCTCCCACAAATAAGTGAGAACGTGATATTTCTGTGCCCAACTTGTTTCATGTAATATAATTCTCTCTAGGTCCATCCATGTCATTGCAAATGGCAGTATTTCATTCTTTTTTATAGCAGAGTAGTATTCCATTGTGTAGATATACCACAGTTTCCATATCCACTCATCTGATGATGGACATTTGAGCTGGTTCCAACTCTTAGCTATTGTAAAGAGCGCTGCAATGAACATTGGAGAAGAGGTATACCTTCGACTTGATGATTTTCATTCCTCTGAGTATATTCCCAGCAGTAGGATAGCTGGGTCATATGGTAGATCTATCTGCAATTGTTTGAGGAACCTCCATACCATTTTCCATAGTGGCTGCACCATTTTACAGTCCCACCAACAATGTATGAGAGTTCCTTTTTCTTCGCAACCTCACTAGCATTTATCATTCTTAGTCTTTTGGATATTACCGTCCTAATTGGGGTAAGATGGTATCTCAGTGTGGTTTTGATTTGCATTTCCTGAATGCTGAGTGATGTTGAGGATTTTTTTCATGTGTCTGTTGGCCATTTGTGTATCTTCCTTTGAGAAATGCCTATTTAGCTCCTTTGCCCATTTTTTAATTGGGTTACTTTTTTTTTCATTGTAAAGTTTTTTGTGTTCCTTATATATTCTGAATATTAATCCTTTGTCAGATGTATATTTTGCAAATATTTTCTCCCACTCTGTTGGTTGTTTTTTAACTCTGTTAATCATATCTTTTGCTATGCAGAAGCTTTTTAGTTTGATATAATCCCATTTGTTTATTTTTCCTTTGGTTGCTCATGCTTTGTGGGTTGTATTCATGAATTCTGTGCCCAGTCCTACTTCCTAAAGTTTTTCTCCTATGTTTTCTTTAAGAAGTTTTATTGTTTCAGGGTGTATATTTAATTCTTAATCCATTTTGAGTTGATTTTAGTATATGGTGAGAGGTATGGGTCTAGTTTCATTCTCCTGCATATGGATATTTAATTTCTTTCATCAGTGTTTTATGAACATGAGATGTTTTTCTGTTTTTGGTTTGTGTGTTCTCTTTAATTTCTTTCATCAGTGTTTTGTAGTTTTCCTTGAAGAGACCTTTCACATCATTAGTTAAATTTATTCCTCCTAGTTGTTTTTTTTTGCTGTTGTTGTTTGTTTGTTTGTTTTTGTTGCTATTGTAAATGAGATTGCATTCTTGATTTCTTTATCAGCAGGCTTGCTGTTGGTATATAAAAACGGTACTGATTTTTATCAGTTGAGAGACTTTTTTGGTGGAGTCTTTAGGTTTCTCGATGTGTAAAATCATGTTGTCTGCAAACAGGGAAAATTTGATTTTCTCCTTTCTAATTTGTTGCCCTTTATTTCTTTTTCTTAACTAATATCTCTGGCTAGGACTTCCAGTACTACGCTGAATAAGAGTGGTGGACTGAGTATCCCCATCTTGTTCTCCATTCAGTATGACGTGAGCTGTAGATTTGCCATGTATGGACTTTACTGTGTTGAGATATGCTCCTTCTATACCTAATTTGTTGACAGTTTTTAACATGAAGCAATGTTGAATTTTATCAACTGCTTTTGCTATATCAATTGAGATGATCATATTTTTTTATCAGCACCGCACTCTACCGAGTGAGCCACAGGCCGGCCCTGAGATGATCATATTTTTTTTAAATTTCATTTTGTTGGCATATCACACTTACTGATTTGCATATGTTAAACAATCCTTGCATCCCTGGGATAAATCCCACTTGATCACAGTGTATAATCTTTTTAATGTGCTATTGTGCAGTTTGCTAGTATTTTCTTGAGGACTTTTGCACCTATGTTCATCAAAAATAAATATTCGCCAGTAGTTTTCCTTTTTTGTTGTGTTTTTGTCTGGTTTTGCTATCAAAGTAATGCTGGCCTCATAGAATGAGTTTGGTAGAATTCACTCCACTTCGATTTTTTGAAATAGCATTGGTAGTCATCTTTAAAGGTTTGGTAAAATTCAGCAATGAAGCCATATGGCCTGAGATTTTCTTTGTTGGGAGAACTTTTATTATTGATTCAACCCCATTATTCATTATTGGTTTGTTCAGGTTTTCTGTTTCTTCTTGGTTCAATCTTGGTAGGTCATGCACAACCAGAAATTTACCCACTTACTCTAGGACTTCTAATTTTTTTGGCACATTGTTGTTCATAATAGTGCCTAATGATTCTTTGTATTTCTATGGTATCAATTTTACAATGTCTTCTTTTTCATTTGTGATTCTATTTAATTAGGTCTTTTATCTTTTTTTCCTCATTAGTCTAGCTAATGGTTTGTCAACTTTATCTTTCCAAGAAACCAACATTTTGTATCATTGAGCTGTGATTTTCTTTTCTTTTCTTTTCTTTCTTTCTTTCTTTCTTTTTTTTTTTTTTGGACTGGTAAGGGGATCATAACCTCTGGCTCCGTGTTGTCTGCACCACACTCAGCCAGTGAGTGCACCGGCCATCCCTATATAGGATCTGACCCGCGGCCTCAGTTCTGCCTGTGCCACACTCTCCCAAGGAAGCAACGGGGCTGCCCCAATCTGTGGTTTTTTTAGTCACAAGTTCATTTATTTCTGCTCTGATTTTTATCATTTCTTTTCTTCTACTTATTTTGGGTTAAGTTTGTTCTTACTTTTCCAGTTGCTTAATGTGCCTTGTTAGATTGTTTATTTGAAATCTTCCTGTTTCTTTATCGGTGCAGGCATTTATTGCTATAAACTTCACTTTTAAAACTGCTTTGTTTTTATCCCCTAAGTTTTGATATATTGTTTCTTTATTCGTGGTTTGTTTCAAGAAATTTTTAAATTTTCTTCTCGTTTTTTTCACTGACCCATTGGTTGTTCAGTAACATGCTATTTTAGGTCCATATATTCGTACACTTTCCATAGTTCCTCTTGTTATTGATTTCTAGTTTTATTCCATTGTAGTCAGAAAAGATATTTGATATGATTTTGATTTTTTAATCTTGTTGAGACTTATTTTGTGGCCTAACATGGTCAATCCTAGGTAATGTTCCATGTGCTGATGAAAAGAATGTGTGCTCCTCATCTATTTTCTGATTATTTTCTCTAAATGTTGAAAGTAGGGTGTTAAAATCCCCAACTATTTTTGTGTTGGTGTCTATCTCTCCTTCTAGATCTGTTATTTGTTTTATATATCTGGGTGCTCCATTGTCAGTTGCATATGTATTTACAATTGTTATATTATCTTGATAAATTGATCCCATTATTGTTATATAATGTTCTTCTTTTTCTCTTTTTATAGTTTTGAACTTAAAGTACATTTTATATGAGATAAGTACAGCTGCTCCTGCTCACTTTTGGTTTTTGTTTTTTGTGGAATATCTTTCCCATCCCTCCACTTTCAGTCTTTGTGTATCTTTATGGTGATATGAGTTTCTTGTAGGAAGCATGTAGTTGGGTGTTGTTTTTTAAATCCATTCTATCAGTTTATGTCTTTCAATAGAGGCATTTAATCCATTTATATTTAATTTTATTGTTGACAGGTGAGGACTTACTCCTATTATTTTGTTGATATTATCTGGTTGTTTTGTATATCTTTTGCTCCTTTCTTCTCTTATTATCATCATCATTATTAATATTATTTTTAGTTTGGTGGTTTACTGTAGTAATAAGATTGAATTCTTTTCTCTTTCTCCTTTGTGTATCTGCTTTAACGGTTTTATATTTTCATGCATTTTTATGATAGTAGTTATTGATCTTTTGCTTCCAGAAGTAGATGCTCCTTTAGCATTTCTTGGGCTTGGCTAGTGGTGATGAATTTCCTCTGTCTTTAAAAAAGACCCATCTTCAGGTTCAGAAATTCTTTCTTCCTCTTGATGTAATCCATGGTTGAAGCTTTCAGTTGTGTTTTTTATTTTATTCATTGAATTCTTCAGCTCCATGATTTATGATTTCTGCTGTTTGGTTTTTCAAGTTACACACACACACACACACACACGCACACGCACACACACACACATTTTGTTAAATTTCTCATTTAGGTTGTGGATTGTTTTTCTAATTTTGTTGAATTGTTAATCTGTATTTTCTAGTATCTCAGTGAGTTTTTAAAGAATCATTTTAAATTACTTTTCAGGGATTTCATCAATATTATTTTCTATGGGGTCTGTTGCTAGAGACTTATTGTGGTCCTTAAGATGTATCATGTTTCCTTGCTTTTTTGTGTTTCTTGCTCCCTATGTTAATATCTACACATCTGGTAGAATAGTTGCTTTTCCAATTTTGTGAAGTAGCTTCCATAGGTATAAACTTTTATCTGTATATGGGTTCTAGGATGTCAGTTTAATATGGTTTGTTGCCTTTGGTTCTGGGTAAGCTCAGTTGTGTTGTCTCCATGCCATTTCTTCAGCAGTTATCTTGTCAGCTATGTCTGCAGTTGCCTCAGTTGCCTCAGCTGTGGTGGTTTATGACAAAGGTTGCATGGTTATGCTGAGGGTGAGGATGCTTGGTTAGTTTTCTGGCCAAGCATGTTTGGGTGTGGTGGACTGACCAGTAGTGCATTGGTGTCTCCCAGGGGGTGAGCACACCACCAGAGCAGCTGTAAGTGTGCTGGGAATGGGTGGAAAGGTTCAACCTGCTGTGTGGCAGTGACACCTAGGGGTGGAATTGTGACAAGGGAACCTGTCAGGGCTGATTTCAGTTGCACATAAAATGAAGGGCTGCCTTGCTATGTAGCAGTGTTCCCAGGGGGGCAGAACCACCACCTGGCTCCTGTCAGGGACAGCATGGTCATGTGCCTGTGCAGTGAGCTGCATATGCACATAATTATAAATGCAACCATCTTTACCCCATCTCTACCCATACACCTATTATTCTCTATTATGATCAGATCTCTGTTATCTATCTCAGATGAAAATTGTTATGTTAAAATTATTAAAATTTTCTCATTCTTTATATTTATATACATATATATATCTTCATATATTATATATATATAATACACAAATAACTAATTTTTAAAGTACAGTACTGCCCCTAAATAAAATTACTAATTTTTTGTATACAGTATCAGAGTTTTACTCAATTTAATCATTTTTTTAAAAACCTAGAATATACATGAAAATAATTTAGTTTATTTCAAATTACCATCTTTTTTCTCAGAAAGCATATAATGTATTGGTTCCATATAATATTATTCAAAGCAGAATAAAAATTGCAAGGAAAAATATGTACACAGTGTAGAAAAATATTCAATCTCTGAAGAGATTTATCACAATATTATTCTTTACATTACTGCAGAATCAAGTCATGTCATCAGTCCTCGACGTTCTGAATGCTCCGTAATATTTTATGGCATTCTTTGTGTTCTATCGTATTCTCAGTTTCTTTGAGGTCAATGTCTAGCTATAATTATTTTTCATTATTTTGCTGGGGGATGCTTTTTAATTTTTCAGATTTTGAGAGAGGCATGTCACTTTGCTGGTGAGCCTGACAGCAAAATTAACCTCTTAGTATTTGTATTTCTATGCTGCAGAGTATTAATAGTCTAATACTCAAATACATATTATCCACAGGGTTATCTGGTGAAGTACTTATTATTATTTTCATTTTGTAGCTGAATAAAGTAGGAAAACTAACATTGAAAGATTACAGAATAAGTCATTTGCGAATATTAAGAGTCTTTGTGAAACTTCCCTTTCTGGTATGATGGAGTAGCAGATATTTGACTAACCTTTTGCTGGGAACAGCTAAATATCTAGATAGAGATGAGAGAGAGAGAGAGAGAGAGAGAGGTAGGGAGAGAGAGAGAGAGAGAAGCAGGAATTTAGGAGACTCTCTCTTTGGGAAAGTATGTATTATTTTTCTATTGCTGGTCTAACAAATTACCACCAACATAGTGGCTTAAAACAACATAAATTTACTTCATAACAGTTCTGGTTATCACAAGTCTAAAATGGATCTTAAGAGGCTAAAATCAAGGTGTTGGCAGAGCTGCATTCTTTTTAAAAGCTTTAGGGAATAATCCATTTTCTCACATTTTCTGTCTTCTAAAGGCTTCCCATGTTCATTGACCCGTAATTCCCTTTCAACAATCATCTCACTTCAACCTCTGATTATGTTTTCATAACTCATTATGTGACTCTGACATCCTGTAATAAATTCTTAAAATTTTATGTTACCTAAACATCCATTTTGAGTGCAAGTTTAACTGTCTCATAGCAGAAGCAGGGCTTAGTCATCCTTGACACAGATTCTAATTCTATACATCACACCATAAAGGCTCAAGCCAATGGCCGGAGATGAGAACTTATAGGCATCTCTCCTGCCTAGCAGACTGGGCTCCCCACCTTCCCATCACTTCCTTTAAACAGATCATTCAGGCATCTGCCAGAGAACTTAAAGAGACCCACACTCCATTCACTTATATATGTGACTAGTTGCTATGCATTCTCTCTCTTTGCCTGACTCTTCATTCCTGCCTCACATCACCAGGAGAGAGAAGACTATCCTCCACACTCATTATGCTCTCTTTGCCCAGGATCTGTAAGTAAAAATCTTTGAACTTATTTCCTATTGTGTTGGTGTACTGAATTCACACTTTCCATCTTAAGAACTAGGGGCTGCTCCAGGCCAGATTTTTCCCAGGATGCCAGAGGAAATACAAGGTTGGGCTCCCAGTGCCAGAGCGATGGTCAGGAAGTCATAAACGGGACACAGGTCAGACAAGAGCCACAGGGCATCTGCCAGTATAGACACTTTTCCCATGTAACGGTCTCTCTGGTAATGGGTTGTACATTAGGCATTAGGCCATCAGCCAGGTGAAAGAAGTACGTGGTAAGTACCCACGTCTAGCTCTTCTTCATTTCCCACTGGCGCAGGAACTACAATTCAGCTGTGGGCTCTCAAAATACACCCCTGCCTTCTTCTTGCAAGGAGGTTTGTGATTATGTTGAGCCCACCCAGATGGGCGGTCCAAGATGATCTCCCATCTTAAGATCCTTAATTTATTCAGTTCTGCAAGTCTCTTCTGCCATGTGAGGAAAATTGTTCACAGGTTTCAGGCATTAGGAAATGGACGTCTTTCGGTAGCCATTATTCTACCTACCACAAAAGGAAAATCTCATTGAGATGAGGCTGCAACAACACACTCATTAATGAGAGAGAAACAATGCAACAGGCAACTAAAAATAAGATTAAAAAGATATAACAACCACAATTACTTGAAGTTGATACGACAAGCAAACAGAAAGGACATTGTTGGGAGGGAGGGGGGGAGGGAGAAGGGAGGGAGGTTTTGGTGATGGGGAGCAATAATCAGCCACAATGTATATCGACAAAATAAAATTTTAAAAAAAATTTAAAAAAATAAAAATAAAAATAAAAATAAAAAGGTTATAGATAGAACCCAAGGTTACCCATGTCCCCATGATACCAAGGTCTGGTATTCATGATCTTGTAACGTCCCCTTCTCTTGAACGGCGTGAGACCTGTGACTTCCTTCAACATGTAGAATCTGGAAAAGGCAATAACATATCACTGTAATAATTACTTTGCATTATATAAGACTTTGTTTTGTTAGCAGACTCACTCTAGAGACTCCCTTCATGGCTTAATGAAATAAATAGTCATGCTGGAGTTTCTAACATGATAAGCAAGCAACTGTGAACAACTTCTAGGACCTGCAGGATGTAGGAGCTGAGAGTCCTCCAGACAACAGTCAGCAAGAAGCTGGACTCTTAGTCATACTGCCGTGAAGAAATAAATTATATTAACAACCTGTATGCACACTGAAGTGGATTCCTCCCCAGTCATGCTTCCAAATGAGAGTGCTGCCTGAACGATGCCTTGATCACAGCCTTGTGAGACCCTGAACAGAGGAACGGAGAAGCCATGCGCAGACTTCTGACAACATAGAAACTGAAATAATAAAAGTGTATTTATAAATATATTTTATTTTTAAGCAGTTTTATGTGCACAGAAAAATTGAGCACAAATTACTGAGTTTTCATATATGCCGTATATGTTCTTCCCCATTTCCCCCTATTGGCAACATCCTGCATTACTGTGGTGCATTTGTTACAATCAATGGCATACTATTAATACATTATTATTAGCTAAAGTACATAGTTTACATTAGGGCTCATTCCTTGTACTGTATATTCCATGGGTTTTAACACATTTATAATGACATTCAACCAGCATTATAGTATCACACTGAATAGTTTCACTGCTCCAGAATTCTCCTGTGTTTCGCGTAGTCAACTCTTTCTACTCCCACCCCTGGAGAGCACTTATTTATTTATTTATTTATTTATTTATTTATTTATTTATTTATACTTTCTCCATAGTTTTGCCTTTTCTAGAATGTCATACAGTTTGAATCATACTGTATGCAGACTTTTTATTTTGGCTTGTTTCAGTTATCAATATGCAATTAAGATTCTTCCATGTCTTTTTGTGGTTCAGTAACCCATTTCTTTATATTGGTGAAAAATATTCTATGTTTAGATATGCCACAGTTTGTGTATCCATTCACTTATTGAAGGACATTTAGGTTTTGACAATTATAAATAATGTTCCTATAAACATTTGTGGGCAGTTTTTTGTATGGACATAAGTTTTCAAATTAGTTGATTAAACACCAAGGAGCATAATTGCTAAATTATATGGTAAAAATATGTTTACTTTTTTGAGTAACTTCCAAACTGTCTTCCAAAGTGGCTATGCCATTTTTCATTCTTGCAAGCAATGAATGAGAGTTCCTGTAACTCCACATCCTCACCAGCATTTGCTGTTGTCAGTGTATTGGATTTTAGCTACTTTAATAGGCGTGTAGTACTATCTTATTGTTGTTTGAATTTATAATATCCTGATGATATGTAATGTTGAGCATTTTTATATAATTACTTACAACTTGTATATCTTCTTTGATGAGGTGACTGTTTAGATTTTTGTCTAGTAATGCGGCATTTTTTTTTTCTTATTGTTGAATAAGTATTTCATTTTCAGGGTGCTAAGTTAGTGGAAATTATTATGCAATGACAGAAAGCTAATAAAAAATCATAAATGGAGAATGCAATAGCCTCATGGTATTGTGGTAAAAAAATATACATTGGACTGTCAAAGCAGTGGGCTTGGGAAAAAAAATAAGAGTGACATCAGAAAGTTACCTCCTAGAAGTAAGAGCAATCCAGAAATAGACAAGCCTTTAGTGATCAGTATTATGAATTAATAAAATATTAATGACTGTGATAAGAAAATTCCTTCTGGAAGAAGATAATATTATCACGAACCTCCAGAATTTTAATATTTAACATCTATCATTCAATTAGAAAAAGTTAAAAAGCAAGTTATATAACTGAACCAAAGGCCTAAGCAAACCACAGGTAATTCAAATACTGATGTATTTACAATGGACTTTTAAAAATGTTTTTGAATAAAAAGATGAGAAATCCATATTCAGTCACATAGAATCAAATGAAAACTGGAGAACACAAGACAGAGTAACATAAATTAGTTTAAATAATAGAGTGGACACAGCAGAAGTAAGAAATATTCAGTAGAAAATGTCCAGACCAAAGAATCGAGAGAGAAAAAAGGTAATATACAGAAAAGAACATAGAAGACATTAGATATGGTGAAGAGTTCTAACACTGGAACCCAAGAAAAGGCCAAGAAAAGTCTGAGAGAGAGAATGGGTCATAAAGAAAAGAATTTTACTGTACATGAATTATACCTCAATGAACCTGATGAAATTAAAACACTATACAATATAAATACACACACTCCAAAATAATTACACTAAAAATATTGACAATATCGAGGTATTGCAAGTGATGTGAAATAACAAGAACTCTCAGAAATTCTTTTGAAGTGCAAATTGTTAAAACCACTTTGAAAAGCAGGCAGTGACTGTTAAAATAGAATACATATTGTAGTAGATGGAATAATGGCCCCCAAAGATGTTCACATCCAATTCCCTGGAACCTATGAATATATCACCTTACATAGCAAAAGAGACATTGAAGATGTGGTTAAGTTAAGAGCCTTAAATTGAGGGGATTATCCTAGACTATCAGGTGGGTCCCATGTAATCACAAGGACCCTTACAAGGGAATAAGGAGGCAAGAGATTCAGAAAAGGAAGTGTGACAATGACAGAAGCAGACTTTGGAGAAGTTGACCATATTCCTTAGATTGGAGCCATGAGTCAAGGAATGGGGACAGCCTCAGCCTCCAGAAGCTAGACAAGGCAAGCAAACGAATTGTTCCCTAAAACCTCCAGAATGAACATGCCATGATGACACCTTGATTTTAGCCCAGTGAGTCTCATTGACTTATTTTGGACTTCTGACCTCTAGAATTATAAAATAATAAATTTGTGCTGCTTTAAGCCACTATGTTTGTAGTAAAATGTTACAGCAGAACGGAAAATGTAAATATTTATAATTTGATTATATATAAATATAACAATATGTATATGCACATATACATTAACATATTTTTCAATATGTTTTCAATATTTTAATGTGATTATTGTATCTATGTTAAATATATGTGCATACACACATGCACATAGTGAGATTCCTGAACCCCTGGTCGTATGACCCAGACATTTCACTCCTAGTCATACACTATAAGAAATCCATATACATGTGCTCCAGAAGACAGATGCAAGAAAATGTTTGGTAATATCATTTATTATTGCCGATAAGTGTAAGCAACTATAATTTCTCTCAATAATAGCATAACAAAATTGTAAGTACTGTACATCATGAAAAAAATAACTATGGTGAAACACAAACACATAATGAATAATTCTCTCATACATGATATTGGATGAAAGACAGCACACACACACGCACGCACACGCACACACACACGTCGGGTCTGCCACCGGCTGACCCGACCAGCCCTAGCCTCGTTCCTTTTGGTGGGCAAGCAAATGGCCCGGGATTCTTCTTTCCCTACTGTCCCCTTTGGAAGGAGATGGGGGGGGGCGGGGGGAAGAGAGCCGGGAAGAGAGGTGAGCACACCGCCGGCCCCAACCAGCCCAGTTAAAGGACACTCAGACGCGGTGGGGGTTCTGTCGAGCAGTTCTCTTCATTATCACACAAGCACTCGCTTTTAAAGGCAAATGGGGAAGGCAGGTTTTTTACATCCTCCAATCAGCTTAAAGGTTATGAGAGCATGCATCCTGTCTCAATGCCTAGCTATTGCAATCACGCAGTGTTCACAAGCGCGCGGAAGCGTGTATTTGGCCAGTAAGGGCTAAGGCAAGGTTCCCGCAGACACTCCCACCCTACTTACACACACACACACACACACACACACACACACACACACACACACACACACACACACACACACACACACACACACACACACACACACACAGTCAAAAACAGTCAAAATGATACCTTGTGATGAACTTCCAAAGCTGTTTACATTTTCAAGTGTTGTGACTTGTAGGTGACACCAGACAGTTTTCTGAGGATGTTAGCAATGCTGTTAATCTGCTGGTGCTGACAGAAACGTGTTTGCTTTTGTAAAATTACATCAAATGTTACACTTATGTCTAGTAGATAATATAGGAGATATTCAGGATACAGAGAACATTTTTAAAAACTGTGTTTTAGATTACTGTAAATAAGTCTATTAAATAGTATGTGGAAAAAGTAGCTTATAAAACACACAAAAAGAGTCAACTTTTCATTGGGTTTAAATTAGCAACCTCTGTTATTATTTAATAAATGTGTTGTGATGGATGATATACAGTTTTGAATTACTGTTTAATACATGAAAGAGATTCTTTTAATTTTTTATACCTTGTAGAATTTCACAAAACTAGTAATGACAAGATCAGCTGTATAATGATTATCAATAATTTTTGTACTTTCCTTTTCATCTATATTTAAAATATAAATTCTTTCCATGTTATCTGACAATTATCTCTCGGCATAAATATTATTTTTCTCATAATAGGACTTTTTAAGTGTTTTATTCTGCAAGGAAATGATAGTTTCATATGTTCAATGTTTAAAGGTTTCATAGAAATGAATCAAAACTAAACCAAAAACAAAAACAAAAACAAATCTCCACAGAGAAAGCTTAAAAATTAGACAGGAAACCATCTTATAAACTTTCAGTATTTTTTGAAAAAGCAAAGCATTTACTAAGCAAGATGTGATTTAAATGGAAGTATACCATACAGCATAAGATAAATGTTAAGTATTCATGGTATAGTGTAAAGCATGATCACAAAAGAACCAAGGGAACTAGAGTGTTTTTGTTGTTGTCACTGTTATTGTTTGTTGACATAATTTACATTTTAGTTTTGGCTATAACCCTGATCCTAAATTATAAATTTTTCTGTATAGATTTTAGATTATTTGGTCAGAGCTTCCCCAATTAGTTTTTTATAAAAATGTTGGAAGTTATTTTAATCTAATCAATGTTCATGCTTCAGCATATATCTTTCAATCGTTTCTTTATTTTCATTTAAACAGATGTATGGTTTACAATAAGTAGGAGTTGCTTTTCTATGTTTAAGAATAACATGTGATAACTTGCTTTATTTTTAAAGCTAACTTGGATCAACTGCCAGGTATTTATATATAGAGGCAGTATCTTAGGGTTAAGCATAACATAATTAGTAATCAGTGTGCTGAGGTAGCAAACAATTAGGATTAATGCTAGCTGACCAGTGAATATAATGAATACCAGTTATTAACCTGTCACATTTTTAATAGCTGCATAATGTTCCATATGTGTCACATACATTTTTCAATCATGTTTTTTTCTGTAAAAAAATATTTGTATATGTTTATGTCATTTGAGTAGTTACATCAACTTGTAATATCTTTGTAACAGAAATCAATGAAGTAAAATATTTCAAATATATTTATAATAAAACAAAAGCAAGCTTATGACGTGGCTTAAGTTTTATAGTTTTTAAAAATTTTTGAATTGAAAGAATTGATTTATACATATTTATGGGATACAGAGTTAATGATCAGTATTTCTCTACATTATGTGATGCTCAAATCAACATTATTAGCATGTTCACTATTGCAAACCATAAAAAAATTGGTACATAATTTACACATCAAAGGAAAATTGTATTTATAATTATTGATCCAAATGCCAAGTGCTCTTCCAGTGAAAAATATGAAGAAAAAAATAAGAAAAGAATATTTGTCTACAGCCTCATCCTTCAAGAAAGAAACCCATTTTATGGAGTAAAATGTGCAGTGTGAAGCACTGTTTGTGGGTGAAGTGGATTTTGTGTAGGGGAAGGTAAAAAATTGCCGAGACCTGGGCTAAGACTGATATAAGGAACCCATTTTGCCTGAAGAACAACCCTACAAAGTAATTATTGTCATCTTAATGTCAACAATAAGAAATATGAGGCCTACACATTTTGCATACATTTCCTATTAACCACACAACTATCAGTTCAAGAGCTAAGATTTTAATTCAACTCTTTCAGATTCCAAAGGCTATGTTCAATGTTTATTAAAAATTACGTAATCTTGTGTCTCTATTGGGGATAATGAGAAAAAAAATCCTCCCCCCAACCTTTATCTCAAAAAAGGTAAATGACACCAAGGAGAAGATCAAAGACTATTTTATTATCTATCCTCAAAAATTATTTCTGGAGCATTTTATTGGTAAAGCAAGCCACTGACACTAGTGCAGCTTCAAAAGAATGACAGAACTAGACTCCATCTCTCTATGGGGGAATTAAAAGTAAAAAGATGGACAGATTGAGGGCATTCATCTAAACCACATCCTCTATCTTCTGGTTGACTATGGTCAAAGCAAAGATTATGGACCTGAGGAGGGAGGAGAATAAGTTCTAGTACTGACTCACCTAGTAATTCCCTGTTTAATCATAGGTTTCCAGCGTCCACCTTCTGCCATTTATTACCATTGGACATACCCCTGTTAGATACATCCTCTACTTCAGCCACATGTCTTCCTGAGTTCTTTAATATCCCCCTCTTCTTGATGCTTCAGTCCTAAATAGTGCTAAAAGATTTCAACCATAGCTAAACCCTGGGATTGGGGGTGGGGGTGGGAAATCATTACCCTTATTGCTTTCCCGAACCCATCCTATGCATGTTGTAGGTAACCCAGTTTTTATATTCTGTAGTTGTTTCTTTCCAATGTGCCGCTTGTTTGCTGCAGACCCCAAGCAATACAAAAAGAAACTGCAATAGAAATTAACTTGACAAAACATTAGAGTAATAATATATTATAATTTTTATTCAAAATTATTGTACAGTCATTCATTGCATAAGGATGTTTTAGTCAACAAAGGATGGCATATACAATGGCGGTCCCATAAGATTATAATGGAGCTGAAAAATTTCTTTTCTGTGTTTAGATATGCTTAAATACACAATTACTTACCGTTGTGTTATAGTTGTCTACACTATTTAATACAGTAACATGCTGCACAGTTTTGTAGTCTAGGAGCAATAGACACCATATAGCCTAGGTGTGTGGTAGACCATACCATCTAGGATTGTGTAAGTACAGACTATGATGTGTGCACAACAACATTACCTAATGATGCATTTTTTAGAATGTATTTTCATCATTAAGCAATTCATGATTTTAGTCTGTTCTGGAGCTTATATTCATTTTACTGAGGCATAATTTACATATAATACAATGTACAAACCTTAGGCTTACAGTTGGAAGACTTTTTTTTAATCATATACGACTATGGAACCACCACTTTAATCAAGCTATAAAACATTTATATCAATCAGAAAAAACTGTCTTGTGCCCCTTTCCAGTCAACACCACCTATTATTGTATTTTCTAAAGAAAATGTATGATTGTGCAATATAGTGTATGAAACATCCATATAGAAACATTCTGTCAGCGTCTTTGTCAGTTTAGAAAATGAGGGGTATTTTTAAAATATAGAAGAGACCTATATAGCATAACAGGAAATGGCAAAATTATTATAACACAGAGAAAAATTATAATTCATGGTGGGAGAACTATATGTAGAGAGTAAAAGGAAAAATTAATTAGTTGAAATGTCCCTCTGAAGTCATGTGTCACTAAGAAAATTGCTTTGATTCAACTAATCTAATTATTCATTCAACATCACTTTAGTTTTTTTTTTTTTTTATCAAAAGAGGACTCAGTCAATTTTAGAAAGAGAATAAACTTAAGTTTTTTAGTAGTTTTAAAAAAACTGCATCTTAAATTTTCTTATCTAATAGGGTTTTCTATTGAGTGTGTGTGCACTACTTTATAGAGTATGGATCAGATGGAGAAAAAGTAACTAAGATAGCTTGAGTTAAAGACAAATTGTATCCATAGGGATATAAAAGCTGCTAGAGCATGCCAATTGTTTGTATTACTATTGCAGCAAAACAAATCACCTCAAAATTTAGCAGCTAAAACCAACCATTTTATCTTGCTTGAAAGTGAGGAATTCTAAAACGGCTCGGCTGGGTGTTTCTTGACTGGACTCTCATGTGTCCAGTGTTGGATGGGGCTACAGTCATCTGAAAGCTCAAGAGGGTTGGGCTCCAAGATGGCTCATGTAACACGCTGGCAGGTGAGGCCAGCTGGGAGCTCAGCAGGAGCAATTTAACACATCATCTACACATGGCCTGTAAAGCATGGTGAGTTGATGGTAGTTGTCATTCTTACCTGGTTGATAGCTTTTCCTAGAGAGAACATCAGATAGAAGAGAGCCAGATAGAAGCTGCATGGCTTTTTAACCATGACCTCGGAAGTCACAAAATCTTACTTCTACGATACTCCCAGAATCAGTGGGAGGGAACATAGGTAACCCTTACCCATCTGCAAAGGTAGGAATGGCAAACACAGCACTGCTGTGAGCTAAAGAGTAAAAGATCATGGATCGTATGTGTTCAGGTAATTCATTATGAGAAAGTGCTCCTAGATAAAGTGCACAGAAAATCAAAATCACTAGAGCATGGATCTGTGAGGAGTGGGTTTCAGAAAGTTGATGTACATGCCTTAGTTTGAGCCAGATTGCTATTGTGTTCATACTGAATTTAGGAAAATGACTATTTTAAAAACAAATGACTTACCTGTTTTTTCTTTGTCTGCCTATTAGTACTATTGCAAAGTAACATATTACTCAATACTTAACAGTTTAAAACAATAAACCATTATTATGTCACAGTTTCTTTGGGTCAGGAATCTGGGGGAAGCTTAGTTGAGACTGATGATGGCTCAGTATCTCTCCTCATGAGGTGTCTTCCTGTGCTGAAGTAACCTCAAGGCTCACTGGGGGAGGATCCACTGCCAGGATCACTCATGTAGCTGTCAGCAGGACTTAGCTCCTTCAAACCTTTGAACTGAGGGTTCTCAGTTCCTTAATAGCTTTTAGCTGGAGGTTACCCTCATTTCCTTGCCATGGTGTATCTCCATAGGGCAGCTCACAACATGACCATGACATCTTGCTTCATAAGTGTCAGCTAGTGAGAAGAGACAGGGAGAGAAAGAGAGAGAGAGAGAGAGAGAGGGCACCAGCAAGACAGATGTCACAGTAATTTAGACCCTGCTTTGAAAGTGGCCTCCCATCACTTTTACCATATATAGTTAGAAACAAGTCACTAGTTCTAGCTCTCATTCTGCACGAAGAAATTGCATAATGGCATGAGTTCCAAGAGAGGGAGCTCACCGAGAGTTACCTTAGAAGTTACTGTCAGAATTTATATTTGATTCCATTTGGGTAATATTTTCATATTTTATTTGTATGCTCTTAGTTGGTTGTAACTGTATGTTGTATCTTCATTGTTCCTATTTTTTTTGTTCCATTTATCTTTTCTTGTACTTTCTTTTAGTTTTTATATTTTGCTTTTCTCACCATTTAAATAAAATCACATTCCTGTTATTATTTTAATTTGTTTTAATTTTTTTCATTACTCTGTTCTTTATGTCATCTTTTTATTGACAACCAGTTATTTTTTTTTCTTGATCTTTTGTTCTGAAAGATTTTTAAAAGGCAAGCACGATGGTCCAGGCTTCTTTGGTGACAGTGCGGTAGTTTCTTACAAAAGTAAACATGTTTTTATCACACAATCTACTAATCACACTCCTTGGTATTTACCCAAAGGAGCTGAAAACTTGTGCCCACACAAAAATGTGCACATGCATGTTATAACAGCTCTATTCAGAATTGCTAAAACTTGGAAGCAACCAAGACGTCCTTCAATAAGTAGATGAATAAATAACTGTAGTGTATCCAACCAGTGGAATATTATTCAGAAATAAAAAGATACGAACTATAAAAAGACAAGGAGTAGACTTTAATTTATATTATTAGGTGAAATAATCCAATCTGAAAAGGCTACATACTGTATGATTCCAACTATATAACATTCTGGAACAGAGCAAACCTATGAAAACAGGAAAAAACAAATTAGTACTTGTCAGGGATTATGAGGGAAAAAAGGATAACAGACAGAGCACAAGGGATTTTCAGGGCAGTGAAACTACTGTGTGATAGTGTTGTACATGTCAATGTATGTTCATCAATTATACCTCTCTGGTGGAAACTGATGATAGTGGGGGAGGCTGTGCATGTGTGGGAATAGGGTTGCTGTGGATTGAATTGTATCCCTCAAAGTCCATATACTAGAAACCTAACCCCCACTATGGCAGTGTTAGGCACATGGGAAATCCTATCATGGTAACTGACAGGTGCAGCCTTAAAGAGGTGATTAGATTGTGAGGACCATGCCCTACTAAATGAATTAATAAGTTGATGGTTTAGTGGTGGCCATGGGCATGGTTCTGAGGGCTTTATCTATTTATTTTTAGTTTTATTTTTTTCACAGAGAGAGTGAGGCCTAGCTCCAGAGACTGAGCAGGGCCCACACCTTGTTTAATATAAAAGTAAGAAATACCCTCTTAAAGACTGATACAGAGTGCAGGCTGGCTCAAGAGAGTGAGCAGCCGCTTGCCAAAAGTAAGTTTGTTACAAAAGAAAGCAGACATACCTCAGCTGGCAAAGTGCGGGTTGGCCCCAGGAATAAGTGAGCAACAACTTTTAAAATTTTTTTTATTGTGTCTATTCATTATTTTGTTACTATTTTAATAATTACAGCTATACTCATCCTCTCTGCATTTCCTATGGTCAGAACAGTATTTTTTTTTTCCTCTAGAGAAGACAATGATTTCTTTTGCATGTTCGTTCCTGTTACCACTCCCACCCCACACCACCAACCTCTGCACAGACACTGAGGTCTGAGGTAGGAGAGTGCACAAGGAGCTCTCTCTCTCTCTCTCTTCAGCCTTTCTTGTAATGCGATACCCTGCCTTGCTGAAGTCACCATCAAAGAAGGCCCTCACAGGATGTTATCCCTGGACTTTGGACCTCACAGCCTCCAGAACTGTAAACAATAAACACTCTTTCCTTACAAGTTGCCCAGCTTTAGATATTTCTGTTATCATCAACAGAAACAGACTAATATAAGGGGGTATATAAAATATCTCTGTTCCTTCAGCTTAATTTTGTTGTGAACCTAAAACTGCTCTGAAAATAAAGTCTGTTTTTTAAAAGGCAGGTAAGGAGCACAGTGAAGTGATGGGCATTTGAGAACCATCTGACTAGGCAAAAAGATTGAACGCATGAGACAATATGTTAGTTCTACAACAGTCCTTTCTAGATCCCCTTAGTCTGATATTTTTCACATCTTCCAGGAATGTTTACCTTATTCTTTCTAGTTTTGAATTGTCTTTTATTAATGTTTTAATCCATGAGGATTTTCTGAAGTCTACTCAAAATTTTTGACTTAAATTAATTAATCTTTTCTGTGACTCATTTCTAAAATATCCATTTTAAAATGTAATGGAAAATTGCACAGTTTTGAGAGAAGTCAGACACCAGAAATTCCTGGCATTTTCCTTACAAGATTGCTGAAAATTTGGTAAGACATAGTAATTTGCTCCACATCAGAAGAAATAAATAGATAGTTTAATTTAGGCAAAGACCTTAATTTCAATTCCCAATTTTTTTTGTAATAAATATCCTGATTTCACAACTGGATTAGTACAATCTCCTCCAAACTTGTCTTTCTACATTCACTCCTGTCCTCTTTCAAAAATGCAAACCTTATTAAGTCAGTTCCTCCTACCCTTAAATCTTTACGTGGTTTCTTGTTGCTTTTAAGAAAGTGAGCAAATCCCCTGGCATACTTTTAAGACTAAGCATGATGCAGGCTAGTGTAATTTAATCCACTCCTGCCCACCTCAGGACATCACTCCAATTGTATGTCATTTATCTAGCTATGTGTACACTTAGTATACCCATATACCTCCTTTTTAGTGTTTAAAATTATTTTTTAAGTAATCACTGCTGTAGCTGATTGTTTAATATATACCTCTCAATAAATTTGAAACTCTCTGAGAGAGTACCATTATCTGTTCAGTTCATGGCTATGAAATAGTGTCAGGAATAATGCTTTGCATGTAAGTAGCATTCAAATAAATATATGTTGAATTAACTAAAAAATAAAGTATGTGAAAGAAAATGTAGTGATTCGGTATTTCTAGATTTTTTTTTTCTTATTTTAAAAATGAAACAAAATCAAGATTGATTGGCTAATTGTCACAGAGACTGGGACTAAACCAGAATTCTAGCTAATGGTTTCCCATACACACTATACTCAGTTTCCCCTATTATTACCGCCTCATGCTAGCATGATGCATTTGTTACAATTAGCGAACAAATACTGATACATTATCATTACTAAAGTTAAACTTTATTCAGACTTCCTTAGTTTTTAACCTAATGTCTTTTTTTGATGTCAGGATCCCATCCAGGCTATCTATCACATTACATTCGGTCTTCTAGTCTCCTTAGGATCTTCTTGCTGGGAATTTCTCAGACTTGCCTTATTTTTGATGATCTTGACAGTTTTGAGGAGTATCGTTCAGGTGTTTTTTAGAATGTTCTCATATTGGGATTTACATGGTGTTTTTGTCTTGATAAAAACTTCAGTTATAGGTTTTGTAGAGGAAGACCACTAAAGTGAAATACCATTTCCATCACATTGAATTGAGGTTATATACATAATATAAACATGATTTATCACTATTGATGTTGACCTTGAACCTCTCGCTGACTTAGGACTTCTCATGTATCTACATAGTAAAGTTAGTCTTTTTCTCCTTCCAATGTTGTACTCTGGAAGGAGTCACATTTAACGAGGAAGGAATTATGCTCCACTTCCTTGAGCAGGAGTATTGATATAAATTATTTTAAATTACTTACCACAGAAGATTTGTTTATTCTGTACCACTTTTTATTTATTCAGTAATGTATGTATATTGTTAGCACTCATAAATGTTTATTTAATATTTTATTAAATACTAAATTTTTTGCAGAAATTATTTCGGCTTTGGCCATTATGAGTTCTTTCAGTTGACTCTTTCATCCCTTTAATATAACCCCATCACTGTGTTTTTCTGTCTGTTTTGGTTTTGTTTTTTGAGTACTATTTTTTTTTTGTATATCTAAAGATCCTCCAGACTTGTTTTGTATATTTCCTGTCTCAGTCATGGAATCAGCCATTTTTTAAAAAAAGCTGATTCCTTTTATTGTGAACAGCATCAACACCAATATCTGGGAGTTAAGTGTCCTCACTGCTACTGAGGTGTTGTTGATTCTAGGCTCTCTCAGCGGACTGAACAATAAAGTACACCAACCCATATATATAGACACAATATTTTTGTATATAACCGTCTCTATCTGTATTAAGATAAAAATCAGTTCATATTAAAGTCTTCAATTATAATCCATTAGCACGTGTACATTCTGGCCTCCTCTACTTTCTTATCTGTAACTAACACTCAAAAAGTGAGAAAACTGATACCCACGATCTGCCATTCATTCACTTAATTGTTCATTTTCAGTATAAATGTATAGACTTATCAGAAATGTTAGCCCATACACCTTTGGATATAACTTTAGCAGAATACAGTTTCTTTGATCTTTATCGTTTTACAAACTGCACTCATTTCCGCAGTTACTTAGGTCAGCACCCACCCATCTTCTTCAGACATTTGTAATGCAGTCACATTGTTTTGCTATATTACATATTCCATGCTTGGCATTCTTGGATTATCACAACTCCCTAAATGATTGTTTTAAATATATGCGTAGATTACATTTCAGTCTTTGTGTTGTAAAGTACAGTGGTTTTTGATAAATGTGTGGTGTCACATATCCACTATTAAAATATACTATGAGATTGTTTCACCATCCTAAAAATTCTTTGTGCTTCATTTATTCAATTTCCCCTCCCCTTATGCTGAACCTCTGGTAATGATTGCTTTTTTGCTCTCTGTATGGCTTTGTCTGTTTTAGATTGTCAATAATTGGTATTTTTATTCATTGAATATGCAGCCTTTACAGACTGACCTTCAACTTAGCACTATGCATTTAGGCTCATCCATGTCTCTCCACAGCTTAGTAGATCATTTCTCTCTATCTCTGAATGACATCCCTTTGTGTGGATGTATCACAATTTGTTGATCCATTCACCTATTGAAAAACATCTTGGTTATCCCAATTTTTGATCATTATAACTAAGGATTTTATAAATATTTGTATGCAGGTTTTAAAATCATGTAGGGAAGGATCTAAGATCATGACTGCAGATCCTGTGGTAAGATTACCTTTACCATTGTACGAAACTGACAAACAATCTTCCAAAGTGACTGTACAATTTTGCATTCCCCCTATAGTGAATGAACGTTATCGTGCTACATCCTTGACTGTATATGGTACTGTTACACTTTGGGTTAGAGCCATTCTAGTAGGTGTGCAGTAGTATCTCATTGTTGCTTCAACTTGTATTTCTTTAATGAAATGTGATGTTCAGCACCCTTTCACATGCCTATGTGCCATATCCATATCTCCCATGGTGAGGTGCCTGTTTTAGTCTTTTGCACAATTTTTTACTTGAGGTTTGTGTTTTTATTCCTGAGTTTTAAGAGTTCTTTTTATATTTTGGATATACATCCTTTAGCAGGTATGTGTTTTGAAATATTTTATGTCTATGACTTGGCTTTTTGTTCTCTGATCAGCATCTTTCACAAATAAGTTTTTAATTTTAATAAAGTTTAACTTCTCAATTTTTGTGCATTCTAGGTCTTTTACCTTTTCTTATAAACTTCATAAATATTTTGTTGATATCTATAAAGTAGCTTGCTAGGAGTTTGATGAGAACTGTGTTAAATCTGTTGGTCAAGTCTGAAAGAATTGACATCTTAACAAGCTTGAGTCTTGTATTCAATGAACATGGAATATCTCTCCATTTATTTAGACCTTCTTTAGTTCTTTCATCGGAATTTTAAAATTCCCCACATATACACCCTGTAATATTTTTGTTAGATTTTATTTTGTGTGTGTTATTATAAATGGCAGTTTTTTAAATTTCAAAATTCAATTGTTCATTGTTAGCTCATGGACTTTTCTGCTATGTTTAAAGCCAGAAGCATAACATCTTTAAATTTCTCTCCTTCTCTCTATCATCTATCATCATGTCTTCTCTGACTTAACCTCCTGCCTCCTTACATGAGCTTTTTTGATTGCATTGGCCCCACCCAGATGATCCAGGGTAATTTTCCCATCTCAAAATTATTAATCACATCTTCAATGTCCCTTTTGTCACATCACATAAAGTAACATGTAAGGTTAACCTAACATATACCAAGGATTAGGACATGAACATCATTGGGTAAACATTAGTCTGTCTATCAGATTTTGTATCCCATGACCTTGCTATATCTCATTAGTTGGTGAAGGTTGACTTATTTTTGTCAGTCCTTTGGGATTTTATGCATAAATATCATGTCATCTGTGATAGGTTTATTTTTTCCTTTCCAATCCATATACCTTGTATTTATTTATTTATCTATCTATCTATCTATCTATCTATCTATCTATCTATCTATCTATCTATTTATTTATTTTTGTCTAATGCACTAGCTAGTAATGATAATACAATGCTGAATAAAAGTGGTGGAAAGAACATCTTTGCATTGTTCCAATCTCAGTTGAAAAGAGCTCAGTTTCTCAACAATAAGTATTCTTAACAATAACGATGATGTTATTCATAATATACTCAACAATAAGATGTACTTTTAATACTAAGTATGATATCAACAGTAGGTTTTTTGTAGATGTTCTTTACCAAGTTGAGGTAGTTTCTCTATGTTACAAATTTACTGAGAGGAAAAAACTATACTACCATGGTAGCTTTGCAGGGGAAGGAAGTGCTCCTAAGCTAGGAAATGTAGTCTTCTTTGGGGGAAAAAAAGGCAAGGAAACAGAATCTCACTATGAGATCTCCCCTCTTGACTCAAGTAGGAAGGCAACCCTGAAAAATAGTTTTAAGTTTCCGACATCCAGAATTGTAAGGGGAAAAAATTATGTTACCATATGCCTGTAAATTTGCGGTATCTTGTTTCAGCAGCAATAGGAAAGCAATAGTTATTATTTATTTTCTATATTTAATAAATTCAGAGCTATTCGATTATCTCCTTTTTATATTAATTTTAGTACTTTTGTCTTTCAAAGAATTTGTTTTTTCATCTCAGTTAATTTTGTGGGAATGGAGGTGTTCATCTTATTCATTTATTATCGTGTTAATGTCTATGTAATGAGTGATGGTGATACCTTTCTTTCTTTTTGCATTTTATTTATATTTATTTTTATGGGGTACATGGTATTGTTTCAATACATGTATATAATGAACAATGATTCACTTAGGGTAGATACCATAGTTTGGTACCTGTTAGTCAATTTCTGATGCTGATAATTTATGTATTCTCTCTTTTTCTTGGTTAATCTGGTTCAATGTTACTGAATTTTATTAATCTTTCAAAGAAATAGCTTTTGGATTAATTGATTTTATTGATTTTTGTTCCCATTTTAATTGACTTTGCTTTATTATTTATTTACTTATTTATTTATTTCTACTTGCTTTTGGATTAAATTGCCCATATTTTAGTATTTGATAAGATGGAAGTTTAGGTTATTGACACTAATTCTTTTATCATTTATAATATATGTTTTTTATGCTATACTTTTTCCACTAGGCACTACTTTTGCTCTATCCTGCAGATTTTGTAAAGCTGCATTTTCATTTTCATTTAGTCTAATTTCCATTTAATTTTTCTTGAGACTTCTTTGATTTATGTACTATATAGAATTATTTTGGATATTCCATCTATATTTCTGTTTTTGATTTCTAGTATAATTCCACTGTGGCATGAGATTATACTTTGTACTATATCTGTTACTTTCAATTTGTTAAGGTGTGTTCCCCAGTCCAGAATGCATTCTATCTTGGTTAATGTTCCATGAGACCTTGAGAAGAATGTTTATTCTGCTATTGGTTAAAGTATTCTATAAATGTTAATTAGAGCAAGTTAGTTGATAATGCTGCTCAGGTCAATTACATTCTTACAGATTTTCTCCATGCCTGATCTATCTATTACTGAAAGAGGGGTGTTGAAGTCCCCAACAATAATGGAATTGCCTATTTCTCCTTGTAGTTTTTTCAGTTTTTGCCTCACATGTGTTGACCTTTTTTTCCTTCTGATTTTGGACTTGGTTTGTTTGTTTTATTTTTATTAAAATATAGTTGATTGTACAATACCTGTGTGCAATATGTGGTGATCAAATCAGGATAATTAGTATATTCATCATTATACAAAGTAATTGATATTTGTGGCTCTTTACCAAGTTCTCCCTTTCACCCCCACCCCGTCTCACCCCTAGGAACCTCAATTCTTTTCTCTTCTCTTAAAACGTGCAATGTATTATTGTGATTGCTGTTTATTTTTTAAAAGAATTTATTTATTTACTTGTTTGTTTGTTTATTTATTTGTTAGCTCCCACATATAATTGAGGACATTCAGAATTTCTCTTTCTATGCCTGGCTTATTTCACTTAATTAATTTAGAAATGAAAAAGTTGAAATTACAACTGATGCCACAGAAACAAAGAATCATGAGACTATTATAAACAGCTGTACACTAACAAATTTAAAAACCTGCAAGAAATGCATAAATCTCTGGACACATACAACCTAGCAAGAATAAACCAAGAAGATGTAGAAAACCTGAACAGACCAATACAAGCAAAGGAGTGAAAATATAATCAGCAGTATCTCAATAAAGAAAAGCCCAGGACTGGATGGCTTTATTGCCAAATTCTAACAAACCTTTAAAGATGAATTAATACCAATTCTCTTCAAACTATTCAAAAAAATTGAAACAGAAGCCATTCTTCCAAACTCATTCTATGAGGTAAACATTACCCTGATACCAAAACCAGATAAAGATTCAAAAAAAAAAAAGAAAAAGAAAACTATAGGTCAATATCATTAATGAAAATAGACACAAAAATCCTAAACAAAATATTAGCAAATAGAATACAGCAACACATCCAAAAAATTATGCACCACGATTAAGCACAATTCATCTCAGGGATGCAAGGATGGTTTAACAAATGCAAATCAATAAATGTGATACACCACATCATCAAAATCAAAGACAAAAACCATTTGATTATCTCGATAGATGCTGAAAAAGCATTTGACAGAATTCAATATCCCTTCATGATAAAGACTCTTAGCAAATTAGGTATAGAAGGAAAGTATTGCAACACAGTTAAAGCCATATTAGACAAACCCACTGGCAATTTGTTATAATAATCCACATCAAACATTATTATGCCATCTTGGAGAATTAATCCCTTCATAATTTTGTAATGCCCCTCTTTATACTTGATCATTTCCCTTGTTTTGAATTCTGCTTTGTTGGAAATTAATAGTTTCTCTTTCAATTAGTGTGAATGTGGTTTATGTTTCCCCATAACTTTCTTTTAACATAATGAGGTCTTTACATTTAAAATGTGTTTCTTGTAGAAAATGTATAGTTGAGTCTTGAGTTATATCCACTCTGACAATCTCTGTTTTTTAACTGGCATATTTAGAGCTTTTACATTTAAAGCAATTGTGGGTATAGTTGGATAATGTTCACAACATATTTAACTGTTTCTGTTAATGGAATTTATTCTTTTTTTAAACTCCCCTCTTTTTTTGGCTTTCTCTTGTTTTAATTGAACATTTTATATGTTCATCTCTTCTCTTAGCATATAAATTACACATATTTTCATAATGTTTAGGTGCTTGCCCAAGTGTTTACAGTACCAATTTTTAACTAATCTAAGTTCTTTAAATAACACTCTGCCATTCAATGTTTAGCGCAAATTACTAGTAACAGAAGGTTCCAAATTCCTCCTTTCCATTCCTTATCATATTTCTGTCATTCATTTCACTTACCCATGTGCTGTCAGCACTCAATACAGTGTTATTATTATTATTATTATTTTAAAAAGTTTCCTTTTAGAATTGAAAATAAGAAAAGTAAAATTTTTATTTGTCCTTATTTATTTATTCACTGATGATCTTCCTTTTTTCATTTAGTTCCAAGTTTTCAACTAACATCTTTTTTATTCACCCTGAGGAGCTTTAAAAATTTCATGCTTGGGGCTGACCTCGTGGCGCACTTGGGAGAGTGCGGCGCTGGGAGCGCTGCAGCACTCCCGCTGCGGGTTCGGATCCTATATAGGGTTGGCCGGTGTGCTCGGTGCGGCCGGTCACAAAAAAAATTTAAAAAATTAAAAAATAAAAATAAAAATTTCACGCTTGGCTGGTTAATAGCAATAAATCATCTCAGTTTTTGTTTATTTGAGAATACCTTTATTTCTATTTCATTTTGAAGAGTAGTTTCATTGGAAATAAATCCCAAGTGTCATTGTTATTTTTATTTCAATGCTTTGAATATTTTATTCAACTTTTTTCTTGATTGTCTGGCTTCTAATGAAAAATCTACTGTAAATCTTACCTTTTTCTTGTTAGGTATGGTATCCCTTCACCCTGCCTGTGGATTTTTTGAATAATTTTTATTCCATTTGCTTTGGTTTTCTGCAGTTCAGATATGATTTACTACTATGGACTGAATTAGATTCCTCCAAAATTCATATGTTGGAGCCCCAGCTCCCAATTTAATGGAATTGGAAATGGGACTTTTGGGAGACAATTAGGTTTAGGTGAGTTCACGAGGGTGAGACACTTAAGATGGGATTACTGTCTCTATAAGAAGAAATACCAGAGAACTTTCTCCCTCTCACTTTGCCATGTGAAGACACAGAAAGAAGTCAGTCAACCAACTGCAAGCCAAGAAGACAGCCTTTGCCGGAATCCAAACTGCTGGCACCCTGAACTTTTAGCCTCCTGAACTGTGAGAAATAAATTTCTGTTGTTTAGGCCAGTCAGTCTATACTATTTTGATATGACAGCCTAAGCAGAATTAGCCATTTGAATAGGTCAGGGCCATACTCTGTAGGCTCTAGGAAAGAACCTTCCTTGCCTTTTCCAGCTTCTGGTAGCTTCAGGTATTGTTTGACTGGAGCAGCATAACTCCAATTTCTGTCTCTGTCTTCACATGGCTTTCCCCTTTCTATGTCTTCTCCCCTTCACTTATATGACACTTGTCATTAGTTTTAGGTATCAAACTAATCCAGGATCATCTCATATTATGATCCTTAATTAAATTTGCAAATATCTTTCTTCCAAATAAGGACTTGCCCTTATCTTTTTTTGTTGTTGTTGTTGGGGAGGGGGATATAATTTAAAAATTTAAATCACTACACTATCTATGTAGAAAAAAAATAATCCCTTACCTTACACTATATTACAGAATGATTAGCTACCTAAATGCAAAAATAGAAGTATAAACCTTTATATCATATTATAAGAGAATATATTTAAAACTTTAGACTAGAAAATAATTTGCTAAATAAGATCCAAAAGGTGCAAAATATAAATAAAATATTGATAAATTTGATTACATCAAAATTAAACATTTTGATCATTAAATAACACTATAAAAAAGTGAAAAAATGGGATCTTTGTCCATAGTATAAAGGGAAATACAACATGTCAATAAGAAAAAGATAAGTGTAACTTTATATTCACTTTCTTCTTTTCAGATGTAGGGGTAAAAATTGCCATGGAACAAAAACATATAAAATGAAGAAAACTGACAGTAAGATTTATTCACTGTTAGAAAAAAAAAATCTTAAAGCTCTGGCCTACACATTGAACTGTAGAGAACATTCAAAGCACAAGGGCATTCTACTGTAGGAATGGTATTTATGCATAAACTGGATGATCTGAAACCAGGCACAGGATATGTATTATCTCAGAAGAGGGCATATAAACCAAATTTTATAATCAATATTGCATATATTTATTACATAAATTTTGTTTCTTCCTTTTGCAAGTCCTTACTCCACTTCCATATCCATTACATCAGATACAAAAAAGTGCATAAAATGCCTATTTTTCAGGCCTTATTTTTATGGTGGAACAGAAGAGAAAAACTGACTTAATACTCATGGAAAATAAAATTAAGTCCTCCATATTGCATCACAGTAAAATAATGTCAAAACAAAGCCAATCAGAGCATGCACAAAATTAAAATAACTGGTAATGTAACTATGAACATATACTAGATTAAATACACACAATCACTAGGTAAAGGACAAAATTCAAAGCCTAGAAAAAATGTATGTTATGAAATAAAACAAAATTTATCACAGTTTCTTCACATTGTAGAATAATAAATGCTAAATTCAGTACAACAAGAGGTATAGAAATGAAGGAGAAATTAAATACCAAATGAAATAGAAAAAAATAATGAATTATTAAATAAATTAAAGCCAGAAATGACTTAATAGGACCCACTGAAAATCAAGTTATTTCCAAAGAAAAGTGACTTAGAATAATCACAATCAATATTTTGAGTGACAATAAAGTGGTTACAGCAATTGTAAAGGTACTGAAAGATGTAAAATAAAAATCCATTTAGCTTGTAAATAATTTATACCTCTTAATTTGAGAATAATAAATAATAATAAATTCAGAAAATAATAAATTCACCATTGTAATTCTAGAAGTTTTCCATAGCTGGGGAAAAAAAATGAATCTCCCAGAAAGATTTTACAGGAAAGTTTTTTTTTTTTGGAGAAATTCTCAAAAGAGTTACGTAAACTTCATTAATCTATTGGACTTTAAGATTAAGGAAATAATTCTTCAGTCTTCATGACAGAAAGTCAATGACTTAATAGGGAAAAAAGTAAGACTGACCTCAAAATTACCTAAAGCAATGTTTAATGCCAGAAGGTGCACTGATTTATAAAGTTCTCAGGGAAATCCTGACCCATATACACTACAAAAAGCCAAGGTTGTTGACAAATATAAAGGCATCAGACAGGCATTCAGAAATGCAAATGAACTGGTAGAATAAAAAATTGTGGACATGATGGGATGTTTGTAAGTACTGATTTCAAAAATCTATACAATAATTATTATCTTTATAAATGAGAATATTGTTTCAGGTAATTGTAATTATTTGTTACTAAAAATAAGTAAATGAGGAATGGAAAAGTCATGGTAACAGGTCAGTAGTGAAAACTAATTTATTTTAAAGATAGAATTAATAATAAATACCTGTAAGAATTATAGAGCATAGAATGTAAGTGTTAAAATCATAGCCAATATATAAATAATAAGATAACTAATAGGTGCGTAATTGAGGAAAAGGTCATAGGAGGAAAGGAAAGGGTTTTAAGGCTCTCAGAGTTCATGGCAAGGAGTTACTTGATTTTCCCTCAAAGTATTTACTCTATTTTAATGTTTTATATATATATATTTATATATATATATGTTTTATATGCACTTTATCCATCTATTTACACTCCATATTTTTATACATCCATACATTCTACAATGGATACATCTTCTATACACACAGATTTCCTCAAATGTGCTTATCCAATATTAATGATTTTCATTTATGTATAGCAAAATTTATATTTTCATATACTTCTTTGACTTGTTTGAAAACTTCATGATTTGAATGTCATTTTTTACAAAAACAAAGATTAAAAAAAAATAAAGACTGAAGGCAAAATATATTCAAAATGTATTGACAATGGCTACGTCTGTCTAGTAAAGATGGATGATTATTTTCTTCTTTGCTTTTTTTCCTGCGTTTACATATGTGTGAATATTTATTTCTTATAAATAAAAATAAAATATTTTAAAAGAAAAACCTGAATAGTAGTGTGTTTCCCTTCTTCCAATACTCTGTTCTTTGCAAATTTGAAGCACTTTTTATTAAAATCCATTTTCGGTTTCCCATGTAGGATACAAACATATTAGGATGAATTAAGAACTTTTGTCAATGGCAGTGAGACAGTCCAGTGAGACTATCATCTGGGTGTTGGCATATCTTTTTGTAACCTACATCAGACTGCATAGGTGACTACTCCATCTAAACATAAAAATGTGTTTTATCTTTCATGTGGTGTGTGCAGTAGTATTTTTTTAAATGTGTTGGAAAGCAATTTCCTACTGGCTTTATTTATTTATTTGCTCCCTTCATCATTTTCCCAGGAATTAGTTTTGTTTTTATTTTATGGTTTAAAATAGTTGAGTATTTATCTAACAATATTTTCAATTCTTGTGGCCACATCAACTTGAACAATTGAATTCAGAGTGAGGACAGAAATGCTCACTAACATCCTATTTCATAAATTGATTAAATGTTGCGGGGGGTTGCTGCAAATAAAGGCAATCCAGGGAATAAAACATCAGGAATGGGATCTTTCCCATACCATATATAAAATTCATTGTGAAATAGAACTTTAGAAAGATTTAAAATGTATTTTAAATAGTGAACATTGACATTCAGAGCTATTTCATTCTTTTTTAATCCAATTCTTAACGGCCTGTAGCTGCATTTCAGAGGCATTACAATTCCTGCCAATAACCTTTCTCTAAAAAATAATTTCAGTCAGTGTTATCACTCAATGTAACCAACAGAAACCAGAAATCCACTTCAAATGTCCTTCAAATAGCTAGAAGATAAATTCAAGGAGATACAAAATGTAAAACTCAGAAGATGAGGTACTACTTTGATACTTACTTTGTCTGATAGAGCGATTTAGACTCTATATAGATCTCACTGTATAAGGAAAAGGAGGGGGAAAGGAAGCTGTAATGTGTCACCTTATCTAAATAGGGTACCTGTCATTTCTGGAATTCTGTTTAAACTATGATAGATGTTCTTATTCAGCAAAAGAATCTGTTTCCTCCTTAGAAAACAGGTCTTTTAAGAGAAAGTAGTACAAGTAAACTGCATTTCCTTGCTGTAGATGCAATGAACAATGGAAATTTAAAGACAGTCCAGAATTTAGAGGGTAAGATATGAACCACCCACAGCAGACCAACCAAGGGAATAGTTTCCGTTAATGTGAGCATTATATTGGCTTGTCATTTTTTCCCACATGATACATTACCTTTAAAATTGTTCACTATTTTAAAAATTGTTCACTATTTTTAAAATTTATATTTAGTTTATTTTTTCTGCCTACATGATGAAATTTGGAGCTTTTATTTTTTATTTTTTTTAACAGAAAAAGTATTCTAAACATGTTATAAAAGTATAATTCCTTCACTTGGCCAGAGCTGGAAAGAAATGGAGGCATTCTAGTCAACACAGGTGAATAGTACTGGGAGATCAGTTTTGTTTTAATTTGTTTTCTTCTCCACATACTCCTTTTATTTTTGATAACAGCACCCTACCCAAAATGCATTCATTAGAGCTCTATTTTCTTAACCACACTTTCTTTCACAGTGATGATCGATAGACAAGTGACCCATAATTTACCAACCTTAAGTCTTCACCTTCTTTCCTTTCTTATGGTTGAAGTTTCATATGCAATATAGTCAAGTCAGATAGTTACCACCCTGATATTCCACAATTGGAATACAGACTGGGGGCAGAGGAGTTGGCAAGAAATATGACCACATAGTTTTTAGTAGCCACGATTGTATTAAAATCTCCATTTTGCCTAAGCATATTTAGGACAGTTTTCTACTTCTTACAACTAGATGACTCAAGACTAATACAAATATAAATAAAATCGGATATCTGATGGGTAAATTTGTGACTAGCTGGAGCAATGGCAGGAATTGAGACAAATATTCCTGGTAAAGGAAAATACCAAATCAAAAGAAAATTTTAAACAAAGTGTAATGATCATGTGAATGCAGTATGTATGTATGATTATTTACATTAATAGATATTATTTCCAAACATGTAAAATATTTTAACAATTAACTGAGATACTTATCTAGCTTATTCTTTTCTACACTGTACAAATGTCATTCTTTGAAATATTTTTCCAGTTTCTTCTGAGGTATGTAACGTTAATATTATTGTGTTCTTACATACATTTTCATGATTAATTAGTAACATGGAATAGGGTGGTGTAGATTTACTCTCTATGAACCATTATCTACAATTCCCAAGAACTGAAACAATGGGACTGATATTGAAAATATGACCAACAAAAGGGCCAATATTTGCTCTTAGCATTTAAATACCCTTCCCTTCAGCTAAAATTTTAAACCATGCATATCACTTCATGTGATATTGAAAAACTATTTTTATAAATACTTCTTCCATTAAACCTCATAATTTCATGCTATTGCAGATCAGTTGTGATTGCTCTTACCTTCCTTTTCTTCAATTGCCAAACTAGATATATTTGTGGCCACATGTCTTAGAGACATGCAAGAATACAATTTCCGTTCTATTTCTGCTGCAACCAGCCTAATTACATGATTCTTCCTTTTCTTCTGTCTTCTTTTACCTTTTCGCTTTTCTTCTTTACCTACATTTTACCTACATTGTCTCCTCTTTCTTCTTTTTCTTCTCCTCTTCCTCCTCCCTTCTCTCTCTCCCTCTCTCTTTTTCTTCCTTCCCACTCCTCTCTTTCTCATACATTTACATAGATAGAAGATAGTGTCAGCTGCTGAAACAAAAGAGGCAAATATAAATAAAAATGCAGTCGTTTTGCATAACACACACACAAATTCTGTACAGCTTTTCTGTTTTCACACACATATGCAAAAATACATGCAAATATACACACATGCCATTTAGCAGAAACATATGTTCAACATGTATCTGGTTAAACTATTCACCTAAAACAAAATAAGAATAACAATGCTACTTGATTCTAAGATTACTTACCAGTAAACACTAGTATCAAGGAGAAAAAATACAGCTGACATATTCATGAAGTTTTTGAATTCCAAGATTAAAGAGAAAACAATTGAGAAACAAATAAGGAGCCTTGCCTACTACACACTTATAATCCATGCAATGGCAAGAAGCTTGTGTGAATTAACCTTTCTGCAAATAAACAGTATAAACTGGCCACAAATTAAGATAAAACAATTATTTAGTTATTTAACATGTTTATTGACAAGATAATTTAATAGGAACTAGATTTATCCTCCCAGCTGAAACAACTAAAAACTAGACAAATTTAAGATGTATGACATCAGACAGAGCAGGACAGTAATCTCCGAGGGAAGGAGAACAGCCCTGCAATTACCAGAGTTCAAGTCCGAGAGAGAGTTTCCAAGATGTGGCTCAGGGAAAAGGAATCCAGGAAGAATCTAGCTGAATATTAAGCTTTACAGAAAAAAAATTAGTGAACATGAAAATATAACCATGGACACTATTCAAAATGAAATATGTAAAGAAAAATACTGGGGGAAAAAAAGTGAATAGAGCATGTGGGGGACTATGGCTTAATATATGCACAATTAGTTCTTTGAATGAAAGAAAGAGGGGTGCAGAAAAATATTTGAAGAAATAGTGCTCACAATTTTTCAATTTTGGTGAATCTATAAACTCATATTTCAAAGAGAATGAATAGACCCAAAAATGTATAAAGAAAAGCACATCGGGCACATTATAACCAATTTCTTAAGCCCAATGAGGAAGAGAAAAATCTTAAAAGCAGCCACAGGAAAAATATACATTATTTTTATACATATATGATTGAAAAAATTGCATTATAAAAAAAATATGTAAAAGAGGTTCTTCAGGCAGAAAGAAAGAATAAAACTCAAAAATCTAGATCCACACAAATGAATAAAGAGCACAAAGAGACTTAACTATGGAGACAAATATAAAAGACATTGCTAGTTAGATCTCATAAGATAATTGTTTAGAAATAACTAATTCTGGATATTACAATTTGACAAAATTTGTTATATCTGCCTTAATATTTTCTTGCATTGCTTGATTTTTTTTACATGAAGAGTTATAATAACTTTATGAAGTCATTATCTTTTGTTTGTAAATTTATATGTACCTCACCCTGCTATATTTGGTAAATGCAACTGTATATTGTCAAATTAAATATGTAGTCAATTTACACTGTAATTAAAAACTTTAAAGTCTTTAAACAAACCAACCCCCCCCCAAAAAAAAACAATAACAATTTTTTCTGGGTTATAGACATATAAAAGTAAAATGTATCAAAACAATTGCACCAAGTCTAGGAAGAATAAACTGAAGTACAGCAGTCCCCTCTTAGGCGGGGCTGTTTTCCGAGGTTTCTATTACCCACGGTCAACAGAGATCCGAAAATACTAAATGGAAAATTTCAGAAAGAAACAATTGATAGTTTTTAAATTGTATACCGTTCTGAGTAGCTCCATAAAGTCTAGAACTGTCCTGATCCCTTTTGCCCGGGACATGAATCATCCCTTTGTCCAGTACGTCCACTCTGTATAAGCTCCCTGCAAATTAGTCACTTAGTAGCAGTCTTGGTTATCACATCAACTGTCCAGGTACTGCAAGGCTAGTGTTCAAGGAACCTTTATTTAATTAAAAGTGGCCCCCAAACACAAGAGTAGTGATGCTGGAATGCCGGAAATGCCAAAGAGAAGCTGTAAAGTGGTTCCTTTAAGTGAAAAGATAAATGTTTAAGACTTAATAAGGAAAGAAAACAAAAGCAAAAACAAACAAACAAAAAATGTGTATTTTCACACACACACACACTGAGGTTGCTGAGATCTAAGGTAAGAACAAATCTTTCCGTGAAATTGTGAACAAAGAGAAATTCATGCTACTCTTGCTGTTGCACCTCAAATTGCAAATGTAGCAGTCACGGTGTGTAGTCAGTGCTTACTTAAGATGGAAAAGACATTAAATCTGTGGGCGGAAGACATGAGCAAAAACGTGTTTTGATTGATGGCAATTGGGTTCGGTACTATCCATGATTTCAGTCATCTACTGTGGGGTTTGAAACATATCCCCAAGGATAAAGAGGGACTACTGTGTACTCTTATCAATTTGCTACATAATATATGTGTGGTATAATGTTTGTTGAATGCACACAATAATGAGATAAACATGTACACAAAATAAACTCTAAAGTCACCACTAAGAAAGAAGAAAAAAAGAGTTATAGCAAATAAGCCAACTAAGGAAATAAAATGATCTAATAGATACATGATAATGATTACTCTGTACAGAAGAAGGCAAAATAAGACAAAACAAAATAAACAAACAAAAAAATGAAGAAGGAAGAGAAAACAAAAAACAGAGTAAATGGAAAACACATAATAGCATGATGATTTAAATCCAATATTATCAGTAATCACATCAAATATAAGTGATCTAAAAACACTAATTAAAAGTCTGAGCTCTTCTGATTGAATAAAATGTCAACACCTAACTATATGCTCCCTACAATAAGCTGATTTTAAATATTAATGTTGTGCTGAGTTACCTTGGAAACTGAGGCAAAAACTAAATTTGATAGAACTGACCTTACCTTTATTTAGACCAGAACCTGTAAAATTACTAAGGGAAAATATAAGTGAAACACTTCAGCAATTAGGTCTGGACACAGGCTTTATGAATATGAGCCTGAAAGCACAAGCAGAAAAAGAAAAAATAAACAAATGAGACTATATCAAACTAAAAAGTTTCTGCACAGCAAAAAAAACAATTAACAGAGTGAAAAGACAACCTACAGAGTAGGAGAAAATTTTTGCTAACTATGCATCTGACAAGGGATTAATATCCAGAATATACATAGAACTCAAGCAATTATACAGTAAAAAACAAATGACCCAATTAAAAAATCAGCAAAGTAGCTGAATACACATTTTTCAAAGGAAGACATACAAATGGCCAACAGATACATGAAAAAAAAAAATGCTCAACATCACTACTCATCAGGGAAATGCAAATTAAAACTGCATTGAGATATCACCTCATCCCAGTTAGACTGGCTATAATCAAAAAGACGGTGAATAACAAATGCTGGCAAGGGTGTGGAGAGAAGGGAACACTCCTACACTGTTGGTGGGACTGTAAATTAGTACGACCACTATGGAAAACAGTATGGAGATTTCTCAAACAACTACAGATAGATCTTCCATACGATCCAGCAATCCCAGAGGAATGGAAATCATCATGTTGAAGGGATATCTGCACTTCCGTGTTCATCGCAGCTCTGTTTACAATAGCCAAGACATGGAACCAACCTAAATGTCCATCGATGGATGATTGGATAAGGAAACTGTAGTATACATACACTATTAAATACTACTCTGCCATAAAAATAATGAAATACTCTCATTTGCAACAACATGGATGAACCTGGAAAAACTTAATGTTGAATGAAATAAGCAAAGCACAGAGGGTTAAATACCGCATGTGCTCACTCATCTGTGGGAGCCAAGAGAGAAAGGAAGGAAAGAAAGACCAAAGTAGTGCAGTGGTCTTACAGAGGGGCATAATTGGGTGGGGACATGGGATACAAAAGTAATTTCCGGTAATGGGTATGCCACCAGTATGAATCTGGCCCTCCCATCATGGGCAGGAGGGCTGACAATTAGCTTTGTATCTCATGAATATCTTTATAAATAATAAAATAAAATAAATTAAAATTTGTTTTGTTAATTATGGATTTTTGTATTAATTTTGATTTTAAAAATATTACCTTAAAATATGATTTTGTCTTGATTATTGAGTGCTTTGGGTGCCTCCTTATATTTTGTTTTCAAGGCAAGTGTCTCACTCACTTTATCCTAGTCCCCCTTCTATAAAGTAAACACACAAATAAGGTAAGAGTAAAAATGTAGAAAAATGATATGCCATACAAACATTAATCAAAAGAAAGCTGGAGTGGCTATGTTAATATCAAAGTAGGTTTCAGAACAAAATATATTTCCAGAGATAAAGAAGGTCATTTCAAAATAATATAGATGTCGATTCATCAAGAGAACGTACTTCAGTTCTTATGTAATTAACAGGAAAGCTTCAAAAACATAAAACAAATCTGATAAAATTTAAGAAGAAAAAGACTAGGCCACATTTACAACTAGAGATCAGAAAATTAGTAAGGAAATAGAAGAATCAGAAAACATTATCAATTAATTTGGCCTGGTTGACATTTATAGAACACTTCAATCAAAAACATAATAACGCATAACCTGTACACATGCACATGGAACATTTGCCAAATTCTTGCTCCTAAAACTAGCTTAGTGTCTAAAGCTGGCTTGCCTGGAATCAAATCCCACCTGCAGAATTTACTAGCTGATGCCCCTAGACTTCAGTTTCCTTTCTGTAAAATTAAGATTAATAGTAGTATCAAACTCATAGGTTGTAATGTGGCTTAAAGTTAATATATATACACCTCAAGACTAATGCTTGTCTCATAATTAGCTTATGTTAGTATTAGTTATTATTAGATTTATTTATGAATACATAGGACTTCTCCCCCAAGGACCCTTGTTAACACAAATAAACAGCAATAACCAAAAAAGCCTTCAAAAGCTAATTTAAAAAGCAAAAAAGAAAAAAATATATTGTTCCTTCAAGTTTTATGTATGAAGAAAATTATAATACATAGTGTGCTATACGAGGGGCCTTCAAAAGTTCATAGAAGGATTTTTATTATCTTTTAATTTCACTTTTCCACAAAATTTTTGAAGTACCCTAGTACAAATTTTTATACATTGTTAGCTTTTTTCAATCTTTCAAACAATTCCGAACCATTATCTCCTTACATGTTTTCATATTTCTCTTTTCCTTTTCATTTTTTCTTTCTTTCCTAAGGAATATTGAAGAATGTTTCATGATCAGTCTGTTATTACCATCTTTCTAAGTACCGAAAATTCTAACATAACAGGTCCTTGAAAATTCAAAGAACAATATGGTCAAATCTTTTTTGGACTCTTTGGCTCTGGGAAAGAATGGCACTGTCAATTCTAGACTGTTGGTTCAACCACTTTCTGTGCTAGACTAAAACATAGCTAGTATTTATATGTAATGACATGATTTGTCTTATTTCAAAGCACAGGTTCTGTATATTTAAAAATATATTTAAAGTTTACTTGGGCTACCACACAGAAGACATGGATTGGAATTAAAAAAAAAAAAATCCTTACCTCTGTTGTTGACATTTTAGATGTTCTGAGTTTGGTGGCTTTTAGAATATGACATTTTGGTGTTAATTCAGCTATTTAAAAATAAAGATTAGGAAATTGTAAGTTGGACCAAATCATGCTATTCGATTTTAATAATAATCCTCACTGTCTCAACTGATAAGTTATTAGACTAGGGTAGTCCTTAAACTATAAAATGGAAAATACTTATTATTTTAATCTGTTTTTTGTATTCCCAATTAATCAGTCTTGGGGAGGTGGAATTATTTGTAAGAGTGTCAACTGAGTCAGGGATGTAAAAAGACTAGGAAAATTAAGTTTGGGGTATGTGACAGCTAAGATGAGCAGTTCTAGAAAAATGTGATTTCAAATTTTACTTCTTGCATAGTAAATGTTTAAGGAAAACATTGAACCTCAAAAGAAGTATTAATTCTCTACCTAGCTGTAATCCAGATTTGTTCTAAAATATAATGGCAATTGCCACCAATAAGAATGAAGATCAAAGATAAAAAGGCTCACGGTGGTGTCAATAGTTGCTGCCGAAAATGGAAAGAAGATTAAAGGTTACTTTGCTGAAATTTCACTAGACTGTCTCCCTCCTCTCTCCCCAGCACTAAAGAATAATCTATTCTGTACAATTTCAGGTCATATTTAAGAAACTGAATCAGTAAATGGCATTTTACTGTTGGGAAGCAAATTCATTCCATAATGAGTAAAAAACTGATTCCACTCATTCATTTATCTATAAAGGAAGTTTACAAAACAAGTTTTTAAAATTTGCATTTTAAAACAACTTGTTAATAGTTGTTGGGATCTGAATACAAGCTACTATTTGTCATACAAAGTATCAGAAATTAATGTATATCAATGGGAAAGAAAAAATAAACAGGAAAACTTCTAATTAAGTAAAAAATGGGAAGCCCAATAAAATTGTTTTCATATCCATATAATTTAATAGACAAGTGTTCTAACCCGTTTAAAAGTCATGTACCCATTTTGATTCTCTTCCCAGAAACACTTTGTCTTATGCATCCAAACTTTTGCCTAAAATTTTAGAGGACTCAACAGTCCACCCATGGACTCTAGGTTGCAAATCCTTGTTCCTTTCAAATGAGGTGAAGGAGTATTTGTACCTTCCTCGGGAAAGATGAATAAACCCAATTATTTATAAGACAGAATACTGTAATTGCATAAAGCTAAATTCATTGCGGTCTTCACTTTGTGATATTTTAGTTGATATATAAGAGAGCGGTTAATATGTCAAAACTTCTAAGACCTATTGTGAGGGAAAAAATATTCAGACTTGTCATATAACTGTAGTTGCTAATCGTTCCTATAATCTGCTTTAATTTAGTGGGAGTTAAGTTAAACAACTGTATGACAGAATGTAATGGACAGATTCCTTTCAGGCTGGTATGTACAGTATTTTACTTTAATTCACTTGCGTAAGACTATCTGGCATTTCATCGTGAGGACTATGCTATTGCTAGTGTAAGGTCTGCTGCCCAGACATTTTATAAAATCTTTAAAGGGAATCATGTGGTTCTTTTTTTCCTCACATTAAAGCACAATGTTGTAATACGAAATTGTGTGTTAATAGGTAGTACACTTGTCTGGGTCTTCTATAATCCTCAAAAATTGTATTAATTGTATCATAATAAAAAGTGAAGCTTTGAAATCAGTTATAATAATTTTGAAGGCAGCTTATGTCTTCATAAGACATATGAAGACATATTATGTTTAATGTCTGATGTAGATTTTCTTCTCTGGACTCTGGATCCCAGCCACATAAAAGTTTTTGATATATGTCTTGTGATCAAAATATAATCCTAGCGAAATCACAGTGGTTACACCTGTAATACCTGTAACATTGGACCAGAGATGAACAGTATAATTTTTAATGTTTATCTTGGAAACCCTCTTGCTTTTCCATGTCCCTTGCATCATCCTTTCCTGCTTTGTGTTCCTCAACCCCATGGCTTCCTCATCCCTCTTTCTACTTCCTTTTCCAGGCAGCACAAAAGGTCTTCACTGACCCCAACGCTACCAATCTTTATCTGGATGAACTCGGGTAAGTCACTTCACATCTTTGAGAATGAGTTTGAGCCCATGCAATAGGGTAAAATAATCCCAGGTTGTTATGAAGATAAAAGGAGACAGTGTATGGAAAAGAGTGCCTTGCACATGTCAAGAGCTAGAATTATGTTTCTGTTGGAAGAATCTAAATGTCGACTAATAAGATGTAATTGATTAGAACTAACACAGGGTTATTTGCTTTTGATTGGGAGCCTGCTAAGAAAGGGATGAAGTTTCAGGATGAAATGACTGATATTACAATACAGATGTACCGTACGATACAAATGATTGACAATACAGATATGTTGCTGTAAGGGCCCTTCCTCAGACTATACCCTCTTGGGCCCTTTTTTCCAAAAACCTATTCCAGATATGGATCTAGGTAGATAAAAGATGAAAAATTAATAAAAAATAGCTTCCAAATATATTAACTTTTGGAATGTGTTGTCAAGCTCAAGTAACTTTTTTAATGTTCTGTTGACTATTCAAAATGTATGCTTTTAAAATGGGAGAAATGATAATTTGCAAAAATCTCAACAAATAAAAAAACACAAAAAATGAAACATATTTGACATATGGAATTAGGTTTTCAGAATAAATTTTTCAATGAAGAAATGTAGAAGTAACTTAATAAAGAAGTATTAAAATATGTGTTAATTTATAAATTTTACAGTATTGTAACTATAGCCAACTATTATGCTCAGTGATCATGCCCAGATAAATATTGCTTTTAAAAATATAAATTCTTATTTTTTTATCTCTTCAAAAGTATTTGTTGTTCGAAGTCACTCTAGAACATATAGATGTTCAAGTAACATGTGCAAAAGTGTATGTGAAATTAGTTACTGTCTGTAAACAACATGAAAAAGACATACATATTTTCAGTAAAATCTTAAGTATAGAATTTCATCTAAGTACCTTAGTATTTTGAATCTGTCAAGTTATTAAATCCTGCAAATGTCATAGATGGCATTATTTATTTCATGTTTCTCTATAATGAGTATAATGATGCAAAAACATTAAAGAAAGTTATATTGAAACATAAAATATATACAGTACATTTATATTTACCTGTGAAATCTCATTTCTAACACCTTTTCAGTAACTCTAACTGTGAAATAGAAAAGGCAACAGCTCGTGAGGCACATTTTCAATCATCTTGAAATGCCCTTTACCCTGGTAATTTACTTTCTAGCTCTGCATGCATTTTAAATGACTTTGCTAAAATGTGAAAGATGTTAAAAAGTAAAATGAACATATCAGGCACTAAAGAAGAATGTGGAGGGAAATTGAGGTCATTCAAATTATCGGTAAAAGGCTTATAACTCAAAATGATGATCATGACAATGAAAAGATGACAGGGAAACTGGCAAGCAACTGTGCGCAAGTTGATTTTATAAGAATGATGTCATTCCCTTGATTGGGCAGTGCAGACCCTGTGAAAGCACTTGTCATTACTAGAAGTTGTATTTTTCATTGTCAAGTCAGAACATAAACCAGTCGTAAATCGTCATAACAAGTGGTCAGTAATAGCAAATTGTGAAACAATAAGGCCTTTGTTGTCCCCAGATTTTTTTCTAAATTAATCTTTTTGGTTTCACAGTATACAACTCACATTTTCAGAACATTCTAATTGCCTAAAATATGGTTTCCGAACCTATTCAGATAAAATCTAGCTTATAATCTCGATTCTAAATTATAGCAGAGTTTCTATTCTTCTCCCCAGAGTTCTGCTATTTCTACCTTTCCCCCAGCAGATGTGCATGGTTTAATATTTGACGCAGTCGTGTTTCAGCTTAAAAGTTCCCTCTACTGTTATTGTGAAAAATAAATAATAAAAAATATTGCTATTGAGGGACACTTTGCAAATATGGATATTTTATTAACCTGGATCAGAACAATTTTTACTGGTGTTCAAGTCACAGAATCAAAGAACTACCCAAAAGCATGTGCCTGAGGTAAAATAACTACAGTAAATGTCATTGGACAGGCCAGTACAAATTGAGACAGAGAATGTTAAGTAGTTTTCCTAAGGTGTTTGGGAATAATATCAGATACAGAAATGTAGAGGAAGCATGAGAAACTCTGGATTTTCTGACTTCATCATTATTTATCACTTCTGATAAATAGGCTTGGCTCATCTGAATACAAAATAATATAACCTGGAATTTCTAAAGTTTTGTTTTGTATAACAGAAAGCTCAAGGGTAAATTTAATGCTTAATCATAGCAATTATATTAACTAAGATTTTTGGTACATCATGTTTTGATATTTCTAATTTAATTTGGTTTTAAATGTTATTTAATTTCAAACTATAAAATGGAATTGCAAAATCTTTTGGGAAGCAAACTGGAAATAAACAAATCCAATAGCACTATTTACACAACTTTTTGCTGCTGTAATCAAGAATAGTAAGCAATTGGTTAATAGTAGTTGGTTATTATCATCACCAACTACTCCAAGTTCAGATTTCTAAACATAGGATCTTTCTGTTCGTGTTTAAGAAACAATGACTATATTTCATTAAATTATCTTTTCTATGTAATTTACATTCCTGTGTATGAAAAAATGCTAAATTTTAAATGTGAAATAATATGGATTTAAAGAATTCTGACTGTTGAAATAAACCTGAAAATATTTTTTAAAAGTATTTCTAAGTCTTTCATGGATTTTGAGACTGCTGTCTTCTTTTCAACCACTTACCTTTAGCCAGGCTCTCTGCATTTACATCCTGTAATCCATCCTCAAAAATTGCTACCTCAATTCTTTAATCATATTTGAGAATCTTTTCATAACTTCCTCCAATTTGTCTGTTCCTGAATCTGTGTTTGAAATCGGCATTCAAATCAAGCACAAATCCAGGACAATTTTTCCATTTGTTGGATTGGTTTTTATCATTGCCTTTAAAAAGTTTCTCCAATATACTGTTCACTGTGGTTACTTAATCTCTTTTGGCATTTTTACTTATCAGGTATTTCCATTTACTGCCTATCTGTGTTTCCAAAAAGGTGGTTTTTATTTCTTCCCTAACTCCAATAATTTTAACTGCATTTTATATTGTTATCTATTTCTTAGTTTAATAGTATTGCAGATTTTTTACTCCGATTATTCTTCCTAGTCTCTCTTTCGAAGTGGAAGGCAACTTTTTAAATCCTATATGCACTACATTTTTAATCAACTGGAAAAGATTTTTTCTCAAGGAGTTACTTATATTACATGTTGCTATTTTTCCTAGGATCCTTTAAGGAACACTGTTAAAAAAATATATACTATTCAAACTTTTCCCGACATAGTTATTAGTGAAGGAAGTAAACTCCTGAAAAAAAGTGAAAATACTGGATGACTTTCAGATGACTTCATTGTTCCTCAGATTCTTAGTAAATTTAATTCATTCCAGATTGGGGTGGGGGGAGACTCCAACTCTCTCCATCTATATCATTTATCTTTTCCTGCATAGCAATTCCCAAAATTGGTGGCTTAAAACAGTAAATATTTATTAGGCCATGATACTATGGATTGGAAATTTGTTCTGGGCTCAGCTGGGCCATCTTTTGCTGCTCTCACCTTGACACATTCATGCACCTCCTGTCTGCATGGAACTTCTGATAAGCTGGCAGTGACTTGGGCATCTGGGTAACTGGGCCATGTGTATCCAATGTCTAACAGGCTAGTGTGGACTTCTGTATATGGCAGCTGTGTTCCAAAAGCAATGAGAAATGGCATGCACCAATGAGTGAGCATTTTTCACACCTCTGCTTGTGTCACTTTTATGAATACCTTATCAGTCAAAGTCCCATGGTCAAACCCAGATTAAAGAGATAGTTAGACTCCTTCTTTTGCTAAAGAGAGTGGCAAAGTCATATATCCAGGGCTAAATCATAATACATCATAAATAATAATTCACTGAAATATTTTTGCCACTAACTTTTTCTTCTACTTCCACTTATTAGTCATCATCTATTCAGAGGGTGGTACCTTTCTTTAGTGATTCAGTGGAATTCTTTCTGAGGTTTCTCTTTGAACATACAATATTTTCTAAATTTACAAGAAGTTAGAATAATTCCTTAATCGGTAGTATACCAATTGAGGAATTCTTAACATACACCAAAAATGGTCTGTATGCAAAGATCATTTGAAATCATAGCTCTGAAAGTGTTCTAATGTGATAATTCATGTTATGCCAATAGGATCACCAAATTAGAGTACCCCTTTCTGTTTTTATCACAAAATAGAATAAAACGCAGTGATGATTTTATTAACTAAAATGTTTTTATTGATGTATACCAGTTTTGTACTAGAGATTTTTATATAACTCAAAACTGCTTACTGATAAATTTTTTACTCATTTTTAAAGAGATGCTATAAGTGGATTCCTTTTAAATTATTTCAATTGATTTTTTTTCAATTCAGACAGCATTTATTGATTACCTACTATGTTCAAGAAATTGTTTGGGCCATGGGGATATAGTGACAAATGAGGAACAGTCCCTGTGTTCATGGAGATTATTTTCTGGTAGGAGAGTCATTTGGTAACAGATATTGGTAGAAATAACACAAAGCTCTTCCTAATCTAGACTTATTATGCTCTTACAGTTACAAAGATTACAAAGGGTATTTAACCTTTATAACATGTCTGATTTTTTTCAGCCCAAACATGAAAATGTATGGTTAATTAAGTTATTGAATACTTGTAAATGTTTTATGATACCTACCACACAATTCACAGGAACTATGTTGAGGTAAATTAATAAGTTTTAAAATACACTGTTTATATGCTAAATTTAAAAAAAAATGCAACACATCTCAATGACTTGATTACTGGTTTAGGTTTGAAAATGATTGATCTAATATCTTAATATCATAATTATGTACAAGGTTTACCTTTGATTATAATTGTGCAATAGTAAAGCAGAGGATTCTACTTCATTTATCTTTCTAAAATTCAAAATTTTAACAGATGTGAATAAGAAGATTCAAATATATATATATATATTCTTGAATACAATATATGTGTATTTATATACATATATTTCCTGTTAAATATTAAATATACTCATACAAGTATGTGATGGATTTAAAATAGGTCGAAAGTGATGAAAACTTTAGTGTCAAAAATTGTGATTTTTAAAAAATAAATACATTGGTAACTAACTAAGGAAAAGTTGGCCATATATCATTTCCCTTTGAATGTGAACATACAATTATTTATTTATTTAGAGTGAACGTATAACAGCTAACTCTATAATTTTGTTTTAGTTCACTTAATTAAAAAAAAAAACCTGAACATTTACCATAAAATAGAATATACGTAAATATATGTTAGACGAATAATGAATAAACAGAGTACATAAAGAATAGAATGTAGTTAGCATGAGTACAATTGCCTTGTTGTTTTTATATAAACACGTGCCATCTTTCTTAGAGACCAAACACAGATAAAGTGAGAATTTGTTTTATGGCCTCTCTTCTGAAGCCAATTCCATCATCTTTTTCTGACAAAATGTGTAACTACTATGGAAAAGTGGTTATCTAGACCAAGGAAATTGATACTTTATTTGTAATTATAGATCTTTAAAGCTTTACATGGACTTTTCAGAAGACAATAAATATTATTTCTAGCTGCTTACATTATAGTTTGTGTTAAAGCAGATAATTGTTCTTAATATTTTATACTTAATGAAAATTATATTTCTCAAAGAGGACATTTTAAACTTATGGTCATAACTAAAAAGAAAAAATAAACAATTACATGACAAATAAAAAAATTGCTTTCCATATGCCAATGTGTGGGAGTTCTCAGATTAATGATTTCTTCTTAATATAGAACATTTCGGATAAACCTGTAATACCATTATCTCTGCTGTCAAGTTTATTTTTCCTGCAAGGGCTTGTCATTCTTGCTAGAACAAGAAAAATTCTAATATGAATATATTGAATTGGCATGCTCTGAAAAAAAAATTAGGGTAATATTTAGTAACTTTTTAATTACAATATAAATTTTCTACAGGTTTTAAGTAATAACTCAAAATTTATTTCTAAAGTTCAATCAGAAATGTTTGAAGCAGCCATACAGAGTTTCATGTATTTTTGGCTTTCCCAATTACGGTAGGTATCATTCTTACATGTCTGGTTAATTGAATCTGATCACAATTATGATATATCAAAATCCAGAGTGAAGAAAAAAAGAGAGAGTAGTATTGCCTGTCATGGAAGATTCTGTCAAATATTTAAATTGTAAACTGACATACTTAAGTAATGTGGGGGATTGGGGGAAGGATGGTGTATGGTGAAGGAGAGAATGATACCTAGAGACAATAAGTATCTAGATTAGTGAGACCCAAATAATGTAGCCTTTAAAATAGGAGAAAATGTAGTTTCTTCTTAAAGAAGTAAGTATGTGAAATGCTTTTATCATATTTTTAAAACCTTATTTAAACAAATATATAAGGGAAAAAGTTACGAAAACTCTAAAGATAAATAAATAGTGAAAGCATTATTATTAAATCTAGGTTGTGACAATTTAGTTTTCTAGTGATAAGTGAAAATTGTTTCATTGACTTGTTGCAACAAATATACATCAGGTTTTTCTTTTATATATCTATATTTTTTTATTATATATACAGGTGGGGTACAACGTTGATTTTCAGTAATTGTGTAGAATGTGTGGTGGTTAGATCAGTATAGTTAGCTTATTCATCATTACAATATGCAATCACTCCTTGTGTCCATTGACCAATTCCTCATTAGCCCCCCTCTCTCTCCCCGTCCCCTCCCCTTTTCCACCTCTAGTTTTCTTTCTTTATTTTTTATTTTTTGTTATGAATATTCACCAGATACAAATTACCAGAAATTGTTTTTGTACCCCATGTCCCCACCCAATTATCCCCCAACCTTCCGCCCCCTCCACCCTTTGCCACACTGGGCTTTGTAGCCCTAGGAATGTTCCCTCCCTCTGTAAGATCACCGCACTACTGTGGTCTTTTTTTCCTTCCTTCCTTTCTCTCTTAGCTCCCACATATGAGTGAGCACATGTGGTATTTGTCCCTCTGTGCTTTGCTTATTCCACTTAACATAAGTTTATCCAAGTTTATCCATGTTGTTACAAATGGGAGTATTTCATTCTCTTTTTATGGCAGAGTAGTATTCCATGGTGTATATATACTACACTTTCCTTAGCCAATCACCCACCGATAGTCATTTAGGTTGGTTCTGTATCTTGGCTTTTGTAAATAGAGCTGTGATGAACATGGGAGTGCAGTATCCCTTCGACAAGATGATTTCCATTCCTCTGGATATATATGCAGAAGAGGGATTGCTGGATTGTATGGAAGATTTATCTGTAGATGTGTGAGAAACCTCCATACTGTTTTCCATAGTGGTTGTACTAATTTACAGTCCCACCAAAAGTGCAGGAGTGTTCCCTTCTCTCCACACCCTTGCCGGCATTTGTTATTCACCATCTTTTTGATTATAGCCAGTCTAACTGGGGAGAGGTGGTAACTCAACGTAGTTTTAATTTGCATTTTCCTGATGACTAATGATGTTGAGCATTTTTTCATGTATTTGGCCATTTGTATGTCTTGCTTTGAAAAATGTCTATTTAGCTCCTTTGCCAATTTTTTAATTGGGTCATTTGTTTTTTACTGTATAGTTGCTAGAGTTCTATATATATTCTGGATATTAATCCCTTGTCAGATGCATAGTTAGCAAAATTTTTTCCCCACTCTGTAGGTTGTCATTTCACTCTGTTGATTGTTTCCTTTGCTGTACAGAAACTTTTTAGTTTGATATAGTCTCATTTGTTTATTTTTTATTTTTCTGCTTGTGTTTTCAGGCTCATGTTCATAAAGCCTGTGCCCAGACCTAACGGCTGAAGTGTTTCACTTGTATTTTCCCTTGGTAATTTTACAGTTTCAGGTCTTAAACTGCCAAAGCAATCCTGAGCAAAAAACATAAAGCCAGAGGCATAATACTACCTGACTTCAAATTATACTACAAAGCTATTGTAACCAAAGCAGCATGGTACTGGTATAAAAATAAACATTCAGACCAGTGGAGTAGAATTGAGAACCCAGAAATCACCCATTAGGCTCATAGCCATCTGATATTGGAAAAGACAACAAAAAAATCTATGTTGGGGAAAAGACTGCCTCTTCAACAAGTTGTCCTGGGAAAACTGGATATCCATATACAGAAGAATGAAACTAGATATGCATCTCTCACCATACACTAGAATCAACTCAGAATGAATTAAAGACTTAAGTATAATTCCACCTCTAGTTTTCTAAAAGTTCAACGTATTACTGTGGTTGTTGTTTCTTTCTTTCTCTCTCTTTGTCTCTCTTTATTTCTCATTTGTTTATTTATGGATTCAGCTCCCAGTTATGAGTGAGAACATGTGGTAGGTTTTTCTACAGGTATGTAAATATATGAAGACAAAGAGGCCTATACACTATAGGCAATGATAATAGCTATTTCAATAATCTTTTGAAAAATTTTTTCATATTCTTTTATTGTTCCCAGTTAAATTCTCTACCATTTACTGTCAACTAAAAAATGAAAGAATGTTTTTCCAACTTTACATCTCAGCAGTATTTACCTCATTTTCCCTAAGCTCTCTTGGAAGGAATCCAAGGAATGGGAGATACTATAAAATTATACATTTGTTAACATGTTTTCAAGTTCTGTGCTGGACTATTTGCAATATTGTGTAATGCAAGATTTTAACCCCAAATAATTTGTACCCTGACAATACAAATATGGAATAAATAGCATTATATTTCATTATTTGCCCTATGATGTAAAAATATTTTGCATTACTATGGGTATAAAATGTTCACATAAAAATTCTATAAAATAATGTTAATGCCACTTTTATCTATATAATATAGTGAATATATGATTCTAATATCTTTATGTAGAATACAATGTAGCATACCCATGTTCAGGATGTTTTAAACCACCTCTATTTCCCAATATAAATATTTTAAACAACATTTTTATGGTTCATAATGCCACAGGATAATTTTAATATTCACATAATGTCCTTAGTCACTGGACAGTTTGCAAATTTTTTTAAAAGCATGCCAATAGACACACTTCTAAAACTGTGAATAAATACACATTCCTAAATATATAAAGGCAGCCTGTACAAATATTTCATAAAATATATTCATACATAATTATAAAAGAATGGAAATGCATATCAATAGTAAACCATGAAATACAATGAGTTTCTCTGCATTATTCTTGAAATACCAAAAAACACTACTCTAGAAATCCCTGCACAATAGTGGAAGTATAACTTTCCTATCAGAGTAAATAATAGGATTAAGTTTGATGTGATTCATACTTTGAGGGATTAAAAATTATGTTTACCATGGAGTCTTTATATTCTTAAGTACTTCCATCCCTCTATGCTACTCATTAAAAATGTATTGCACATGACCAGAAGCAATTTTAAATAACCTTACAAGATTAAGGTTGTGTGGTTCAGTGGCATGATTTAATTGCCTTAATCAGAGATAAGTTCTATTTCCCAGGAGGGTACTTGTTTCTATTACTTGATAAAAATGATAATTCTTCTATTAATTTTTATCATGGTAAATAGCAATTTAATTGGATAATGTATCAACATATTATATGTTGTGTAACAAAATCCTGAAAGCAAAAGAGAGTGAAAATCTTTATTTAGCAAATTTTGTTCTTTCACTCACTTATACATTAACACGCAACTTAGATAATCTTTTCCATCATCAAAACCCTTTGGCAAAACAGTAACTATATCTCAATACTTTCACACAGAGGTTTAGTATCCATCATATCTAAAGAAATAAGAATGAAATTAGAGAAACATATTTGAAATATGGAACTCTTTGAAGTGCAAGAAGATGCTTAGGAACATAAGTTTCTAATATTGTTAAAGCTACATGTGAAGTCATAAGGCTTTGGAAAGAATCTACTGTAATTGTTTGAATCTTTTATGCAGAACAAAAATGTAAATTCAAATAAAAGGGTAAGAATATGAGTAAACCTAAAAAAAATTTGAGAAGAGAGTATATAAACACTTTGTCTAAAAAGAAAAGAACACTGAAATATGGGAAATTTCAGAAGTGAAGGCATTTTATTATCTAAAGTCCTGGGTGATATCCTATGACTTTCTAAGGTTATGGACATACCTGAAAAGCCTAAAGGGCCAGAGAAAGGACATAAATGAATGAATTCAGCCAGATATAAGATAGAACCATGGTAAGTGTCTCTTGGTCTCAGAATCAATACAATAGAGAGTTGTGCGGGGAAAAAAACTGGGAAAAGATAAAAGGAGGCAGTCGTTAACACTGCAAATATATGTGTCCATCGTAGTCATATCTTCTGATTTAACACGAGAATTTGAAATCTAGATTTTTATGTTAAATATCCTAATTTTCAAAAGTGATTAAAAATGTATTATGTGTAGCAATGTAAAACACACCTTAGGGTGAATAGTTCTTACCTTCTGGTCTACATAGTAAAAGTGGTCTGGCAAGGAACAAATGGGTTACTATGACACGTCCAAGAATTTACTGCGACAGAATTTGCATAGCACACTATCTGAAACTTACTCAACTCTTTCAGCTGTGAATTGTTTTGGTTTAATTAAAGTAGAAATGCTAGACTTGCAGAGGGAGAGAACATTCCTTGGGCTACAAAGTGGAGTAGGGGGGAAGGAAGGAGGGGGAGGGAGGTTGGAGATAATTGGGTGGGAGACACGAGGTACAAATGTAATTTGTGGTAATAGCTATACAGCCACTATGAATCTGGCCCCCACATCATGGGCACAAGGGGTGACAATCCGCTTTGTGTCTCATGAATATTTGTAACCAATTAAAAAAGAGAAATCAAAATAAATAAATGATGTAGAAATGTTGGATCCTTTGAGGTTTCCAAAGTAAATGTGTGTATGTGTGTGTGTGTTTAGAGAGGGAAATACTTTTTGAAATGATACATATCTCTTTTGTAAATATTTATTTGGTGAATTTCTGGTGATATACATACGATTCCATTTTCTTTTTTTTCCTACAAGGTAGGCAAAGGTAGACAAGAAATAGCAATTCCTGGGAAGTGTCGATAGGCAATACAATATTACCTTTTCTTGTAAAATTGCAGAATTGCCCTTAAAAGATGTGATTGTAGACAAGTTGATGAGATTAATATTCTTCTTGAGATTAATATTCTAGAACACTTATTCTATCTGAAAACTACAAAATAAAATTTCCTAAAAAGAGAGGAACTGTGTTTTTTATAATCTATGAAACTCTCGAGCATGGCTGGAGTCCCATTGTGAGTTATTATTCAGAGGTTTGTCTTATGCCAAGTCGATATTCCAATGAAGACATTTGTACAAAGAGTAGGGTCATGTGTTAGATAGTATTCACTGAAATTGATGCTCCATCAAAGCACAGATCTTTTCTGTAGAGCCCCTGCCATAGCTCCTATATCTAGACAGAATTACTGAATCCTTTTATGTGTCATAATGACACCTCAATGATGTTTCTTAATGGAAATAAAATTGACATAGTGGTTCCTAAATGGCACTAACTGGTGGGATTGCAGTACTATATTTAACAGGAATTAAAGAAATAGTTTTTAATGACTGTGATATCCCCACAGGAGAATAGAAGGCTCTTGCCAACAGGATACAGAACATGTTTTATTCATGTTTTATCCTACTAGTGTCTGCCCAGCTCAGTGGCTGCAAAGTTGTGTGTGTTCAAATACACGTAGATGGAACAACAGAATGAACCGAAGTGAAGAAATAAGTCAGCAGAATACAGGATATACCAATGTACAATATCTTCAAATCATTTCAGACACTCTATCTTTTATCAGTTTACAGGGTGTCAGAGCCTGATGCTGTTTAGAGATTCTGCAGGAAATGACTGTTAGGCAGTATATAATGTGTAGAATGTATTGCAGGTTTTGTCTTTCATAAAAGTTCACATTTTTCTTGTGGAGGCTGTTTGTTTTTGTTTTTATTTGTGTTCTGCTATCTGTCATGGAAACTCAGAATATGAGTTGAGAAGGCCCATGATAGCAGGATAACTATGAATAATGAAGTATATGCCCATGGATGACAGACGGCTTGAAACCTCTCAACTCTCCTCTCATTGACTTCACTAGGCCATGGCCACCGATCATTTGGGGAAAGCGCAAAACAAAAAAATAAATGCAAAACCAAAATGAAACAGCAGTGAAAACAACAACAAAGATAACAGCAACAACAACAACAAAAAACCCCTAAGAAACTAATATAATATAGCAAAGGTGAATATTACATGTCACTTTTAAGTACCATATCATTTTTAAGCACCATAACATTTTTAAGCACCATATCATTTTTAAGCATAACTTAGTGAAAGGGATTGTATATGTCATTAGTTACCATAGTGAATGAAATTTGGTGACAAAGTTGACTGTGACATAAATTAAGAGAGAAATTACAGAGGTACAATTTTCTACCAATAACTGGTTGAACAATTTCATTCAAATTTTTGCCCCTGTGTTTTACAGACCAGTAGATCAGTCGGTGGAAGGCTGTAATCTTACTAACTCTGGTCATTTAACTAGTTACTCTAAGTGTTAGAGAGCTGGTGTAAATAACCTTGTTTACCCAATTATTAAAATTCTTTCCTTTGAGTTCGAGTATTATTCTTACAAAATTTCTCAAAATTTCTGCCATTCTGGACCTCTTTATCTAAAAGCTTGCAGGGTCATAAGCTCATCATGTTAGCTCCTAATAATAATTGTTACATACTACTTCCAAATATTGAGAGACTAGGAACAACTTATAACATTTGTAGTATTTATTGATCTGTCAACAGCTTTTGAGTCAATTGGCAAAATAAACAAGCAAACAAACAAAAAACACATGTACAAAAGTGTTTCTTATGATACCTTCTATATCCTTATCATACTATCACATAATAGATAAATGTTGTGAATGGAACCCCAAAAGAGAAAACTCTTAAGTTTATATGTTCTAAAGTAGAATAAAGTTGATTTTCACTTAAATATGAATAACTCTTCAGAAATTTATGATGAGTAGGAAAAAGGCAGGCACTACATTATTTTGGGCACGTGGATAGATAAGAACAAAACCAGTCATTAGGTGACTTGTAGGTATTTGGATAATTGAATTTGCTTCTCAATACCTAGAATAATACAGTTCTGAGTTTTTAAAAAAAACAAAAACTCAAGTTCATACCTTTCAAGCTTTATGGTGAAGAACCTGGGCACTTCAAAAAAGAATATGCTTAAGCATTTGAGCAGACTGTGATGTTACTTGAGAAAGACTTGATCCTGCCTATAGAAATACTTATAGCCTACTCCAACACAGAAGTATACGGGAGACCAATAGATTTCAGACCCTTTGAATTCTAAAACAAAATGTCAAGCTTTCCATCTACATTCTTGACATTTAAATATTTCCATAAATAATACATAATTTTATTTGTATTTCAGGACCAAACCAAAATAGCTTCATTTTGAATTATTTACCTTTAAGTTTCTACCCCCCCAAATAATAACAAAGACACAAGTCATTAAAAGAGTTAAAGAAAAACATACTAATTGTTCACTCACTAGGTTTTCCAACACCCACACTTAACCTTTAAATGTTAAATTGAAAAAAAAAAAATCATCTGAAAGCTACATGGATTATGTCAGTCTACAACACTTAAAACTGTATTCACAAAACAAATTACATAACATTATACCTTTACCTTTTATTAAGAAATATCTTAAAAATAGCTATATAAATGATGCCTCTGATTTTTTTCTGAAAGTACTATTGAAATTATTTTCTAATATATTATCTAATGTGACATATATCAGCATTCACAAATAAAACCCTTTATACATTGCATTAGAAAACATTACATAGCATTTTCCTGTTTCACTTTCATGAATAAATAATGAGAGGGACATAGCACATCACATTCCCTCATGTGCCTCCATTTCCAGTAAGATCAAAGCTTTGATTTATATTCGTATCAGTAGTTAGTCTTAGCCTGCTTTTTGATTTATTAACTGGCTCGTGTTCTTTTTTCTCATCTTAATGATATGCAATGCATTTGTGACTTTTGTCTGTTTTTTTTTTTTTTTTTTTTTTTTGCCACCGGTAAGGGGATCGCAACCCTTGGCTTGGTGTCGTCTGCACCGCGCTCAGCCAGTGAGCGCACCAGCCATTCCTATATAGGATCCGAACCTGCGGTGGAAGCACTGCTGCGCTCCCAAGCCCTGCACTCTCCAGAGTGCGCCACGGGGCCAGCCCGCATTTGTGACTTTTGGAGTAAACTACTTTCAATCGTGCTTGCAGTAAAAAATAAACAAATAAATATATAATAAAGCAACCAATAAACAAATTTCATGTGCTCCAAAATGACCACGGTTTTAAGATAAATGGGTACACTGAATGTGTGTGTATTGATAGAAGGTAAAACTGCACCCCAAAATATTTTCCCAAGACGATTTATGAATTGTCTTAAGTTATTCAAAATTTAAAATTTTAAAGTATTTAAATTTAACAATAAAATATTGAATGCTCATTATGTGCTAATTACTATCTAAGACAGTTTGGCAGAGAATACAGAACCAAAGGTAGAAAAAGGGGTTTCTACTGCTGACTCCACAAGGTTTTTGGCTTTGGAGAAACAGTTCAATTCTCTGAGCCTTGAATTATACTCTCTCAGCTCAAAAAGTTTATGATTGATCTTGAGATATGCTTTCAATTTTTTGTAAGCTTATAAAGGTGTTCAAACATATGCACTAATCACTATTACATGAAGTGAAATTTAAAGTTTTCAGTTTTAATTCTTCAAATAAAAATTTTAAATAATAAAAGATTTTGGCACACAAAGCTTCTTACCTGTTAATCTTGACTCAGGAATTCCTAGAAAACAGAATTTATCTTCAGTAGTTAGATTTTAATGAGAGAATATGCAGGGAAGTGCATAATACAACAAAGAAATCACATGTGAATGAGTACAGGGGAACAAAAGTTACTTGTAGTTACTTGTAGGTGTAGTTACTTGTGGTTTCAAGTCTATAATAAGGAGCTCAAAGTCTTAAGCATTGTGGAAGCCAAAGTAAGATCATAATGATGGTAAACGTGTTGTAAGTCACTAAGACAGAAATCTTAATCACTGATGGAAGCTAATATATTTATTTTTCTTATGGGGTGTGGATTTCTTATTAAATGTGAGCTTATTCATTTAGCTACATTTGATTATTAATGTTGCTACAGCTGGCTTATTTATGCACTACTGTCCTTTAGCTCACTTAAAATTTTTTAGTCTCTTAGAAAACAACAGTGGCTTATGCAGCTCCTGGTTTTCTGCAAGTCCATGTGTAATGTCTAATTTCAAAGATGTTCTTCAGGATCTAAATTAAAAACATAGGATTCATTTGTACAAAACCTGCAAGAACACCTTCATTCCTTATTTATATGGAGTATCTGCGTTTATTTATTGATACCTTAAATTAGCATTTCTTTTTAAACATATATTTTAATTAAAAAATAGTAATTGTGTGTATTTTCGGGGCACAATATGATGTTTTAATGTATGTATACATTGTAGAAAGAGTAGTTCAAGCTAATTAACATATCTATCACATCACCAACATCATTTTTGAGTGGTGAGAACGCTGAAAATTTATTCTTTAGCCATTTGGAAATATAAATACATTAGTTATTCACAACATCCAAGATATGGAAGCCACTTGTGTCCACATACAGATGAATATATATATAATATGTGTGTGTGTGTGTATATATAAAATATATCTATGTGTTTGTATATGTGTGTATATATATATAAAATATATGTGTGTGTGTGTGTTTGTGTGTGTGTATATATATATATATATATATATATATATATATATTTAAAAATGTGGTATATATACACAAGGAATACCATACAGTATTTAAAAAGAAGGAGTTTTTCCCCCCCAAGATGGCTGACTAGAGAGGTCTGGCACTAGTCCCCTCCCCATAAAAAGAGACCAAAACAACAGACAAACAAATACATTTAGACTGGAAAGACTGAGCTAATACACTGCAGAGCACCAGGACAGTGATGAGTTCCTTGTGAAGCACAGAAAGGAACAGTGCCGGAAAGAGCAGAGCAAGGCATCCAGCCTCTGCCCTACTACAGGGACCAGCCCCGACAGAAGCTGGAAAAGAACCCAGCTGTCCCCACAGCCACCACTAATGTCAGCAATCCCCACAACAAGAGTCTCCTAATTTGGGGGACCCAGGCACAGCTGGAGAGTAGCCAGCAGTTAGGATAGCTGCACAGTCTCATAGTAGAAACCCAAGGAGATTAAATCCCCTCCTGCCCTGAGCAGCTGAGACACAGCACTGCCTGGGAGCTGAAGCCGCAGCAGGCATGTGCCCTGAGCTGAGCCCAGTGAGTCTGACTCTTTTGTCTGGAGGCCCTGCCTGCATTCTACTGTGCTCACATGGGAGCCATTGGGCCCATGGCCCAAGGTGTCTGGAGCTTAGGGCAGAGAGAGAGACTGAGACCCCAGCCTCTGAACCCATGTAGCACCTCCTCCCTGCCAAGACAAGCAGGCATCTTGCTGAGTGAAAAAGCTGCCACAGTGTGGTGGCTCCACAGATGTGAGGTCTGCCCTGCATAGTCCTTGGGGACCAAACCCCCAAGTGCCCACATGGACCACAGCAAGCCCAGCAGTAGCACCACCTTTCCCCATGACCCTTCACACATTTGCCTGGGTGCCAATAGTACCACAACCCCAGCCTAGACCAGACAGAAGGACCAAGACTCCAGTGTCTGAGCCTGTATTACCCTCCCCCCGCTCCCTACAGGTAGTCAGGCCAAACCAGCTGGGGGCAGAACCACTAGTAAGCAGTTCTTCCCTATGTCTGTGTGTAGTAGCCCTGCACAACTCTTGGTCTTGCTGAGCCCATGAGTGCCATGCAGACAGCAGAACTGGCAGTGGTCCCTACCCCCCGCACAGCCCTCCACAACTCTAAGGAGCTTCTGGGTTCCTGCAGCATCTGTGCAGGCTTGCTCCAGACTGAACAGACAATCCAATAGTCCTCTACAGAGCTTCCGCGACCTGCTGCAATGGTATCCATTTGCTCCCAGACCAACAGCAGACCAGGTAGGGGCTCTGGTAACCCAAGGCAGTCCTCTGCAGAGCTGCTGGCCTCAATTTCACCCTTGCAGGCTTACATCAGGCTCAACGGCTGCTTAGGTGGCCACCTTCAGAGCTGTCAGGCCCTACAGCAGCTGTGTACACCTACTCCAAAACCAACAGCTGATTGGGTGGCAGCTTTTTCTCCCTATAGTATGACCCTAGAAAGCTTCTGGGTCCTGAAGCATCCATACAGGCTTGCTCCAGGTGCAATAGTTGAGCCAGTGGCCTTCTACAGTTCTTCTATAGTTGAGCTGCCAGGATCTCCTGCAACAGTGAACATCTGTTCACTGACTGACAGAGGATCATCCACTCCAACAAGAAACTACCAAGGGCCCCAATTCCTAGGCCCCAAAGACACACACAGACAACTGTAAGACTGAATATAGTTGAAGATCAAAACTTAAAATGATTGACCTGATTGTCAATATAGAATACTTCTACAGGAAAGAGTCTCCTCCTTCAAAAGCCACTCCTAGAATTAGAAGTGACTACACCACCAGATGCTCAGATGTCAGCATAGAGATATGAGAAGCATGAAAAAACAAAGAAGCTTGACTCCCCCAGAAGAAGACTACAGCTCTCCAATACCAGACCCCAAGCAACAAAACATTGATAAATTGCCTGAAGAGGATTCCCAAAAGGCAATACTAAGAATTTTCAAAATAATGGATGAAGAAATAGAAATCACAGTGAATTCAAAAAGAAAATTGAGGACATGTATGAGACACTCAACAAAGAGATAGAAACAATAATAAAAAAGAAAATCAAGCAGAGATCCTGGAACTGAAGAATTCATTCAATGAAATAAAAACAATAACTGACAACATAAGCAGGAGGCTAGAACAAGCAGAAGAAAGAATCACTGAAGTAGAAGACAGGCTTTTTGAATTAACACAGAGGACCAAAAAACAGGAAAAAGAATTTTAAAAAATGAAGAAAAGTTATGAGATCTTTCTGATAACCTTAAATGTACAAACGTCCACACTACGGATGTACCAGAAGGTGAAGAGAAAGGAAAAGGCATTGAAAACCTTTTTAATGAAATAAAGCTGAAAACTTCCCCAAATATTGTGAGAGATACAGTCTTACAGATCCAGGAATCTCAAACATCCCCAACAGATTCAACCCAAAAAGGACCCCTTGAGACATATTGTAGTCAAATCATCAAAAGTCAAAGACAAAAAAAGAATTCTAAAAACAAAAGCATCAAATCACCTATAAAGGAATCCTCATCAGGCTAAAAGCAGATTTCTCAACAGAAATCCTACAAACCAGGAGAGAGCGGGATGACATATTCAAAGTGCTAAAAGAAAAAAAAAGAAAAAAGAAAAAAATCTCCCTGCCAACCAATAATTCTATATCCAGCAAAGCTTACCTCCAAAGATGAAGAAATAGTGTCTTCCCCAGACAAACAAAAACTGTGGGAATTCACCACTACAAGACCTGCCCCTTAACAAATCCTCAAGGGAGTCCTACATCTGAAATTGAAAGAGAGATATATGTCACATAAATATATGAGAAAGAATAAAAACTGCTAGTAGAACAAATACACAAGTGGGAAAGAGAAAAAACATATATTTTGCCACTGCAAAAAACACCGAACAGCAAAGATAAAGAATAAAAGGGAAAAAAAGGAACATAAGAAATATAAAACAATTATAAAGAAACTAACAAAATGGCAGGAATAAGGGAAAATCTTTCAACAACAACCTTGAATGTAAATGGATTAAATCCCCTACTTAAAACATATATGGATTGGATTTAAAAAACTAGACCCAAATATATGCTGCCTACAAGAAACTCATTTTATCAATAAAGACACATGTGGACTAATAGTGAAGGGTGGGAAAAACACTTTCCATGCAAATGGAAACCCAAAACAAGGAGGAGTTGCCATACTTATATCAGATAAAATAGACTTCAAACCAATAACTATAAAACAAGACAAAGAAGGACACTCTATAATGATAAGAGGATCGATGAGCAAGAAGATATTACAATCATAAATGTATATATATGCACCCAACATCAGAGCACCCAGATATATAAAGCAGCTATTACTAGATACAAGGGGAGAGATAGACCCCACTACAGTGATAGCTGGGGACTTTTGCACACCATTGTCAGCATTGGACAGACTATCTAGACAAAAAAATTAGCAGAGAAATATTGGATGTAAGCAGCACTTTAGACCAAATGGACTTGAAAGATATTACAGAACATTTCATCTAACAATGAAAGAATATACATTCTTCCAATCAGTATTGATCATTCTCCAGGTCAAACCATAGGCTAGGCCAAAATCAAGTCTCAAAAAATTTAAAAATATTGAAATCATACCAAGTATAATTTCAGACCACAATGGAAAAAAATTAGAAATTAACAACAAACAAAGCCTTGGAAACTATACAAATTCATGGAAACAAAACAACATGCTCATGAAGGACCAGTGGGTCAAAGAAAAGATAAAGTGGGAAATAAAAAAATTCCCTGAAAAAATGAAAGTGCAAGCACACCTTACCAAAAATTAAGGGATGCTAGAAAAGCAGTACTAAGAGGGAAGTTTATTGAAATAAGTACTTAAATCAAAAGAATAGAAAGTCTTCAAATAAACAACCTAATGTTAAATCTCAAATAACTAGAAAAACAAAAAAATCCAATCCCAAAGTTAGTAGATGGAAAGAAATGATTATAATCAGAGCAGAACTAAATGAAATAGAAACCAAAAGAACTGTACAAGACCTAAGTTAAAAAAAAATCAGAAATGAAAAAGGAGATATTGCAATCAGTACCACAGAAGTATAAAGAATAATTAGAGACTATTATGAATAACTATATGCCAACAAAATTGAAAATCTTGGAGAAAATGGATAAATTTCTGGATACATACAAACTACCAAGACTGAACAAAGAGAAAACAGAAAACCTGAACAGGCCAATACATAGCAACAAGATTGAAGCAGTAATCAGCACTTTCCAAACAAAAAAGCCCAGGACCATATAGCTTCACAGCTGTATTCTAACAAAATATAAAGAAGAATTAATACCAATCCTTTCCAAACTACACCAAAAAATGGAAACATGACCCAAACTCATTCTATGAGGCCAGCATCACTCTGATAACCAAAATCAGACAAAGACACAACAAAAAAGAGAAAGCTATGGGTCAATATCCTGGATGAACATAGAAGCAAAAACCTTCAACAAGATATTAGCAAACAATACAACAGCACATCAAAAAAATTATACACCGCGATCAAGTGAGATTCATCCCAGGGACACAAGGATGGTTCAACATACATGATGTGGATTGAATTGCATCCCCCAAGTTTTATGTATTAGAAGCTTGACCTCCATTGCGACTGTTGAGGGTAGGAAATCCTGTTATGGTAATTGAAAGGTGAGGCCTTCAGGTGATTAGATTCTTAGGACCATGCTCTAATGAGTGGATTAATAATGGTGGTCATGAGCATAGTTCTGAGGATTTTAAAAAGAGAGTTCAGGAGAGTCTCTCTCTCTGTCTGATTCTGCCATCTCTCAATGTGTCACGGAAGCCACCACCAGGGAAGGCCTTCACCAGTTATGTTCCCTGGAATTTGGACTTCCAGCCACAGAAACTGTAAGCAGTAAATTTCATTTTCTTATAAATCACCCAGTTCCATGTAATTTTGCTATCGGCAACAGTAATGGACTAATACAATATGCAAATTAATAAATGTGATACATTTTTTTAATTAAAAAATCAAGAACAAGAACTATATGATCATCTCAATAGACATAGAAAAACCATTTGACAAAATTTGTCATCCCTTCCTAATAAAGTCTGTCAACAAAATAGGTATAGAAGGAAAGAATTTCAACACAATAAAAGCCATATATGACAAACCCACCAGCAACATCATCCTGAATGGGGAAGAGCTTTTCCTTTAAGAACAGGAACAAGACAAGGATGCCCAGTCTCAACACTCCTATTCAACATAGGGTTTTAAATATTAGACACAACAATCAGGCAAGAGAGAGAAATAAAGGGCATCCAGACTGGAAAAGATGAAGTAAAATTTCCCCTCTTCCCAGATGACATGCTCCTAAATATAGAAAAACCTATAACCTCTACTGAACAAATCCTAGAGCTGATGAACAAATTCAGTAAAGTTTCAGGATACAAAATCAATGCATAAAAATCAGTTGCATTCTTATACATCAACATTGACAAGCAAAAAGAGAAATCAAGAAAGCAAGCCCATTTACAGTAGCTACCAAAAGAATAAAATAACTAGGAATAAACTTAACCAAAGAGGTGAGAGGAATTCACTGCTGAAAGAAACTAAAGAGGACACCAAAAGATAGAAAGACATTCCATGTTCATTAATTGGAAGAATTAATGGTGTGAAAATGTCCATACTACCCAAAGCAATCACAAATTCAATACAATCCCCATCAAAATACCAATGACATTCTTTACAGAAATAGAGAAACAATCCTAACATTCACATGGCGCAACAAAAGACTCCAAATAACCAAAACAATCCTGAGAAAAATAAAATAAAACAAAGCCAGAGGCATTACACTACCTGACTTCAAATTATACTTCAAATTATACTACAAACTATACTACACAAATTATACTACAAAACAGCATGGTATTGGCATAAAAATAAGACACAGGGACCAATGGGACAGAATAGAGAACCCAGAAATCAACCCATGTACTTATTGCCAACTGATCTTCTACAAAGGCACAAAGTACCTGCACTGGGGAAAGGACAGCCTCTCCAGTAAATGGTGCTGAAATGGGAAAACTGGATATCCATGTATAAAAGAATAAAACTAGACCTATACATCTCACCATATACCAATAACAACTCAAAATGGATTAAAGACTTAAGTATAAGACCTGAAACTATACAACTCCTAGAAGAAAACATAGGGGGAAACACTTCAGGGAGTAAGACTGGACAAAGACTTTATTAATAAGACCTCAAAAGCTCAGGTCACAGAAGAAAAATAATTAAATCATATTATATCAAACTAAACAGTTTCTTCACAGAAAAAAAATAAATAAAAACCACAATCAATAGAATGAAAAGGCTTCCTACAGAATGGGAGATAATATTTGCAAACTATACTTCCAACAAAGGATTAATATCCAGAATACACAAGGAACCCAAACAACTTCAGAGTAAAAATAAACACATGATTCGATAAAAAATGAGCAAAGGAACTGAACAGACATTTTTCAAAGGAAGACATACAGATGGCCAACAGGTACATGAAAAAATGCTCGACATCACTAATCATAAGGGAAATACAAATCAAAACCACATTGAGATATCATCTCACCCCAGTTAGATTGGCTATTATCGAAAAGACAGGGAATAACAAATGCTGGCAAAGATGTAGAGAAAGGGGAATTCTTCTGCAATATTGGGGGATTGTAAATTAATACATCCAATTTGGAAAACAGTATGCAGGTTTCTCAAACAACTGCAGATAAAACTACCATGTGAACCAGCAATCCCACTATTGGGTATATACCCAAAGGAAGAGGAATCGTCATGTTGAAGAGATATGGGCACTACCATTTTCATTGCAGCTCTTTTTACAATAGCCAAGATTTGGAACCAACCTAAATATCTATCAATGGACAAGAGGATAAGGAAAACGTGATATATATATATATATACACACACAGTGGAATACTACTCTGCCAACAAAAAGAATAAAATTCTGCCATTCACAGCAACATGGATGAACTTAGAGAAAATTATGTTAAGTGAAATAAGCCAGGCACAGAAAGAGAAATACTGCATGTCCTCACTCATAAGTGAGAGCAAAGAGAGAGGGAAGGAAGGAGGGAAGGTAGGTAGGTAGGGAGGGAGGGAGGAAGGAAGGAAGGATGAGAGAAAGAAAAGAAAGTGATCACAAAAACATATTGAACATTCAGAAGGAGAGAACAGAACTATGGTTACTAGAGGTGGGAAAAAGGGAAGGGGAGGGGAGTTAAAGAGAAATTGGGTAATGTACACAAAGAATAATTACACTTTGTAATGATGAACATAATAGTATTGATTGGATCATCACATATTTTACACAAATACTGATAGTCAGCTCTGTACCCCATAAATATGTATCAACAATTATGCTTCAATAAAAAAAAATTCACTCTGGAAAAATAAAAGAAGGAAATTCTGGCATTTGTGACAACATCTATGGAACTAGAAGACATTATACCAGTGAAATAAGCAACATGTGAAAAGACAAATACTGTATATGTGGAATTAAAGGAAGTTGATTGCACAGAAACTGAGAGTGGAAAGTTGATTAACTGAGTCTGGAGAGAGGGGGAGAGATGAGGAATGGGCAGATGATCAAAATTTGCAAAGTCTCAGACTAGGAAAATCGTTTTTTTGGTCTATTGCATCGCAATGAGCATTTCTTGAATTTCTGTACCATTTCCTAGGGCTATAGGATGAAAAAGGCAGGCACTGAATCCACACCTAGCTTATGATCAGTTGAGAAAAAAGTAGCCCATTTATAAGTTTTCATTTATTATTCACTTAAACAACATTGAATTCATCAAGAAATGATACTGATTATCTCTGTATAAGACACCAAGCACAGTCATTGGAGATACAAGTAATTAGACAGAAGTAGTCTCTACCCCTACAGAGCATACATTTTAGTGGGAGGGACAGATTTAAATAATTAATTACACAATAACTATTAAATGATAAGCTCAATAAATGAAGAAGTAATGTAAGCTACTACAAAAGTGTACAAGAGAGTAGTCACACATAGTCTGAAGGAAATTTTTCTTTAGGAAATATTTTAGTTGAGAACTGATGGATGAATAAAAATTAACTTGGTGAAACTTCAGAGATGATAAACATTGTAAACACAGAGAAAAGCATATGCAAAGACATTGAGTTAGGAAGGAGTACAGCTCACTCTAAGAACTGGAAGGATGCCGGTCTAGCTGGAGTATAGAGAGCAAGAGGCAGAAAAAAGCAGAGGAATTGACAAGGCTACTAGTTCCTACTAGTTCCACTGTGATTGCACGAGTGAAGAGAACACCATTTACATTGAATGTGTGAATATGCTTGTTGCTCTCTGGTTATAGTATTTGCATTTTCTGGCATAGCTGCAATATAAGACATAAATGCATTCCTGAGATTTCTCCAGATTTTTTGTTTTGTTTTGTTTGCCCCCTCCCCCTGCCCACACAAGTACATTACAGGAGATGGGATTTGCAAACATGAGAAAAATGTCCAAGATGTCAGGAAGTTGTTGGTTCTATCACCTAAAATTGTTTCTTGGCCCTGACAGTTTGCCCTTGGGTGTAGAAGTTATGTTTAATTCAAAATGCCAATTGTCCTTGAGGGACCATTGCTTACTCTGCACAACAACAGACAAGGTATCTTTCCAGGAGGAGTCAAACATTTCACAGTAAATCTATGACTATAGATATTTATTTCTATTGTGGACAAACTTCTTAGAAGTTGTCTAAGAAGCTTCTTAGAAACTCCTATTAGAAGCACAAACTTTTATTGTGGAAATCTTCTAAGATTAAGTCTAGATATTCCCCCACTGTGTTCTTATCCATATAATCTTTTGCTCATTGCAAAACCTTGTCTATCCAGCATTGAATGCTGAAAAGTTATAACTCACTTGTATAACAGTTGCAAATATGTTAGACTGCTTGGTGTAACATATAGTAATATTTTATTTTTCTGGAGGATATCAGAAATCTTCTTAAATTTCCATACTGATTCAGAAGTATCATCCCCAAGAAAGCCACCAGTTGGCATATCATTTACAATCTCCAGTTTTTTCATATCCCTTCCATTTCCAGCTCAAATCTCTGTGTCACAGTAGAAGTTTTGTAAAAATCAACTAACTTATTTTTATATCATCATAATATGGCTCTGGTATTGGTATATAGTGCTACCTGACTCAATTACAATTTGTTGAGTGGATAAATGCATGCATAAATGAATGAATGAATAATAATAGTATTTGAATAGGCATTATGACCATGGAATTATGCTGAGCTTTGATGACATAAATGTGATCTACCTGATTCCTTTCTTTAGCAAACTTTCTCAGTACAATTTGGTAAGTATTATAAACAAGTTGATATAGCTTCGTGGGTACATTAGGTTCTGCCTAGAAGGACAATTTGAGTAAGGAATACATACTGGAAAAAAAGAAAAGAGATGAAAAAAAAAAAAAGATCACTAAGATGAATCTTGAAAGATAAGTGGAAGTTAGAAGAATGAAGAAGTGAAAAAAACCACGGTCCAAATATAGGGAAAAGCAGGAACAAAGGCAGGTAAGTAATTTATATTAATGGGGAGCAAACAGTTTACTAGTGAAAGAGATAATGAAAAAAGATAATCTTTCAGGAGAATGAAATGAATTATGTTTTACCCAACTTTAATGTCCTCAGTAAGGGGCAGATCTCAGTTCAGTTGAGTCTGAGGAATTTATAAAATGTCAAGAATAGATATAAAAGTATTTTTAATCACCTATAATTCCAACATTTAAAAATAATGTCTGTTAACATTTTGAAATATTTTCAGGCTTGTGTGTGTGTGTGTGATGCATATGTTGTTATAAAGGTACCTCTGGATATATCTATAAATGTAACGATACAGATATTTTATCTATTTTGAAATATGCTATTATTCAAAATAAAGTGCAATGGCTGCACGACCTTCTATTATATGAAAATATTATTATTCAAAAACTCACTCATGTTTAACCAATAAAATATATGTATTTTAAAAATTACAAAATATGGAAATAACCATTTTCCTTAGAAGTTTGTGAGAAGTTAACAATAAAATCTAACTCTCTGACCTAGAGTCTTATTTGAGGTCTTTGGTATTAACCAAGGCGTAAAGTCAAGGTCACAGAACTGTTGTTATAATGGTCCAGAGAGGAATTAAAGAAGGGTTGTCCTCCCATGTTATAAGGTAGCTGGCATCATTTATTTCAGAAAGTATTGAGAAATCTCCAGGGCCAGAATGATAATAAAACAAAAATGATTCTTTGATTTCTAAAACTGCTAAAAGTGGACTCAACTGGTATTTCTAAGCCTTCTGGTATGATTTGGAAACGTAACTTTTAAAATGCATATCCTTGCTTGTGAATGATTATTCTAAGTAATTAGGGAAAAGTGCTATGTGCATCAAAACACAGAGTTTAACATTAATTTTGTTTTCTTTGCTTTGACTCTCCTGAGTTTGTATAGCTATTTGCTGAAATACTTTAGAAGTGTTATAGTGAGAAGTGGGGCTGTCTTCTAAAATCTGGCTTATTTCTTTACTATCTTCTTGCTTTTATTATCCAATATAATGTATACACCAGGAGATACCCTATCATATTTTATTTTACTGAAGGCAAAACATAGGTATATGAAACATTTGTTTCTGCTAGCTGTTTAAGATAAAAATAGAAAAAAATATTTATCCTATAAATACAATTTTTGACTGCAAAAAAATCTTATTAAAATATTATGGTCAGTTAAGTAAAATCTTTTCAGAGGAGAAGAAATATGGCAGGTCCTAATCACCCTGTGAGGCACTTTGTGAGTTAGCATTTTCTGTATTAAAAATTACTTCAAAAACTCTGTGGCTTAAAAATCCAATCATTCATCAGTTCATGGTGCTGTACGTGGATCAACCGAGCAGTTCTTTTCTGGTCTAAACTCAGCTGGTTTCAACTGGACTTGCTCATGAAATATGCTTTTGACTATGAATCAGGAAAAGGGTTTTCTCATGTTGTCTGGGCTTGCTCACATCTCTGAGGCTTGCTGGGGACAAATGTGCTGATTCTTCTTTCTCCACAAAGTGTCTCAACCTAAAACAAACTGACTTGGGATTAATATTTACATGGAGCTGAGCAGGGTCTCAAGAGAACAGGCTATGCACGAGCTCAGCCAAACTTCCAGGGATAGAAAAGTAGACTCCATCTGCTTACGAGAGGAGCTGCAAGTACCATTGCAAAGTGTGTGGATAACGGAGTCACATTTTTGCTATCTGCCGATCTCAGTGAATCATATTTATGTTTTACTTAAGTATCCCTGCTAATTCTTAAATAGAACAACCATCTTTAATATTTTATTTTATCCAATTACCATGAGCAATACCTTGCATATAGCAGGCATCCCTTTAACGAGGACAATTTAATAAATTGTACAATTGTACAGTTAATATATTTCCCTTTTGAAAGAAAAGTAAGAACCATTTAGACTATTTTTTTTATAACCAGCAGAATGTATTGTTTATCTCCTTTGCACAGCATACTATGGAAAGTCAACGAATATAACTAAAACATTGTTTTGACCTCTCAAGATAAAGTGGGTTATAGAGATTACCCACAAGGAACATATGAAGAACCATTTCACCAAAGAGTCTCCTCTCTTCTAATTCTTATCCGTTTGCTGTAAGGAAAGATAAGTACTTCTTTCTCTGTTATATCTTTTTCTTTCTCGCTGTTCTTTTATTTGATATTTTTCCTTTATTTATTTCTTTATGTCCTTTATCTTTACTTATTTTATCGTATCAAGTCATGGTGTATTATTTTACAAAGAAAGAAGGAAATCCCTTTAAGAAGAAAAAACAGAAGTTACATGTTTGGTAATTAAATTATACACATGAAAAACAGGTTACATGAACCTCTGAAGCACGTGAAAATATCCATATTCAGAAGCTCCAAAAAGAATCCAGCTAACTCTGTTTTTCTAAAATGAAGACTGCTCACCTTCAGGCAGAGAATCAGAGTCAATGAACATTTGTAATTCAATTTTTCCTAAATGCATACAAGTCTTTCTATTTTTCCCATTTTTCATAGGGATTAAATATAAATTTTGGAAAGCTAGGGTGAACGTTTATAACACTGTTTCTAAAAGATTAATATATTATCAGTTCCAATCACAATATCTATAGCTGAACATCTAATCTACATCTGGGTTTTTAATTTGGGGGCTTACCATAGCAAATACATTTTTCATTTTAAGTGTTATTAAGTTTTCCTTGGTATTACAATCTAGTGCATTCAAAGGTTAAATAATCATTGGCAAGGGACATTGGACAAATGAGATGATGAAAGTCTTTTCCCCTGACATTTTGATATAACAAGCAAAACTCAGTTTCAGTAATTGTGACCCATTTAATACCATGTTTAGAAGATTGATACTTAGTGGTTTGTCAACTGGCATTTGCAAACAGACCAAAAGCTTTCTTGATCCTTCTTTATATCTAACTTGAAGAATGATGTCAAATTATACACAACTTGAAGAATTTAATTAAGATGAAGCAACAAAAATGTAAAATTAAAAAATCCTTTACTGATAATTGAGGAAAATATATGTTTCCATGGGGTAATATGGACTATTTTCTAGGTAGACAAATTTTATAATAAATATAATCAGTTAAACTTGTTTTTGAAAATTTCATTGCTGCAACATATATCTTATCTCATTATTATAGAAATCTTTATGGAAACCTTTGAAAATTTTTCAAGCAAAATATTATGGTAGTTTATTTGGTACAATATTTATTATTACTTTTGTTGTTCACATTCAATTCTGCTGAACAGAAGATGAAAGAAGAATAGCAAAAATGTAAGTGCTAGCTCTAACTTTAACAGCAAATAACTATGTGCTTTTAGTTTAAATTTTAGACAAATTTTTATCATGTAATAATGTTCTGAATCCTGTGAGAAAATATCCAGTGTGGATGATGAATGGTCATGGTATGACACAAATGACATTAGGTTAAATTCTCAGTGTTCATTATTATCAATTAGTTCTCACCACCTTTTTTAAGTCTGGCCAATTGTCTCACATATGTGTCATTGGCAATTATAATATCTTTACAATTACAAATCCTAGAGGTATATCATTCCTGAATGGAATTAAATCCCTCTGCTCACTGTGTACATTTTTGGACTTCTTTGATCTGATGACAACTTTGACAATTAATGCTTACGGTAATATTTTCTTTATTATCTCTTAGTCATAAACTTTTTCTAAAACATTTCTACAAAATGACCGATATGCCACATTTATTTTCTGATATCTCTTCCCAGTTTCTCACAGTTGTCTCCTATTTCTCCACGTGTGGACTTCTCACTTTGGCAAAGACCGATGAGGTCGTTTACTAAATATAAAGGAGTCTCAAAAACAAAACTGCGATCTTTTTGTATTCAACTGGAGACATGGATTTTGAAACAGAAAGAAAAGACAATTGTCTTTGTTTATAAAAGCCAGTCGATAAGAGAAAAACAGACCCCAGAAATTACAGTTCCTGTTACTCAATCTGATAGCCACTGAAGGAAAAAAATGCAATCAAAACTGCACTATGTAATGACTTTTACCCAAGTTTTATAAATAAGATGTATAACAGCATTAAGATTGGGAACCAGTTAAGATAATATAGGGTTGCATACTAATAAACTTGGGATTTGTAATTAATATTTTGTAATTTATTTTGCTTCTATAATTAAATTATATTTAATCTCCTTTCTTGAGATCTTAGGAAGATCAAAGCATAGAGAAATGAAGACAGAAGTTTGGCTCTATGATTTCTTTTGACTTATAATGTTCCTTTATGTATTTAATTCAAATTAGTTCAAATATATTCAACTCAATAAACATTAATTGAGGGCTTGTTAATTCCTAGACACTGATTTGAAGATTCCAAGTTAAAAACTAATTATATTACTACTCTTAAAACCTCCCATTAGTTCAGGAGAGCCAGATCAAGAGCAAAGACAGCAAGGGAAGATCAAGAATGCAAGTCGCATTTGAGTTGGACAGGTAGAAATGCATGTATTGCAAGACATATTTCAGATGGAGGGAGTAGCATTGAAAAAGGCACAGAGGTGTGAGGTTCCATGGTGTTACTGAGAGAAGAGTAAATAGTCATGGAAACAAAATAGTTTCAGACAATTGACAGGGGAAAGATTGTCCTAAATATGTGTTATTTGCCTACCTTTGTTCTAAAGTAGAGAAAGTTAATATTTTAGGTTAGTGGTTTAGATACGTCATCAACATAATTGTGGAAGTGGACATACTGTCCAAAATAATTTGAGAAAGTTGGAAGCCAATTGCTAAAGTAAAGCAGTAAATATGGGTTAATAGAAAATAGGAATAGAATTATAATGTCACAACTATATTTAAAAGTTTACGCATAGGAGAAACTGAAAAGAGAAGTAATGCAGTAGAGCCAAGAGGAAGACAATTCTGGCAAAACAATGCAAAGAATATGTGAGATTTAAAGAAAAATGTCTTACTTCTTATGGACAAGTTTCTGGAATCACAGGAAGAAGATACAGAAGTCATTCTCTTTTTACGTAATGCCTTGTGAGTGTTAAAAACTCAACAGAGTGAGTTTAGAATGGAGATTAGCAAAGATGCAAGAAGGGCAAGTGAGGGGTGATGGCTCCCCAAATTGAATGACACAGGCAAAAGTACAGCTGAAAGCAAAGGTGCTCTCTGCAATGAGAGATTGAGAATCCTGGGGCAGGTGGAGTAGAGAACTGAGAGTCAGACAGGATGAAAGACGAAACTGAGAGACAGCCATGAATAAAACACACCAGTCACAAATAACATTTTGGTTATCAGTTCTCTTTAAGGAATTTGTTATCATTAGAGGCCACTCAGTTTTGTGAGTCTTGGGTGGGTAATCTGAGCAAAATTATGGAAAGTGTATTTTATTAGATTTTGGTAGAGAAATTATACTTACACTATATCAGAAAATAATCCAGACAGGGCAAATCCAAATTTAAATTAAAAATTGTACTTATCTAACGATAAATGCTGGCGAGGTTGTGGAGAAAAAGGAACTCTCATACATTGTTGGTGGGACTGCAAAATGGTGCAGCCTCTATGGAAAATGGTATGGAGGTTCCTCAAACAACTGCAGATAGATCTACCGTACGACCCAGCTATCCCACTGTTGGGAATATACCCAGAGGAATGGAAATCATCAAGTCGAAGGTATACCTGTTCCCCAATGTTCATCGCAGCACTCTTTACAATAGCCAAGAGTTGGAACCAGCCCAAATGTCCATCATCAGATGAGTGGATACGGAAAATGTGGTACATCTACACAATGGAATACTACTCAGCTATAAAAACGAATGAAATACTGCCATTTGCAACAACATGGATGGACCTCGAGAGAATTATATTAAGTGAAACAAGTCAGGCACAGAAAGAGAAATACCACATGTTCTCACTTATTGGTGGGAGCTAAAATTTAATATATAAATTCACACACACACACACACCGGGGGGGGGGGGGAGAAGATATAACAACCACAACTACTTGAAGTTGATACGACAAGCAAACAGAAAGGACATTGTTGGGGGGGAGGGGGGGAGGGAGAAGGGAGGGAGGTTTTGGTGATGGGGAGCAATAATCAGCCACAATGTATATCGACAAAATAAAACTTAACAAAAAAAATAAATTAATTAATTAAAAAAAAAAAAGGCATAGAGTGGCTGAATGGATAAAAAAACAAGACCCTACTATATGTTGCTTCCAAGAGATTCACTGCACCTTAAGGGATACTGTAAGTGAAGGAAAAGATGAATCTTTGTTTATATAGCTAATGACTGGAATCTCATTTGGAGCTCTATCTAAATGTACAATTCTAGACATTTTGAGGTCACATACATTTTTGTAACCAAATGATATCCTCTAGCACTAATGTATGTTCAATATCTCTTGGGCAATTTAGGTTTATCATGTCATGAGTAGCCAGGAAAGAAAAAGTTGAACTGTCATGTGTAAATCATTCAGGAAACCAGAATTTGAAAGGTGTATTTCGAGCAAGATGGAGAAGAAATTTCCTTTTGCTCCATGCCTTATTTTCAGGGATCTGGATTTGGGGGAGCCTTTAGAGTTCTTAATGATGTTCAAGAGGCTAGGGATAAAAGTTGATCTCTATCACTTGGAGGCAGGTCCTGAACCAGGTAGGGAAACGTCCCTATAGCAGACTTCTCATTGAAAATTAATATTCAGCTTCATGTTACTCCATGAGTTGATTTCCCTTTTGTATCCTCTAAGTCTGAATAAAGTCTTCTTTGAATATTCCAAAAAATAAAAAATAAAAAATAAATAAACTTGTTCAATTAAGGAGGCTTTAATATTTTGAAGAGCTGACACCGAGCATCTGTCACATACTGACAAAATGCTGCAATAAGAAACTGACATAGTAGATTGCTTATTAGGGGATTACATCTTAAAATAAAGTAGTTTATTATATATTTCGTAAATTTTATTTTTAATATGATGCCATTCACTTTTATTATATATAGTTTTGTGATTTTTATAAACATGTCACTCTTATTGTATAACATAGCTTCTGAAATTATTTTATTTTATAAGTTTTACTTCACAGGCTAGACAATATATCAGCTGATATTCTTTGACTAGAGTTCAGTCACCTGAAAAATAGCAATTCTAGATAACCTAGTTATTCCTTTTTCCTTTTCTGAGAAAAATATTTAGTTAAGAACGACCTCAAACTTTCAAGCTATTATGATAAATAACAAAAAAAATCCCTATCATCCCAGATAACTTTCTGCACCATAATGTCAGAATAATTTATTGGCTTGGAGCAAAAGTATAATCCCAAATGACTATTTTTATCATCTTGTGTTTTTAATTGTTATTTTGTATAAATAATAAAGTACATTTCAGTTAGCTGGTTAATCATTGTATTTGGAATGTATCTAAGGATGAAAAATATGATAGTGCCAAATAAATTTCCTGTAGCGATATATGTGAGGTTGTGTTTATGTACATGCTCACACTTGTGTTTTTGTTTTTATTAGTTTTAACAACAAAAAAGAAGGAATCAGTAGAGATGGTATTTTATTTTTACTTCAGCTCTGTTAACCAGCAGTGATCAATTGCATTTTGATACGTCCTTTTAAATATAGTTTAAATTGCTTTGAATTGTCTAGTAACCACACAGTTCTATGATGTCCCATAAGCAATTTCAGGTAAGCTTTGGAATGGATATAATATTAAGAAGGTGGCAGTGTATCTTTGCTTACAAATCACCAGCTGTATTTCCTCTCCCCTCCTTCCTTGTTTCATTCCTTCCTTCTTTCTTTCCTTTCTTCTTTCCTTATTCCTTTTCTTTCTTTCCTTCTTTTTGGTGTAATATTCAGTAATACATCTTTGAAGTGGTGTAGCTTTATAACAATAATTTTTGTGGGAATCAATTATGGGCTCAGACCCGTGAAAAATAATAAAGTATCTGAATTTGACTGCTGTTTTGTTTGTCAGGCTAGCCGGGTTGAGTTAAGGCAACCTTAGTTTGTTTCTAAAGATTGTTATTGCTCTCAGTAGAGTTTGAAGTATAATTTATTTAAGATTTGGAAGCTGTATTTCCAGAGACTAGAAGAAAAGCTCTCCTAATACCCTGAATATTGGATATACACACATTCACCCACATCAAAGATTTCTCCTTCTCTGATTATTAATGTATTAATAAGAAACTGTAATTTTTAAAATTTCACCATAACGTTGTAAATGTCATGTATGCAAAATAACTGCCCCAAATTGCTATCATATCTTCAGTTATCTAAGCATCTACATATAACATCTTTTCATATCTTCTAATCTTTCTTTTATCTTTTCAAAATTTACTTTTGCATTAATGTTCTGGGATTTGGGGGAAGGAGAAGAGGATACAAATAGTGCTTCAGAAGCATTTTAGTTATTTGACACAGAAGCCTAAATTTCTAAGATATGTTTAGAAACAGAAAAACATTCTTCTGAGGGAAATTTGTAATTTTATTAGGAAAAACATGCAGCTCCCATATCAATGTTTTCATCTTCCTTTTAGAATGCAGTAACAATCTTTAAGCAACGTATTTAAATATTTATCTCATAGTATCTTACTGGAAAATTTTGGCATATGTTACATAACCAACAACACATCTAAGATGCGTGATTAGCATAATAAAATAACCTAAAACAGTTTCACTGCCTAGTCCAAAAAGCATAGAATGAGAGACATGTAGAAGAGAAGGGGGAAAAAACCAGCAACCTAAAATGAAGGGAAAAACATCGCTCCACTCTTTCCTCACTAATTCCTCCCTCTCTCCCTTCTTGCCCTTCTTTCTCTCCACTAAATAGTGAGATTCATCTTGCTGGTGGCAAAAGGAGAGAGGATGAGTTGAGTGTGTTAGATTAAGATGAGCTGGCAAACAGCCAAGACAGCCTGAAATAACTGATGGGGAGTAGGGATTCTGGACAGGCATCATGAGGAATGACAGAAGCAGCACCAAGAATGATACAGGGAGGCAGCTGGTCCTCAGGGAAGTCTCCTGGTTCTTTGCAATAGTGCCCACACACCCTCCACCTCTTGCCAACTGCAGCTTCTTGCTTCAACTGAAGTTTGACTGTCTCCTGCAGACACCACATCCTCGTCCTGGAAAAACCTTCTTCAGAGGAACTGCTGGTTCTCAAATGATCTAGACGTGCCAGAATTGCACAGTAAATTAATTATGTTCCCTATACACTAACGATTGTAACTTCCATTCCAATGTTCTCTGTATCATTTTTAATAATAACGTGAAAAACGATTTCCTTTTGAGGCTTATGAATTTGACCCCATCACCCTCTTCCACTCCCTGTTCTTGTTCCTTCACAACCTTGCAGATACTCCCCTTGTTAATAACATTAGCAAAAGAATAAAATCCATTTGCTCTTCCCCTCCAGTGAAACTGCTGTGTTGCTCACATTGTCCCTGTCATACCCATGTTAGTCCCTTCCCTCTCCAGGGCTGATCAATTGCTTGGACTTCTCATTTTCAATTTCTTTTCCTAAACTATTCCACAGCCAGACCTAGAAGTTTTCACTAGTAGAAACTGCACAACATATGAAATCATAATTTCAAACATCCACCTGGCCATCACTGACTTTCCTCTAGCTCGTTGGCTCATTAGCTTCATTGATGAGTTTCTTTTATCTCATTGAGGTCTTTGACCTCACCGTTATTATATCATGCATCAGGCCTTTTCTCAGATTCACTTTCCTTTTTGATCAGCCTGAATTCTGTGATATATCATACCTACTCTTTGCAAAAATTTTTAACCCCTTCAACTCTCTGTCCTTCCATTTTAATTGCAGTAAATGGAACTTATTATGTAGTTTAATAGTCACAAAAAAACAGTTGAAATTCGGTAGAGAAAATCACAAAACTAATATAACTCATTTTATTTTTTAAAGTCAGGTTTATTAAACTACAATTAGGTAAAATATAATTTATTTTTTTAGAAGTAGTATTCTATGATTTCAACAAGCTTATGATAACCCCCAATACAATCAAAATATGGAAAATTCCCTACTGCTCCTTCTTAGTCAATTCTTTCCCCTCACCTCCAGTTTTGGCAAGCACTTGAGAGACTGAATATACTAATAAACAGCAGCCAAATCATACACAGCAATATAACTCTGTATTAGTCCATTTCTGTTATAACAAAGTACCTGAAAATGGATGATTTATAAAGAAAATAACATGTACTTCTTACAGTTTCTGAGGCTGGGAAGTCCAAAGTTCATCTGGTGGTGGCAACAGTGACCCAGGGGTCTCACATTGCAAGATGGTGGAGCAGAGAGAGCAACAGAGACAGACTCTACTCTTCTTTTAAAGCTCTCAGAACCACACCCCTGACCACCATTTTTAATCCTTTCACTCCTGCACAGTCCTACAATCCAATCACCTCTTCAAGGCTCCATCTTTCAATTACCGTAATAGGATTTCCCACCCTCTTAACAGTCACGGTGGAGGCTAAGTTTCTAATACATAAAATTTGCACACTTCAGTGAGTTTTGGAGGGGCATAATTCAATGCACTACAGACTGTGACCCTCAATCTTCAGGAGTCAGTCCAGGGAGCCAAATCACAAACTCTGAAGGAATTTGCCCTGAACTGCCAGACTTGATTAATAGCTATTCTTCCCTAATTTTTGCCACAGCTTCCAACTTATGGCCAAATATGAGTAAGCCAAATGTGCTCCCTTAACCAATTGCATAGGATGCCCACTTCTAGTCAGTCCAGCTCCAACTTCTGCATGTCCAAAACCTCCAAAAAGGCCTTACCTGAAGCTTGTCTCTTGTTCCAGTATAAAACTTTCCAGCTCCCCTGTGTACCTTTGAGTCTGCCAGAAGCAAGTAATGATGTCTGACTCTTCTGCTCTAGCAAAATAAGAATAATTAGTCTTTCTTGTTTTTATTCAAGTGGTCTTTGTTTATTTCCAAAGTTTTCCTGGATATTCCATGCAGATACCATGGTAGCAGACCCCAGCCTTCAGTCAGGTGCAGTGCCTACCGAGGCAACTTGTGCCTTACTGCTGGAGTCTTGTTGAGCCTGCACTGACAATATGTCAGCACTGAATCTGAACTCTGCTCATCTCGCATTGAACAACTTCGCTGTTTATTCTCAGTTTGGTACCTGGGTCTGGGTATTGGTTTCCTTTTTTTTTTAGCATTCTTGGTGGAATCAGGCCATTCCTCTCCATTTTTTTTTTTTCATAACTCATGTTACTGTTTCATGTAGTGCTGTCTAAAAGTGTGCTTGTCATAAGAAGGAAGATTGCATAATTAATAAAAAATAGAAATTTATTTCTGGAGAGTAAAATCACTAAGATGGTGGACTAAATGATCCTTGGTGCCACTCCTTCCCCCATCAAGAAATCAACTCACAACAATTAAAACACAAAACTGCCATCATAAAATCACTAGAACTTGGCGGATGAGGAGGAGAGAACCTCTGAGGCTGTGAAGGTGTGGAAAAACATAGTGGATGAGAGGAAAGATAACTCTGATCAGTCCCAGCCCCTGCTGCTCCAGGGGCCAGCATGACAGCGCACAGAGCAGCACCTAGAGAAGGTGAAACCACTGCAGTATTATTTGTGTGAAGTTACTTGGAGCCTGCAGGGGAGAAGTGAGCTATAACTGCTGGAAAAAAATTAATTAAAAAAAAAAATATATATGTATGTATGTATATATATAAAATCACTACAGAAAGACCAATAGACCAATCCTATTATCTCAGCAAGCATAGCTAATTTCCAGGTTCTCCTGTGCCTTCAAAGAAGGGAGGGAAAGAAACTGACGGAAGAATCACCTTGAATTGCTCCATTCCCCACCTTCAAGACCAACATAGTGCTATACACATGGAAGTACACTCAATGCACTGTCTCAGAGGTGAGAGGAGAGTAAGAAGTCTGTAAGTCTTTGTGGAGGATTTTCATGGGATCTGACCCATGAGAAACACTTGGAGTGCTGTGGGGAGGGGGTCGATCCATCAGGAGTGCATTGAGGTGCAATATTAGCAGCTGATCTCCCTCCTCATCAGCATGGGTGCCACACAGTGGAGACCAATCAGAACGATAGAAATACAGGAGTGCACAATTTGTAGAAAATTCTCACTTCCAGGCTAGTTTTTCCACACAAGTTAGTTGCTCTTGTGGAGAATCCACATAACCCAGAATTGACTAAAAGGCCAACAATTAAATTCCCTTGCATACAAAAAGTTTTCCTAGACTTAGAAATACCAGTGAGGCAGTGATTTAGCTCAGGCACAATGTTCAAGTTATGGTTCTCAAAGCAAGTCTTCCCCAATTTGAAGATTAATGGTAGGACAGCAAATTAATTCCAGTACAGTGTTTAAGTGATCACGGTTGCTATTAACAGCAACAACAAAACTCAGACCAGAGATAAATTTCTGATATTTAGCAGTAAAGGATCAAAGAACACCTACAAAACCTGCCTCAAATTCACAGGCAAAAATGTGACAACACAAAAGTGAAAAAATAATAGAAAAATATGACACCAGCAAAAGAAATGAACAAACCACCAGCAATGTGCATCAAAGAACAGCAGATTGATGAAATAATTGACAAATAATTCAGAACAAACCTTAAAAGATGTTCACAGAGTCAAAAGAAAAAATACAGATAGAAAATTAAATGATATTCTGAAAACAATCCAGCAGCAGAATGAGAAACTTAACAAGGTAATAGAATCAACTTTAAAAAACCAAATGGAAATTCTCAAATTAAAGAATTAAAGAATTCAAGAACTGAAAAGCTATGTAGAAAGCTCCAACAGCTGACTTGATCAAACATAGAAAAGAATCAGCAAGCTTGAAGACAGAATATTCAAAATTAAACAGAGGAGCAAAAAGAAAAAAAAGAAGAATGAAGCAGAACTATAGCAAATATGGAACACCCTCAAGCAAAATAACCTCCACATAATTGGCCTACATGAAAGCTCCTTAAAAGGAGGAGACCTAGAAAGCAAATATAAGAAAATCATGCCTGAAAATTTCCCCATTATGGAGAAAGATGACAATATCCAGATATGGGAAGCTCAGAAGTCACCAATTAAATTCAATTCAAAGAAAAATACCACAAGGCACATTCTAATCAAATTATCATAAACTTAAACTAAAGAGAAAAAAAAGTACTGAAAACAGCAAGAGAAAAGAAACACATAACAATCAACAGAACCCAAATATAGCTTTCAGCAGACTCCTCAGTAGAAACCTTACAGTCCAGGAGAAAGTAGGATAATATATTCATATTGCTAAAGGGACTTCTTTGATCTTTAAGAAAACAACACAATAGTGTAACAAAAAACATTTGCAAGTATAAAACTAGTAAACTAAGTAAACAGACAAACTCGGAGTACTTCAATGTCATAAGAGCAGTAAATAAACTACTTATATTCTTAGTATAAAGAATAAAAGACCTATTAAAATAATAAAAAATACAACAAACATAAAAAACATAGACAATATTATAAGATGTAACTTAAAACAACAAAATGTTAGGAAGTGGGGGAGTGACATTAAAGCATACAGTTGGCTTTGTTTTTTTCTTTTTTCTTAGCAATGAAAGTTGTTATTAGTTTAAAGTAGTCTGTAATAGCTATAATTTTTGTAAGCCTCATGGTAACTATAATATAAAAACTTATAATAATTGATATGCTTAAAATAAATAGCAAGAAATCAAAATACACTACAAGAGAATATCACTTAATCACAAAGTAATACAGTAAGAACAGAAAAAGGAAAAAACGAATCTACAAAATAAAAATTTAACAAAAAATTTAACAAAATGGCAGTAACAAGTCTCTATATATTAATAATAACTCTAAATGTAAATGGATTAAATTCCCCACTGAAAGACATAGAATGGCTAAATGGATTACAAAATGAGAACCAACAATATGCTAACTACTAGAAACTAACTTGACCTATACACATATTGAGTGAAGGTGAAGGGATAGAGAAAGACATTTCATGCAAATGAAAATCAAAAATGAGCAGGAGTAGCTATACTTATGCCAGATAAAATAGACTTCCATTCAATAAAAGTAAAAAAGATAAGGAATGTGATTATATAAAGATAAAGAGATCAATTCAATAAGAGGATTATATTAATCTGTTTCTGTTTCTCATAACAATATATATAAAACTGGGTAATTTGTAAAGAAAGTATGTCTATTGCTTACAGTTTTGGAGGCTAGGAAGTCGAAAGCTCAAGGAACACATCTGGTGAAGGCCTTGTCCAGGTGGTAACTATGGCAACTCCAGGTATCAAATATCAAATACAGTGGAGCAGAGATAAAGAGAGCTCCTTGTGTGCTCTCCTTTTAAAACCTTTAGAACTGTGTCCACTATCACCGTTAAACCATCAAATGCATTCATCCATTCACTATGACATGGCCTTCACTATCTAATCACTTTTCAAGACCCCACCTCTCAATTACAATAACAGGATTTCCCACCCTCAACAGTTCATGTGGATTAAGTTCCAATGAATTTGGAGAGGACATTAAACTCACAGCAAGAATATAACAATTCTAAATATATATGCACCCAACCATAGCACCCAGATATATAGAACAAATATTACTCCTAATAGAAGAGGTAGACTCAAACATATTAGTAGTTGGGAACTGTACCACCCCTTTCAGCAATGGACATATCATCCAGACAGAAAATTAATCAAAAAAATCAGAGTTAATTTCCACTTTAGGCAAATTGGACCTAACTGACATTTACAGGACATTTTATCTGATGGCTACAGAACACACATTTTTCTCAGCAGCTCATGGAATATTCTCTAGAATCATCCATTATGTCACAAAACAAGTCTCAATAAATTTTATTGACACTGTATTAACTACTTTGACCACAATGGGATAAAACTAGAAATCAAGAACAAAAAGGACACTAAAAACCTTACAAATACATGGAAATTAGCAATATGCTCCTAAATGACAAATGGATCAAAGAAGAAACTTAAAGGGAAATACAAAAATTCCTGGACACAAATGAAAATGAAAACACAATGTCCCAGAACCTATGAGATACAGCAATAGCTGTTCTAAGAAGGAAGTTTATAGGAATAAATGCCAACCTCAAAGAAGTAGGAAGAGTTCAAACAAACAACCTAACATTTCACCTGAATTGAAAAATCTCTATAATGAGAACTACAAACCACTGCTGAGAGAAATTAGAGAGGATACAAGAAGATGGAAAGATATTCCATGCTCTTGGATTGGAAGTATCAACATAGTGAAAATGTCCATACTACCCAAAGTGATATACAAATTCAATGCAATCCCCATCAAAATTCCAAAGACATTTTTCTCAGAAATGGAAAAAACTATTCAGACATTTATATGGAACAATAAAAGACCACGCATAGCCAAAGCAATGCTGAGCAAAAAAAATAAAGCTGGAGGCATAACACTACCTGACTTTAAGCTATACTACAAAGCTATAATAACCAAAACAGTATGGTACTGGCATAAAAACAGACACACTGACCAATGGAATAGAATAGAGAATCCAGAAATCAACCCTCACACTTACTGCCATCTGATCTTTGACAAAGGCACCAAGCCTATTCACTGGGGAAGGGACTGCCTCTTCAGCAAGTGGTGCTGGGATAACTGGATATCGATATGCAGGAGAATGAAACTAGATCCATACCTCTCACCGTATACTAAAATCAACTCAAAATGGATTAAGGATTTAAATATACACCCTGAGACAATAAAACTTCTTAAAGAAAACATAGGGGAAACACTTCAGGAAATAGGACTGGGCACAGACTTCATGAATACGACCCCAAAAGCACGGGCAACCAAAGGAAAAATAAACAAATGGGATTATATGAAACTAAAAAGCTTCTGCACAGCAAAAGAAACAATTAAAAGAGTTAAAAGACAACCAACAGAGTGGGAGAAAATATTTGCAAAATATACATCTGACAAAGGATTAATATCCAGAATATATAAGGAACTCAAACAACTTTACAAGAAGAAAACAAGCAACCCAATTAAAAAATGGGCAAAAGAGCTAAGTAGGCATTTCTCTAAGGAAGATATCCAAATGGCCAACAGACATATGAAAAAATGCTCAACATCACTCAGCATCCGGGAAATGCAAATCAAAACCACATTGAGATACCATCTAACCCCAGTTAGGATGGCTAAAATCCAAAAGACTATGAACGATAAATGCTGGCGAGGCTGCGGAGAAAAAGGAACTCTCATACATTGTTGGTGGGACTGCAAAATGGTGCAGCCTCTATGGAAAATGGTATGGAGGTTCCTTAAACAATTGCAAATAGATCTACCATACGACCCAGCCATCCCACTGTTGGGAATATACCCAGAGGAATGGAAATCATCAAGTCGAAGGTATACCTGTTCCCCAATGTTTATCGCAGCACTCTTTACAATAGCCAAGAGTTGGAACCAGCCCAAATGCCCATCATCAGATGAGTGGATACGGAAAATGTGGTACATCTACACAATGGAATACTACTCAGCTATAAAAACGAATGAAATACTGCCATTTGCAACAACATGGATGGACCTTGAGAGAATTATATTAAGTGAAACAAGTCAGGCACAGAAAGAGAAATACCACATGTTCTCACTTATTGGTGGGAGCTAAAAATTAATATATAAATTCACACACACACATACACACATACACACACAAACCGGGGGGGGGGGGGGGGAAGAAGATATAACAACCACAATTATTTGAAGTTGATACAACAAACAAACAGAAAGGACATGGTTGGGGGGGATGGGGGGAGGGAGAAGGGAGGGAGGTTTTGGTGATGGGGAGCATTAATCAGCTACAATGTATATCGACAAAATAAAATTTAAAAAAAAAAAAAAAAAAAAAAAAAAAAAAAAAAAAAAAATAAAAGTTCCCAGGTGATTCTAAAAAAAAAAAAAAAAAAAAAAAAAAAACATTTCACCTGAAAAAACTAGAAAAACAAGAACAAACCAACCTAAAATTAGTAGAAGGAGAGAAATAATAAATATCAAAACATAAATAAATAAATTAGAGATTTAAAAACAATACAAGAGATGAATAAAGTAGAGTTGTTTTTTAAAAAGATAAACAAAATTGATAAAACATTAATTAGACTCACAAAGAAAAGAAGACTCAAATAAATAAAATCAGAAATAGAAAAGGAGACATAACAACTGATACCACAGAAATACAAGGGATCAAAGAGACTATTACAAATTGCTATACACTAACAAACAGGAAGACCTAGAAAAATGGATAAATTCCTGGACACATACAACTTACCAAGGTTGAACCATGAAGAATTAAAATGTCTAAACAGATCTACAATGAGTAATGAGATTGAAATAGCAATAAAATGTCTTCCTGCTAAGAAAATCCAAGACCAGACAGCTTCACTGTCTAATGTTACCAAACATTTAAATAAGAACTACTATCAATTCTCAAATGCTTCCAAAAAAATAAAGAGGAGGAAATACTTCCAAAATCATTCAGCAAGGCCACCATTATTCTCATACCAAAACCAGGAAAGGACACAACTACAACAGCAATGACAGAAAGATCATTCACCATAACCAAATAGGATTTATTCCAGGGATGCAAGAATCATCCAACCTATGCAAATCAAGAAAAAAAAAGTGATATATAACATCAACAGAAGGTAGGATAAAAGAAAACAATCATTTTAATAGAAGCAGAAAAGAATTAAATAAAAACCAACACCCCTTCATGATAAAAACACTCAACAAATTAGGTATAGAAAGAATATACCTCAAAACAATAAAGGCCATCTATAACAAACCTGCAGCTAATATACTGAATGCACAAATGTTGAAGTGTTTTCTCTATGATCTGGAATAAGACAAGAAGGCCCACTTTCCACACTCTTATTCAAAACAGTACTATAAGTTTTAGCCAGAGCAATAACTTAAAAATAAAGCAATTAAGAGCAGCCAAATTGAAAAAGAGGAAGACAAACCATTCCTATTTGCACATGTCAACATCACATACATAGAAAGCCCTGATGGCTCCAGAAAAAAAATTATTAGGACTAATACATGAATTCAGGAAAGTGGCAGGATAGAATATCAACACACAAAAAAATCAATAGCATTCCTATATGCCAATAGTGAAATATCTTAAAAAGAAATCAGGAAAGTAACCTAATTTACAATAGCTACCAAAAATTGAAATACCTAGAAGTAAATTTAACTAGGGAGATGAAAGATCTCTACAATGAAAACTATAAAACATTGGTAAAATATAGTGAAGACAGAAATAAATGAAAAGATACCCTATGTTCACAGGTTGGAAGTATTAATAATATCGAAATGTCAGTATTACCAAGGCAATCTACAGATTCAATGCAATCCCAATCAAAATATCAATGACATTCTTCACAGAAATAGAAAAATATCTTTAAAATTTCTGTGAAACTACAAAAGACCCAGTATAGCCAAAACAATCTTGAACAAAAAGAACAAAGCTGAAGGCATCACACTACCTGAGTTCAAAGTATACCATCAAACTATAGTAACCAAAATAACATGGTGTTGGCATATAAATGGACAAATAGACCAATAGGGCAGAATAAAAATCCCAGAAATAAATCCACACATTTATAGCCAACTGATCTTCATCAAAGGTGTCAAGAATATATACTGGGGAAAGGACAGTCTCTTTAATAAAGATGCTGATAAAACTGGATATCCACATGAAGAAGACTGAAAATATACCCCTATATCCCACCATACACAAAAATCAATGCCAGATGAATTAAAGACCTTGACTTATGACCTGAAACTATGAAACTACTAGAAGAAAACATAGGGGAAACCTTAGATGAAATTGTACTGGGCAGTGCTTTTTTTGGTACAAGACTACAAAGGCACAGGCAACTAAAGCAAAAAAGAGACAAATGGGACATCAGAAAAGTTTCTGCACAGCAAAAGAAACAATAAACAAAGGGAAGAGACAACCTAGATAATGGGAGAAAGTGTTTGCAAACTGTGTATCTGACAAGAGACTGATATACAGAATATGTAAGGAACTCAACAGCAAAAAACAAATACCCCAAGTAAAAAACAGGCAAAGGACTTGAACAGTAATTTTTCAAAAGAAAACATGTAAATGGCCAACAAGCACATGAAAAAAATGCTCAATATCACTAATAACCAGGGAAATGCAAATAATGTAAATTAAAAACACCATGATATATCATGTCATTCCAGTTAGAATGGTTAGTATCAAAAAGAGAAAATAACAAATGCTGGAGACGACCAGGAGAATATGGAACTCTCATATGTTTTGGTGGAAATGTAGAGTAATACAACCTCTATGAAAAACTCTGGGGGTTCCTCAAAAAACTGAGAATAGAACTACCTTATGACCCAGAAATCCCACTACTGGGATATTTTCCCAAAGGAAATAAAATCAATACATTGAAGAGACACCTGCAGTCTCATGTTCATGGCAGCACTACTCACAGTAGCCAAGAGATGGAATCAATCTAAATACCCATCAATAGATGAGTGGATAAAAAAATACTGTGGTATATGCACAATGGAACATTATAAAAAACATGAAATCCTGTCATTTTTGACAACATTGGTGGAATGGAACTGGAGACCATTCTGGGATTTTTTAAATAATTAATTTATTATTATTATTAGTTTTACATTCTAAGATGTGGAGCAGATGAGGGGAGAGGGTTTGAGGGAAAGGGGGAGGGTTATAGGCTGGAAGGAGAAGGCAGGAGGGGGGCATGGTGGAGGCCCATAGCACCCCCCTTATTCCAACAGGGGAGACCAGGGGTCTTCTGGCAGTGTCTCAGCTGTTGCTGGTCTGGATGCGGATGTCGGGAGGGTGTGGAGGAGTCCCTTGGCCCCCTGCTCGGGAGCCTGTGGTGCTTCCAGCAATGGCTCTGTGAAACCATCATGTTAAGTGAAGTAATCCAGGCACAGAAAAACAAATACCACATGATCTCACTCATGTATGGAATCGTTCTCATAGAAGTAGGGAGTAGAATAATGGTTATTAGAAGCTGGGAAGGGAAGTGGGAAAGGGGTAGGGAAAGAGAATATTAAAGGTTAAAAAGTTGCAGGTAGATAGGAAGAATAATGTGCAGTGTTCTAGGTTGAATAGACCTAATAATATCATGTTGTATATTTCTAAATAGCTAGAAAAGAGGATCTTGATCATAATCACAGCAAAGAAAACATGAATATTTATGTGATGGACTTGCTATCTACTCTAAGGGAATCATTGTACAATATATGAACGTATTGAAATTACATACTGTCCACTACAAAGATGTACAGCTAAATTCTAAAATTACAAACAAAAAGGGAAACTGAAAAAAGAAAAGAAATTTATTTTTCATGGTTCCGAAAGCTGGGAAGTCCTAGATCAAGGTGCTGGCAGGTTCATTGTCTGGTGTGGGCTGCTCTCTGCTTCTAAGATGGCATCTTGTTGCTGTGTCCTCTGGAGAAGAAGAAAACTTTCGCAAGTCAGAAGGGACAGAGGGATGAAAAGAGGAGCAAACTCCCTTCAACAAGCCCTATTATAAGGTCACCTAATCCGAATCATAAGGACAGAGCCCTCTTGACTCAATCATCTCCTAAAGGCTGGACCTCTTAGCGTTAACGTGACTTTTGAGGGGGACACCATAGTAGTTTCCATTTAATTGTATTATACCACTACCAATATCCTGGTTTTAGTAAGGTGTTATGATTTTGTATAATATTATCATTGGGGAAAGCTGGATAAAGAGCAGATTGGAACTACATATTCCTTCTGCAACTACTTATGAGTCAAACTATTTCAAAATCGAAAGTTATTTAAAAATCATTATCACATTGTTTAGGTTTTTATCATTCTCAATTTTTCAATTTATAATGTACAGTTGACTAGTGTTAACTCATGCTTAATTGGTTTTAATAACCACTGTAGATCCTGCTACCAGAACTTCTGCATTTTAAAGTATTCTACTTTGATTTACCTCTGAAATGCATAGATTTTATTTTAGTGTAGTTTCTTTAAGAAGGACTCCTGAATATTTGCTTTTTCAAGTTCCTCCATGTCTAAGAATGTCTGTCATTTTCCTTTATATCAGATAGGAATTTTGGCTGGGCATAATATTTTTTCATATCCGTATATTTGCCGCAGAGTACTGTCGCTTAATTGTCTTCTGGCATAAGCATGGCTTTTGAGAGGTCCAAGAGTAATATGGATTTTTTCCCCTTACAAACATCTATTTTTCTCTGCCAAAGTGTTTTTTAACTGTGTAATTAAATACAGTATTGTTTCTTTTTATGCTTTCTGTCCAGCAATGTCAAATTTCCTTATAATATATTGCTTTTATCATTTTTTAAAACATAAAGTGATTTTATTTTTCTGTTATCTTTCCTTCCTATCAGTGTTCTTATTATCAATTGTCATTATTCCATATCTCACTGCTTCTGATTTGTAAATTCTGAAATGGTATAATTTTGATCCTCAGTATATTTCAATAGATTTGAAATCTCTCACTTCATTATTGGATTCATGTTCTTATTAATTTGTTAGCATGAAGAAATTTTGAGAAATTTCTTTTTGTTCCTTAAATTATATATTTCCAACTTGCATGGAATCACTGTCTATGTTTCAAACTGGTTAACAGTGAAATTATGTTTTCACCTGAGATATCTAATATCATTTTTGAAGACACAGTGTCCAGACCTTTCTCTGAGGAAGCATTTTCTGCCCAGCAGTGTGAAGTTCTGTCACCAAACAGCCTTCACCTGTCAATTGCCTCAGGATGTGGAACAGCTGCAGAGCTCCCTTATTTAGAACACACCCTTCCCATGGAGCCACAAAGAGTGGCTGTGAGAAGTGGATGTTTTATGTGCTCACTATTTGTGCCATATGTGGGACTATTCTAATGGACAATCTCCACTGAGCTGAATGAGGCTTTGGGGGACTGGATTAGGGTTCACCTTCTCCCTCTTACCAGTCTTAATGCCTCCTCCTTTCTTTCATAGCTTATACCCCAAACACCAGCTTGATGTCTGCTTCCAAAGTACTCAAATCTGTGACAATATTTTTAGTTCATTTTTAAAAATTTACATCCCCCTAACTCACCAATACAGTTATATACTGTATTGATTATTTAAATACTTATTGCTTACATAATACTTATTATGAAAATGTATACATGAGCTACATAGAATGGTAAAATTATATGAACTTTTGCTTGATCTTTTTGTGTTTCATCATTGTATTAGTCAGAGCTCTCCAGAGAAACAGAACCAATAAGATATATACATATATACAGTTCAGTCAAGTTGGCACATAAAATTAATCATCACACTCATTTTTGCTAACTTAATTTACTTTGTGCTTGTTACTAATTCGTCTCCAGACACTAAAGCATAATTATCCAGCCCTATTAAATATGTTAAAATATAGGAGGTAACCATGACATTTTCAAAAATTTCATTTACTATTGTGTTTGAGTGATAGCTTAACTGATTATAAAATACTAGGTTGGAAATCATGTATTTAAGAATTTGGATTGCATTTGTCACTTTCTTCCAACTCCTAGTGTTACCATTGGAAAATTAATGTCATTTGATTCTTAATCCTGTGTATACACTACTCATTTTCTTTCCGGAAGACTTTAGCATCTTTATTTTTAGTGCCTAAAATTTCAACATATACCTTTGTGTGGACAGGACTTTCTAATTCATTGTGTAAGATATGCAGTAGAAGTTTTCATTTTTTTAAACAATTGTATTAGTTTTTTAATGATTTTCTTCTATTCTCTCTTTTATAAACACCTGTTAGTCATCTCTGAGAACTAAATTTAATCCTTTTAATTCTTCTGCTTTTAGCCATTTTTTAACCTTTTATGTGAAGTTTGAAAGGAGATTTATTCACTTTACACATTTATTTGATTCTGACTATAGGCCAAACAATGTTATGTGTAATTGAGATAAATCAGCAAAAACAACAGATCCTAACCATAACATAGCTTATATTCTAGAGGATCTAGGGTCCAAATATTATTCAACAAAATTTTGAACCTATTTTTAAGCTCTTGGCCTCACCCTGAACCTCCACATTTGAGGATTTCTTTCCAATCTTATGAATTATGAATACATTTGCTTCTTTTTGGCTTTCCATCCTGCAGGCTTAAGTATTAGCTTTCTGTTGTCAGCCAGGACAGGTCACACCGCCCATCTATTTTCATCTTCCATAGGATTTTGATGAAAATTTTGCTGCTATCATGCATAACAAACTTCTACATTGTTTGTTTTCCAATTAAAAGTTTTTAATTAAAAGTATCATTTGAACTAACAATGTATATACCGTCCAACATTTCTACATGTGTATCTAATGAATGCTTGTTTCATTACATTTTAAACAGAGTACACAATTTTAATCTTTACATGGATGATATATAATTGTTCTATAGTTAAGTGATGACTTTTTCAAAAGGCTAATTGCAACTTCTTTAGGTTCCCAAGCTCTATAATTTTAATAACCAAGTTTTAATTTCAGTATATGATTATATTAATGGAATTTCTCAGTGAAGAGATGAATGCTAAAGCAGAGTAATTTGAATTAGTTTTCAAAAGGAGAGGGTGGAGGCAATCTTACACTCTGATCTCATTTAGATCAAATGCAGAATTCATTTTTTAGATTTATTGTACCAGTTGCAACATTAATAACTTCACAAATCAACTAACATAGATTTCTCTGTCCATGAACAGTTTTGATAGTTGTTTTTTGGTTTTTGGGTTTTTTTCCCTGAGATCTATTTTCACTGGAATGCATTCTTTGGAATAAGCAATTTTAACTTAATAAAAAGAATGGAGACATTTCTGCCCTCTCAGAACTAGAAGGAACCATCTTAGCTAAAAGAATATATGTTTTACTGCTATATCTAGATACTCTAAGTCAGTAGCATAGCAAATGGGTATGGATTCTCTAACTTTGGCATTAATTTCTAAAGAGTAAACCTTTAATACAAATTGCGTCTTAACCAATTTCTAAAATTAAAATTATAAGGAAAAGAATCTTAGAATACATGTAGGAGATTAGATAGTTTTTCAAAAATGTTTTCCCTCCTCCTTCATCTGCAGGGAACACGTACATCTCCCCGTTCTTTGACATTGGTTCCAACAACATGTCTTGCCTGGCCAATTCGATGTTATGAGATATGTAGCCAGCACCATTTTGAAATGTTTTTGTACAGTAGACTTGCTTTCTCGTGTTTCTGCCATATTCATGAGGAGATCTTCCCGTAGGTAAGTGTTGATTCCTCAGTCTACACCTCAGAATTAAAACATTGCCAATTTAGCATCACGTTTCAACGCTGAATTATACCAGCAGACCCACAGACTGGTACAAAACAAATACATACATTTTATGCTACTAAGATTTTATGGGCATTTGTTATCAAATTGGAAAAAAAATGTGGGGCACTGCTGTAACAAAAATGACATCTGTGGCATTGGTTTAGGGACTGACCGGTGAGTGATGAGACCACTCCTACAGGAAGAAGGATACAGTGACAAGAAAATTATTAAGAAAAATCATGACCTGAATTGTAATATAGTGATAAAACATTTAGCAAACTATAGCCTGCTGCACCTTGAGAAACAGGAAATGTACCTTTTAAACTTGTAAACTTGGACATGGTAGTTTATAAGCAGAATACTAAAAGTGCGTGCTGGCTCTTGTTATCTGTATTTTGATAATATACTGCCCAAGGGACAAGCAGAATTAAGTGCAAATATAATAAATCCAGATATCCTAGGATTTTTTTTTTTTTGAGTTGGAAAATAATATTTTCTCATTTCCAGTTTCTTGAGCCAGAAGAACATTCTCAAATCAAAGGCAAAGAGATAAAGCTTGGGCACAGAGACTATATTGAGGATGCTACCTGTAAATCATAGCCTTAGAGTTAAGAAAAAATTTAAAATGTCACTGTAATACTCTATGTGAAGATCTGAAAGGAAAAGAGTTGGTATCTAGTAGGCCCATTCAGCTATACAAAATGACTCCTATAAAGAAGTATCTATACAAGAAAAAGGCACAAGACATACCTCAAAAACAATTGAGAACATAGCTTGATGACATGAACTTGATGGAACCAAACATAGTGAAGAACTGCATATTTTTGAGTGAGTTTATTAGAAAAAGTTTTGTCAGTCTGTACTGAATTAGACTGACATGTATGTGAGATAAGAAAAGACATTTGTACCTATAGTTTTCTTTTTTTTTTTTCTTCCAAATTTTATTTTGTTTTGTCAATATACAATGTGGTTGATTATTGTGGCCAATTACCGAAACGTCCCTCCCTCCTCCCACTACCCCCCCCAACAATGTCCTTTCTGTTTGCTTGTCGTATCAACTTGTACTATAGTTTTCTATGGGCAACTTTCTGTGGGCAAGCAGGCTTGGAAGACTGCTCAGCATCACACACACACGCACACACACACACACGCACGCACACACACACACGCGCACGCACACACACACACACACACACACTGACACAGTTGATTTTCTAATGCCCTGTTCAGAAATGACCAAGGAGGAAGATGGAAATGGAAAGAACTTTCACAGGACAAAGTCAAGGCCCATGGAGAATAATCGACTATTTAGTCACTCCCACAGAGCAGAACCAGGATAGAAACACCTAACAATATATGCCTAGTGAGATTTCAGAATTTCTATGGTCTGCTCTCATTTTTATACCTTCCACTCTTCTCTTTTTTTTCTAATTTTATCATATTTTCTCTTATCCTATCTGTATTTCACCATTTTATGCTGAATATGAGCCAAAGTACATAGGGCGGGTAACTTAATTTGAGATGGGATTCATAGGTCTTCAGATCAAAAAGAGCCACATTTACAATTAATATAAAACATAAGATTCTAGAATTTGAGTAATACAGCATCATTGGTTGAGATTTTGCGGGATCTTCAGATGGAGGTGGTATGTTTTTCACATGGAAGGAACATGAATATTTATGAATACAGTGTTGGATTAGATTACCATTAATAAGTGTGATTTTTCACCTTTCCAACTTCATGGGAGGAATATACTTCCCATCCTTTGATCTTCTACTCATCATATGACCTAATTTGCCAGTAAAATGTTGGTAGACAAGAAAAAGGCAAAGGCTTGAAGTGTACCTCAGTGTTGTGACTTGTTCTCCTGTGCAGCTGCCATTACCATGAGAAGACCTCCTGGAAAGCTGATTCTGCCTCATCTGGGGTTTTGGAAGACAAGAGCATAGAGTGGGACTCCCCCACCACAGTCACTTACAGCAGAACCACCCCAGACAAATTGAATATCCATGAGCAAAATAAATGTTTATTTCATGTCTCTGAGATGCTTAATGCTTATACACACACACACACACACACACACACACACACACACACACACACACATATATGTACATACATACATATATATATGTTGGCATAAATAACTTTTTTATTCTTTGATATATTTTTACATATATGTTACAGACTTTTTAGTCTTTGCGTGTTGTTTAAAAATATAAAAATTTTCATGGAAATCTTGTTTGTGTGTATGTGCTCAAATATGCAAAATTTCTATTCAATGCTTAATGTATCTTTTAAAATAGTCTGTATGTTGTTATTATTTAGATGAAGAAATGTTGTTTCATACTTTTGTTATTTTATAGAGTAAATATTTATTTACTGATTTTTGAAAAATATTAATATTATATCAATGACTATAAAATTCTATGATCCTATAATCTTTATTTAGTTCTACTCTCCAATCTAATCTGCTGCCTGTTACAGCTTGTCAGGTTGCTTTTTATTATTATTATTGTTTAGTTTGGCTATACACTCCAAAAATAAAATCATTTAAAAATTATTTTTGAGAATGTTTTAGACATTAACTGAGGCATGCCCCAAGTAGTATTAAAAAATGTGATTGTGGGAGTTCTAGTAAAGATAACAGAATAGACGGTTCTTAGTGTTGATCTCTCCCCCAAATCAACCAATTTGCAACTATTAAAAGGCAACAACAACAACAAAAAAGCAACAACAGGAGGCCTGAGATCTGCTCCAGAACAGGCAGGAGCCATGCACCTTGGAACCCAAGCCCAGGCCAGTGCTGGCCACCCAGAGAGCCCTGAGAGCCATGGGACTCACACTCCCCAAGTCAGCTGCACCAGAAAAGGCAGGCACCAAGGGCCCTCCAGCCCAGGTTAGTCATCGCCACTTAGAGAGGCCTGAGAGCATCGAGGCTGATACACCCCGAGTTAGCAGTGCCAGAGGAAGCAGGTGACATGTGAAACCCAGCCCAGTCCAGTCCCTGCCTTGTACCTGAGAGCCACCAGGCCCACAAGCCCCAAGTCAGCTGTGCCAGAACAGGCAGGTGCTGCAGGACCCCCAGCCCAGGTGAGTCCCTGCTGCCCAGAGAGGCCCGAAGCCACTGGACCCACCCCAAGCCAGCCATGCCAGAAAAGGCAGGTGCTGTGGGACCCCCAGCCCAGGCTAGTTCCCGCTGCCCAGAATTGGCAGTCCCTTCAGGATCCAGGCCAGACATCAGGGTGGAACAAGTGGACTGTGATAGCCCGTGCCACAATGAACCCCAAAGGAAAGATACCAGAAATATGAACAATCAAGATAGTATATCACCACCAAAGGAAAATAATAACTTTAAAGCTCTAGATCCTATAGAACAGGAAATCCTTGAAATGACTGACAAGGAATTTAGAGCAACAATTCTAAGGAAATAAAATGAGATGCAAGAAAACTCAGTTAGACAACACAATGAAATGAGAAAAAATATACAGGATCTGAAAGAAGAAATATACAAAGAAATCAATGCCTTGAAAAAGAATGTAGCAGAGCCTGTGGAGCTGAAGGATTCATTCAACGAAAAAAAAAAAAAAAGCAGAGAGTCTAACCAGCAGGCTAGAACAAGCAGAAGAGAGAATTTCTGACCTTGAAGACAGGCTGTTTGAATTAAAACAGGCAGACAAGAAAAAAGAATTTAAAAAAATTGAAGAAAATCTAAGAGATAACAGATGACCTTAAGCACTCAAATATCTGAATAATGGGTATTCAAGAAGGGGAGGAAAAAAGGTAATGGCATTGAAAACATATTCAATGAAATAATAGCAGAAAACTTCCCAGGTACAGGGAAAGTAACAGATCTTCAGATTCAGGAGGCCCAAAGATCCCCAAACATATTCAACCCCAAAAGGTCCTCTCCAAGACATGTGATAGGCAAACTGGCAAAACTCAAAGACAAAGAATCTTAAAAGCTTCAAGAGAGAAGCAGCAAGTCACCTATAAGGGAGACCCAATCAGAGTAGCATCAGACTTTTCATCAGAAACCTAAAAGCCAGAAAAGAATGAGATGATATATTCAAAATACTAAAGGACAAAAATTGTCAGCCAAGAATACTTTACCCAGCAAGGCTATCCTTCTGAAATGAAGGACAAATAGCATATTTCTCAGACAAATGAAAGGTGCAGGAGTTCACTACCACATGACCAGTCTTACAAGAATTTCTCAAGGAAGTACCAGGTTTGATACCTGAAAAACAACCATCACTGCCATGAATACTCAAGAAAGAACAAAACCTACCTGTAAAACAAAAATGCTAACAGTAATGAAAAAAATATTTTATCTGCTACCACAAGAAACCAACAAATAAAAAAGACAATCAGAAAATCAGAAGGAAACAAAAGATACTTAAGACATCTAAACAAAAATCAATAAGATGCTAGGAGTAAATCAACACCTTTCAATAATAACTCAAAACGTAAAGGGATTAAATTCCCCACCCAAAAGACACAGACTGAATGACTGGATAAAAAAGATGGACCCAACAATATGCTGTCTTCAAGAGACTCACCTTACCTGTAAAGACACACATAGACTAAGAGTGAAAAGATGGAAAAAGATATACCATGCAAATAGAAATAAAAAACAAGCTGGAGTAGCTATTCTTATATCAGATAAAACAGACTTTAAAGCAAAAACCATAAAAAGAGATAAAGAAGGTCACTATATAATGATAAAAGGATCTATCCTTCAAGAAGACATAACAATCATAAATATATACACACCCAACTTCGGAGCAGCCAGATTTATAAAGCAAACAGTAGTAGATCTAAAAAATGAGATAGACACTAACATCATAATAGCAGGGGGACTGAACACCCTACTCTCTACATTGGACAGACATCTAGGCAAAAAATCAATAGAGAAACTCAAGATCAAAATAAAACTTTAGACCAATTGGACTTGGCAGTCATCTACAGAACATTCCACCCAACAAACTCAGAACATTCATTCTTCTCATCAGCACATGGAACATTCTAACCACATGTTAGGTCACAAAGCAAGTCTCAATAAATTCAAAAAAATTAGAATTATTCCATGTATTTTTTCTGAGCACAATGGACTAAAATTAGAAATCAATAACCAGCAAAACTCTGGGAACTACACAAACAAATGGAAATTAAACATTCTACTTAATGACATATGGGTCCAAGAAGAAATGAAACGGGAAATAAAAAAATTTCTTGAAACTAATGAAAATAATGACACATCACACCAAAACCTGTGGGATACTGCAGAAACAATACTAAGGGGGAAATTTATCACATAAATCCTACTTCAGAAGACTGGGAAGATGGCAAATAAACAACCTAAAACTTCACCTTAAAGATCTAGAAAAACAAGAACAATCCAAACCCAAAGTTAGTAGATGGAAAAAAATAATTAAGATCAGAGCAGAACTAAATAAAATAGAAACCTGAAAAATGATACAAAAGATCAATGAAAGAAAAAGTTGGGTTTTTGAAAAGATAAATAAAATTGGCAAACCTTTAGCAAGGCCAACTAAAAAAAGGAGAGAGAAGACCCAAATAACAAAAATTAGAAATGAAAAAGGTGATACTACAACTGACACCTCAGAAATAAAAGGAATCATTAGAGATTGCTATAAACAACTGTATGCCAACAAATTTGAAAATCTGGAAGAAATAGATAAATTTCTGGACACATACAAACTACCATAACTGAGAAGAAATAGAAAATCTGAACAGACCAATAACAATAAAAGAGTTTGAAGCTATTATCAGAAGTCTCCCAACAAAGAAAAGCCCAGGATCAGACAGGTTCACTGCAGAGTGCTACCAAACCTTCAAAGAGGAACTAATACCAATTCTTTACAAACTATTCCAAAAGACTGAAACAGAGGCCATTCTCCCAAACTCATTCTATGAGGCAAATATAACCCTGATACCAAAACCATACAAAGATACATCAAAAATAGAAAACAACAGGCCAATATTCTTGATGAATATAGATGCAAAAATCCTCAACAAAATACAAGCTAACACAATACAGCAACACATACACAAAATTATACACCATGATCAAGTGGTATTCATCCTAGGGATGCAAGGTTTGTTCAACACATGCAAATCAATAAATGTGATACACCACATCAATAAAAGCATAGACAAAAACCACATGATCATCTCTATAGACACTGAAAAAACATTTGACAAAATTCAACATTCATTCATGATAAAGTCTCCCTACAAGTTAGGTATAGATGGAAAGTATCTCAACACAAGGAAAGCCATACATGATAAGCCACTGCCAATATCATCCTGAATGGGGAAAAGCTGAGAGCTTTTCTCTTAAAAACAGGAACTAGACATGGATGCCCACTCTCACCACTCCTATTAAACATAGTGTTGTAAGTACTAGCCAGAGCAATCAGTGAAGAGAAGGAAATAAAAGGCATCCAGACTGGAAAAGAAGTCAAACTGTCCCTATTTGTGGATGATATGATCCTATACATTGAACAGCCTAAAGCCTCTACAAAAAAACTCTTAGAGTTGATAAATGATTTCAGCAAAGTTGCAGGATACAAAATCAACACATAAAAATCAGTAGCATTTCTATGCTCCAACAGTGAGCATACAGAAACAGAAGTCAAGAAAGCTAGCCCATTTACAACAGCCATCAGAAAAATAAAATACTTAGGGATAAAGTTAACCAAGGATGTGAAAAATCTCTATGAAGAGAACAACAGACCACTGTCGAGAGAAATTAAAGAGGACACAAGAAGATGGAAAGATATCCCATGCTCTTGGATCAGAAGAATTAACATTGTGAAAATGTTCATATTACCCAAAGTGATCTACAGATTCAATGCAATCCCCACCAAAATTCCAATTAATTTTTTCTCTGAAATGGAAAAAATTATCCAGACATTTATTTGGAATAACAAAAGACCACACATAGCCAAAGCAATCCTGAGCAAAAATAATAATAATAATAATAATAAAGCTGGAGCCATAACATTACCTGACTTTAAACTATGTTACAAAACTATAATAACCAAAACAGCATGGTACTGGCAAAAACACAGACACACAGACCAATGGAATAGAATAGAGAACCCAGAAATCAACCCATACACCCACAGCCATCTGATCTTTGAAAGGGAACCAAGTCAACACACTGGGGAAGAGGCTGCCTCTTCAGCAAATGGTTCTGGGAAAACTGGATATTCATATGTAGGAGAATGAAACTAGAGCTGTACCTCTCACTATATATCAAAACTAACTCAAAATGGATAAAAGAATTAAATATACATCGTGAAACAACAAATCTCCTTAAAGAAAACATAGGAGAAACACTCCAGGAAGTAAGAGTGGGCTCAGACTTCATGAATATGACCCCAAAAGCACAGGCAACTAAAGGAAAAATAAATAAATGGTATTATATCAAACTAAAAAGCTTCTGCACAGCTAAAGAAACAATCAGCAGATTGCAAAGACAACCAACAGAGTGGGAGAAAGTATTTGCAAAGTATACATCTGACAAAGGATTAATATCCAGAATATACAAGGAACTCAAACAACTTTACAGCAAAAAAACAAATAACTCAATTAAAAAATGGGCAAAGGAGCTGAATTGACATTTCTCAAAGGAAGATATACAAATGGCCAACAGACATATGAAAAAATGCTCAACATCACTCAGCAACCGGGAAATGCAAATCAAGACCACTTTGAGATACCATCTCACTCCAGTCAGGATGGCTAAAATCTAAAAGACTGAGAATGATAAGTGCTGGAGAGGTCATGGAGAAAAAGTAACTCTCTCATACACTGTTGGTGGGACTTCAAAATGGTGCAGCCTTTATGGAAAATGGTATGGAGGTTCCTCAAACAATTACAGATAGATCTACCATATGACCCAGCTATCCCACTGCTGGGAATATACCCAAAGGCATGGAAATCATCATGCTGAAGGAATACCTGTATTCCAGTGTTTATTGCAGCACCATTTACAATTGTCAAGAGTTGGAACCAGCCCAAATGTCCTTCATCAGATGAGTGGATAAGGAAATTGTGGTATATCTACACAATAGAATACTACTCTGCTATAAAAAAGAATGAAATACTACCATTCACAAACTACATTGATGGACTTAGAGAAAATTTTATTAAGTGAAACATGTCAGGCACAGAAAGAGAAATACCACATGTTCTCACTTATTTGTGGGAGCTAAAAATAAATAAATAAATACACAAACAAATAAAGGGTGTGGGGGAGAAAACACAACAATCACAACAATTATTTGAACTTGTTACGACAAGTGTACAGATATGATATGGGTGGAGAGAGGGAGGGGGGGAAGAGGAACAGGGAAAGGGTCACGAAAATCAGCTACAATGTATATTGAGAAGTTAAAATAAGAAAAAGTAGAAAAAAATGTGATTGTGCTAAGAAGAGGATTCCAAAAAAAGAAAAGAAAAGAAAGCATAACAAAGACCAGTTTTGTGTTACTCAGGACTGCTGCTCACAGAGTGTTTCTTGACTCCACCTTCCACATACAGATGGTCCCCGACTTATAATGGCTCGACTTAAAAATTTTTTTTAACTCTGCAATGATGTGAAAGCAATCAGGTAATCATAGACCCATTCTGTTTTTCACTCTCGGTACAGTATTCAATAAATTACATGAGATATTCAACACTTTATTATAAAAAACGTTCTGTGTTAGATGATTTTCCCCAATTTTAGACTAATGTAAGCATTGTGAGCATGTTTAAGGCAGGCTAGGCTAACTGATGGTGTTTGGTATATTAGGTGTATTAAATGTATTTTTGATTTACAATATTTTTAATTTATGTTGGCTTTATCCAAATATAACCCCATCATAAGCTGAAGAGCATCTGCACACATACAAGATAAAATTTCTCTTTTAGGCTCCCTGGGATTGGGTGGAAACTTGAAAATAGTTCTGGCAAATGAAACGAGATCAGTGGTATGTGTCGTCACTAGGCAATGCCCTAAGATGCTATCTTCAGAGCTCCCTCTTTTGTCACTAGCATGGCTAACGGGAGTGTTTAACATGGGAGGAGCTCCATCAGCCTCATTGCTGTGTGATTATGATACGCAGAATGCCATGTCAATCCATGATTGTATGTGTAGTGTGAGCAAAAAGTAAAAACCCTTCCTAACTTCAACCACTCGTATTTGGGCTTTTGTTCTAGCAGCATAACCTAGCTTGTTTTGATGTATGCACCATATTTGCTGAGTGAGAGGAAAAAAAGTGATAAGAAAGAGAATGTAGAGTGTTGATAACACCAAGGTCAAGGTCAAGGTCAAGAGAGAGAGAGAGGGAGAGAGAGAGAGAATTAGTGGGTGTCTAAATGTATGGAATAGTATAAAATGTAGTACACCTACCTAAAAAGAAAATAACCAGTCTGAAGGGAGCAATACATAAAAAATGTTAATTAACCGGTTTATCCAGTTTAGCCTTCAAAACCCAGCTGTTACATCTGTTCCTCAGAGAAGGCTTTCCTGATAAGCCAACCCTTGACAGAACAAGTTATTTTCTCATGTGATATCCTCACCTAGTATTCTGTTCTTTCCCATCATTTATACTTTTCACATTCCATTGTAATTGCCTTTGTTTTCCCTTTGATACTATAATATCCAAAGAGGCAAGGCTAATTCTGTTTGTTCACGTGTGTATATCAATGCCTAACAAATTCCTAGCACATAATAAATTCTCTCTCTCTTTACATATATGTGCGTGTGTGTGTGTGTATTCAGTGTGTGTATGTATATGTATGTGTATGTATATATATAACCTCAATATATAAACCGAATAAACTAATGCTAGACTTTTGACTAATTTTTAGCCAGGATTCCTTATATAGACATGAAGTTTACCTAGCTGGCTTCTTCAAACTTTATGTTAAGGAAAAAAAAAAAAAAAAAGGTTTATTGAACTAGGCTGGTTTGAAAATCATGGAGCAAGTATCTTACTCCAAACTGTGGGTCAGCACATTACAGCCTGTGGGTAAAATCAGGCCTGTCACCTGCTTCCTAGACTCAGTATCATTATATTCTTTATTATTTCCTTTTTTACTCTGCCAAACACATGAAGAAACAGATGGAGAAAGAGAGAGACAGAGAGACATACAGACACAGTGTTCCTTTTGCTTTAATATTGATAATATCTTATGTTTGCTCTAGTAAATTAACATTTTCACTTTTAACTACTTACTTGTCAGGAAGTACAAGTAACAATAGCAACATGAAAATAGAAGGTTGAAGCCCACATGTGCTGACAAGGAAGACAGGGGTGGACAGATTTATAATTCATCAAGACATATACACTCTCTCCTACTCTATAAGACATGCTGAGACCACCTGTCTGAATTATGCAAGTTAACAGCTTTCCAGAAATATAATTTTACAAATGCTTCATAACATTTTTCTAGCCCTTTTGTAAAAATGAACTGGAATCTAAAAAAGTTATTTTTATTTTCCATGTAAGCGGTAGACTTTTGTGTGTGTGAATCTGCTCATTTGAAGGATTTTGCTGTTCGATATATAGGATCATGTCATCTGCAAACAGGGACAATTTGACTTCTTCTTTTCCAATCTGGATGCCCTTTATTTCCTTCTCTTCTCTGATGGCTCTGGCTAGTACTTCCAACACTATGTTGAATAGAAGTGGTGAGAGTGGGCATCCTTGTCTAGTTCCTGTTTTTAAAGGAAAAGCTTTCAGCTTTTCCCCATTCAGGATGATATTGGCAGTGGGTTTGGCATATATGGCTTTAATTATGTTGAGATACTTTCCCTCTATACCTAACTTATAGAGGGTCTTTGTCATGAATGAGTGCTGAACTTTATCAAATGCTTTTTCAGCATCTATAGATATGATCATATGGTCCTTGTGTTTGAGTTTATTAGTATGGTGTATCACATTTATTGATTTGCGTATGTTGAACCAACCTTGCATCCCTGGGATGAATCCCACTTGATCGTGATGAATAATTTTACGTATGTGTTGCTGTATTCTGTTTGCTAGTATTTTAGTGAGAATTTTTGCATCTATATTCATCAAGGATATTGGCCTGTAGTTTTCTTTTTTGGTTATATCTTTACCTGGTTTTGGTATCAGGATGATGTTTGCTTCATAGAATGAGTTTGGGAGATTTGCGTCCATTTCAATCTTTTGGAATAGTTTTGCTAAATTCCCGCATTGTAAGAAAGAATAAAAATTATGGACTTCAAAAAAAATTCACAATTAATGGCAGAGATAGATTCATGTAATGTATTTAGATACTAGTATAGGAATAAGACACAAAGAAGTGATGGAGTGATGCTAATAGAGCTAGGGAGTAAGGAAAGAAAGTTTTGAAGGATCAGGTCGGGCTTCTTAAAAGAAGTGCAAGTCCTACTTCTGGGACTATTATGTTCAAAGGCTTACAGTAACCTGAGCTCTTATAGTTGGTTCCTAACCATCTATTCAGAATTTCTTTGCACTGACGTACTATGTGCATCCACTTCAAGTTGGGTATAAACAAACCTACTACATTTAACATAATTCAATATCTTAAGTTCATTTTCAGTTTCCCATACTCAAAAGAGAGAGGAGATGCTTCTATTGACTAAAACGTCAAATCACTGTTCTCTTAGGCTATATTGAGTAATGACTTCAATTGCTCTTCTCTACATCTCCCAAAGATACAGTTTAATGATTTTCTAATATGAAACACTTATAGGATAAGAATGATCATTAGCAAACTATTTTACACATATGTTTTGAACTTTCAAACAAAATGTTCAGAAGGAAACACTATAAATTATTTTTTCTATGACATGAAGAAAGTATAATGTCAAACCTTCAATCAATGCAAACTTTTTTCAGTTTTGCTAGTAATGCTTCAATAAGATAATAAAATTTGAAAGACAAAGTCTGGGAAAATATAGGTAAACTATGATAATAAAGCATGTTTCTCACCATAGGGATAAAAAGAAATGCTTTAATCAATTTGAAATTTGAGACAGTTACAAGCTTGTTTCAATAACCTAAATCATTTCAAACTGTATAGTTTGGAAGATATTCATAGATTCTGAAGAACTCCTCTCACAATTTTATTGGAAAACATTTGTGTTTTAAATATGCTGAATGCTAATAGGACCTCCCTCCACTTGTGAGTAAAACTAATTCCAAAGGAAGGTGTGTATGTTCCTTCAAAAGATGCATGCAATTTGGCGATATTTTTTATATTATTTCTTCATATAAAACTCATGGAAATATTGGGTTCAGAAAAGTGACAGACTGGTGTGTTTTTTGCAGTATATCTGAAGTTTGCTTAATTGCTATTAAAAGAGATTATTAAGTATGATGTTTTAAAGGTAATATCCTCATTTCTTTAAGTGATATAATAGAAAAGATGAAGGGCAGATACAGTCAAAGTATGCATTTATAATGAACCAAGAACGGATATTTAAATATTTGTCTTAGTCAGTTCAGGCTGATATATAAAAAAAAAATACCATAGATTGGGTGGCTTATAAACAACAGAAATTTATTTCTAACAGTTCTGGAGTCTGGGAAGTACAAGATCAAATCACTGGCAGATTCAGTGTCTAGTGAGGGCCTGCCTTCTAGTTCATTGAAGGCGGCCTTCTTATTGTGTCCTCATATGGTAAAAGGTCCAAGGAAGCTCTCTGGGGTCTCTTTTACAAGGTTATTAATCCCATCTATGAGGGCAAAACCCCGATGACCTAATCACTTCCCAAAGACTTCACCTACTTCACTTTCATCACGTTGGGGATTAGGTTTCAACATATGAATTTTGAGGGGACATAAACAGTCAGTACATAGCAATCTTATCATAAAAAAAAAGAAAAAAGGAGAGGGAAATGCATTTAAGAGGAGTGAATACAGAAGGTGTAGGTTGCAAAACTAAGGTGATATTTTGATGTCCAACCTTTGAAAAAGTTGAATTGAGTAGAAACTACTCTGCCATAAAAAAGAATGAAATATTCCCATTTGCTACAACATGGATGCAACTGGAGAGACTTATGTTGAGTGAAATAAGCAAAGCACAGAGGGATAAATACCACATGTGCTCACTCATATGTGGGAGCTAAGAGAGAAAGATGGAAGGAAAGACCACAGTAGTGCCATGTTCTTACAGACGGAGGGAACATTCCTAGGGCTACAAAGTGGAATGGGGGGGGGGAGAAGAGGAGGGGGAGGGAGGTTGGAGTATAATTGGGTGGGAACGAGGGGTACAAAAGTAATTTCTGGTAATGGATATGCCCCCAGTATGAATCTGGCCCTCACATCATGGGCAGGAGGGGTGACAATTAGCTTTGTATTTCATGAATATTCCTAATAAATAAAAAAAAGAAGTACACTCTAAAATAATGATAAAAACTATAGTATAATAAACATATAAGCCAGTAAAAGAAAATAAAAAGAAACAGAAGAATTGTGTCAAAAACAGTCTTGGAATTGAATCTCGCCTACTAGGGAGGGCTGGTATAGAGTAGGTAAAGAAATGGATCCCAGTCACAGTGCCCATAGATACATTCTTGCGGGGCCCTTTGAGAGGAGGTTAGTGCCTTCAAAGCATTAGCTTTCACTTAAGTTTTATAACCCTTTATTCCAGGAAGAAAGAAAGGAGGAAATGTTTATATACCAGGTGATTTCTTTTGCTAAGCACATTAAAGCAAAGATTGACCAAAGAGGTTTTTTTGTTTGTTTGCTTCTGTTTTTGTTCCTGTTACTTATCAAAAGCTTCAAATAAGGAGGAAGACAGTAGCTAACTTTTTAGATCAAAGATGCATTATGATTCAGTTTGAATTATGCTTTTATTTTTATACTCAATATTGATTGAAGCCAACTATGTATCAAGTTTTATGTATAATAATAATGAAAATAGAAAAGAATTAAAACAGTGATCATATTTTAGAAGTTTCTAGTCTATAAGTTTAATTTCTATGTTTATCAATTACTTCTTTTAACCATTACCTCATTTTTCTTATTGCTAACATGTGGTTTGGACTGAGACATTTAAAGCACTCATCCAAGCATTATATTTAATTATTTGAATGCAGCTAAAATTTTGTCATTCCCAACTTGAAGAGAAAAAGATTTTTTAAAAAAAATTTGCCTCATTTAAAAAGACAGTATGATGCAAGCATGTAAAAGTGTGACTATAATTTGGAGAGGTGATGAATATGTTAATTAGCTTGATGGAATTTTTCTGAAATGTATACATAGTTCAAAACATCATATTGTACCCCATAAATATAAACAATTATTATGTTATTTAAAAATAAATAAGTAAAAATGAAAAAGTTATGACCATAAATAATGTAGTTTAAAAATCTCCACTACTATATGCTGACAATGGAATTTTAATCAGCTTTTAAAACATGAAATGTGAACACGGAAAAAAGAAAAGGAGGACTGATTACTATGGTATTTTGCTCTCAGGTGGAACTGAAAATATTTATTAAGAAATCCACTAAACAATATTGTTTGTGATATGTCAGTTCTATTGATGTCAACACAGTTATTATTGAAAGTGTATCTATAGTTTACACAGTCCATTTACACTAGCAGTTAGCCCTCTGACTTATGCATGTACAAAATGTTCCCTAAATGATTAAAATCTACTAGGTATATGAATTAAAGATTAGGAAAATACATTTTATATACATTAAAATATATGGTTAAAGGAAACATTTTATAGTTTTAATTGGAAATCTCAAGGAGCAATTCTTTTTCCTAGCAGGTAAATTTGAACTGCTAGAAAGCTCAGAACTACAGGCATGTGTTATGTTGTCTAAATGGCCTCTGTAAAATGATAAATCCTCTGTACCTGTGTCTCTTTTTTTCAAAACCTTTTGAAATATTCTTGGAAATAGTTCAAAAATAAGATGAGGCTATGCAATAGAAAGTTAAAATATTACCTGTTCCATTTCCTCACCTCTAACCTAGAAAACAGTTTATGTGAACTTTTGTTTCCCATAGGAACCAGGATAGGCATACATCCAAATTCACAGTGTTGCTTTTAAAATATGGTTGGAGATCATAATCAGGAAAATTTAAATGTAATGCAAAATATGGGGCAAAGAATATTTAGGATCTTAAAGAAGCTTCTTATCTTGTGATTCTAAATTCACATAGTAGCTTCCTTAGATAGCACTTACGAGAAAAAAGTCTAAAATTGGGCCAGCTACTAAAAGATTTATAGTTTGATGTTTTGAACACCATTTGTGTCAAAGATTCTTTACTGCTTTTCTAACGAGTTATGCCTAGTTCACTTAGTCCTTGTTTCTCTGCTGAATACCACCTGGTAACTAAATTTGTATCAAAGTGTAATTTATCCCAGTAAAAAATTATCTACAGAAGGCCACTAAGCATTAAGGTACTCTCCAAATATTCATAACAAGGCTGGAATATATTTTAATTACATTTTTACATATTTTCTGTAATTCTATATTTTATATTATTTTATATTATCTATATTCTGTTATACATTCTGTAATTCTATATTTTAAAGCCAATAGACACATGACATATGAGCCTCAAAGACTGAGACTCAGTGCTTAGACCTCTCACAAATACAATCGAGAATAAAATAAATGATCTTTCTTTCCACCAATAACCTATTATCTAATAGAGAATATTAAACACATACACATACATTTGGATTAAAAATAGTTATTCATAAATTAAAATCAAATATATATTACATTATTAATGGGAAATCAGGAAACAAAAATTACCTCGGAGGGAAATCGGGTAAAAATTTAGCAGGAAGGTTGTATTTTATATTTGTTGACAGAGAGAAAAAAATGGACAAATAGAGCATGGAGAGGGCATGAAAAGAATTACTCCAGTCAAGTAATAAAAAAAAGACGGGCTAGAAATGAGAACATGCAGTTTGTTATTGCTTCTTGCTGGCCAGAACATCAGATTTAAATGAGCCACTTGCATGTATTAGATGGAAGTCAAAATTGAGCAGAATAAAATGTCAGATTAAAGATTTCTACTTTAAGTCAAGCTTCTGAAGGGTGCCACCTTTAGTGGATGGACATTATTAACAGTAAAACAAAACACAGCAGAAACAACAAAGCCACCATGACCAAGCAGAAGGATACATGCCTGTGTTGGTCTTGGCTCCGGGTAGAATGGATGCAAACAATAGAAAAGTCTTTACTGATGTTTACTTTCCATAACTGCCTACTCACAAAAGATTGGAGCTAGAATCCTCACTACTTATGTCACCTAACAGCCACAAGTTCATCTGAAGTCTATAATGGTTATGAATTAATTAGTTCCAAAAGCTTCTGCTAAGAGAAAATAGTAAAACTTTTCTAAAGACATTCTTGAATATGAGGTCTCTAAACATTCCTCAAATTTTCAAGACACATGAGACTACAATTACAAAACCTAGGGTGAATGAGAATTAGCAGAGACTATAAACTGAAGAATGCAATTCACAGAGAAAACAGATACTGAATTTATTGGGTACAGTTTATAATAATAAAATCATGTTGAATATATTTGAAAAAAATGAAATAGGGAATTGATTGTACAATGACAAAAAGATACGCTACCAAAATAGATCAGGCAGTTTTGAAAAACAACCTCAAATTACTAAAAATGAAATGTGACAATTAATGGGTTATAAAGCCATATAGACACAGCTGAAGAGAGAATTAGTAAAGTGTAAGATAGCTTTCACAGAACTATCCAGAATGCAGTAGAGATGAACAAAAAAATACAAAATATAAAAGTAGTTTAGAAGACAAAGACAGTACAGTGAGGATTTTCATTTGATTCCTAGAAAGCAAGAAGAGAAACAATTCTGGCAAAGGAAAATTAGAAGAGAAAATCATTTAAATTTTTCCAAATTGAAGAAAGATGCAAATCTTCAGATTCATAAAAGTCAACAAAATCACTCATAATTAGATGTATCACATTAAACCTGAAAAACCCTAAAGAACTGAGCTGTATTTTTAAATAGAGCCAAAGATAAAAGAAAAACTATGTTTGCGGGAAAAATATCTTATAGCTGACTTCTCAACAATAATAATTGAAAACGAGAAAAATAACAGAAATATTTTCCAAGAGCTAAAATGAAAAAAATAATAATATAAGTACAGTAAAGTTAATTTTCATAAATGGAAGCAAATTAAGACATTTTTAGATAAATAAAAACCAAGAATATTCATTCTTGACAAACTCTAAGGGACTTTTACATATATATGTATATATATACACACATGAAGAAAGAAAATGATAACAGAAAAGAGATCTAAATTAAACAAGTAAATATTGAGCATATTTAATTAATTGAAAGAGTAAATTATGAGAAAATAGATTTGTGTATGTATGTTTGTGTAATGTTAAATAAAATTCAACTGTATAAAACAACAAAAATGTCTACACTTCGTGAGGTTAAAAATATTCATAGAAATAAAATAGCACATAAATGAGGAGACATGAGATGAAAAGACAACTTTACTAAGGTCCGTATATTGTTAAAGATTAAATATGAACATTAATGTAAAATAAAACCTAGTGTGACCAGGGATAGAAATAGATTGTGTAAATTTATATCAGTGGAGAGGAATACGTGGAATGAAAAAAAGAAATTTAAAAACAGAAGGAAGAGAAAAATTCCATAAAAATTGGAAAATATAAATAAATTTATATAGATTAGTAATCACAATAAATATAAATCAAGTAATCCTCTTACTAAAAAATAAAATTATCAGTCTGGACTAAGAAAAAAAATTGAAATTCTGCTACAAGTACACAGAATAATTAAAAGTAAATTGTGAGGTAAGGATATCCCAATAATTGTCTAACCAAAATATAACTGAAGTGGTATAATAATATCAGAAATATAAATTAAGCGAATAAACAGCACAACTAGAAATGTCAAAAATATATTTTAAAAGAAGATATTGCATTTAAAATAGTAAGCATCTAATAATGTAGTTTCATAACATTTTAGTAAACATTGACAGAATCAAGTAAATAAAACTTACTCATCGAGAAAGTAGAAGATTGTAGTTTATCCCTTTTGATAATTAGTAGAGATAGCACATACAAAAATTAATAAAGATATTGGAGATTTTAAAAACACTATCAGCAAGATTGATTTATGAGATATATACAAAACATTATAGCCTATATCCATACAGCTATAAAATAAACATATTAAATTTCTGGAATAGGGGAAATAAAACAATTATATTTATGTGTGTATACATACATGTCCGTGTATGTGTGTGCAAATTTTGTAAAGCAATAAATTGATCAATACAAAACTTACGTTGGGGCAAGAAAGAGAATTTAATCAGAGGGATTGGCCACATGGAGAAAGGGAGATTCAAAATTATTGGTAGTATGAAATTTTTAAACTCAGTGGTAGCTTCATGTTGCAAAAATGTGTAATTATTTATTCCTCAAAGTGGATGTGTGTGTATGTATATGCACGTATATACATACATATATATGTAAGTCCATAAGAAGAAAATTGTAAAACTTTATAGAAAAATTTAAAAAATTAAAAATAATAGAATATGTTAAAAGATGACAGAACTATATAATGGAAAGTGATAATTTGCAAAACGTATTGTTTAACCTCGATAAATTATAATCAAATCTAGCAGTTTTTAAATTATATATTGATTTTTGGTTATTTTTTCCCATAAAACAGCTTGTAAAGAAGGAACCAATAACAATTTCCTACGACTGCTATAACAAAGTACCACCTGTCAGGTAGCTCAGCAACAGAAATGTATTTTTTTTTACATTTTTAGAGGGTAGAACTCTGAGATGAGGGGTCTCAGTGTTGGTTTCTTTTCAGGCCTCTTTCCCTTGGTCATTTTCTTTCTGCATCTTCACATGATTTTCCTTCTCTCTGTGCCTGTGTCCTTTTTCTTCTCTTCTTAGAAGGACACCATACTAGGTTAATTCCCACCCTAATGATCTCATTTTAAGGTACTTACATCTTGTTTTTTGTGATTTTATTTTGGTAAGAACATTTTAAATGAGATCTACCCCCTTAACAAATTTTTAAGTGCACAATATGGTACTGTTATCTATAGAGGCACATTGTTTCACAGCAGATCGCTAGAACTTATTAACTGAACCTTCATGCCTGTTGATTAGCAATTCCTATTTCTCCCTACCTGATCCCCTGGCAACCACAATTCTATTATTTGCTTCCCCTGAGTTTGTCTATTTAAATGCCTCATATAAGTGAGATATCTAATTTCTTAGTATTTGTCTGTCTGTGACTGATTTATTTTACTTAGCATAGTGTCCTAGAGGTTCATTCATATTGCTTCAAATTGCAGAATTTCCTTCTTTTGTAAGGGTGAATAATATTTTATTGTATGTGTATATGCAACAGTTTTTCCCACTCATCATTTGATGGACATTTAGGCTGTTTTTACATTTTGGCTGTTGTGAATAGTGCTGCAATGAACATGCGAGTGCTACTATCTCTGCCAGACCTTTATTTCAATTATTTTAAGTAAATACTGAGAAGTAGATGTGCTGGATGATATGATAGTCCTATTTTTAATTTTTTCAGGAAACTCCGCACTGTTTTTCATAATGGCAGCACCACTCTGTGTTAACACTATCAGGGTACTAAGGTTCCAGTTTCTCCACAACCTTGCCAACCCTTGTCTTTTGTTATCCATGTTATTGTCTTAATAATAATAATGAGATGATATTTCATCATGGTTTTGATTTATGTTTTCCTGATGATTAGCAATGAGATCATCTTTTCATGTACTTGCTGGTCATTTATTTTTTTAGCTCTCATTTTATTTTATTTTTATTTTTATTATTTTTTTTTAATTTTAACATTTGTATGTAAATATTTGCGGGGTACAGTGTATTGTTTCAATGCATGCACTGCACCATAATTCAATTAGGGTAAGTAGCATAGTTTTGTACCCGTTAGCCCATCCCCCCGACCCCACTGTCCTCCTCTCCTCCTGGCCTCTGGCAGCCATCACTCTACCATCGACTTCTATGAGAACCACTTCTTTTTAGATTCCACATAAGAGTGATACCGTGTGGTATTTGTCTTTCTGTGCCTGATTTACTTCGCTTAAAATAATACTTTCAGTTTGTATGTCTTCTTTGAAGAAATGAAGACTTCAATTCAAGTCCTTACACCATTTTTTTATTGGGTTATTTGACTATTAGCTATTGAGCTTTAGAAATTCCTTATATATTTTGGAAATTTACCCCTTATCAGATATATTTTCTCCCTTTCTGTAACTTGCTTTTTCACTCTATTGATTGTTCTTTTGCTGTGAAGAAGCTTTTTAGTTTGACATAGTCCTACCATGTATATTTGCTTTTTTGCCTGTACTTCTGGTATTTTATTCATTGAACCATTGCCTAGAGAAGTGTCATAAAGCTTTTCCCTTCTGTTTTCTTCTTGGAGTTTTAACAGTTCCAGGTCTTATGTATAACTCGTTAACTCATTTTGAGTCTATTTTTGTGTATGTTATGAGGGTCCAATTTCATTCTTTTGCATGTGGATATCCAATTTTTCCAACATCATTTGTTGAAATTTCCCCATGTGTCATGCTAGCATACTGTTACATATCAGTTGACAATATATGTGTAGATTTATTTCTGAGTGTTCTATTCTGTTCCATTGGTCTATATGGCTGTCTTTATGCTAATACCATACTTTTTAAAGTACTATAGCTTTGTGATATATAGAAACTAGGAAGTGTGATGTCTCCAGTTTTGTTCTTTTTCAAGATTGTTTTGGCTATTAGGGGTCTTTTGTGGTTCCAAATAAATTTAAATTTCTGTAAAAAATGCCAATAGAATTTTGATAGGGGTTGCATTAAATCTGTAGATTGCTCTGGGAGTTAGGACTTCATATATGAATTTTGGGTTGGCCCCAACTCAATCCATAACAAGACCTCATGGGGATTATAAATTTAGACTCTCATTTTCTTATAGAAAATGTTCATATTTATTTTAACCTTCAGTTGGAAACATAATATTCCTCACTTAATATTAAAATGACACTTAATATTAAATGATAAAACCATTTGAAATAAAGTAAACCTCTAAACTTAAATGACACTCAATAACAAATATCTAAAAATAAATCAACTGTAATTTAACAGGAGATAGGTTAAATATGGCGTGCCCACACAATGGCAGCGAGCAAAAAGAGTGAGGAAAATTACTATGCCTTGATAAGGATAAATCTGCAAGATTTTTTTGTGATAAAAACAAAAATTGTACATATTATTCAGCCTTTATGTAAGAAATAAGGACAAATGATGTATGTGTATGTGTACATAGTAGTTCCCAGTGGAAGCCCTGGAATTATTCTAAATAATAAGTAACAATAAATATTAAATATCACTCAATAGTTTAATTTTTGATAAAACAGGTATTGGAGTTTTGAGACTATGTGTATTATGGAATAAATCAAAGAAGTAGTTGTTTTATTAAAATTTTTAACATAAGAGAAAAGAGAATAATAATATAAATCAGAAAATCAAAGAGGAAAACTAATGTTAAATTTGATTTTGAAATAGCAATATGAATGTGTAATTTAATATTTGATTTGGTACACAGAAAAATCCTAAAAGCATTGTCATGCTATTGATAGAAATTATACTTAATCTTCTGGTGTTCATTTCTAAACATCATTTGAGACTAATATAAATCAGACTTCCTTTGATAAATGATTGAATCCAGGTCCAGGGCAGAGAAAATACAAGGTGAATCTAGGATATTTTAGGGTACATCCCAGGTATTTTGAGATTTTCTGTGAAAACTCATAAGTACTAGAAAACTAACGCAAAGAATGTCAAGAAGACAGAAACCAACTTGAAGGAAACCCCATTTTCATTTGTCATTTGAGCATTGAGAAGAATAATGATTATAATGAATTTTAACACACTGTATAGATAAATATCACTGTGTTTGTAAAGATATTAAAAAGCAGAAAAAGAAAACTGAACTACAAACATCAGAGATGACTCTTGCACCAACTTTTTACCTTAAAAATTGGTAATGGAATAGAAAATTAAACATTTACTCTATTTTTCTAGGTGAAATTGTCATCCACCTCTTGTCAGTGAAGGAAGGCCCAATTTTATAGAATAACTTTGGCTAATAAATGTAAAATGGATAGTTTGGAGCACCCAATAAAAATAATTAATTGAAGAAAAGATCATTAGTAGATACTAAAGTCATAAATTAAAATGTTGGGAAATATCATATTCACATGATGCCAGAATATCAACTATAATTTCAAAAGTAAATGTGTGTTATCACACAGACACACACACACACACACACACACACACACACACACACACACACACACACACTTGAGTAAAGTGAATACCATAAATAGTAGGACAATTAGAATTAATATGCCTCCTTATCTGATGCAACATGAAGTAGGAAAGTATCACTTACACAGTACTCTAGCCTAAAAATGCTTAATCTAAATTTCATAAATACTTCAGATAGAATTTCCAGTGTGTAGGACACTCAGAGGCTAGAGAAACTGGTTAAATAAAACCATAAGAAAACAATCATACCAATGCAGTATATGGGGCATTCCACACTACATCTAGTCTAACTTTCTCAAAATGTTAATGAAAGAAAGCAAAGAGACAGAACATTTCAGAAACAAGACATGATAACCAAATGCAATTTGGTTTGAATTCTATTTTGAAACAACTGAGTTTCAAACTAAAAATGGCTCAGAACCTTCAGGAATGAAGGTTTGGGTCACTCTGCCCTGTAAAGAACCATAAACAACTGGGGTGCTTGCTACAAGCAAAGGGAATACAGATTGGGTAGTAGAAGAAGGTCTTAGGAAGCTGTGACAAGGTGACCAGTTACAGGAATGATGGCTGTAATTGCGTGAGTATTCTGTCCCTTTGTTGAAAATATGTTTGTGCCTATATATATCTACAAAGCAAATACCTTCTTTTCTTTTCTCTATTATTCCTTATTATGTAAGATAAGATACATTGTGTTTCTATCAGTATTAAAGTATTGTTAACCTTACATCATATTATTAAGTTATGCAATATCAGGAGAGGAGGAAGCATCACTCAAGGATTCTATCCATCTTCTGGAGAAGGGATTAGTGCATTTTCAGTTGTATGCAGGATAGTTGTATTATGCTAAGCAGAACTATGATCATGTTATTGTCTTTATTTGGAGATTAAGTATGGTTTAGGAAGATGTGTATTGGTGCCAAGTTGACAAGGGGTGGACATATGATGATTAATATTGGGTTTTGACTTGAGTGGATTAAGAGATATACATAAAGCTGGCAAAGCATTAATTATCCTCAATGCTTCAGTAGGCACTGAGCTCGTCCCTCTTCTGCTAAAAGGGAAACTCAGGTGGTTTGGCATTTTATTAGAATAATTGGGCTCCCTAAGTGTGCTCATGAAGGTGCTTCTGGAAGAGATTGGCATTTGAGTCTGTAGATTCAGGGGGAGAAGATTTCCCCTTAATGTGGGTGGGCACTATCTAAGCAACTGAGATCCCAGATGAAACGAAAAGGCAGAACAAGGGTGAATTCTTGCTCTCTCTTCCCTTCTTCTCCTGTCCTTGAATGGAAAAACTCCAGGTTCTCTGGCCTTTGGACTCTGGAATTCTCACCAGTGGCACCCTGGACTCTCAGTCCTTTGGCCTGGGACTAAAAGCATTGCTATAAGTTTCTTTGTTTCCAAGAACTTCAGGCTTGGACTAAGGCATGCTACCAGCTTCTCTAGTTTCCCAGCTTGCAGATCTTGCGGATTGTCTATTGTGGGACTTCTCATCCCTCATAATCGTGAGCTAATTCACCTAGTAAGTCTTTTCTCAGCTCTCTCTCTCTCTCTCTCTCTCTCTCTCTCTCATTTGGTGTATCTAGAAAACCTGACTAGAATACTAATACAGAAAATAAATATAAAGTAAACAAAACCAATACCTGGCTGGGACCCAGGTGATCTGGATTCAAATTCTGTTTCTGGCACTGATTCAGCACATGCTTTTATAAAGTTAATCACTATTAATGCCATTTCTCTCCCTTGAGAAATGAGAGGGTCTCTAAGGTGAGCCATGTTTTATTGACTAACTACATTTAGAAAGCCTGATCTCTTCAGATATTGGACTGAAGCTTAGGTTTTCAATGGTGAACAAAATAGGCATGGCCTTTACTCTCAGTAGGATTAAAGCACATAGAAAAAAAAAAGAAAACTGATGCCATCAGAGAAAACAGAATGTTGAAAGGTCCTGAGACAAAAACAATTCTGTACTTGAAAGAAGACCAGAGTGTCTTGATCACTGCAAGAGAGAAAGAGTGGAACAGGTAGATTGGAGAATTTGGCAGGGCAAGGTTATGAAGTACCTTATAAGTTGAGGTAAGGAGTTTGGATTTTATTCTAAGAAGACACAGGAAACAGAAGAAAAATAAACAAATGGGATTATATCAAACTAAAAAAGCTTCTGCACAGCAAAGGGAAAGATCAGCAGAGTTAAAACACTACCTACAGAATGGGAGAAAATATTTGCAAACTATGTATCCAGCAAGGGATTAATATCTAGAATATACAAGGAACTCAAGCAATTACATAGTAAAAAAACAAATAATCTAATTGAAAAATAGGCATCTCTCAAACGAAGACATACAAATGTTCAACAGGTACATAAAAAGATGCTCAACATCACTAATGATCAGAGAAATGCAAATCAAAACCACATTGAGATATCATCTCACCCCAGTTAGACTGGCTATTATCAAAAAGACAGAGAATGGCAAATGTTGGCAAAGATGAGGAGAAAGAGAGGAAGCTTTCTGCACTATTGGTGGGCCTGTAAATTAATACATCTTTTAAGGAAGGCAGTATGGAAGTTTCTCAAATGACCACAGATAGAACTCCATACAATCCAGCAATCGCACTGCCGGGTATATACCCAAAGGAATGGAAAATATCATGTTGAAGGGAAACCTGCACTCCCATGTTTATCGCAGCTCTGTTTACCATAGCCAAGATATGGAACCAACCTAAATATCCATGGACAGATGACTGGATAAAGAACACATTGCATATATACACAATGGAATACTTCTTTGCTATAAAAAAGAATGGAATTCCTCCATTTGCAGCAACATGGATGAACTTGGAGAAAATTATATTAAGTGGAATAAGCCAGGCAGAGAAAAAGAAATACCTTCATGTCCACTCTCAGAAGTGGGAGGAAAGAAGGAAGGAAGGAAGGAAGGAAGGAAGGAAGGAAAAGAGGCAGGGAGGGAAAAGAAAAGAAGAAAAAGGAGAGGAAAGGAAAGGAAAAGGAAAGAAAAGGAAAAAGAAAAGAAATAACAAACACAATAATATGTTGAGCTTTCAGAAGGAGAGAACAGAACTCTTTATCAGAAGGAAGGACTGGGGGAGGGTTAAGGAAAAATTGGTTAATGAACATAAAGAATGAGTACATTTTGTAATGACAAATATGCCAACTATCCTGATTTGATCATCACATATTATATACAAATACTCATAGTCAACTCTGTACCCCACAAATATGTATAATCGATTATGTTTCAATAAAAAAAAATAAGATGAGAAGCCATTGAAGGGTTTTAACATGATGATTGACATGTTCAAATTATATATACACACATATGTTTACATACATACACACATATATAATTTTAATTTCTCTTGCTCTTTATTTAGAAAGGGCCGGGGTATTAACAAGAGCCGAAGTGGGGAGATCAATTTGGAGGCTATTGTAGTGGCCATCCAAGAAATGTTTCTGGCTTCGATTAGTCTTGGCAGTACAAAAAGAGAAAAATGGAAAGACATATTTTGGAAGTTTAATTTAAAAAATAAAGATAATTATTTCGTGAGTGTGTGGTAGAATAGACTTTGAGAATGACTCCCAACTTTTTTGTCTGAGAAAGGATACCTCCTACTATATGGGGCAAAGACTGAAACCTTTAGTTTTAGGCAAGTCAATTTTAAAATATCTGCAAATCTCTCTAAAATCTATAAACAAAAAGTCCTAACTCCTCTGTCTAGCTTTCCACGATCGTCATCTTGCCCAACCTCACCTGTTAAAGCATACTTCCTTTAATCTTTGTTTGTACTCTCATATCACTCTTGTAAATGCCAAGCACATCTACATCTGTCATAACTGTTTGGAATATCTGGTTCCTTCTCTTCTTCATCAAGGTCTTCACATGGATATTTATTGGAATATATAAATATCCCTTGACTTTAAAAGATTTATCTTTTCAGACAACTGAAGATAGGGGATTCAACCCTACTCACGCTTGTCCGTAATCAATCTTTACATTGTATATTTGGAGGTAGGTACTCCTTTCCTGATCTTTGTTGCATGTATTTCAGACTTGCAGTTTGGTAGAAACTGGATGACTTCTCATGAACACTGTATTAATGGCTACTCTCCAGGACTTCATAAATTGATTTCTATTTGATGATCAGCATAGCTCAGAGGTGACACTAATTCATAGGTAGGCTACTTCTAGCTAAGAGCAGCTTTTCCATTGAATCATTTTGTTCAGTAGCTTGCCAAGAGTTACACACATGAAGATGCTTCATAAATGCTTTGATGATGAAAGGATCAGAACTTGGTTTCAGGCAATGCCAAGTGTGTGTGCTATTTTCTCAAAAAGCTTTGCATTCAGCACTGGAAATAAAGTTTAAGCAAAGTAATTTTCTCCTTTAACAGGAGTTTTAAAATGGGTGTCTAAGTCCCTGGAAATAAACCTCTTTTGATAAAAGTGCATATTTATCAAAGTGTATATTTATCATAATTTTTCAAGGAATCTAATGAATAAAAGATTAGAAATACATGATGACTATAGTTCAAAAAGAAGCTTGGCATGATTTATTCTATATGTGAAAACAGGAGAGTAGAAATTGTCTAATAAAATAATTGCTCTGAATTATATCAATTGTTTAATATCTGATAGCAATTTAACTTCTAGGTACCTTCTACTTTGACCTCTATAGAAGTTAACATCTGTTTATTGAGAAATGAATATCAGTAAATCTTTCGGTTATTATGGTAATATCAGCTCAAGTTAATTCCCTGCTGAGATGGAAAAATATGATTCAGACAATGAAAAACATATGTTTTGGAGAGACAGTTTACCATCAAACTACATCAACAATTTAAATGACTAAAATGTTTTTATAAACATCCTTTTTGTTGTCAGTAATGGATGAAATACATTGTTTTACTTTTTTTCAAACAGCTGTTAATATCAGGAAGGAGAATTATTTTTACAATATCATAACTAAAACCATATATTATTACCTATTGTCACATACATTTAAGGAAACTCAATTATTTTAAGAGTTAAGCCTGTGTATGAGATTCTCTCTGAATGGAAAAGTAGAACACAGTACACTTTAATGTTTGAATACCTGGATTCTTCTTTATTTTGACTGAATACCACAAGAAATCCTTAATTTTTGTCCTGCTGGAATAAAAAAATAAATTTCAGAATAATTTTCTCTGGCACTTGCCTTATAAAAATTAATGTGTAAATAGCTAATCAGGTCTTATCTGGTTACTGTGCTCAATGATTATGCCCTTACAAATTCCTCTTGAAGTAGAAAGAAGTTAAAGTTGTGTGTAATGTCTCAGAAATTTTACATCTCAATCAATAGCTTCACCCTGGTATTCCCTTTGAACTGCTCTTACAGAATGAATTACTGATAGTTTAAATGTTACATTTACATTTATTATTCTCTGACATAACACACAAAGCTACTGAAGATTAAAGCAGTAGTATTTAAAAGTAAGTCTCTGGAAAGGAAGTTTGAACTATGAAAAGGAATTTCTCAAAAGGTAGTAGAGGTGGGAGAGACAAAATTATCTATTTTTAGGCCATATCTTCCATGAATTAGAAAGCATCATAAAGCTTTTTAAAACTATCCTTTCCCTTATTGAACATAGTCCCTTTCTTGGTCATAAGAAACAGGAGAGGGACTGTGTTTCTACTACACTCCAACAAAAAATATCCTGTAGCAAGAAAAAAAAATGTCGAGATTCATGAGATTAAAATAAAAGTCTTTGGTCATCATTATTCTCTGAGTTCTGCACTATTTTCTTTCCCATAATTAATCTCTAGCAAAACAAAAAGTTTCTCAGTAGTTTTATGACTTGATTGAGAATTAAACTTTCCTATTTAAAATTCCTACATTTTAAAGCACCTCCATTTCTGAAGATTTTTGTGCATTTGTGTGCATTTGTTCAGCAAAGCTCAGATTCAGATTCAGCAGTCATGCTATAAAAACATTCACAAAAGCTTCATTAAAATCAATAAAATAAAATCATAAATTAGAGCAAGCTCAATGTAGAAGCATGACATTTGCATTGTTAGAAAATAGATATAATCAAAGGAACAAGCATGGTAAAATAAACATAAAACTCCTTCAGAGATTAATATTGAGACTACAGTCGTAAATAATTCAGTAGCTTATGATATTGGATAACCAAACAAGGTGTTCCATTTGTTCTGCTTGTTTATTTTTCTATTTACAACAAAATAAATTTGATTTCTATAATGATCCTTCAATGGTAGAGAAGCTGGATGTTGATTTGTAGATTAATATTTCCCATTACATCAAGAACACTCGAAATTGTATATAGTTTCCAACATTCCACTAAAGTCAAAGGTTGGTTGTAAAATCATATGCTATGCATTCTGTTGCTTCTAAAACATTAGCAAAATCAGATTTCTAGAAATTCAGAAGGGATAATTCTACAATTCTCAAAAGAATTCAACAATTCTCTAAAAGAATTCTACAATTTTCTAAAGTAACAGTGGTGCATGGTGAAAAAATACAAATATGGTCATATGCTATTTACATGACATTAGTTAAATTATTAGACTTCATCCAGCTATGTTTTCTCACTCACAATATGGAAATAACATTACAGATGTATTTGTTTTGTTTTGGGACTAAATGTTAAAACATATTAAAAGTCTCTAAAACACTTTCTGTCCAAATTATCATTTTACAAGTTGATTTTTTCATCATAAAGCTAAATCTTTATGTAAATCACATAAAATTCCATACTGTATTAATCTGTTTCTGCTGCTTATAACAAAATAACTGAAAATGGGTAATTTATAAAAAAAAAAAAAAAAACAATACTTATTGCTTACAGTTTCAGAGGCTGGGAAGTCCAAAGTCCAGAGACATATCTAGTGAGAGCCTTGGTGGTGGGTAGTAACTCTAAGCAAAGCAGGATGTTACATGGTGGATGACGGAAGCAGAGAGAGAAAGAGAGAGCATGAGGGAGAGAGAGCTCCTTATGTGCTCTCCTTACAGAGCCTTCAGAACCACCCCCATGACCACCATTAAACCATTAATGGGTTAATAATCCATTTACCTGGGCATAGCCCTCACAACCTAATCACTTCCTCAAGGCCCCACCTTTCAATTACCATAATAGGATTTCCCACCCTCTTAATACTGTCATAGTCAGAGTTAAGTTTCTAATACATGGACTTTGGGGGACACAATTCATTCCACAGCAGATACCCATCACTGAAATGACCCTGCTTTATGGCAACACTCCAGAGGCATCCTCCACTTCCTTGAACTCATACCAAATTCACCAAACACAAGCCCATATCTTGTAACATTTCTCTTTTACTGAGACAGCTCACAGTTCATGGTGAATGATCTTCCCTCTTGCTGCAAGAACTACATGTAACTTTGTTTGATTACAGATGTGTTCCCAATGGTCTTTGGTTGGTGGGCATTAATGCACCTTTAGCCATTTGTACAGTAGCTGTAGAGTTGGGTGGAATTTTTCCACATGCAGATAAAGAATTAAAACTTTGCCTAGGATAGGTCAAACACTGATAGATTCAAAGTTGAGTGGAAGGAATACATAATCCAGTTCTCAGCCAATCAGTGCATGGCATTCCCCTAGTTACAGTGACTTGTTCAAAGATATCAGCGTATGACTAAAATTGGTCTAATCATTATAAAAGACAATACATTGATGTGATCACTGTGAAAACTTGAGTCCTCTCACCTTCTAGGTATTGCGGTTTGGGTATATGACACTGGAATTGCTACAACCACTCTCCCACCATGTGAGGAGTCAGCTTGAGTAAAAATAAAATAAAATAAAATAAAATAAAAAACAAACAAAAACCAGAAAACAAAACAAACAAACAAACAAACAAACAAAACTTACAACAGAAGAAGGAATGACCAAGAGAATCATAGTGAGACACAGCAGGAACCACGATCAAACTACCCTTACTAGCTTTCCTACCTCTAGAAGTTGGAAATAATAATGAATCATCTTTATGTGTAACCTAGTTTTGGTTGCATTTTTCTTATGTGTGATAAAGCCTATTCATAACATACTCTACAGAGTATCCACAGGCACTGTAGTGATCAGTCTACTGGAATTAGCCAATAATTTGGAACGATAGGAGTGGGCAGTAGATGCTGATTATAATTCAGTGTTTTAAGCTTGATGATTAAGAAGTTTGTGGGCCCTTTATTTGAAATAAAAGACATCAGCTTTCAATAGTAATATAGAATAAAGAGAACAGGAAGTAAATAACTAAATTAAGAGAACAGCAAATACTAATGCTATATTTTTGTTTGTTTATTTTAATTTTATTGGTTATGCATATTCATGGGGTACAAAGCTGACCATCACAACTGTGCCCAAGGTTTGATGGCCAGATCAGTATTATCATCAGGCCCATTACCACAAATTGTGATTATTCCTTGTGTCCTCTGCCCAATTAATTCTCAACCTCCCTCATCTTACCCACTCCTCAACTCACACCACAACCCTAGGTGGTATGCTTTCTCCTTCTGCAAGTCCAACACCTCACCGTAGTCTCTCTTACCATCCTTCTTTCTCCCTTAGCTCCCACTTATGAGTGAGTACATGCAGTATTTTTCCCCCTGTGCCTGGCTTATTTCACTCAGCATAATTTTCTCCAAACTCATCCACATTGCTGTGAATGGCAGAATTTCATTCTTTTTGATGGCAGAGTAGTATTCCATGGTGTGCATGTGTGTATGTACATACATATGTATGTATGTGTGTGTGTGTGTGTGTGTGTGTGTGTGTGTGTGTGTATACACACCACATTTTTCTTATCTGATCATCCATGGCTGTATATTAAGGTTGGTTCCATATCTTTTCTATTGTAAATAAAACTGTGATGAACATGGGAGTGCAGATATCCCTTCAACGTGATGATTTCGATTCCTTTGGGTATATGCCTAGAACTAGGATTGCTGGATCATGTGGTAGATCTATCCGTAGTTGTTTAAAAAACCTCCATACTGCTGTTCATAGTGGTTGCACTAATTTACAGTCCCACCAACAGTGTAGGAACACTCCCTTCTCTCCACATGCTCTCCAGCATTTGTTATTCACCATCTTTCTGAATACAGCCAGTCTAACTTGGGTGAGGTGATATCTCAATGTGGTTTTAATTTTCACTTCCCTGATGATTAGTGATGTTGAGCATTTTTTTAAGTGCCTGTTGGCCATTTGTATGTGTTCCTTAAAAAAAAAAACATCTATTCAGCTCCTTTGCCCATTTTTTAAATTGGGTTATTTGCGTTTTTACTGTAATTGCTTGAGTTCCTAGTATATTATGGACATTAATTTCTTGTGGGACATGTCGTTTGCAAATATTTTCTCCCACTTTGTAGGTTGTTATTTCACTCTGTTGATTGTTTTCTTTGCTGTGCAGAAGCTTTTTAGTTTGATATAGTCCCATTTGTTTATTTTTCCTTTTGTTGCTGTGCTTTTGGGCTCTTGTTCATAAGTCTGTACCCAGTCCTAGTTCCCGGAGTGTTTCTTTTATATTTTCCCTTAGTAGCTTTACAGTTTCAGGTCTTATACCTAAGTCTTTAATCCATTTTGAATTGATTTTGGTATATGGTGAGAGGTGCAGGTCTAGTTTCATTTTTCTGCATATGGATGTCCAGTTTTCCCAGCACCACTTATTGAAGAAGCAGTCTTTTTCCAATGTATTTTTTGTTGTTGTTGTTGACTTTGTCAAATATCAATTGGCTGTAAATCTCCTTTGATTTCTGGGTTCTCTATTCTATTCCACTGGTCCAAATGTTTATTCTTATGCCATTACCATGCCATTTCGGTTAGTATAGCTTTGTACTACAATTCGAAGTCAGGTAGTGTTATGCCTCCAGCTTTATTTTTTTTTCACTCAGTCTTGCTTTGGCTATTCGGGGACTTTTGCTGTTCCATATGAATGTTAAGATTTTTTTTCTATTTAAACCTAAAGACTCTATCAAAAAACTCTTAGAGCTGGTCAATAATTTCAGGAATGTTATATCTTTAAATCACAAGTGTGAGAAATACTATGAACATGTTTTTTAAATGCAGAGTCCTTGAAGCTATACCAGGATAATCTGTTGCAGTATTTGGGGGATGAATTCCATGGATCGATACTTATTTTTTAAAAATAGAATAAAGAGAAGAAAAGAATATAAAAAGTTAGTGATATGGATTAAGATCTCTCAGAATACTGAAAAGATGGGCAGTTTAAAGATACAACATTTACTTAGTGATTATTATTTATTTGACTACATCAACTCTGATGTAATTAGGCAGCATATCCCCACTTTTCAGATAGACATAAATGTACCTGCCTTTTACATATCATAATATGTCATATGACAAATAATCACATGTATTCATGACTCATATTAGCATATATATGCATAATAATGTCTAAATAAGTCTCTTTTATATGGTACCCCAGATTAAGTACCATATTAAGTCTGGTGACTTAAAGGCATAAAAATTTGCATCAGAGTCAAGTTTCTTACATATACTGCTCATGACCAGATTTTATGATGGAACAGGAATTTCTGAAATTTCACTGTGTCTGATGAAGAAAATGTATATAAACCAGAAACATGCTCAGTTGATTCCCTTGAATACTTCTGTTCTCACCTTCAACTTTTGCCTGACAGCTTTGATCTGTCCCTTGAAGAAAAACCCTGCTGATATTTATGTTCCTCCAGATGTAGCCCTCTGACAGGGCTGCATGACTCTGATGGCAACACCCTTCTGTCCCAGATGTAAGAAGACTTCTTTCATCCTTCAAGAGCAAAGGAAGGTGAGGGGAAGTGAATGTATGTGGCTACAACAGCTGCCAGCTTTTCCCCTTTCCTGCCTCCTGGCATTTAGTGCCCTAAAGTTGGCCTGGTAGCATTTTGAGATGCCAAGACTTTCTGCATGACCTTCCCCTCAACAACCAAGCAAGTACCAGACACTGTGAAGAATGATCTGTGGAGTACTCTACTGCCCTATTTGTGGATTTTTTTAATTCAGACCATAAGGAAATCTGTGTCCCAAAGCATGTGTGACACCACAAATGAGGCTTCAGTTTGCTCCAGTCAGAATCTATTACTGTTTTTCAACTTATCAGTCCATCGGCCAAGTCCAATGTTTTCAGAAGCCTTAGGAAAAGCTAATTATTTCATTTTTTCTTGCTTTATCTACCAATGTCTCATCTCATTTTGCTGGACACAATAAATGCTTATTAATTTGTACATAGAAAGCATATTTTAAATCTGTCTTTTAATTCTGAAAGACCAGCCATGAATGGTTTACTATGCTTGGCTCATGGTAAACGATCAGTAATTGTTAGCTATTATTATTATTACAAAAGAGTGCAAGTGGTAGAAGAATATAAGCTTTACTCAAGATAGGCAGATAAAGTCCCCTGATTCTCTTTTCTCACAGATGATCATATTTGTTTGATTGTCTCAATCATTATGTTTCTCTCCAGACATAAGAATACATAGTCTGTAGTCTAATGCTTCAGCTGATCCTTAGAATATAGAGGCCTCTCTTGTGTAAATATGTCTTGCAACTGGGTTGTAGCTTTAGCTCTACCCTCTGAGTCTCCACTCATAATGATATTCACATAAAATATATTGCATTTTCTGAATTATACTTTCACTTCTGGTGAGTGTAGAAACACACTGCTCACCTCTTGTCAGCTCACCAAGTTCTATAACCTTTTTCTTGAAGTTAGATGCCTAGATCCCAGCACATTCTTTGGACTTTGGGGCCCTGACTGCTTCAGCACATTTTCAAGGGCCCCCCGGGTTTCTATGTGTTGTGGGGCAGATTCTAGGGTCCTTGTCACTACTCAAGCTTTTCTTGTCCATCTTCTTGATATCCTTTGGTTAACTAACTTCCCTGTCAAATCTTCTGTCTAATAACCCTACAGATTCGACACATTGGACCAGAAATGAAAAAACAAAAGCCTTTTTTGTTTTATTTTTATTTTTGTAATTCAGTATGTCTGAGAACTTAGAAAAGCTAAAGGATACCATAAAAAAAAGATAATAACTGCATAGACTTTTTGACTATTGTCACAAAGAGATTTGAACAGGGAAACTAAAAACGAATTAGTGGCATTGAAAAAACACCATCAAAAAGTGGAAGAAACAAAATAATGACAAAAAGGATGAGAAAAATTTTCCCACCTTTACTCATCTTAAATACACTTTCCAAATATTATTCTAGTTTTTATGCCAGCATAGTCCCTTGGATACAGCCTTTAGCTATTCAAAGTACTCACATGAATCCTCAAATATCTGTGGCTTATCAAAATAAATGATTTTTTTAATTAATGCATTTTTATGGGCTTACTCAGGGGCTCAGGATCCTTATACCTTGTAGCTTCATTCTCTTCTAGATCTTTGAGGCCCCATCTATTCAGCCAGGAGATGGCTAAAGTTCTGACCTGATCATGGTATATATCAATTCCACTGACAATTAATTATTCAAAATTCACTACAGGGTTATACCTGATGACAGGAGATAGCAAAATCTGTAGCCTTGTATAACTGTATAACAGCAAGAAAAACAACCTAACATGGGTGAGCATTAGCAGTCTTTGCCAAAAATCTATTTACCTGGTGACTCTTTCTGGCTGTTCTGGTTTTATTCTGTCTTTCTGAAATATTCAGATATTTGAGATGATTAAATCCAGTAACTGAGTCACAGAGGTGCTTCAAAGAATGGATCTCTTTCCGTTTTTCATTTATTAGAGTGGTAGATGACAAAGAAATTACTTGGCAGTTGCAATGGAGTGGTGTGTGTGCATGCATGTGTGCATGTGTGACTGTGTGTATTTGTGTGTAATAAGTTTCGAGGACAACAAAGGATTTTCAGGAAGAATTATTAAAAATTATTTCCCTGCTTATTTTAAAAATATTTTTGGAAATAGGAGTAGCCAAGATCCATGTGATAAGAAGAGAAAAGCACTGGAATTGAAATAAAAAATGTGGAACAGCTGTTATCTAACACAGCTCTTGTTTCACCTTAGCTAAATAATTGGATTTCTCTGACCTACAGATCCAAGTCTGGAAAATGGGAATTACAGTGCTTGATGTCCTGAGTGTCCTTGATTTTCTAATCCATCCACATCTCATGAAAATTTTTCTTTGTCAACTTGGATTCTGACCTTTTTTTTCCCTTTTACCCCAATCCAAAGGAAATTTCATCAATCATCAGTGTATATCTTATGGTTCTGAAGCAAAAGACTATGTATAGGACAAGTCGGCCCAAGGGACAGGATAAACTGGGAAGCAAAACCTCACTATAAAAATCTGGGAAGGAAAGGCAGAAGCTCTAGCTAGAGGTGGGGAACTGGGCAACAAGACAGAGACAGTGTCTTTATTAAGCAATATGTGGGCTATGAAATGAGTTTTCTCTACTGTTCTTATAAAGTAAAATTTTTAAGAACAGTTTTAAAATTACTTTTAGTCTGCACTGTGATTCATTACATATAATTCTGTGACAGAGTTGATAATGCCAGTTCCCAGATTTTAAGTTGCTTTAAGTCATTTAAAGGAGTGTCACATAGGAAATAAATGTAAAAATTATTCCCAAATTTATAAAGATTATATACAAATGATTGTTACTGTTATTTTTAATAGCTCAGCTATACACATCTTTAGATTAAAAAAAATAAAGTGAAACAGAATTTGCTTTTAGTTAACAATAAAGCATGTTACTCAGGAAATTTGGTTTGAGTATCACAGTGAATGTATTTTAGGAAATATCAATGAAATCTATACCGGATGCAAACCTACACAAACACATGCATACCTACACCAACCTAAATATCTTAATTTAGGTTTCTCATAATATATGCTGACTTTGCGTATTGATTGGTTAGAGTTATATTAACATACCTATACTAACAGTAATATAAGGGTCAACTGAGACCTCTTTTTTAGAATTATTCATTAGTGTCAAAACTAAAAGGAAATATTTATGAATTTTATAAGTGTCATAATTGCAAAGTCTTAAATTCCTTAGCCAAGGCCCAGCCTAGCTTCAAGCAATATCTTCTCAGTTTCCACCAGGCTTAAGTTTTGTGTTAATAAATCCTTGACTGGTGTAATAGAACCTCAAATAGTATATTAATTAGTGCATTGCTAAATAGTTGTTCTTCATATATCCAACTTTGGCATCTAAACTCAAATGTGATCTTAGCCATAATAAATTACATTTTCAGGTCATTTTAAAACCATTCACAGATATCCAGAGATTACCTAAGTAAGGAGGAACTAAAACAACATTATCATCCTTAAAACTTGTGAATAAACTTTTGACTTTAAAATATACATTAACTCACATAATTTTCAAAAACCATTGGGTCTACAAAAATTGTATATTAATCTTAGCAAAGATTGCTTTTCTTTTTTCATCTATTTTGTACTCATGTTTTATTTGTTGTTTTAAAATAAATTACTGCAGGTGACAAAATGATTTCGCTGCTTGCAAAGAACTGAAGTAGTGAATCAGTGAATGACTTCTGCAAGAATTGACTTTGGATAAATGAGTTTTTTATCTAGGAATTTCACCAGATGTGAAATACTGACGTAAAATGAATATCAAGAGATAGTAAGGACAACAGGGTTAAAAACACCAGTGTAAGTAGGGTCAGTTCTTTTAATGACATTATCCTCCCATTTCATAATAATTTCAGATTTTTAAAAGTTTCCATTAGCTAAGAAAAATAATAACTGGAAACTAGATTTAAACAGTTGGAAAAATAAGTAAGTTTTACCTAAGATAGTGAAAGAACTAGTAAAAATAAAATGGGAAGATTTTCTGAAATTCTTAAATATGTGCTTAATCTGTATTTGTTTAAATCACTATTCATTTAGAAAGTAAATATGAATCAGAGTTTGGGATATGTTTTAGTGTCCAAAAGACAGCAAGTCATGGTTCTGCCTATTTGGGCAACCAATGGAAAAGGAAAAGTGGTAAGTTCCCGTTCTTTGATCTTGAAGCTACCAAACTCCCATACTCTTCAGTACCTCTTTTGTCACAAAATCTATTGAATTCCTTCTAGATTTACTTTCGTATCTACATAGCATTATATCTAATGTACATTTATTTTAATTTTGTTTATTTATTTGTTTTTTCTGTATGTTTCTAAATTGACAAATAAAAGTTGTATATATTTACTCTGTAAAATATGATGTTTTGAAATATGTATACATTGTGGAATGGCTAAATTGAGCTAATTAACATATACATTACCTCACATACTTACAATATTTTGTACAGAGAACACATAAAATCTTCTCTCTCAGTGATTTTCAAGAATACAGCACATTATTAGTAACTGTACTCATCAAGGTGAACAAGAGATTGTCTGAATTTATTCCTCCTATTTAACTGAAATTTTGTATCCTTTGACAAACATCTCCCTAGTCCCCATATTAATTGAAGCATTATTCACAATAATCAAGATACGGAATCAACCTAAGTGTCCATCATGGATGAATGGGTAAAGAAAATGTATGTATGCACACAATGGAATCCTATTCAACCTTTACAAAGAAGGAAATCCTGTCATTTACAACAACATGAAGGGACCTGGAGGACAGTATGTTAAGTAAAATAAGACAAACACAAAAAAACACACACCGCATAGTCTCACTTACATGTGGAATCTAAAAACTCACAGAACTCACAGAAGCAGAGTATAGAATGATGGTTACCAGGGGCTAGGGGTTGTAGGGAAGTTTGAGGAGTTGTCGCTCAAATGTACGGTTTACATACATTCTCATTAACTCCCTCAAATTTATCAGCCTCTAAAATATTAACACAATCACTATGAAATTGCTAAAAATACCATTTTTATGCATTTTAACCATCCTTATAACCAGAGAGTGTTGAACAAAAACTAATTCCAAGATAACATCATTAATTAATTACTGTGTCAGGCCTTCAGAACTGTGCAGCAACCTTTACATGAGCAGTACAATCACAGTAGCAGCAGTTCAAATGGAGATAAGAAGTTCTCAGTTTCCATGGGCTCAAGTTACAGGACAGGCCTCTGGGTTTCAAGCCACTTCCCAAGGTCTAAGGCCCCTCCTTTAGGTACTCCCTGGAGGAAAGTTATAGTTGCTTGTTAGACCTGTTTTCAGCACCAACACAGGGAAATTGAAACCACAAGGTGCTGGCTTACGCAGATCCAGTAGCTGGGCCTGCTCAGTAGAGAGAGAGGTTATATAACTCTAGTAGCCAAGCATGCTCAGTAAAGTGGAATTTATCCTTTTGGTCACCTTCCATTAGAGGTGCTAAAGAGCACAGAATATTCTTAATATGTCTGGTGCAAGTGAAAAAATCTGACAAATGAGCATGCTCTAAAAAGAGACCAATTGTGCATGACGAGAATTTGTTACATAAGGGGGGGGACCACCCCCTTAATTGAATATTCATTAGATAGCTTGAATATGCATTAGATAGTGAAACTATAAAAGCTGAATCCTGGTAGGAGGCAGAGTGGTTGCTCACTTTCCTGGGGCCAATATGTACTTCACTGGTGGAGGTGTGTATGTTTTACTTTCATGTTAGACTTATTTTAGCAGGTGACTAGTCACTCTCTTGAGCCAGCCTGCACATTGTATTAAACTTTAAGTGTTTATTTCTTACTTTTGTGTTAAACTTGGAGTGGGCTCTGCTCAGTCTCTAAAGCTAGGCCTCACTCTCGCTGTGAAATCTGTGTCTCTTATTAGTTGCATTAAACCTGTTCTCACTTACTGCTGTGACTCGGCTCCTGAATTCTTTCCTATGGTGAAGTCAAGAACCAGGTAAGAGGATGGGGTGAGTGAAGTCAATCATCCGGCCTCACCAGACCCTTCCTCCAGCATCAAAATCCCAGGCCCTCCACACGTCCTTGTACTTTCCCATCTTACTCACTCTCTGAAGTCAGTCTGAAATTATAAGTTTGGAGGCTTTGCCACGAAATTGAGGGAGGGCATATCTCATACAGTTTATTTATCCTTACCTTCCAATAAAAGTTTTATCTCTATCCTCACTCACCCTCATCTTTTGTCCTTTTTCTCCTAAAAAAAAGAAGCATTCAGTCTTTACTTGTGCATTTGCTCTGGACTGATCTCCTCCAGGATCTTGCTTCACAAAATATCTTAAATTTCTTCTAGTCTTTATACTTTGAAAAATAAAAACAAATGCTGGCCAGTTAGCTCAGTTATTTGGTTAGAGGGTGGTGTTGATAACACCAAGGTCAAGAGTTCGATCTCCATACTGGCCAGATGCCAAAAAAAAAAAGGTCAGGAAAAAAAAAAAATCCCTCTACTTGTTAGTTAGAAACTTCCTGGAGCTGCATAGACATTTTTCAGCTCTAGGAAGTTTCTAACTAACAAGTAGAGGGACTGTAAATTAGTACAACCACTATGTAAAACAGTATGGAGGTTTCTCAAACAACTACGGATAGAACTTCCATAAGATCCTGCAATCCCACTTCTGGGTATACACACAGAGGAATGGAAATCATCATGTCAAAAGGATACCTGTACTCCCATGTTCATTGCAGCTCTGTTCACAATAGCCAAGATATGGAACCAACCTAAATGTCCATTGATGGATGATTGGATAAGGAAGCTGTGGTATATATACACCATGGAATACTACTCTGCCATAAAAAAGAATGAAATACTCCCATTTGCAACAACATGGATGAGTCTGGAGAAACTTATGTTGAGTGAAATAAGCAAAGCACAGAGGGATAGATACCACATGTGTTCACTCATATGTGGGAGCTAAGAGAGAAAGAAGGAAGGAAAGAAAGACCACAGTGGTGTGTTGGTCTTGCAGAGGGAGAGAACATTCCCTGAGCTACAAAGTGGAATGGGGGGACGGGGGAGGGAGGTGGGGATAATTGAGTGGGGGACACGGGGTACAGAGGCAATTTCTGTTAATGAATATGCTGCCAGTATGAATCTGGCCCTAACATCATGACATGAGGGGTGACAATCACCATTGTATCTCATGAATATTCATAATAAAATAAAATTTAAAAAGAAACTGCCTGGAATAAATTATGCTCATTGGCTTGGTTTTTACAGATTTTATATAACAAATACATTTATCTTTGTCAAAATAATCATGTATCTTCCATCACCTGGTAATTACTGAAGCATTTGACCCAATGCTATACTTTTTATCCAAATTCAGAAAGAGGTTATTGGTTATCAAATTGTTTTTTTACATAATAACACATTTTAACTGAAGAAATTACTATGTGCAAAAAATATAATGAAATCATCTCAAATGTATCGGGAGAGATAACAAATGTTAAAATTTTGATAATTTTGTAACATATTCTTTCTAAAAGTGTATTTCACCATCATAGTTAAAATATATTGTTTATACAAAGTTTATTGTAGTTTGCTTTTTATAACATATCATGACATGTCTCTGCACAACAAAATGACTCATAAAACATAACTTTTAATTCCTTCGAGGTTTTCCATCATTCATATGTATCTCAGTATGAGTTTAAATTGCCCCTTGTTGTTTCATTATCATAAATTATGCTGTGACAATCATCTCTGTGTATAACTTTTGTTCATATTTCTTATTAATCAATAAAAAGGAATGAACATATATAAGTCTCACATATCTAAATTGCATTCTGTAAAGACTCAGCAATATATACTCTCACTAGGAGATGATCTATCTCATTAGACTTACTAGAAAATGAATATATTCATTTTTTAAATCTTTGCTAATCTGGCAGGCAAAATGAAATCTTGTTAGAGGAAATGTTAGACTTAATTACTTATGAAACATAAAGTTACATATTTATAAGTCAATTATAATTCTATTACTGTGACTGATATGCTCACATCAATTTTCTGCTTTTTCCATGTGGTGTTTGTCTTTTTCTTATTGATTCATAGACTATATGTATATGTATATATACATATATATAAACACACACATATATATGCATGTGAACATATTGTGTAAAATACATTTTTTAGTATTTTCCAAAATTTCTTAAATGTTCATGTATTTTATTCTATGTGTGATGATTTTTTATAAATACAAATTTAAATCATGTTGCCTTTTTATTGCTTCTATCACTCTACATTTACTTTTTTTATTTTTTAAAATGTATTTTTTATTTTAATTGACAAAAACTGTATATTTATTGTGCGTGATTTTTAATATACAGAAATTTAAAATTATATCTTTTTATCTCTTCTCTCACATTTTAAAAGTCTTTCCTCTTCTCAAGAAATTTGAGAAGCTTGTTACTTTTTATTGTAAAATTTATACATGTTTTTTTCTTTGCATGTACTCTATTAATATATTTTGTAATATAAGAATGCAAATGGGTTGTTTCCAAATATCCATACCTGAATTTAATTGTTTTTAATTTATATTTTATAATTTAATAAAAATTGTATATATTTAAGGTATACACTGTGATGTTTTGATATACACAAACATAGTGAACTGAAAACTAGTCAAGTTAATTAACATCCATCTCCTCACATAGTTATTATTTTGTGTGTGATGAGAACACAAGATATATTCTCTCAGCAAATTTCAAGTGTACAATAGGTTATTGTTAACTATAGTCCCCATATTGTACACGAGCTCTCTAGAACTCATTCATCACATATAACTGAAACTTTGTACCCTTTGACCAACATCTTCCCAAACCTTTCCTGTTACACCCAGCCTCTGGTAACCACCATTCTACACTGTTTTTGTGAATTTGACATTTTTCACATATAAGTGAGATCATTAAGTATTCTTTTTGTGTCAGGCTTATTTCACTTAGCATAATGTCCTCCAAGTTCATCCATGTTTCACAAATGGCAAGACTTCCTTCTTTATAAGCCTGAATGATATTTTGTTGTATACATACAGTATATTGCTTTATCCATCCATCCATCAATGGATACTTAGGTTGTTTCTATTTTTTGCTATTGTGAGTGATGCTGCAATGAACATGATAGTACAGCTATCTCTTCAGGATACTGATTTTATATTCATTGGATATATACCCAGAAGAGGGATTACTGGATTGCATGGTACTTCTGTTTTTAATTTTTTGAGGAACCTCCATAAAGTTTTTATAATGGCTGCACCAATTTACATTCCCACCAACAGTGTGCAAGATTTTATATTTCTCCGCATCCTCACTGGTACATGTTATCTTTTGTCTTTTTGCTAAGACACATCTGAGAAGGTGTAAGGTAATATCTTATTATGGTTCTCATTTGCATTTCTCTGATGATAAGTGATGTTGAGTACATATTCATCCACCTATTGGCCATCTGTATGCCTTCTTTGGAAAAATGTCTGTTCAAGTCCTTAGCCAATGATTTAATTGTTTTTTTGTTTGTTTGTTTGTTTTCTTGTTTTTTGCTACTGAATTGTATGAATTCCTTATATACTGTATTTTGGATATTAACCCCTTATTGGATATATGGTTAACAAATATTTTCTCCCATTCTGTAGGTTGCCTTTGCATTTTGTTACTTATTTCCTTTGCTGTGCAGAGCTTTTCAGTTTGATGTAGTCCTACTTCATTATTTTTGCTTTTGTTGCCTGTGATTTGGTGTCTGAATGAGTTTAGAAGAATGGCTTCTTTTTCAATTTTTTGGTGTAGTTTGAAGAGAATTGGTATTAATTCCTCTTTAAAGATTTGGTAGAATTCCAAAGTAAAACTATCTGGTCCTGGGCTTTTCTTTGTTGGGAGACTGCTGATTACTGATTCGATTGCATTGCTTGTTATTGGTCTGTCCATGTTTTCTATGTCTTCTTGGTTTAGTATAGGTAGTTTATGTGTTCAGAAATTTATCCTTTCCCTCCAGGTTTTCAAGTTTGTTGGCATATAGTTGTTTATAATGGTCTCTAATACACTATTCAGTTATTCAGTTTACAATTCCAAAGCAGTGATTTATGAAGCTAGAAACAGCTTGTATGAGTTTCTACAGAAGCCTAACTTACCTTGTTTAATTTATAATTTACTAGGATTTTATGTGTAGTATTATTTCCAATTCAAAGCACAATTACATGATAAATGTAATGTGTTTATTCCTTTCCAAACCGAGGTGCCATGTTGACATTTACTTTCTTACACATTTTAACAATTTACTTCAATGCCCTTTGTGCACAGTAAATCATGCTCAACATATTCTTTTAAAGTACCAAGTGTGTCATATCTTTTTGTCTTTGTGTCAATAACTAGTTTATGTAAAACTATTCCATATTTCCATATTAAGAAAGAACATTGCAGTGGATATACATTACTTCACTTAATTTCCTCTTCTTGCTTTGCTACTTTTCTTACTTTTTTCTTGTCCTATCATTCACAAGAATGTTAGCTCTTCTAATGATAGATTTTTATCTGCTTTGTCACTTTTGTATTTCCAGTACCTAGAAGAGTACCTGGCCCAGAGTAGGAACTCGGGAAACATTTATTGAGTGAATAAATGAATGGTTTTAACCATTGAAATCTTTATTAGCAGGATAAACTATGGTAAGCCAAAGACCTATACAAGAGCAAGGTACTGGATTACTAACAATGCAACAGTAGTCTTGTGCAATATAATATCAGTAATCAATATACCCAGAAGTGATACAACTATTACTTAAAATGGATTGGCCTGCAATTGTATTCATTTGTGCAATAGGTAATGTTTCTTGAAATCTCTGATAATGTATGTCCAGTAGCTAAACTACTTTTGTTATTTTTGAGCAAAGAGAAAGAGAAAATGAAAGAACTTTCAAGAAAATTATTTCTAGCATTTTGCCTCAGATGATTTGACCAACACATTTAATTAACTTGATCAAAGACAGTAGCATATTTATGAAGGCCCCATAGCATTAAGGTGATAAGTTTCTCCTACTCTCTTGTGTTTTATCTTCACACCTACCACAATCAGAACAGGAATAAATAAGCAATGTGTGGAATCTTTTCCCAGATATTTCAATAATATTATGGAGTTTATTGACTAAATGCCTGGTGTGTACAAAAGCAAAGCTAAGGTGAGAATAAGGAATAATATAATCCCTCATACTAAGAATTAAGTAATTGTTGGAAATAATTATTCAATAAATCTATATTGAAACAAATATTGGGTTATATGTACAATCTTTACCTGTTACAAGTAACAGTATAATTAACCCTAAAGTTAATGACAGTTTATTTAAACATCTTATAAGTACATTTAATTTTGAAAACAGCCATCTCTCCATGCTGCAATTTGAGGTGTACAAAATTGTTCCCTTTTCTAATGATATCTCTTTAAGAAACCTTCAGAATGTCTGGAATATTCACCAAAGCCATTTATTTATGGTTAGATTGGGGAAACCTATATTAAAATGCATATATATTTTCTGAAAAAGTCAACATACCACCATTACTATTTATTGAAAAATTTTTTAAAAGTTTAATATTTTTCAAATGCCTATTTTTTGCAAAATACTGGGCATCCTCTGAATGTTATCTTAAAACAGAGTCAGTCTTTACACAAAATAAAATTTATTTGGGGAAGACTGAAATTGCTCAATGTCCAAATGTGAAAGGAAAGAATTCTAAGGGTTAACCAATTATGGAGTTAATTTTGAACTATCTCGACTTCAAAATTGAAACACTGGTGTTAAAATAGAGCCTAATCTTGCCCGAGAAGTTGCAGTCTCTGTCCAGCATCAGAAAATGAAGAGGGGTGTGTGTGTGTGCGTGTGTGTGTGTGTTTAATGTTAGCTCTGTATATGTTAGTTTCCAGAAGTAGGTCTTCAAACAGATATACATTGAGATGTAACTAAGAGTATGCTAAGTGTGGCAGTGCAGTCTGTGCTGGATAAGCCAAGATTATGTGCCAAAAGAAAGGTCTTTTCTATCAAGGGAATAACTTAAGCCTCATGAGTAGAACTCAGGGGTTATGATGAGAATAAATCATACAGGAGCATGAAAAGAGAGAAGTTAAAAACCACAGCTAATTTCATTCACCAATAAGACTTTGGTGCAAGCCTTGCAGAATTAAAGTCAGTTTTCTACAGAATTAACACCTGCTTAGTATTCCATTGTGCAGGGTGACCAAAAAATTAATTTGCATTTTGACATTTACTCTAATCAGCTGAACTGCAATAAGGTTAACTTGTTTGAAAGCTACTACCATTGAATTCTGAAACTTTCATGCTGAATCAACTAAGCATGTGAACTTTGGTTCTTAACATCAAGCCATTTGGGAGAAGAGAGAGGAAAGAAATGTACTTTAAAAAAGCTTGTATGTCTGATACTTGGCAGCCACAGACTTTTGGAGATTAAGTAGGCAAAACTTTTTAAAATGACCTTATTTTTTTTATATTCTACATTTGTAAGGGTTTTTCCTTATTTGTGTAAATAATCCTGTCTGAGTTTTTAATTCTATGAGTAAAATATATAGTTAGCAGGAAAAAAAAAAATTTGTAGTTTACAAATGCATAATATTCAACTCAAAATTTGCAAATTGGTAACTACTGTCATAAATTTATAAAGGTTGATTTCAGGGTGTTAAGTGACATTTTTAGAATCCTAAGTTAGAACAATTATCCCACTCAACTTCAAATCACACCCATTTCTACTGTATTTTTAAGATATCAGACGTCTGGGTGCTTCCGTTGAAAAGGAAGATGGACATTAATTACTGCATGTTATCAAGTGACTAGAAGAGAAGAAATGGAATGTCCTCAACACAAAGAAATGATTATGTTTTGTAATGATGAATATGCTAATTATCCTGACTTGATCACCATACATTGTACACAGGTATCAATATCCAACGCTATACTCCACGAATAAATACATATATATATATATATATAAACAATTATAAAACAATTACATTTCAGTAAAAAAAAATAAAGGAAGTTGAGCAGAGGCAGGAGAAGAGGAATGCACAAACAGAACTAAGGATGCTAACGGCTAAGCAATATGGAAATTCTGCATTCTGGGATTGTTTCTGCCTGAGTGGCAGAGCATAGACCTCCAGATTGTTAGAGTGAACAAGCAGAAACAATAGCAGTGGAGCAGTCCACATAAACAAACACAGAGGAGTAAAGGGTGAAGGAGAGGAGAGAATTGTCACATATGAGATTTTCCTGTAATTAGACTAAAAAAAGAATAAATTCTAGAAGCCAACAAAGACAATTATCCTATTAAAAGAAAGAAAACTGTTAAACTGCGTGATTTAACAATGCACTAAAATTTATTCTAACTAATAAGGACTGTTTTAGTCCGTTTTGTGTTGCTATAACAGAAATACCTGAGACTGAGTAATTTATAAGGAAAGGAGGTTTATTTGACTTATGATTCTGGGACAGCTGCATCTGCCATGGGCCTCAGGCGGCGGGTGGGGGGAGAGAGAGAGAGAGGAGGTGCCAGGGTCCTTTAAACAATCAGGACTTGTTGGAACTAATAGAGTGAGAACTCACTCATTAATTCCCTTTTCCCCTAGGGAGAGCATTAATCCCTTCATGAGGGATCCGCCCCCATGACTCAATCAGTTTCCGACACTGCCACATTGGAGATCAAATTTCCACATGAGTTTTGGAGGGGACAACACATCCAAACTCCATCAAGGACATATTTCTTTGAGCAAGAAATTTGCAGCAATTGCTCCATTTTATCTCCTTAAAATTATCAACAAGTAATTTTTAAATTCTAATATACACATCATTTAAAGAAGCTGCCATGCAAAGAAAATTAAGCAATTTCTGGCCTCCATGATCTTACATTTTAGTGGGCAATAAATTAATGTAAAGGCACCGGGTGAAAGTCAATGAATGCTTACATCTGTAAGGATGCCCCTGTCCCCAGTTCTTGTCAGCTGGAACAGAAACTTAAGATTTGGGAAAGGCTGAAAAAAGGAGATATCACTCTAAAGGAAAAGAAGTGTGAGAATCTTAATCGCCATATCTGGCTAGCTCAGTGGTTGGGCAAGGAGGCTGTGCTTTACACTCATATTAAGAATGCATTCCGACAATTGTGATATCCCCAGTGGAAACAAGTCAGTATATTAAGGTTGAGGCATTGTGATTTTGTTTTACTTTGCTTTATTTTCAAACAGATCTTTTCTCCAAGAGACTTTGCACATCTGCTCTGTGATATAGTTCAGTTGGTTGGAGCGAAGGTCATCAGACATCCTTTGTTTTAATAAGATCTCAAACTTCAAAAGGACACTCTCATGAGATGAACATTCACAAATCAAAATCTCAGATAATATTATATAACCAGAGTCTATTCAGGTGGAAAGAATGTCTCAAAAGGGAAAAGTAGTTTAAGTTAATTGTCACTCTGTCATAATCCATTTTTCTTTGGTTGGGAAACAGCATTGGGAGCCTATAGAGATATCTGCATGTTAGTTTCTCCATCACTGTGGGCTGCCAACACTGACTCAAGCTCTGAAGATTAACAATGCACACTCTACATGACCCCCACCCAATAGTAAAAAGGAGAACTGTAATGCTAGAACAGAATTTAACTGTTGTAGGAAGGAAACTTATTGCTCTTAATGAAAAGATACAGGCATTTTATTTGCTAGAAGGAAATTGCAGCAACCTGAAAGACATAAACACAATTTGTTTAAACTACAGAAAAGAGTTAACTGAATTAGTTTGGAAACAGGAAATTTTGATGATTCTAATAAAATGTGCTCTTTCCTGTTCTACAGTGCATAATTCAGTCTGCAATGATTTCCCGTACTATACGTATCAGCTGCAGCTGACCCTCATTAATTAATAATCGTATGTCATGGGTAAGATAAGTCTCTAATTCAGCCTCTTTGTAAGGCATATTTAAGATCCATTAAGGTATATTTAACCCTGAGTGGGGAAGAGAAATAATTAGGATTGATGAGCTAGAAATCAAGCACCTTGGAATACTCAGGGCTGCAGTGGTCTGGGAAAAGTAAGCTGGGCTGCATTTGAGATGCACTAACATTCTTCCTTGTTGTAGGGGGGGAAGTTAACCTCTGTATGTACCAGGGACATCAATTTTTAATACTGATTTATATTCAGTATTTTCACTGTGTCTTGCATGTAACTACATCAATCTTTTTTTTAGGAAGATGCAGCCGAGTAGATAAAACTACATATTCAATTATGTATAACTCCATTTCTTTTGTGTTGGCTGTTGCAAGCCCACTTGTTACTAAATGATATATATTTAATTTGCTTTGTGTGCTTGGCACTCAGAAGGTTGACTTGGGCTCTCTCTAGAGTCCTGTTAGCCAAATGACCCATTTTAGGTTATGCTCCTTTTCCTCCTTTAGGCAGGACAAATGGCATGTGTTTTATTCAAACGTTGGTATTCAAGGATCTACATCAGTTATATTTACCCTCCACCCCCAGCTCCTCCTCTCTGCCACTGCTCTGCCCGTTCTTTTGCCTCCTTACGTTAATTTGCTAGCTCATTTCTGCACATACTGTGCCCTTTCTTTTAGTTGGGTTTCCTACCAAGCTGCCTCATAAGTCTCAAGGATATCTTTTAAACCTCTCTTCAAAAATCTCCTCTTATTGAAAGACTTCAGGACCAGAAATATTCTTTGAGTAGTCATTCATATTTCTACGTACATGTATATATACATATATATACAAAACTTCATGGAAAAACAGAATTGAAAGATAATACAAACCTTTCCACAAACTTTTTGAAGTACTCTTGTGTATTACAAATAATTGAACAAGAAAATTCTTCTCTCACTGGTAAAATACAACTTTAAATTAGTATTAGACTCCATAAATGTTAAGTGACTTACCATTTCTCTAGGGTCATGTTTTCAAAATAAGATTGTATGCAATATGGTCAATCCCTGTGTATACGAGTGTTTTCAAGAAATTAGGTCATATCAAAAATGTTGCTCTGTGAGGGGACTCAGATTATAGTCAGCATTTGCTGAGAACCTGAAAGAACTTTATATCCTTACTAAAGTCATGTATAATTGGACCAACATTACTTGTGTAGATTCACCCATTTGAAAGTAAGTTGTGGAGATTTAAGAGAGTTAAGTGGCAACTAAATTGTGACTAATGGAAAGCCAAAGGTAATTGAGAAAGAGAACCCAAGCAGTGTTCTCAGCAATCTTTGTGGGTTTGAAGGACTCTTCCTTAAAGCAGAGAGTGATTTTGCTCAGGTTTAGTGACTTTATGTTCCTCTTACACAGCACACAGAAAGAGTGTGAATATTAGTGACAATACGTATTGGATAAATGAATAAGTAAGCAGCCTATAGCAGATTATTGAAAAGGAAAACCATAAGGCCTCATGAGCCTCTACATACCCTAAATTCCTACTAGGATGAAGGAAAGAGAACACAATCGTCTTTTACTAGCTGTCTTTATATTCCCACCATTAGAGACATTCATCTATTTATAAGTCAAATTAGTGAAGGGTCTGCTCAATGTCACTTTTTAAAATGTGAACATCAATGGAAGAATCCCAGAACAAGATGTTTTGCTTAAAGTATCTCCTATTAGCAAATTAGTATGGATTTGTTCACCAAATCAACTGATCTTTACTTTAAAAGGCTATGTTCCACTAGGAAGAGGAAGAGATGATTCTTTGATACCAAGATGACACCAGGAATCACTGACCTCAAAGTTAAGTCTTAGAAAAGCACTAACTTGACAATGTGGGCATTTATGTAAAAGTGACATTCGGATAATATACTGAGTTGGGATAAAAGTCCATTAATTAAAATATGTAGAAGACACTTTCTTATCACCCCATTCTTATCAGTTCATATTTCCATTTTCTCCAGCTTTCCTTTTTGTTGTTCTTTCCTATGGTTTATTACTGTTTTAATACCAAGTTTTCCTCTATAAATCTAATTCATAGATAAGCAACAGTAAACCATAAAGAATAAAATTAAAATTTCATTATTATTCTACTAATGCAAATTGTATCAACAAAATAATGTAATCTCTTCTATTTACAACAAATTTTTGGTAAGATAAATATAGCATTTCTGGAAGATAGTAAATACCTTTTAAAGTTAATTTGTATATGAGGAATACTTAAATAACTTAGCTATGAGAAATTTCTTTATTAGTGTCCTTTATAAATAGTGCATTTTAAATATACTATATTTGTAATAAAGGCATATATTTATTCAATTATGCATCCAAAAACATTTACAAAGAACCTATAAAATGCCACCTAAATGTTGTGTGTATAAACACTTGTAGAGAGTATAAACCAACAAGTGTTCTGTTCTCGTGGTGCTTAAATTCCACCAGGTTAGGCAGAATACAGCAAGAAAAAATAAACAGGCTATTTCAAGTGGTGATAAATAATATGAAGAAAATAAAGAGAATAATGCAACAATATCTGGGTGTGAGTAAACTTTTAGAGAAGGAGGATAGTAGTTGTTGATATGTGGGAACCAGCCTTGTAAAGATCTGGGGTACTGTGCTCTAGACAAAAGTGGCAGCAATTGGCCTTGAGGCAAGAACCATGCAAAGTACTTTCAAAGAAACAAAAGATGCCTTGGGCTGGATGTGGGAACAGTGAGTGGAAAGATGACAGGAAATGTGCATTTGGAACCTGGAGGAGCTTGCAGTTCATAGTAAGGAGTTTGGATGCTATTCTAAGTTTAATAAGAAGTCCTTGGGAATTTCTACAAAGTTTACATAAATTTGTACACCATGAAGTTACATTATCTTCTTTATTTGCAATAAAAAAGTCAGAATTATAATGAGGAACTAAAAATAAAATACAATATTTTGGTAACCATTTGTCAAAGGCTTGAATTACCTAACTTTATTTTTTCCTAAGTTTCTAGTTCCTTGTGTTTTGTTTTCTGAGTAAAAAATGATCGTGAGAAGTTTGGGGGAAGAGATTCTATGGAAAGACTGGAAAGTGGGAATAAAATTATTGGCATTGAGGTAAAGATTCTAATTTGTATTTTTTCCCTAACTTTTTCTTTTTGTTTCCAATGGGAATATATGGATGAGTTAGCTCATGCATACAAAAGACAAGATGGATTTGTTTTCCCTGAAAATCCCATGTAACTACTACCAAGATTTTATGTCACTTGTGCATATTTTCTATCTTTCTGTCTGACAAGAGGCAGAGAATTAATTTGGGGATAAAAAGCAACTTTTAAAAACAAAAAGAAAAAGGGTTAGCAGAAGGAAAGTAAGGAAGATAAGCGCATTTAAGAATAAAGATATTACAATAAAAAAGGTATTCAATCTTATTTAGGATTTTGTATGCCAGAATAATCAGTTCATTAATAAATACATAGTATAATAAAATAACCTGCACTTTGGGTAATGGTTGGGAAATATATTTGCAATTTTGGTGAAAAATACCAATCTTTCCCCTTTTCTTTATATAAGTAAATTTAAAAAATGTGGAAAGAGATAGTGTGAGAAAATTGCTTTGGCAAAAGTGACAAGCTTGATTCATTGAAGATAAATTGCACTTACCTTATGCCATTGGCAAAGGTCATTTTAAAATATAGATACAATATTTAGAAAGCTCTGGGTATTATATAGCTATCCTATAGGCTTTTTATTGCTATAAGAATAACTTAGTATCTTAATTTTTCATCTTACATTTTCAAAATATTGTTAAAGATATATCTCCTATAATATCTTTTTTTCATTCTAGAAAGGAAAAAAAATACAAGTTGATTACTTAGCTAGAAATCATACAATTTTGTTGTAGTCCTATTTCTCATCCAAAACATCGTGTGACCTTAACACCGTAGAATTGAACTACATAATCTATAGTGTTTTTTCCACCTTGAATAATACATGATGAATTGACTAAAATTATAATTTGGAATAAAATAACTAAGTTCACAAAGATAATGTCTCATGGATGATGTGATTGTCAGATTAATCATAACCCTAAAATTTACAGTGTCTTAACTTATGGGGTTTACATGTTTTCCCTGGAAGAGTCTTATTCATAATATTCATTACAGTGGTTGCAAAATTGTCTCATTTTGTTTTTTTGTTTTTAAGTATACTGATAGAGAGTGACTCTGAGTACAGAAAGTTGAACCTCTCCTAGAGTGTGACTTTAGCTCATACTTTGAATACATAAAATTTACAAAGTAGAAGTTTCTGATAAGAGCTCCACAAGAATGGTCTGACAGAGATTTCTTAGAAATATAGCCCCTCAACCCCCCAAAACCAGACATGTGAAACAATTTTAATTAATCTAGTCCTGAGAATACAGAAACCATATGTATTTTAACATAAAATTTGGGATCTGATTCTGATGGTTCATCACATTGATTTAGGATTATCACTAATAATTTTATCATTGTTATAACTCTATATGGAGCACCCTCGTCTCTAAGGACGTTGCCTGTCTTTGCAATTCATAGCAAAGAGTTTGTCTCTGAGGACACTGCAAATTGCTACAGAGACAAAAAAAGAGGGGGGGAACTAAATGTGTCTAGCAGGTGAGGAACAGGTGCTGTGTTAGGTGTTTGGTTAGCCCTTCCAATCATACTTTGAAATAAATATAATCAGCTCCAATTTACAGATAATAAAAGGAGCACAGGGAAGTTCAACAATTTCCCAAAGTTTCACAGTCAGAGTTAGAAATAGCATTCAAGCATCAGTCTGTATAATTCATTTTACTACCTTCATAGGTATGTTATGAAGGTTATGTAGTCTGACCTCCCACCCAGGGCTGGCTTGCCTTCTACTGACAATCATGCAGTTTTACCAGCAAACCCCAAGAAAAGAAAAAAAAAATCCTTCCCCCAACCTTGATATTTTCAAATATCCATGCTATGAAGATACACATAAACAAAAAATCTTCACAGATTGAAAACACAACACTTTACGTGATTCATTACCACCATTAATTGATAATTTTTAAAAAATTCAAATCAAAATTCTAGCAGTTTTTTCACAGATCTTGACTGTCAATTTCATAGTACAAAGAAGGAGCTTAAGTTGTCAAGAAAAAAAAATGTAATAAAATAACTAATAGAGCTAAGAACTGAGAAAATAACTACCAGATATAAGAGATATAAGGATTTTCTTTATAGAATGCTAAAGACATTTACAACAGTGTGGTTTTGGCAACCAATAAAAAAAATGAGCTCAGAAACAGTTTCATATATAATGTAAACATCAATAGAAGAGATGGCTTTAAAAATTGTGAAAAACGTAAATTAATCAACAAACATACTGGGAAAACTAGTTATCCATATGAAAAAAATATAAAATTAGATACCTACATCACACCGTACATAAAAACGATTTCCAGATGGATTAATAATTAAAAATTAAAAAAGAAAACCTGCCAAATTTCTACAAGGGAAAAGAAACAAATATCTTTACAACACCAGAGTAGGGAAGAATTTATTTAAAAAGACATTAAAGGAAAGCAAAAGCCACAAAGAAGAATAACAAATTTGTCTAAAACAAAAACATTATGTGAGGTTTAAAAAAAAGTGAAATAGTTAACATAACATAGTAGAATAAATTTACATTCTACATAAATAATAAAAGATTAATATCTAGAACTTGGATATGTGTATGCATTTATGTAGATAGGTAGATAGGTAGTTACATAGATGGTAGATGCTAGATAGATAGACATACACATTTCATTTTATATTACTATTCAACAAACCATCCCAAAATAAAGTGCTTCAAAGCAACAAAAATCTTTCATTTTGCTCACTAATTTGTACTTTGGACAATACTTGACAGGGATAACATTTCTACCCGCGTTCTCTGGGTATATTTCTTGATATAATTCCAAAACATTTTCATGTAGTCTCTGCATGGGGTTTCCAACATGGCAACTCAGGGCTCCAAGAAGTGTGTTCCAAGAGACTAAGGTCGAAGTTAAAAAACCCTTATGACCTACCCTCAAAATGTACACAGCATCATTATTAGTTTCAGACAACCAGCCTCGATTTGGTGATTCAATATAGGAGAAGAACATTCAAGGGAGTGAATATTGGTAGATATAGATTATTGTGAGAGCTACCTGAATATATCACACACACACATATTATATGTAATGTAATATATAATCAGATTTATGTAACTATATTATAATACAATATAGTAATATATAATTATATGGATGTAATATACATTATAACATTGTAATATATATTGTATCATTATGTAATATATGATATATATATAAAACAATTTAATTTTAAAAGCCAAAATCTGATTTTAAAAGAGTAAAGAATATGAACAGATAACCTGGAAGAAAGAAGAAACTGATGGTCAATGAACACTGGAAAAGACTGTCAGCTCTACTAATTAAAACAATAAAATATCTGAAATTGGCAGAATGTTTGCAGTCTTATAACACAAAGAAAATAGGAGTCTAATTGTTAAATTCACTTTAAAAAGCTATTCAGCATTACCTAGAAATTTGAACACTCACATACCCTTTGCAAAGTAATTCCACATCTACATTTCAGTGGGGACAAAAAAAAAAAATCACTTGACTGTCACTCATTAGAAAAAAGACAAAAAAAGTTTACTAAATTCATGAAATATGGCAATTAAAATGAACAAAAGTGGTATAAATATATCAACACTGAGGAATGTCAAAAAAACACAATGTTGACTAAAACGACTTGGTTGGTAGAGGATTAGTAAAATATTAATCCATTATTCAAACTTTTAAACACAAAACAACTCTATCTAGTTGAAGCATAAGATATTCACAACTTAAGTTTGAAAATGATGAAAATATCGCAAGCTGATTTAGACTACCTCTATGAGGATCTTTTTTAAGATGAAGAAAATCACAAACCAAAAGGAAGGAAGGAAGGAGGTAGGGAGGGAGGCAGGAAGGAAGGCAAGCAGGTAGGAAGCAGGCAGGGAGGGAGGCAGGAAGGAAGGAAAAGAAAGGAGGAAAGAGGAATTCTAAAGAATGTTCACATCCACCCAAAGGGCACTCCTGGTTATTCTTGCCTAGCCAATGAAAGTGGGAGAGCCCTATTACCTCCACCCAGCTGCTAACTGTTCTTTAAGTTGGGGCTATACCATTGCTATTGGCAGAGAAGACCTAGAATTACAAAATCAGAATAACAACAAACAAACAAACTATAAACTCTGATCCTTGCTAAGAGATGCTCCTATCCCTCATTGCTGGTGGTAGCATAAAAGAGTGATACTACTTAGTGGACTCCCGAGGACCAAACCTTTATGATTCAGGCTGTGCCTCTTACTCTGGTGATGCCATCACTGCTGGGACTGATTTCTTAATGGAGACAATAGTAACTCTTCATGAACAAGGAATGATGTTTATTCATAAAATTGATTTCATAATTACAACACACTCATTCCCAAAAGGCATGTGCCTGCAAGGTCAGAAAGCTTGAGTCAGGAAGAATTGGGGTGTGAGGGATACTGCAGTCTCAGAACTGCAATTCCATTTTAACCCCGGTTCTTAGTGGAGAAGCCATCTCTTCTGTTGCCTTGTTGAATTCTATTTCAGCAGTTTCATGACCTTTTCTTGGCACCTGGCCCTGATAGAGACTAGTCTAGCCATCTGACAAGCTTTAATAATTTTGAAATTCTAACACAACTGGCCAGTCTTTCCATCAATTTCTCCCCAGAAAAGCATTTTGCTCACATGAATTATATCTACCTTAGCCCAACTCCTTCCTAATCTTGTATCAATCTCCATAATATTTCAGTATGTGTGTTAGAAAAAATGGGGAGGCAATTCCCTACAGATCCTGATTCAGTCAGAGTCTTCCATTTCTTAAACAAAGAGTACAATTAAGAGCAAGTATGTTTACAAAGTCTAATATAAACCAAATAAGACAATACTTACTGTTCTTAAAAATGTAGGTTCTTAAAATAAGTTTGTGTAGGATGGAACAGGCATAGTTAAAGTGCCGTTGCTATACATGAGAAATTAATTGATGACACATGATTATTGAGTGTGAAAATATAATTTTCAAATAGTTTAAGAGCAACAGAAAAACAACAAAGGGCACAATAATTTCAGAAATTTAGGAATATATACAAAAAAAGCATCCATGATTAGTTGAGGGTGACTCATAACAAATTTCAAAAAAAGTAAGGAAACGTGATAGAAGTTTGTCAAACACTCATTATAGACTCATGGTCATAAAAGAAAAAATATCTATTTTAAGCAACTATGGTACGAAAGGGAGTCAGTACATGTGAAAAAGTAGTTAGAAGGGAAATTAATTTTCATAGTTGATTTTTAAAGTTAGTAATTTCAAAAATATTTTTAAATAGCAGTAAATAAATTATAATTTTATAATTACATATATATATATATCCTTGTTTTTACATTGTAACGATAATAAGAAAAGACTTGCAATATATGATTAGTGTTCATGAAAAAGCCTAGATAGGTTACACAATGTGCTTAAAAAGATTTTTATATTTATAAAAAATATGAAAACAGCAATAATAAAAAATACTAAACTAATAAACTAATAAGAAATACTTTTGCTGGATTGTTATGTGAGCAGGCTCTGGAACCTGAGTTTTATGAAATATATTTCAAACAGACTATTTCAATTGAACGCTCTTTGCTAAAATTAGGTTATTTTCAAGTTCATGGAGCAAATTTGTGTCTAATCGATTCGCACACTTTGGGCCTTTTAGCTAAACCTATGTGGATATTAGGTCCGTGGGTAACTAGAGGTGTGCAGGCTGCCACACTTTCCTGTGAGTGCCTTTGTTTTTACAGAAATAATAAGCCCTTTGCTACTCTGCCAGGTTTGGTTGAAATTAGCCTCTGGGATCAGAAGTTATTAGTGGAAAAGGATAGGGCAGACTGACATAGTGATTTTATAATTCTATTGTCCTAGGAAAGTAGGCTAATGAGGGTTGACTGGTGCAAATAAAAATGATCATGAAATGCTCCAGGCACCACACCTCTATAAATAGTGAATAGAAGCAGCCTGTAAAACCTGTCCTGCTGCCACTGATGCTGGGCTGATAAGGTGAACCCAGCCCAGTTAGAAAGGAGAATGAGATAATCCTGTCTGTCTGTTATTTGTCCTCTTAATCTCTTTGACACTGAGATGATCTTCACTATTTTTTTTAACAAAGAATGATATATAACTAAATCATTGTTTCTGTTGTTCTCTTGAATAATTCAGTGTATTCACTTTCTTTATATATGACTGTAAAAACAACTTAGAAATAAAGTTGCATGAGTAATTCCCATCTAGTGGAGGCAATGTTGAAAAAGTGCCTACATTGAATAAGATATCTTCTCACAACAAGTAATTTTAAGTTTAGATAAGTGATGCCATGTTTGGGAGGTGCTGAGATCTAGTCAGACTCCCCCAATATGTAACATAAAACCACTCAGAGGTGTTTTTGCTCAAGTGTTCTGCAAGCTTTAAATTTTATTAGCAAATTGCATGTATTTTGTGGGAACATGCAGCACGCTATAGCAAGTCCTGGGAGGACAAAGATGTAGAAGACCAAAGAAAGAAAGCAAAAATTTCAGGAAAAATAGAGTTCATTTCCATGGCTTTATAGGAACTTCATATATACCGGAGGGGATGTGTGAGTAATTAGTTCGTTTTCTGTTGCTTATAATAGAATACCTGAAACTGGGTAATTTATAAGAAAATAAAATTTGTTTCTTATAGTTTCAGAGGCTGGGAAATCTGAGGTCCAGAGGACACATCTGGTGAAGGCCTTCTTCTTCATGGGGACTCTGCTACGGAGTGCATTGGTGATACAGGGTTTCACATAGTGAGGGCTGAGCAAGAGCCCATGCTAATACACTCACTTGCTCTCCTTATAAAGCATCAATCCACAACCATGATAACTCCTTAAATCATTAACCCATTAATCCATGAAAGGCTTAGTCTATTCATGAGGACAAGTCCCTTGCTATCTAATCACTTCCCAAAGGTCCCACCTTTCAAATACCATAATGGGTATTAAGGTCCAACATGAGCTTGGGGGACATTCAAACCATAGCAGAGGACATCACATATCAATGGGAAATAATGGGTTTGTTTACTGGATAATATCCTGGAAACTGGTTCACCATTAAGAGGAATATAAAAGTAGTTTTCCATCTAATATTACATACAACATTAAATTCTACACAGATTTCAGGTTTAAATTACATAGGCAAAACTGTAAAGTTAATATACAAAAATATAAGAGAATATCTTTTAAAATTAGGAGTGTGAAAGAACATCAAAAACACTGAGCAACAACTTGAAGAATTTAGTTTTATCCAAAATTCAAGATTTCTGATCACTCTTTTCTTGGTGGGAGGCTCTCATCTAGGCTATTTTAGCTATCTAACATGTTTCAATAATGTTGGACCTCTAACACCACTGGTCAATTTCTCTCTCAAATCCTCTACAGCAGGACATGTTGTTCATATATAAATTATTCGACTTTCTAAAAGTGTAGCACTCACATATTAATAGATCCATTAGGAGAATGGGGTGAATAGCATGGGCAAATTTAAAAGATAATGATACATTGAGAGATGATATTTGTAATGCCTAAAACCAACAAGGGACTTCTGTCTAGAAAAGGCACAGTACACTTAAAAATCAACAAGTTGTATTTTAAAACATGAAATTCAAAAGGCAAACAAGCATATAAGGAAATGCTCAAATTTGTTAGAGAAACTCAAATTAAGACAAGGACGTAACAATTTAAATCTTCCAGGCTAGCTATAATTAGAAAGTTGATAATGTCATGTGCTTATAGACACATGGACTTAAGAGTCTTCATACTCTGTTGGTGAGATTATAGATTGGTGTAGACAAAGCAAAGAGATTACTCTATTAGGTAGCAATTCTGCTCTGGCTTTATATCACAAAGAAATTCTATGTGGGTCTATATGGGATAGGTATAAGGATGTTCATTACAGTTCTGTTCATGGTGGTACAGAAATAGAAACAACTTGAGTATCCATCTCTGGAGGAGTGCGTGGACATTCACAGTCAAATGATAATGGGCCAGATATACATATAACAATATATAGATCTAAAAAAATAAGTTTGAACAGTCCTAACCGTGTCTAGCCACCATATAATGCAGCTGGTTAAACTGCATGGTTTCTGTAAAGGAATTCATATCAAGAAGGTGCTAAACAGACTTACTCGAATTAAGCCAGAACAGAAAGATGGAATAAAAGAGAAAGAAATCCATTCTTATTAATTCCTCTCAAAAGACTAGATATGTTTACCTGTACAGGTTTTACACATAAGCACATGTAATGTCAACAGTAGGTTTGTGTATATTTAGCAGAAAGAAATAAAAACACCAAAACTAAAATTTAAAAAAAAAGGTTTTTGTAACATTAAAATAATAATATATATCAATGATTAGAATGATATATAACACAATATCATGTAATTATATATTAAAACAAAATAGTACACATTTTTTCAATATCACAGACCAACAATGAATAGGCAGTTTCTATATTGGAATGGTTGCCTTTGAGGTGGGAAGTAAATTGCTATAGAAAATGGTAATAAGGGGAATACTATACTACTACTATACTATATAGAATACTATACTATTATGTTAAGCATTTAAGATAAGATTCTTGTCTGAAACAATGAAAAAAAAACACCATTATAAGAGAAATATGATTAACTAAATCAGGTGCTTCCAGGTCCCCACTACCAAAACAAAGACAAAAAAGAATTGTCACCATTCTCTTGAACATTTCTGGAATCTTCTACTTTCACAGCTCTTCATAGAGTTGGTGAAGAAGCAATCTGCAATTTGGACAAAGGGAATGGTTTTGTGATGCTGTTTTCCATTTCAACTGTGAAATGATCAGGTTCAATTTGCTTTTCTCATTACTGTTCATTCCTCTCTGATGCTCATTATTTTCCGAACTATTTACTTGAAGTCTCTTTGTATCCCTCACTCCTTCCCTTTCTCTCCCCTACCCCTCAATCTTGGCTTCAACATTAGTATAGAGAATAGAAGAAATAGGCACACTATTTTCTGTGGGCATAAAATTCTTTGCAATTAGTGCAGGCAAATGCTGAATGTATGAAGAAGAGTCTGAGTGCCAGGGCAGGCAGGTACGAGCAACCGCAATGCACTTCACAAGCACAATAGCCAACTGCTTACAATATGGTAAGCACTAGTAAATTTTCTTTACAGTAAAAAGATTTGACATTAACAAATCGTTAAGTAAGCACATGTGTTATTTCTTGCAGAGAATCAGAAATCATCTCTGGAAATCTGCCCCAGAATAGAACTTTTTCACTTTAACCTTGGTTGAATTAGAAATCAGAAAACTCAAGTCCTATTCACCATTCAAAATGTACTAGCTATGCAAATTTGAAAGACATTTTAACATTTCTGAGTTTTGTTTTGTTTCATTTAAATATGCATTTCATAATACTCCGATTGCTTAAAGAATGAGATTTGAACATGTGATCCTTTGATTCTTGAATTGAGCTAAATAGAATAAAATTATTATATGGTCTATATTCAATCCCTTTATTATGGAGATGGATTAATATTATACAATTATAGTCTTATAAAGAAACACCTCTTAACTGCTACAGAAGCAAGTAAAATTACCAGACCCAACTTTCTCAGCAGTTTAGAAAGGAGGAGCATTAGCATCAATGAGGTCCAGTGTCTTGCCAAGATCCCGCAGGTACACAGTCCAGGAGCGGGGACCAGAAGCCAAGCCTTTTGACTTCCAGATGGGTGTTTTACTTCTAAGACCGACTCTGTAATCATTGGGTCGGGCAACCATGCTGTCTCCTCTTAGAAGGTCAAAAAATGTTTCCCTCACAGTTAAAACCCTAACAGTAGTTAATTATTTAGTGGAACAAATAGAGAGTATTGTTTGTGTAAGGAACTATTATAATGCATGCTATTATTATGGGCATATTTTGTTGATGGGCAGTTTAGGAAAAAGATACCCTGGGTCTTACAGAGATTTATCAAGCAGATTCCTATTCATAATGGGCAGCATGACATTAGCAGTGACAGACAGGAATATCTGGAGGGCTAGGAAGGCCTCAGATGATGGATCACTGGTCATGATGGCTGACTTATGGGGAAGAAAAGGAAAAAAGAACAGATATTGAAATAGGAGAATGTCAAGGAAAAAGAGTTTCTCCCAAGTTTGTGCTTTGGCCAACATCAGGAGAGCATTCGAGCTTTCATTGCTGCAGGTTTCCTTGTATGCAGTCAGCTCAATAATTAGCTTAAACAATATTCTTGGGCAATAAGGAATAATGTGCAATACATTTTGACATCTATGGACCAAAGCACTCTTGGAGTCAAGAAGGCATATTCAAAAGGGAAGATGAAATTTTGGGCTACCCAAAGTGCTTGCTTCCACTGACTGCAGGCTCTAGAAGGTAAATCATTCAAATACATCCTAGAAAACACCCCTAATTGTAAACTTGAATAGAAACAGTCTTAGTTAACCAAGGCACATACACTCATGAATAAAATTTGTGTAGTTTTGCAATGTTTTACAATATTTGTTTCTTCACATTTTTAATAACAAAATTTTAGAAATCTTATTCTATTCCTCTGGATATATATCCAGTAGAGGGGTTGCTGGATCATATAGAAGATCTATCTGTCATTGTTTGGGAAACCTCCATATTGTTTTCCATAGTAGTTGTACTGATTTACAGTCTTACCAACAGTGCAGTAGTGTTCCCTTCTCTCCACAACCTCGCCAGCATTTGTTATTCACCATCTTTTTAATTATAGCCAGTCTAATGGGGGTGAGGTGGTATCTCAATGTGGTTTTAATTTGCATTTCCCTGATGACTAGTGATGTTGAGCATTTTTTCATTATCTGTTGACCATTCATATGTCTTCCTTTGAAAAATGTCTATTCATCTCCTTTGCCCATTTTTTAATTTGGTCGTTTGTTTTTTTTCACTGTATAGTTGCTTGAGTTCTATGTACATTCTGAATATTAATCCCTTGTTGGATGCATAATTAGCAAAAATTTTCTCCCACTCTGTAGGTTGTCATTTCAGTCTCTTGATTGTTTCCTTTGCTGTGCAGAAACTTTTTAGTTTGATATAGTCCCATTTGTTTATTTTTTCTTTTGCTGCTTGTGCTTTTGGGCTCATGTGCATAAAGTCTGTGCCCTGACCTAATTGCTGAAGTGTTTCACCTATATTTTCCCTTAGAAATTTTACAGTTTCAAGTCTTATACCTAGGTCTTTATTCATTTTGAGTTGATTTTAGTGTATAGTGTCAAAGAGATACCTGAACTCCCATGTTCATCACAGCTTTGTTTACAATAGCCAAGATGTGGAACCAACCTAAATGTCCATCGATGTATGGTTGGATGAGGAAACTATGGTATATATACACCATGGACTATTACTCTTCCATAAAAAAGAATGAAATACTCCAATTTGCAACAACATGGATGAACCTGGAGAAAGTTATGCTGAGTGAAATAAGCAAAGCACAGAGGGATAAATACCGCATGTGCTCACTCATATGTGGGAGCTAAGAAATAAAGGAAGGAAGGAGAGAAAGACCACAGTAATGCCGTGTTCTTAAAGAGGGAGGGAGCATTCCTAAGACTACAAAGTGGAGTAGGGGGTAGAGGGGGAGGGGGAGGGAGGTTGGGGGATAACCGGGTAGGGACAAGGGGTACAAACGTAATTTCTGGTAATGGGTGAGCCCCCAGTATGAATCTGGCCCTCACATCATAGGCAGGATGGGTGACAATTAGCTTTGTATCTCATGAATATTCTAAATAAATAAATAAATAGAAAGAAATCTTATTCTATTTTTAAGACATTTTTTAGCTTTTTCTAGTAAAGAAAATAATTATTAGAGCTTGTGACATTTTATATATTTGTGGTATTGCTATCACAGAATAGATTTGAGTTTTCAATTATGGCCTTATATTCCTACAATTCAGGTTTAATAAGTAAAGATATTGCTATACTGCTACCTTATTTTTGGTAGAATAAACAAAATGCCAGGAATTTCGCAGGCATTGTAAACTAAAAGTGTGTAGCTGTGTAGGCTGTTATCATATAATTTTTGACCAAAATTAAAACACGTTTACTTAACACTTTATTAATCACGAACTATAAATAAACAATGTACAACAGAAAGCAGGATTTAAAAAAACACAAATGCTGTAGAAAGTTAAATATCTGTGCCATGCTAAAATTTAATTCGAAATAGCCTAATTGAATTTAAACATGATGAAACCAATCTATCACTAAAAGAACATAAATTCATTTTTGAATCTTTTCTCATATTTTAGTCTTCTTGGAATATAGACATTAAACTGGAGCTATTTTCTAGAACCTCTGTTTTGTTCTTTAAAGCATTGCTCTAAGCTTTAAACAGGACCACTGGCAGACTGTGCAAATTAAAGAAAAAATACACACTGCTCAGATGGATTCATTCATTCATCAGGATGCATGACTTGGCAAACACAACATGGACTGAATTATAGTTGCCACTCATCCCCTGTCTGGACACCCTTATGGAGGGAAAAACAAGTACAATCACAAGTGAAAACCCTGCCTTAAACTATTTACTGGAATGAAAGAGTCAAAAGCTGTTAATTTGCTACCTTATCATTTTCAATTAGCCATGAAATTTCTAATTATGTAATTCCTCTTCATAAAGGGGGACTTTTGCTAGAAAAGTCCCTCTTCAAAAGTGGGACTTTTGCTAGGAAAGTTTTTTTATTTTCATATTCATAGTTTGTGCAAATTTCTTGTTCAAAATCAGAGACAAAAGACGGAGAATAATTGGAAAAAATCATTCACACATAACCATGGGTTATCTTTTCCATGCGAGTGTGGAATCCAGTGTGTGTCTACTGAAAAGAAAATATTTTCATGGCACTCCCTTGATTCATTAAACCTCCTCTACCCTACTGGATTGGTAGCTCCATTCAGATCCATTTACTGATATTATTGTGTAATAGTGTCTATCAATTTAGCCAGGTTAAAGTCTTCTCAGACTTTTCTAAACCTACATAATGAAGGATTTCTTTTTTGTTTATTTATCCCAAAACAAATAAGCAAATGCGAAACAAAAACAAAACTCACAAACACAATTTAAAAGCTAATTTTTAAAAATAGCAAAGAATACCAGCTTCACAACTAGGTGCATTAACCAAAGGGGACACTCAAATATATAAGATATCAATGTGTTAACAACCTCAGCTTCCATTCTTTCTTGCTTCTTTTTGCTTTTGTATTAGATTCTTGCTTTCTTGCTTCTTACTTTTGGATTAGATTAAAAACACAAGGTAATTCAAAAAGTTCATGGAAAGACTCATATTATATTTCAATTCTATTTTTCCATGAACTTTTTAAAGTACCCTTGCATAAGCTTGAAAGTTCTGACGTATTAGCTGCTGAAAGTTCTGACACTTCAGCAACACAGATCTAGTGATAACTGGTTTAAACAGTATTCTGAATAAGTAAAATATGGATATACATTAAGAACAAAATCAATTCAATGTATTAAAATGTATTTTCCCATTTTAAAAAGATCCACAGTAAAGTTTCATGAATGTTTTGAGCAGTAGTGCAACTAAAGATTCTTATTTGTGTTTCTCAGAAGGTAATTCATTCCGTTACTCCTCAGAACACAGCCAAATGTAGACAGCAATTCACTGTTTTCTGTATATTGGTTAGGCTGGCTTCTGTCAAAGTAATCAAATAAGGGACATGTCTGTGAGGTTTACAGTGGTACTAAGTACTCTCAGCCACCTGGCTTTTGTTCTGATACTCCATGAGCTCTGTGAAGCAATGGATTAGTACATTGCTTTCTCCCAGCAAGTGCTAATGATCTACTGGTGCTCTTTTCTCTAGCCCTACAAGCACTCCTGCAGAAATATTTGACAGTCTAATAGAACGGAGAAAGCCGTTTTGCCACATTCACAAACTTACATCGCGGCAATGCCTACCACACCATGCCATGCTCATCTTCTCTAAACTTTTCAATAATTTCTTCTTTTCTATGAACTGAGCCACCTCCTTTCAGAGTTTCCCAACTCCAGCTTTTTCTCCAAACTGCCTTCTAGAGTAATGGTAGATGTAGGAAAAAGTAGATGATTTGAGCAGAGAGTTATAAAGTAGAATACATGGGACCTAGAAATTGATTGAATGTGAGGATGTCTATTTAAACACTGATAGTCGCAAAGTTTTTTAAGTTGTTCAAAGAAGCTATAAATTACATAGGGTGGTATGGAATATCATGACATAAATGTATGCACACTGCCAGAAAGCTAGATACACTACCCATTAGGAGCTGATGTATTTGAATAGGAGCCTGTTAGGAATAATCTCAAGAATAGATTTGATATGAGGTGGGGTTAGGAAAGGACAATGGAAGGAAGAAGCTGAGGATGACCCTGATGTTCTTGAATACATCTCCTGTATGAATGAAGCAATGGATGGTGGTGCTTCTGAGATAGTGAGCACTGGGAGAAATCCAGGTCCAGACTTGATCCAAATATGAACTACTAAAGGACATTTTCTAAAGAGGTAAAAATTGCAATTCTCATACAAATGTGGAGTAAACATGTGCCAAAGAGTCTATTTAACACGTTAATTAATAAGCAGATCTGTAAGATGTTACAACTAGTTCAAAGGAGCACCCAGAAGATCAGACACATACAGAGGCAATTAGGACTACTGGAATGAACCTTGCTCAGTACATCTACAAGGAAGAGAGGAGATCAATTATACTTGATGAAACAAAGTTTATTTGCATGTCTCGGGACAAGAATAATTTGCAGTACTATCTTTCATCCACATATTACAAAATGGCAAAGCTCAGAGATAACAAAAGGTGTAGAGACACCAAAGAATTACAAGGATGCATTAGACAACATCTAATTTTCCATTAAAGATACCCAATGATATTTTTGACCTGTTTAAACTATTTCACAATTTTTCCATACACAGGTGATTTAGAGCCAACCACGTGGAAATATTAAGTAAGCTTCTAGGTATTAGTTTGCTTCTTTCCTATCAAGTATCTCCTCATCCTAAGGAATGAGTCAAATTTGCTCTAAAGAAAAGAAAAATGCAAAACATAAAAGAAAGACCTCTTTTTTATTCTGATCTTTAACAACTGGTAAACCACTTACTCCCTATATTTTCATTAAAAGGGGGACCATTTAAGTGATATTTCTCCTTTGCAAGACAAAGAATAAATTATAGCTGATAAAACAAATAAACAAGAAAAATTACATCATTCTGCACATTTATTTTTTGCCTTTCAAGGCCCAATTGAAACTTATATCTAGTCCAAATATCTTTCAAAAGATGGGACATGCATCTTTCTGATTAGTTTACTCTGAAATGAAACAAAGTGAAAAAAGTATAGTTGTGAAAAATATTCATCAATTGGAAAGCAATTGAGTTTCAGAAAAGGGCAACATTGGATGAAAAATTTGATGAGAGTTGATTTATAGTATTTGATTTGTTTTGAGGTAGTTCACCTTCAGATGGCCTCAAATGCCAAACACAGTATGTATTTTTTCTTCTTTATTTTAAATGTTATAATTTTTTTCTCTTTTGTGGCCTGAAGAGATTTTATCAAATATATTAACCTTGGGTATATGGGGTGCTATCTTCCTAATACACAGGTTTTCTTGGAATATAAGAAGTGCTGGGAACTATTCAGAGGGGTCAATATCACTTCTGTATACAGTTCCTCAGACATCCTGTAGCTACTAAGCCATACTATTCTAAAGGAACCAAGTTCAAATAGTGCCAGCATCAGAGGTGAAGAAGCAGTCTAATGTTTTGTTCAACTGTTAAGTCCTTAGCAGAGTTTCCAAAATGCTCAAGTGGCTTTGTCTTTACTTACCCATTTTCAAAAGGGTGTTACTAATAATAGCAACATGATTGCCGCACAATTATAGTGATTAATAATCTCGTGTATGGGTCATAGATTTAGTCATAAGTATATTGAACCGGATTTTATTCAATTCAGTTGGTATTTAGTTTTTTTAAAAAGATGAACAAATCTAATACTGAAATGTATTTCTGAGAAGCCATCTGCTGTGGTTTGATTGTATGTTTCCCTCCAAAATTCATATGCTGGAACTTATCCCCAAGATAATGAAATTAAGAGATGGGACATTTGGAAGGTGATTAGGCCATGAGAACTCTGCCCTCACAGATAGGATTAGCACTCTTATAAATGGTTTGACTGAGAGAGTTCACTCCTTTTGACCACCCATCCCTTCTATCATTTGAAGACACAGTTTTCATCCCTTCTAGAGGGTGCAATCTTAGAAGCAGAAATTAAGCCTTTACTAGGCACTGAATCTGCTGGCACCATTATTTTGGACCTCCAAGCATCCAGAACCATGAGAAATAAATTCCTATGATATTTACAAATTACCCAGTCTTCAATATTTTGTTGCAGCAGCAGGAACAGACTGAGACACCATCTATGAGAATTTATTTTTAAAACAAAGTGACAACTAGTCTCAGAAAAATATATTTCCCTAGGTTTGACTATCCACAACAATTTAATTGTGATTTTATATTTGAATATAGTAGCTGACATTTAGAGCTTCGTTTTCATAGTAATACTATCAGAAAAGTTGTCGCTCTAAGACTTAAGACATATTTTTCTTTTTGCCAACTTTCTCTGTTCTCTCCCTTCTTATGTCCCTATACTCAAAGGAAACATGCCTACATTAGTTTAAAAATATTTTATCATTTCAAGTGAATCACCATTTATACTGCATTGGGAGAGACTCTGATTGAGTAAATTAAATACAGGTTATGCACAGTTTTGCACTGATCAGTTATCTTGAAGAAACTGAGTTGATTTGTGTCTGTTGATTTGTGGCAGCTTTGTTGCTTCACTTTCTTCACTTTTGTTTTTGCTTACTTATTTATGATCTTATATATATGGATACATATTTGTATATGTATTATATATTTTTTCCAGAGATCAAAACAGCTCCAATGTCATCTATAGACTCCAAAGGTAAACTGAGGTTAAATCTGGTCTAGGGTGTGTGTGTGTGTGTGTGTGTGTGTGTGTGTGTAAGATAGCCTACATATATAGGACGTATATATTTCTAAATTGAGCCTCTTTTTTCAATTAGCCCATAAAATGTTCCCAAAAGACTTGTTTTATTTCTCTCCTTTTACTCTTTTTGAAATGCAATTGTCCTCCATAAATCAGTTTTCACATCAATCTAGAGATAAATGTTGCATATATGTACCATGCATTCTCCTGCTCATTGAAGGGAAGCTCCTCTCTGGGTGGTCACACATATATTCACACATGGATATCTCTTCTAGGAACAGTCAGTTGAACACGCCTATAAATTTATAGTTGTTGTGAGTGATCTTTTTTTTTTTTCTTTATGGGTTATCTCTACTAGCAGACACAAAACCTATTAAAGATAAGTTTTCATCTTGTCCTAACTTAAGCTTTTATTTTATGGGAGCTGTAAAATATAATAGGGGTTGACTTATTTTATTTCCTAAGACTAAAACACTGGTACATAAATTAGCTTAAGGTGTGGTTTTGCCATCCATTGGCAGTTTTTTTCCTTCTATAAATCTCCTTCTGATATCCAACCCAAATCTCGCTTCTCTGCATTGCACCAACATACCGTGTACAACATTCAGGCCATGCTTCTGTAACTGGCAGTAAATGGTTCTGAGAAGCATTCCAAAGAAGTAAGATGCACACACACACACACACACACACACACACACATTTGTTTGGCTAATTAGAGAGTCCAATATTAGATAGCGATAGAATGTTCCTATGCTATTGTGGTCGCACTATGTGGAGACCCTTCACACCAAATTGGTTTGGATATTGAGGCTGATGATGCTGCAAATGCACCAGAAGTATGAAGAAAATGAAGAGACTTATTGCTCACATGATGAGCAATAAGGGGAGACAAGAGCAGGATCTGACGCAGGTCAGAAAAATGACTTTAAAATGGTAGGAGGAGATCCGCTCTGACTAGTATTGTGGTTAGGAGGTGGTATTGGAGTGAGGGCTCCAACCAGGGCATAGTTTGAACTCCCCACTGTGCCGAAGGAGAGAGCTCCTAAACTTTCTTCTTGGCTTGCCCAGAAGTAGGGCAAGAGGGCAGAAGGAAGAGATGGGAACTGAAAGCCCTCAACAATCAAAAACATACATATGCCATGTTCTCCAGATACTGACCAAATATATCTGATTTCTAAAACCAGTGAATATATATATTAAAACAAAGTATATTAACAACTTAATTCAAACAGGAAATCTGAGTTATTCTCAAAATCTTAGTAAAATAATGCTTTAAAATATTTTATTTTTACCAGTCCTTGTTCTTAGGGTAAAAGCATGCCTCTGGAAATAAACAAGATGGAAATTCTAACTTGTAGACAATGTTAAGAAGATATTACGGAATGCTATAAATGTGGCTTCGAAAAATGCAATAACTTTGATTTGATGATGTCTAGTTAGCTTTAGTACTCCTAAGATATAAACATGAGCATAATTTAATATAAAGAATTCTGCATTTGAATTAGAAGACCCAATTTTAAAACCTTGCTTCATGCTTAACAGGTAAGTAAAAATGAACAAGTATCCCTCTAGCCCCTGACTATGAATAGAGTACAGTTGGTTCTGTTATAACAGGACATATGTGTCCCTAAAATCACTGCAGAATAAAAATTGATCAATAAACATTACAGGTTTTATGGGGAAATGGGGTCAGTGACACAGCATTCAAATATTTCATCAGTGGGACATAAAGAAAAAAAGGTAGTGAGATAAAAATTGTAGCAGAATTTTTTTACTTAAATATTTAAGTGTAAGCCATAACAAATATGGCACTTTACCTTGAAAAACACTAAAGTTTGCTTGTCGTAACTATCATTAAAATGGTTGAAACTTTTGAGTTATTGTGAAGAGGCGAAGGAAGAAGGGTTATGTGAAATTGGAAGGAAAGTCAATCTGCATCAGGGTACTGATAGACGTTTGAGGTGTATGAGTGTGTACAATTTATGTATGTCTATGTAGCTTTGATCAGCTGGGTGCAATGTTTTATGTTTTATGTTTATCTAGTAGTGTTGCTTAGTTGAAATTGTGCATAAACAAACCGAAGTTTGTATTATGCTCAAATTGTTTCCTAATACTCACATATCAATTGCAATGAAACAAATTCACATTTTCAAAACAAGCATTATAGCTACCATCTAACCTGTCTTATCATGATAGATTAGAAAACTGGTCTTAATTGCCAGACTGACTGGATTCTGATCCCTTTCGCACCTCTCATCTGTCTGACATTTGGACACATTATGTAAGATCTAAGTATCAGGCTCCTCGTCTGTAAAGTAGAGCTGAGAACTGCTCAGATCAGATTGTGTGGATTAAATACTTGATGTATAGAGAGTTTTTGGCAATGGCTAAAGTTTCAAAAAACTAACCTATAAATATTGTTTTTAACAAATGAGGAAATGCCTTCTGAAAATCTTTTATAAGCTAGAAAGTAGTGTATACTTGTCAGAATTTTTTATTTTATGTTAAACCATATATATGAATGGCAGATATTTGATTATTTTTCTTCATCAAATGTGGAAATTTCATATGATTCATTTTAACATTTTTGGTGCTACTTTTTGCTAACACAATACCTGTATGTAAATGGTAAAAATTGTGTAATTGTATAATATAAGCATAAAATTAAAGAGGTGGACACTGTGTTTAATACTGTACATAGCGTAAGCCAGTATCTTTGATCATGCTTCCATAAACTAAATCCGGATTACATAAGCCACTTTCATAACTAACTTTCTGATCTTAAATTTGCACTTTTTTTTCCTGATCCAAGGCATTGAGAATGTGAATTAACATGGAAATTTTCCCCACAAAGTTTGAAGTGTTCTATTTAAGAATGCACAAGAAGGTAAACTAAAGATTAATGGTAATTTTCCCCTTTGGAGAAGCTAAAGTGGATTGTAGACAAAGATTCGCTAAGGCCTTTGACACAGGTGGTCTTGCAATTTGAGAGACATTGTTTGATTACAGACATTTGTTTCACGTTTTATTGCATTTTCTCTTCTGTTAATCAGGTTTTTTTTTAAACTTAGTCAATTAAATTGTTCAGCATTAATGGATGCAGGCCCAATTTATCTGGCTCTAGTGATCTGAATTTGGTGTAGTATTATGGAAATCTGAATACTACAGAAGCCTGTTTAGCCTCAACTAGTAGATTTTCATGTAGTATTAATTCTGAGTTTTGTATTTTGATTAATTGTAGAGGCTCTCTGTCAGAGTATAAAGTTGTTTGCAGTAAATAACTTGTCTCCTTGCAATAAAATAACTGAGTAATAAGAAAGAAAGGATTAAATCAGTGCACTTTTATTTTCTGTGAGAAAAGACATCAAAGCTCATAAACAAATTTCAGTGACTTCACAAGGCTGTCTGTGCTACTTTCCCAAAGGGAACTATTCAAATATGTAAGCCAGAGAGAATCTTCTATTCCACTGATATCTTTTAAAATATTGCAATGAGATAGGCGGGGGCTTAGTTTATAGGTTTGGATTTCAGGACACACCCCTGAGTCTCAAGCCACTCCCCGAGAACTCAGTCTCTGCCTGAGTCCTGAGCTACTGCAGCCTATAGCACCTACTTTTGGCACCAGCACTTGCAGATTGAGACCACAGGAGGCAGCTCACAGACCAAGCATGCTCAGTAAAAAGGAGTTTCTCCCTTGAATGACCTTACACTGGAGGTACTGCAGAGCATCTAGAATACTCTAAGTGTATCGGGTGCATGTTATGGAATTTGGCCAATGAGCATGCTCTAGAGTAGGATACATAACTGGGATCCACCCCCCTTAGTCAAACATTCATTAGATAGCATGAATATTTATTAGATAGCAAAACTATAAAAGTGGAATCTAGCCAGGAGGCAGGGTTGTTTCTCACTCTCTTTGGGGACAGCCCACACTTCACCTGAGGTGTGTATTTCCTACTTCTTGTATCAAACTTGCCTTTGGCAGGCTGCTGTTCACTCTGGAGCCATTCTGCTCTTTGTCTGTGAATGTGTATTTCTTACTTTTGTATTAAACTTGGTCGGGGCCTTGCTCAGTCTCTGGAGCTAGGCTGCATATTCTCTGTGAAATCTGTATCACTTATTTTTTACATTAAACCTGTTTTCCCTTTTTACTGTGACTGCTCTTGAGTTCTTTCCTGTAGTGGAGTCAAGAACCTGGTAAGAGGACTGGGTGAGTTGAGGCTGGTTATGAGGCCTCTTTAGACCCTCTCCTCTGGTATCAGTATTACTTGTAAATAAAATGTTTAATCAGTATGCTATTTTCTGTTCATATATACTTAAAGAGAAAGTTTACTTATAAGAATTATAAAGTTGATAAAATACTACATAAGTAAATTCGATGTTAATTTGAACTATCGTACACAGATAGTTATACTTCTATGGCTGGTGAAAGTGTTTCATACAATATACCCCTTTTATGAAGCCCCTAAATCAATTTGAAATGATAAAAATGGCAAATCATTATCAGACTAAATATTTAAAAAACCATTTGTTGAACTACACTAGGAAGGTTGATATGCTCCAATCATTTTAAAGAATTCTTTAATGATCCATGGCTTTGTGATAAGGTTTATCACAAGCAAGTTTGTTCTGCATAAAGATTAATCAGAATTACATATATATGTTTAATATATTTTTACTCCATATGAGATTGTATTCTTTGCATCTATCAATTTCCTGGAACAGGAAAGTTCATCCACAACAAGACGCCAATCCAAACCAAACATAGATACTTTATTTTTCATGCAAAAAAACAAAACAATAAATAAAACAAATAAATAAAAGGCCTTAATGCTTGCATTTTTGAAAAAATAATAGTTTAGATTTTATTTTAAACTGGAGGGTACAATCAAAATTTTTCTTTTAATAAAATTATAGTTCACATCCTAAGCATCTACTTAATTCTGCTGATTAAGTATGTGGGGGAGTGCAGGAGTATGGGTGGATAGGACAGAGAGAGGGAGCAGGAACGAGAGAGAACGACCTACCCGAAGCTTTTGTAGAGAGCGGGGGATGGTCTCTGTTATAACTAACATAGAGGGAGACCAATTATCACACCTCTGTCTCCTTAGAAAAATGGAGAAATGAAACTACTCTGTTGCCACTTCCCACAGATTGCCCAGGGGCACTTCCAGGCTCACTGACAAATTTCCAACTACAAAGGGTTCCCCAAAAGTGCACTCTTCATTAACTTCCATTGTGTCAAACAAAATTCAGAACTCTAAGGATGCTGTTCAGGATGAGAAATCATCCCCTGGCATTGTGACAGATATTATAAGACGAAGTTAAGACAAGAATCTATTTCTACTTCCATACTGAGACCTCATATTATCTTGTGAACACTGAAAATTATACTTCTAAGTGGCATTGATTGATTATGCAGTGAAACTGAAATTAATCTCCTGTAAACGTTATTTATTTATTTATTTATTTATTTGCATAAATACATGAATAATTCTTAAAAACTTGTTAGGTTATTTATGTATTTATGCTAAAACAGAAAAAGTGAAAAGAAAGCAGTGTTCTTTAGTAAAAATGACATTCTCATTTTAAATTTGTGACTGATAAATAGTATTAGGCCCATTATATAGATGCGATAACTGAAGCTCAATTTTATTTGTTTTATTTTTTTTTATTTGTTTATTTCATCAGCAACATATCTCCAGCCAAGTAATTTGTTAAGGTGTGGAAAGTCTTCTGAAAGCAATATAATGCAAATGTGTCTCATTAAACTGTGTATTATTCTTCATCTATGAACTTGAAGCAACTAGTAAATATTTCAAACCCCAAATCATAAAAAAGTGACAGTTAAACAATATGCCAAGATTGTATTGATTTGATTGTTTCCAGTTTCTCGTAAATTTGAACCTTTATTAATTGCTCAAACACCCTACTTCTTACTGAAACCAGAAAGGCAAAGTCTACAGAATAAATAACTTTATGTTCTTGGAAACAAAGTGATTATACTTAATACCTAAATAATAATTTAGTGCAGAATCTTATGTAGATCAAAATATATAGACACTAAAAATTAAAATGGATGCAAATGTATACAGCAAGGATCTGTATTTTCAAGAGCACAAAATCACTATCTGGCCTTTGCCTGGTGGCAACTCAGTTATAGCAACTATTGCAAATAACACAAAACTGAATCTAATTAATTAATTTAAACGCATATTCTACAAGATGAGAATCTATCTGTTTTCAGTTCTTAAGCAAGACCCAAAGTACTAATGTGGATGTAATTTATATTCTACCCTGAAAATATGCTTACTAATATAGAAGTAATTTATACATATCCTGAAAGGATGAGAGCTCTGAGGAAACTAAGAACAGTTCCTTTGCTAAGATTCTGTTTGATTAATTATTCACTAGAGTAATATCTGTAGAAGCCCAAGAGAGGACTGCAGAGTTCATGTCCAACATCTGGATCTAAAATCATATGTAAATATATCATTTGCAAACATGAAGCAAACCATGTCACTTGGCTATGAAACAAAGTCAGGAGGAAAAGAGAAAAAAAAAAAAAGAATATAGATTTAAAAGATCTTGACAATGCATAAATTCACTAGTGTGAATTACAAGGATGGTGAAAAGTTCTCATGCATTGTTACCTATCTTCATTATTACTGAACAATCTTCTTATAAAATAAAATTTTAAAAAAATGAATACACAGTAGTTTGGTGTGGTAAAAGTATGGCTTACGCAAACATTTTTGTTCCTTCCCAGGCCCACTGCAAATATGTTGATTCTGGTGTTTTACTGTAGCTGGATGACCTCATACAAGAACATGGCAGTGACATCTGTTCTCTACACACGTCTGTTTTCCCCTCCAACAAATGCCTGAGTGGAGAATGATAATAGCTGTATAGAAGACTTTACACTGGTCCCCAGAGAGTTGGAAAACTGATGCAATAGTCATAAGCATGCACACCTTTGACCTTTTTCAATAATGTATGAAGAAATGTAAGTCAGAGAAATCAAAACTCCTCCACTTTATGAATCAATAATCTCATGTGTTCAGCTCTCCAACCTGATTATACACCAGGCATAAGACCTGCTTAGCTGTAAAATCGGGTGTCATTTCCTTGTGGATCCTTGTTTCATTCTTGACCCCAGCTCACAAATATATTTCCACATACGCAAGTCTAAGATGCCATTCAGAATCCTAACTTCTTCCCATGCCAGCAGAAGAATTTTTTTTTACTGAATTATCCATTCAAGTAAGAGAAAACACAAACAACTTACTCATATAATTTGCAAATTACTTTCTCCTTCCATTTTTTTCTTTTGCTTTTTCTTTCCTTTTAGATCATCAGATTTAAACATATTTTTCTATAAAAGGTAACCTAACCCTAAAACCTCTCCAGGTAGGGAAGACAAGAAAAGACAAACAAAAAAGAAAAAATAGAACTATTTAAAATTTATTTAGCTCTATATCCCTTTCGACCTATTTATATTTCTCATAGTTGAGCTAGTAAATTTTGCATCTATGTGGGAGAATAGGCATGAACTGCACCCAAGCATAATTCTGCTTTATTTTGCCACTCAACAAACCTACCTGAAATACCTACTTTATGTAAGCACAGTGCCATATTCTTGGCATGATTCTTGCTCTTGAGAATTTCAGAGCCTAATGTAAGGTTCATTGGTACAAAAAAAAAAATCGAATGCAAAAATACATAATATAGTTTAATTAAACTATACACACAAGCACTGTAGATTCCAGTAGTAAGGAGTATTGACTTGTGCGAGTATTTTTGAACAGTTTGTTGCAGAAATCAGAGGCATTACACATGTCCATACACATCTTTTTATTCTTAATTATTTGAGAAATTTGAAAGGTTTGAAAATGCCATTTGATATCAGTAAAATTGATCTTCAAATAAGACTGCACTTAGACTGAATTCAGTTGTGATGGGTTAAAATTGGTAGATATTCTGTTCTTTAAAACTGAATCACCAATCAGGACTTTTTTTTAATGAAAAACCTTCAGTATACATTCAGAAACCAAGAAAACAGAGTGTTCTCATGGACAGCTGTGACTTATTCTTTTTTTTTTTTAAATAACTTTAACATTTATTTGTACATATTTGTAAGGTACAGTGTGTGCTTTCAATACATGCCTATATTGCACAATGATTCAGTCAGGGTAGATAGCAGAGTTTTGTACCCATTTGTCCACCATTTTTCCTTCCCCCCATCCCCACTTGCCCACCTCTGGTAACCATTATTCTACTTTCTACTTCTATGAGAACTACCTTTTTTTTTTTTTTTTTTTTTTTTTTTTTTTAGATTCCACATATGCGTGGATATCATCAGTATTTGTCTTTTTGTGCCTGACATAATTTAGTTACCATGATGGCTCCCAGTTCTATCCATGTTGCTGAAAATGATAGGATATCATTTTTTAACAGGTCAATAACAATCCATTGTGCATTTTATACCACAGTCTTTTTATCCATTTATCCGTTGATGGACATTTAGTTTCATTCCATCTCTTGGCTGTTGTGAATAGTGCTGCAATAAACTTGGTAGTACGGTGTCTTTTTGATACATTGATTTCATTTCCTTTGAGTATATACCCAGTAGTGGGATAGCTGGGCCATAGGGTAGATCTATTTTTAGTTCTCTGAGGAACCTCAATACTGTTTTCCACAGTGGCTGTACCAATTTACACTCCCAGCAACAAGGGAGGAAGTTCCCTTTTCTCTGCCTCCTCAACAGCATGTGTTACTTATTGTCTTGTTAACAGCCATTCTAACTGGCGTGAGCTACCTCATCATGGTTTTAATTTGCTTTTCCCTGACGATTAGTGATGTTGAGCATTTTTTCATGTGCCTCTTGGACATTTGCATGTCTTCTTTTTAGAAATGTCTATTCAGGTCCTTTGTGCATTTTTTAATTGTGTTATTTTGTTGTCCTTCTTCTTCAATCGTTTAAGTTCCTTATATATTCTGGATGTTGGCTCCTTGTCTGATCTGTGGTTGACAAACACTTTCTTCAGTTCCGTAGATTGTCTCCTCACTTTGTTGACAGTGTTGTGTCTTGCTTTGCAGAAGCTTTTTAGTTTGATGTAGTCCCATTTATATATTTTTGCTTTGGTTGCCTGTTCCCTCATAGTCTCACTCAAAAAACATTGCCCACTCCCATTTCATGCAGCATTTCCTCTATGCTTTCTTCTAGTAGTTTCATAATTTCATATCTTAAATTTAGGTCTTTGATCCACTTTGAGTTGATTTTTGTGTATGGTGGGAGATATGGGTCTAGTTTTAATCTTCTGCATATGGATATCCAGTTTGCCCAGCACTATTTGTTAAAGAGACTGTCCTTTCCCCACTGTATATTCTTGCACCTTGGTCAAATATCAATTGACTGTAAGTGTGTGGGTTTATCTCAGGGCTTTCTATTCTATGCCATGGGTCAACTTGTCTGTTATTTATGCCACTACTATGCTGTTTTGGTTACTATAGCTTTATAGTATATTTTGAAGTCAGGTAGTGTGATGCCTCCAACTTTGTTCTTTTTGTTCATGATTACTTTTGCTACGTGGGTGTTTTTTTTTTTTTCTTGTGTGTGTGTGTGTGTGTGTGTGTGTGTGTGTGTGTGTGTGTGTGTGGTTCCACACAAATTTTAAGATCACTTTTTCTATTTCCATGAAGAATGTCATTGATATTTTGATATGGATTGCATTGAAAATGTAGATTGCTTATTGTGATATGGAAACTTTGTTAATGTTAGTTCATCCTACCCATGAATATGGGATATCTTTCCATTTATTCATGTCCTTTTCAGTTTTTTTCACCAATCTTTTATAATTTTCAAGGTAGAGGTCTTTCACCTCCTTTGTTAAATTTACTTATTGGTATTTCACTTTTCTGGTGGCTATTGTGAATGGGATTACTTTCTTGATTTCTTCTACAGCTATTGCATTATTGGCCTACAGGAAGGCAATTGATTTTTGTGTATTGATTTTTGTATGCTGCCAATTTACTGAATTCATTTATTAGTTCCAGTAATTTTTTGGTGGAATATTTAGTGTTTTCTTGTATAAGATCATGTCATCTGCAAATAGGGATAGTTTGACTTCCTCCTTTTTGACTTGGGTGTGTTTTATTGCCTTATCTTGCCTTACTGCACAGGTTAGAACTTTCAGTACTATGTTGAATAAGATTGGGGAAAGCGAGCATCCTTTTCCTGTTCCAAATCTTAGAGCAAAAGCATCTGATTTTTGTTTATTCACTGTGATATTAGCTGTGGGTTTGTCTTATATGGACTTTATTGTGTTGATGTACATTCCTTCTATATCTAATTTGTTGAGTGTTTGAGTGTTTTTATCACAAAGTGATGTTGGAATTTATCAAATGCTTTTTCCGTATCTATTGAAATGATCGTATGATTTTTATCCTTCATTCTGCTGATGTGGTGTATCATGTTTATAGATTTGCGTATGTCAAACCATCTTTGCAGCCCTGGGATGAATCTCACTTGATCATGGTATATGATCTTTTTAATATGTAGCTGGATTCTGTTAATTACTATTTTGTAGAGGGTCTTTGCATCTGTCTTCATTAGGGACATCTGTAATTTTCTTCTGTTGTGTCTTTTTCGGGTTTTGGTATAAGGATAATGCTGGCCTCATAGAATGAGTTTGGCAGTATCCCCTCCTCTTTAATTTTTTGGACGAGATTGAGAAGAATTGGTATTAGTTCTTCTTTAAATGTTTGTAGAATTTGGCAGTGAAGTCATCTGGTCCTGGATTTTTTTTGGGTTTTTTTAGAATTTAAATGTTATTTTTTGAAATGTATCAATATGCAATGTAATTGATTTTCATGTCCCTTACCAATTCCTCCTTTTTCCCCTTCTCTCTTTCCCCCTCCCTCCATCAACATCATATCTGTTCATTTATCTTAACAAGTTCAAGGAATTATTGTGATTGTTGTGTCTTTTTTCTGCCTGTTTATTTATTTGTATATTTATTTATTTTTCTTAGCTCCCACATATAAATGAGAACATGCAGTATTTCTCTTTCTGTGCCTGGCTTGTTTCACTTAAAATAATTTTCTCTATGTCCATCCATGTTCCTGCAAATGGTAGTATTTCATTCTTTTTTACAGTAGAGTAGCATTCCATTGTGTAGATATACTGCATTTGCCTTATCCACTCATCTGATAATGGGCATTTAGGCTGGTTCCAACTCTTAGCTATTGTAAATAGCACTCCAGTAATCATGGAAGTGCAACTATCCTTTTGACGTGATGATTTCCATTCTTTTGGGTATACACCCAGCAGAGGGATAGCTGGGTCATATGGCAGTTCTATTTGTAGTTGTTTGAGGAAGCTCCTTACTATTTTCCATAATGCCTGCACCATTTTACAGTCCCACCAACAGTGTAGGAGGATTCATTTTTCTCCACATTCTCATCAGCACTTATTATTCTCAGTCTTTTGGATATCAGCCAGCCTAACTGGAGTGAGATGATATCTCAAAGTGGTTTTGATTCACATTTCCCAAATGCTGAGTGATGTTGAGCATTTTTTGATGTGTCTGTTGCCCATTTTTATATCTTCCTTTGAGAAATGCCTGTTCAGCTCCTTTGCTCATTTTTTAATTGGGTTGTTTGTTGTTTTGCTGTTAAGCTGTTTGAGTTCCTTGTATATTCTGGATATTAATCCTTTGTCAGATGTACATTTTGCAAATATTTTCTCCCACTCTGTTGGTTGTCTTTTCAACTGTTAATTGTTTCTTTTGCTGTACAGAAGTTTTTAGTTTGATATAATCCCACTTTTTATTTTTCCTTTGGTTGCCTGTGCTTTTGGGGTCGTATTCATAAAATCTGCCAATCCTACTTCCTGAAATTTTTCTCCTATGTTTTCTTTTAGGAGTTTTAATGTTTCAGGACATATATTTAATTCTTTAATCCATTTTGAGTTAATTTTGATATATGGTGAAAGGTACGGGTCTAGTTTCATTCTTCTACATAGGGATGTCTAATTTTCCCAGAACCATTTACTGAAGAGGCAGTCTTTCCCCAATGTGTGTTCTTGGTGCTTTTGTCAAATATCAAATGGCTGTAGGTGTATGGATTGATTTCTGGATTCTCTATTCTGTTCCATTGGTCCATGTGTCTGTTTTTTTGCCAGTGCCAGGCTGTTTTGGCTCTGATAGCTTTATAGTATAGTTTAAAGTCAGGTATTGTTTTGCTTCCAGCCTTATTTTATTTATATATTTATTTGTTTGTTTGTTTGTTTGTTTGTTTGTTTGTTTATTGCTCAGGATTGCTTTGGTAATTCATGGTCATTTGTTATTGCCTATGAATGTTTGAATTGTTTTTTTTTTTTCTTTTTTTTTCCATTTCTGAGAAGAATGTCCTTAGAATTTTGTTGGGGATTGCATTGAATCTGTCAATCACTTTGGATAGTATGGACATTACACAATGTTACTTCTTCCAAATCAAGAGCATCCGATATCTTTCTGCTTCAATCTCATTACTCATTATCAGTCTGTTTGGGTTTCCTAGTTCTTCATGATTCAACCTCAGTAAGTTGTATGTGTCCATGAATTTAATCATTTCTTCTAGGTTTTCCAGTTTATCATCACATGGTTGTTCATATAGTCTCTTATGATCCTTTGTATTTCTATGGTATCAACTGTAATGTCTCCTTTTTCATTTCTGATTTTTTTTGAATCTTATCTTTTTTTCTTTGTTAATCTAGCTAAAGGTTTATTTATTTTGTTTATCTTTTTGAAAAACCAACTGTCTGGGCCAAGCCTATGGTGCACTCGGGAGAGTGCGGCGCTGGGAGCGCAGCGATGCTCCCGCCGCGGGTTCGGATCCTGTATAGGACTGGCCGGTGCACTCACTGGCTGAGTGCCAGTCATGAAAAAGACAAAAAAAAAAGAAAGAAAAACCAACTGTCTGTTTCATCAATGTTTTGTATGGTTTTTTAAAATCTCTAATTCATTTATTTCTGTTATGATCCCTGTTATTTCTCTCCTTCTACTAATTTGGTGTTTGGTTTGTTCTTACTTTTCCAGTTCCATAAGGTCTAATATTAGGTTTCTTCTTCTTCTTCTTCTTCTTCTTCTTCTTCTTCTTCTTCTTCTTCTTCTTCTTCTTCTTCTTCTTCTTCTTCTTCTTCTTCTTCTTCTTCTTCTTCTTTTCATGTAGGCATTTATTACTATAAACTTCCCTCTTAGAGCTGCTTTTGCTGCATTCCATAGGTTCTGGTATATTGTGTTTTCATTTTCATTTGTCTCCAAGAATTTTTAAATTTCTTTCTTGATTTCTTCTTTGACCCATTCATTGTTTTGGAACATACTGTTTAATCTCCAGGTGTTCACACAGTTTCTAGTGTACCTTTTGTTGTTGATTTCTAGTTTTATTCCATTGTGGTCAGATAAGGTAGTTGATATCATTTCAATTTTTTGAAATGTATTGAAACTTTTTTTGCATCCTAACATATAGTCTGTTCTAGAGAATGTTTTAAGTGCTGCTGAGGAGAACACATATTCTGCAGCTGTTGGACAAAATGTTCTATAAATGTCTATTAGGCCAAGTTGACCTATAGTAGAGATTAATTCTGAAGTTTCCTGTTTAATTTTATGTCAGGATGACCTGCCCTTTGCTGAAAGAGGTGTTTTAAAGTTCCCATCTTTTACTGTGTTACAGTCAATGTCTCCCATTAGGCCCAATAATAATCACTTTATACAGGTGGTTGCTCCAGATTTGGATGTGTATATATTTAGAATTGTTGTATCCTCTTGTTGAATTTATCTTTTCACCATTATATAATGACCTTCCTAATCATTTTTTGGTTTCCTTGGCTGGAAAGCTATTTTATCTAAGTGTAGCTACTTCTGTTCTTTTTTGGTTTCCATTTGCATGAAATAGGTTTTTTTTTATCCCTTCACTTTCAGCCACTGTTTGTCTTTATTCGTCAAATGTCTCTTGTAGGCAACATATTGTTGGTTCTCGTTTTTAATCCATTCTGTCCCTCTGTATCTTTTAATTGGGCATTTAATCCATTTCCTTTTAGGGTTATTGTATATAAGAACTCGCTACTGCCATTTTGGTTTTTTTTTTTTTTTCTCGTTGTTTTGTGGATTATTTTTTCCTTTGTTTTTGGTCTTACTGTCTCCCTTTGTGGTTGAGTGGTTTTCTCTAGCTTTACATTTTGCTTTCTCAATATTTTTAGAATGTCTTTTTTAAGTTTTTATGTTTATCATGAGGCTTACAAAAAACAAGTTGTAGTTATAACAAATTATTTGAGACTAATAATGACAAAGCTTTGCTATCTAAGAAAAAAGAAAAAAACCAAAGCCAACTCTACATTTGGCATCATCACACCCCACCCTTTTTGACACTTCATTGTTTCAATATACATCTTTTAATATTGCCTTTCTCATATAGTGTTGTTGTAATGTTAGTGTCTTGTTACATTTGTCCTTTTGTCCTCATACTAAGGATGTAAATGGTTTATTCACAATAATCTTTATAGCTGGCTTTGGGGAAAGGGGTTATGGTTTCTATGACCCACTTTAGGGAAGAGGAATTCTAGTTTCTATGGCTAAGAGACAGGAAGGCAGGAGAAGTTCAGAAAAAACTTTGCTTTTGAGACAGTTCCTGAGGCCTTCACAGTGAGGTGTTGTTTGCTGAGCCCCAGTAGTTTCATGATATTTTAGGGCACCCAAAATATGCATTTGGCTTTCCTTTTCCAGTCAGGGAAATAGGTTCAAGCAGAAAATATGGGCAAAATAAATTAAAACATATTAAAATATTGTATTAGTGAGAATTACCACAGAAACAGAACCAGTAGGTTGTATAGATAGATGGATAGATGATAAATAGAAGATAGATAGATAGAAAAACAGATTGGTTTATTAGTAGGGTTAAGCTCATGCAATTATGGAGGCTGTGAAGTCTTAAGATCTGCAGTCTGCAAGCTGAAAATCCAGGAATGCTAGTAGTGTAATTCTGTCTAAGTCCTATGGCCTAAGAACAAGTGGAGCTGATGGTATTAATCCCAGTCCAAAGGCTGGAGATGAGATGTTCTAGCTCAGCCAGGAAGTCAGGAAGCAAAAGTAGTAAATTTCACCTTCCTCTGTCCTGTTGTTCTATTAGGCCCTCCAGGGATTGGTTGATCCCCACCCATGATGGGAAGAACAATCTACTACTTTACTAAGTTGAGATGCTAATCTCATCTGGAAACACCCTCACAGACATATCCACAAATAATGCTTAATCTGGGTACCCTGTGGCCAATCAAGTTGACACATGAAGTCAACCATCACAAATATTATGCAAACTATAATGAAAATGTGTGTATATATTTTACCATAAATTTTTCAGTGTCTACCATCATGTTTTACAATTTAAAAATAATCCTGAAATCAAATTTTCAACTGTATAATTTATATGTGATGCTAAACAACCATCTACTAATTTAACTAATGTTTCCATCATCGTGACAAAAAAAATATGAAGTTAGAAGCTATAAGGAAAAATGTTCATTTATATATCATTGAGGTCTTACCTACAATGAAGGAAAATAGTGATAGGTCTGCCTTTACGAAGTAACATTTCCATTCTAGCTTTTGTTCAATTATGCATAGATAAATTTGTTGCCTTCTTCCTGTTAATATTTGACCACAATGGCTACATAACAATATCTAAAGGTTACTTTTTACATAAAAGGATTTTAATTGATTTTTTAAACCAAAATAGGCTTTATGTGTCAGAGCTACAGTATATTAATTACTCCTTGGAAATAAGCAGCAGGAAGAGAATGACAAATGTTTACTGCATATAATAGTTGTGCTTCACTGAACATGAACACCCATGAATTAATAGATTAAGAGAAAAACCAAATAAAATTGTTAAGGGTTTCAGAAAGAAAATATTAGAAAAAGTTTGGTAAAATAAAATACTATAAGATAATGGGCAATATGTTCAGGAAATATAATTTGATTCCTCATGGAAGAAAAATAAATAGATCCCTCAGAAAAAAAAAAAGAAAAAAGAAAATTCAAAACAGATTTTTTTTTTCAATGTGGAAGGGCCCGAGAATGAGAAAAGTAAGTCAAGAAGGAAAAAAGAAAGCAATGGGACGGTTAGTTGCTATTGAGTGTAATGTAACATGGTGACAGAAAAAGATACTAAAAGTATTCCCACACATGAAAGAATTAAAGATGCTTATTAGACCACACTGGGCTATAGACTTCATTTCCTCATCTATATGCCTCCATTTTTTCATTACCTGAACTCTCTCCCCAACTTTTTCCAGGTCTGCTCCAACCGCTTTTCCATCCTCATTGGCCCAGTGATTCTTGAAGTATATTCTTCTTGAAGTGGATCTTGGAAGCACAAGAGAGCAATCCCAATCACACCAGCCATGCTTAAAGCCTCCAAGCATTGCATCTTGTCATGTGCCATGGCCTCTGCAAGTCACACAGCCATGCCCAGAGTCAGTGAGTCAGGGAAACTTACTTCACCCGAGGTGGAGAGGGAAAGGATGACAATTTGATGAACGATAATAGAATTTATTACATCAGCAATTATTATCTCAGTTTTACAGATCATTTAACCAAGATTTGGAGAAATTAAGTAGTTTGATCAATGCTTCACAATTAGCAAATAACAGAGATAGAATTCAAACACATTGCTATATGTTCTCAATATGCATAGTCTCAATTTTTGTGTCAGTTTGCCACTCTGACACTTTTGATTATATGAGCATCACACCACAAGCGCGTGTGTGTGCGCGCGCACACACACACACACACACACACACACACTGCAACACATACACATGTATTCTCTAGATTTTATTAAATGGTATTTTCTTAATGTTCCAGATTCAATGATATTCTGTGTTCCCTTCATGGCTTCTGAACTACTGCTTGTCTTGTAAGAAATTTAAATTATAACCAGCACAGATTTACTATTATGCTTTGTTACTATTTTTAAATTCTCTGCAGGAGATTAAGATACTCTAAAGTTTGTTAGCCCGAAATTACCAGTAGAGTACTGAATATACACATTTTTTCAAGGAATCTGTCTTTTTGGACTTAGTATACTGAGACCACATACAGAAAAGATTTTAAAATATATTGAAGGGACATAGTACATGCATGGTAAATATTGGGAAAATAAATAAAAATACTTAATTCATTGACTGTGTAAAAAGAGAAGTTAAGTTTTATTGTATAATGATATAATTCAGTTAGTATAAAACTAAATAAAAAAACAAGCAACAGATTTTAACTATAAATATGAACTCCCAGCCTTTTATGTTGTTTTCATTAGTGTAGGGACAGTTCTACAGTTTCATTGAAACAGTCCTGTACTAAGTATCAGGGATTTAGTCCCTATTCTGTTACTAACAAGCTCAATTAACACGGGTCAAGTCACAGTGCTTTCTTTAATCTACAGTATTCTGATCAATAAATCAAGGAAGTTAGATTATCTATAAATTTTATTTTTGTGCCAAATATTTTTGCACAGATAAAAAAAATCATTATCAAAAATCTGAGGGTGGATAGGGAAATTATTAAAATTACCATGATGGCTAGAAGTGAGTGAGATGCATGTATATAGTCAGACATGCATATTTATACCAAGTACTAGAGTTGAGTGATACATGTATATACATACCAATGTGAGTAAGAAAGGAAAACATAGAGTTAGTTTCGTAATTCGTATCTCCTAGGGAGTCCCATTAGATTTTATAATAAATCTCTTCAGGGATGTGAAACATGTGGAATAGCCCAACACAAAGAAGGAAAAGAATCAAAAGACAATTTTTGATAGATCAAGGCTATACTGTTAAGAGCTGAATTAAATGATTTGCAAAGAATCGCTCAATCCATTTTTTCCCCGGAATTAAAAAATCACTTTACAGTTTTTTCTGACTCTGATTTTTTTTAAAAAAACAATGTCGCTTCTAGGCATAAGTATTTCTTGAATCTCAAATGAAACCTTAATCTTTATAAAGAAATTTATGTTTTTTTAACAATATTTTATTTTAACCATATTTTAACAGTATTTTAATTTTTAGTATAATTTAAAAATCAGCCTATGCAACATACTGAAAATAAAAGATGAGTACTTTTGGAAAAAATTAAATTCAATAAAGTACAGGGACCAGGCAGTCAGGATCATAGACTTTTATAGAACTGGGAGGGTCCCCCAGAGATCATCCAACCCAGTGGTTGTCAGACCTGGAGAACTTCAAAAAAATCTCCTAGTGACTGGGCCTCACCTAGACCACTTAAGTCAGAATCCCTGGGGGTACAGCCCTGGCATTGTTTTTTGGTAATGTTCTTGTTGTTTTGTTGTTGTTGATGTTGATTATTGTGGCCCATTACCAAAACCTCCCTCCCTCCTCCTTCTCCCCACTCCCTCCCAACAACCTCATATCTGTTCACTTGTTGTATCCACTTCAAGGGATTGTAATTGTTGTGTCTTCTTCCCTCCCACCCCCGGTTTTTTTTGTGTGTGTGTATTTATTTATTTATTTTTAGCTCCCACCAATAAGTGAGAACATGTGATATTTCTCTCTCTGTGCCTGACTTGTTTCACTTAATATAATTTTCTCTAGGTCCATCCATGTCATTGCAAATGGCAGTATTTCATTCTTTTTTATAGCTGAGTAGTATTCCATTGTGTAGATGTACCACATTTTCCATATCCACTCATCTGATGATGGACTTTTGGGCTGGTTCCAACTCTTAGCTATTGTAAAGAGTGCTGTGATGAACATTGGGGAACAGGTATACCTTCGACTTGATGATTTCCATTCCTCTGGGTATATTCCCAGCAGTGGGATAGCTGGGTCATATGGTAGATCTATCTGCAATTGTTTGAGGAACCTCCATACCATTTTCCATAGAGGCTGCACCATTTAAATCATTTCTTGATTGGGAATACATTATTCTGCTAGAACACAATGCAATTTTGGTTAGTACTCAAATAATTCACGTTAATATTCAAACAATGAGTAGTGACAAAAAGTGATGCTGATGATGAAGAAATAATCTATTATTTAAATTTTAATGAGCATCATTTTATTAGATTGAAAAACTTAGTACTTTGATAAAACTTAATGTATGCCTAAACTTTTAAGCTAGTTCCTTATTTAGCCTTCTTTTTGTTTTTAGAATGTATACTGTGTGTGCATATATATAATATACATACACATTTATATATATAATATATGTATATATATAGTCACACACACTTATATATGCATAAAATGATACCTCCCTTTGTCCATAATACCTCTCATACGCTCAGCTACAATTGAGGAAACTCCTTTTGTTCACACTACATTTTTAGGGTGGTTTAATAAATAATCATGGAAGTAAAGTACTGCACTGAATACAGCTGCTTACACAAGAGTTCACCTTAAATAAAGACGACCTAATGTTAAGTGATATTCCTTCTCTATTTACATTTGTTCATTAGAAGCCAGCAGCCTAAATAGGAACCCTCCTAAACTTATAAGAAAGTATACTGCTGCCCTATATTTATATGTCTTCTTTTTTGATGCTTTGGCCAGAAACTTAATTTATCATTTACGTTTTCAAAGATTTTATCATTAAAGACATATTATGCCTACTCGATTCATAAGAGTACATTTTTACTTCTTCCTCCACACATAATTTTTAACCCAAATTCAGTCATCAGTGCTTGTCAATCAATATTAGGAAAGTTTTATTTGAAGGATACAGCTCTAAGACTTTGATTTGCCATTATCTGCTATTACACACATTGTTCTAAGCAAGAGGAACTTTTAGAGGTACTACAGAGTTTCACCCCATTTTGCTAGATGACATCCAATGATAATGGCCATAACATGATGGGAAATTAATTGAGAAAGCATTTCTACCTGCCATAATTTTATCATCCATTCTATTGCTGCTATTAGCAAGAATCCATAACCCCATGGGTGTTTCACATGAATCTCTTTTAGCAGAGCTAACAGTCTGGAGGTCATACAGTTAGCTATTCCCATCAGCTGGGTGTCAAATCACTGTCAAACGGAAATTACTGGTGTATTCATTTTTTTAGCTTCTAGCCTTGTGCTGTGGTATGTGAGATGATTTGTAGAAAGCCATTGGGGAAAAAAGAGTGCTAGTGGTCATTGAAGGCTTCTTTCATGTCAGCACTTAGTAGAAGCATTACAAACCAACCTGGATATGTGAGGCACTGCCTGCAATTGAACTCACTTTTAAGACAGGGTTAGAAATTAGATTCTAATTTTTGTTGGACATGTTTTCCTAAACAAATGACAACACATAGAGAATAAATGTCATTTGTGATATTAAACATGACGGTTACAAATCAGTAGAGAGAGGCTCCCCATCATACCAAAAACCAGACAATTGCATTGTTATACAAACAATAATGAACAAAACTTTTTATGTTAATGGCTGATGTTTCTGTTTCCATTTTGCTGTACACATAATGAAATTATTTCCATGCATATATAACTATTTTAGATATCCTATATGTGACTTAGATACACATGCTCTGAAGAAGACATGGATAAAATTCAGAAGGGAAAGAGACCATTTTTATTTTCAGTTCTATGAAATCTATTGTTTCTGTTCTTATGTTTTTGGGTTTTTTTCCCCCTCTGATATGGAAGAAGTAAGCCATTAATCTATAACATCTTCATTTTATACCTGTTTTTATAATGAAGCCCTGAAGACTGCAGTGATTCTTCCATATACTCGTATAAAATACAATTTAGTTAAATACTTCCATGCTTAGAGTTTATGCAAATTTCCTGTAGGTTATAGTGAGTGTTTTTCTAATATTTGTTCAGCTAGACAGATAGAAAGGACCACTTTCTATCTTGTTTCCTATAATATTTAAATAAATGGAAACAATTACTGAAATGACATATTTTAATAGCATATAAGAGAATTTTCTGTACATCCTAAATCAATTGTATTTGGAGAATGAAGTATGACTCTGACAGGTGCTAGCGTACTAGCATATAGTTACACTTTCTAAAATCTTTCACAAATCTCAATGGCTTTCACAAGTTTATCACAAAATGGATGTGTCAAGACTGGAGCTTCCTTCCTTCAAGTGGAATTTCTAAATCAATAGGAATGCTGAACTCTCCAAAATATAACATATAGTTTAATGTTTTCCCTGTAAAAGCAATAATGGGAAGTAAAAATAACAAGAGAGTTAATAAACAAGAAATATATAGTAATATGTACGTTATTTGTTCCAGCTAAGGATTGAAGGCATTAATATCCATAATAAAGAAAAAATTCTTTAGGAATTAAAATTAAATGTAAATAACTACAGTCCTACACAGTGAAAAATACTGTTTAGAAGAGGGCCATTTCTCTCTAAAGCATTGATAATTGTCTCTTAATAACCCATTATGTATCTGTCATTCATGAATTTGTCAAAAATCATTCTGAACATATTTCTATTTTATCAGCATGTCATTCAAGCCTATTAATATCTATGTTTTCTGTCAAACATAAAATATATAACCTCAAAAGGGAATTTGAAAACAAAGGCTGTATACAGATAAAGACTCAAAATGTGTTGCACATTAGACATAAAAGCAAAGTTAAATGTACTTCTAGACTTTTTAAAAGTAGACTATATACTCTAATTTTTAAATATAATATTTCCCATGAAATACAATGGTTACTGGCTTAAAAATACCAGCTTATCATTATAAAAAGTCTGTTACAACCAAGGACAAATGAAAGGTAAGTTCTAAAAATAAAATAAAATAAGCCTCTTTTTAAAATGTTTTAAGTGTTAGAATGTATACTTAATCACTTTGTAATTTACTTATTTTTGAAATTCCTGGCAACTATAGTAGTGTCTAAATGCTTAAATATTTATGATCATTAGTAAGAAGAAAATTTTGCTGTGCAGTTTAATCATAACGATTTCAGAACTCAGTGTGGAAAACATGAAAAATTTGTCAAGGAAGAAGTACAGTAATGAAAATTTTTGTTAATGAAAGTAAGTGAGCCAAAATGCTGGGTACCGATTAAGCTTTATTAAAGGAAAAGAATCTGCCAGGCTGCACTCAAAATGGAGAGCAGAAACCGGCATGGGGTGGGAGGGCTTGTATAGGTTGCAAGGAAGGCTGACGTAATCAGGGAGGGGTTCGCTGCTGGTGTGGAGGAGTTTCTATTTCTCAGAAACCATGAGGTTTCTCTTAAGGGAAAGGCTGGTGACCATTTTGTACTGAGTGTGTGTAAAATGGTGCCAGTCACATCCAAGATGGTGCTGGTCACATCCAAGATTCATCATTCCTCCCTTTTTTTTTTTTTTGTCTTTTTCGTGACCGGTACTCAGCCAGTGAGTGCACGGGCCATTCCTATATAGGATCTGAACCCGTGGTGGGAGCGTCGCTGCGCTCCCAGCCCCGCACTCTCCTGAGTGCGCCACGGGCTTAGCCCCTCATCATTCCTGCCTTTTAAGTATAGGGAGAAGGGACAAGGGGCAAAGGTCTCATTCTTCTGAAGCTACTTCCTGCTGGAGATGGACAAAGATACGAAAGAAATAAAACAATTACGTGGTGGGGTATTAGTTTCGTGTGGGGAGGCTGTATTCTTCTGGGGAAGCGTCGACAGTTCTCAGGGCTGATATCCTCCTCCCAGGAACAATTCGACCACCTTTTGGTTGGTGAAGGCCTGCATACATTCCTGTAAGAAATTAGAGAAACACCCAAAGAGGCAGGGACCAAGAAGAGGGATAAGTCCCATCATGATTAGGGGTCTGACATGTTTTGTCCTGAAGTCCTCCCCCATTGCTACCACCTAGATGAGTAGTTTGGGTGAAGCACTGGACTCCAGCAGAATCACGTTTGGAAAGAGCTATCCAGTAGTTTTTACCCCAGTAAGAACATGACGTGGCAGTTGTCTGGTCATAGCATGTTGTGGGAACGTATGTCAGGGATGTGAATGTGTCCTGGAGGGCTCCCCCAAGGATTCTGGGTGGCATACCCAGGAGGTTGGAAAGTGTCCTTCCACCCACCAAGACCTTGGTTATACATTGTGAACAGGATGTGGCATATGTCTCTGTTAGGAAAAGAAGCAAGAGGAAGAGAAAAGGCAAGTGTTCAGGGGGCTGAGAGGTTGAGAGGGTGCATAGTAGGAAAAAGGAGTAGAGAGTAACCTCATCAGGGGTGTAATCGCAGAGGGTGCCCTGCCAGGCTAATTCAGTTACCCACTCAAGGATGTCTTAAACATGGGAGGTGGCAGGTTGGGACCAGTCTTGGAGCAGCTCTTGTGTGAGCGATGCAAAGCAGGCTTGTAAAAGTGAGAAGAGGATCACCAGGTCCTAGAGATTTTCAATTTTGTGGGTCCTAAAATGGGTGAAGTGTAAGATGTTGGGTTGGGGTTTGAGCAGAGGGACCCCTCTGGCTTGGTGTTAACAGATTCTTTGGGTAAAGTCTCAGATGCTAGTTTTACCAAGGGTAAGTGATACCAAGGGGACTTTCCTAGTACCTTTACTGCCGTGGAGGTGGTGAGAAGTACTGTATAAGGCCCTTCTCAACATGGTGAGAGGGGCTTTGGGATTTGGGTTTTAATATACACTTGCTGTCCTGGGCTCAATTTAAAATCTGGGGTGGGGGGAGGGATAAGGTAATAGAAGGTTGGCCTGTACCCAAAGAAGAGCCCTAATGAGCAAAAGAGTAGGGAGATACTGGCCTAAAGGTGATGAGCTGAAGGTTCTACCATATATAAGTTCGAAGGGGCTGAGGCCAGTGGGTTTGCCTGGGGGCAGCTCACAAGCGAGTGAGTGCTGGAGGGAGAAACTGAGTCCAAGGGAGGTGAAGTTCTATGACAGCTTGGTGAGGTGTGTTTTAATGAGGTGATTGGCTTTTTCTACTTTGTCTGATGACTGAGGCTGATATGGTATATATAAGTCCCATTTGATATGTAATGCCTGTGCTGTGAGTTGTGTGATCTGGGAAATGAAAGCCAGGCCATTATCAGACTGGAGGCTGATGGGCAAGCCAAAATGAGGGATGAGTTCTGAGGCAAGAGCATATGTTACTGCTGTAGCATCCTCTGAAGTGCAGGGGAAAGCCTCAACCCAACCTGAGGTCATCCACATATTGTATTAAAGTGCTAGAGGTTGGAGGAAGTTCAGATAAGTCTTGAGCTAAGGCCTGCCAAAGTGAGGGCTATCCCAAAACCCCTGAGGTAGTATTGTCCTGGTGAGTTGTTGGGAATGACATGTATCAGGATCAGTCCAAATGAAGGCAAATAGGTTTTAACAGGAATGGTATAAGGAGATAGAAAAAAGGCATCTTTGGGCCGACCCCGTGGCTCACCAGGAGAGTGCGGTGCTGGGAGCACAGCAGAGCTCCCGCCACAGTTTTGGATCCTATATAGGGATAGCTGGTTCGCTCACTGGCTAAGCGTGGTCACAAAAAAGGACAAAAAAAAAAAAAAGGCATCTTTGAGGTCAAGTACAGAGAAGAAACAGGTTGTTGTTGGGATTGTGGGTAGAAGAGTATATAAGGGTTAGGAATGACTGAGGTTATGGGTAAAACGTCCGCATTGATGGCCCTGAGGTCTTGAACTAAATGGTATGAGCCATTAGGCTTTGTCATGAGAAGGACGGGTGTATTATAAGGTGAATGAGTAGGCCATAAGAGATGAGAAGAAAGGAATTTGTGTATGATGAGTTTTAAGCCTATTAGATGTTTGTTAGCAATGAGGTATTGTGGGACATTGGGGAACAAAGAGGGGTTCCACAACTTATCAAGGATAGGGAAATGGTGCATAGCAATGGAGGGAGAAGAAATGTCCCATACTACAGGATTAACCTTGTCCGAGTGGAAGGGGAAGGTGGAAGCCTCAGGAGCCAGGTCTGGGGCAGCCTGTAACAGGTGTATTATAGCTGGAGTTAAAGTGTTTAGGGTAAGGGTAGCTTTGAATTTGGAAAAGAAGTCCTGTCCCAGTTAGGGGGTTGGGCATTGAGGCATTATGAAGAATTTGTGTGTGAATTGGGTGTGATGTATGGTGCAGGAAAGGGGTTGACTGATCTGTGGGTGGTATTCTGATCCTGTGACCACTACTATTGTGATAGAGGATGGGGTTGTTGGTCCTGCATATTCAGGAAGGGTAGAGTAAGTGGCCCCTGTATCGATGATAAAAGAGATTGGCCTACCTGCTATGAGGAGAGTTACCCTGGGCTCACACATGGTGATCTCCATGGGGGCCTCAGGCCCTGGGCATCATGAGTCTTCTTCTTCTTGGGCGAATACAAGAAGTTTCAGTAAGGAGGGCCATGAAGCCAAAGGCTGTGGGTTGGGAACTTGGCCACTGCCTCTCTGGCAAGTGGAACAGTCAATCCAGTGACCTGGATGGTTGCAGTGAGGACAGGCCCCGGGAAAGGACCTGGGGTTAGAACAGGCCCATGCCCAGTGGCCAGTTGACTACATTTGAAGCAGTTCCCGGGTGGTTTGCCCATAGAGGCAGCTGGCTTTGGAGTGTGTGATCCCTAGATAGCATTAGCCAGGAGCTGATATTTGGTCTGATCTCTTTCATATCAATCCTTCTTCTCCTCCTCCTCCCTATTGTTAAAAACCATGAAAGCTGCATTGAGGAGGTCTCGTTGGGTCGTATTTGGACCATCCTCAAGTTTTTTAGTTTTTTCAAGTGTCAGGGGCTGATTGGGTAATGAAACGAGAGTGTAAGAGGGCCATGCCTGCAGGGGAGTTTAGGTCTCTGTGTGTTTATTTATGTAAAGCCTCAGAGAGGTGGGTTAGGAACTTGCTGGGATTTTCAGTGGATCTCTGTGTGATTTCTCTAAGCTTGTCATAATTGACCAACTTCTGAGTAGCCTTTTGGAGGCCATAAATCAAGTGTGTGATCATATTGTTCCAGAGATTCTGGTCCCCATGGCCGGCCTGGTAGTCCCAATTTGAGTCCATGTGAGGGACAGCAATGGCTTCCACAGGCTGCCTATTATTTGGGGCATGTACCTCATCTGCCTGTTGTTAGGACATTATCCAGACTTTCTTTCTATCCTCAGGAGACAAGGTATAAGTGAGAATCCTGAAAACATCATGCCAGGTGGGATCATAAGACTGGGTGAGAATCTGAATTCCTTAAGATATGAGTCTGGGTCAGACTGGAAAGATACCAGTCATTTTTTGATTTGGGAAAGATTGGAAAGAGAAAAGGGGATACGGACCTGGACAATTCCCTTCACCCCTGACACTTCATGGAGGGGGTATAAAGGAGCCAGATCTGAGGTGGGGTTGTCACCTGATGAAGGGGAGGGAGGGGAGGGGTTGGGTGGCTGAGGACAAAGAGAGGGAAAAAGTGAAGGGGCTGGTGGAGGACATGGGGTGTAAGGAGGTGGTTGCAGAGCAGAGTAGTCTGATGGATCAAAAGATTGATCTGAGTCTGGAAGGGGAGGTTGGGCATGAGCTAGGAGAATTTGAGACATGGACAGCTTTGAAAGAGAGAAGGATGTGATTGGAGATAGAAGAAGGCTTGAACATAATGAATCTCTCCGACTTTGCCACTTTGGTGACAATAATTGTCTAGGTCTCTGAGAGTATCCAAATCGAAAGTGCCATTTTCTGGCCACTGGGATCCATTGTATAGTTTGTATTTAGGCCAAACTTGATTGCAGTAGAAAATGAGGCATTTGGGTTTAACTGGAGGCCATCAAGTTGTAAATTGGCCAGAAGACAGCCTTGGGGCATAGAGTGTGGCAGTTTGGATCACGAAGATCCCATGTAGAGAGTGAAAAAGGAAATGAGTAATCCTAGTAGAAGAAGGGTGACAACAAGGTCTCCCTGGAGGTTGAGAGATTGTAAATCGGCCAGGAGACAGCCCAGAGGCATAGCGCGTGGAGGTTTGGATTGCAAAGATGCCATTTAGAGGATGAGAAAGGAGGTGATCAGTCCCAGTAGAAGAAGGGTAACACCAAGAAGCATCCTCGTTGGTGTGTGCCTTCTCTTCTAGAGAGGAGCCACCAACTGGCTAGAGGAGCATCCTCCAATAGCTAGGGGGCATGAGAGGGGTTCTCCCGGCCAAGCACCTCATCTTCAGGAAGTAGACAGTAGTCATAGAAAGTAGTTGGGGGAACCCATAGAAGTAGGACAGACCCACTGACTCACCCTGAATTGAGGCCGATGTTGGATGTGTTGGTCTGAAATGGCAGAAGGAGAGAGTTCCAGAGGTACCTGGTTCAGCAGGTCTGGGAAAGGTGGCCAGGGGGCCAATCAGCCCAAGAGAAGGGATCATCCAAAGGTCCTGGCCAGGACTCTTCCTAGGTTTTGGCACCAAAATGAAAGAAAGTGAGCTGAAATGCTGGGTACCGATCAAGCTTTATTAAAGGAAAAGAATCTGCTGGGCTGCACTCAAAATGGAGAGCAGCAACCGGCGTCAGGGTGGGAGGGCTTATATAGGTTGTAGGGAAGGCTGATGTAATCAGGAAGGGGTTTGGTGCTGGTGTGGAAGAGATTCTATTTCTCAGAAACCACGAGGTTTCTCATAAGTGAACGGCTGGTGACCATTTTGTGCTGTGTGTAAAATGGTGCTGGTCACATCCAAGATGGGGCCAATCACATCCAAGCTCCATCAGTTAAGTGATGTAGCATCAGGCTTCTGTATTTATGAGCAATTACATTAAGCTTAAATGTACAAAATGTGAATAATTTCTTATATATTATTCTAAGTAATTTACAAAAAAGGAGGTTCCAGATTTATAAAAATAGGAAACATATTTGAATTGAAGCTGTATTCATTTTTATTTTACTATTCACAATTGAGGAAATATTGAATTTAGACTAAATAAATATCTATGTTAATTTTTGGTGACTGAAGTGCTTACATTCACAAAACATCATCATGAATATGTGGATTTAGAAAACTCATAAATTCTGACTCATTTATTAATTCTAACTCAAAATATGTGATTTGGTCTCATCTACATGTTTATTATGATTATATTCTGAAACATTGCTTTTCATGTATCACACAAAAGCCCTAGAAAATATTGACTCTAAAATTACATGAATACAGTATACTATTTTTTCATGCTTTTGTAACCCGGTAACATGGAGATATTTTTCCACCAATAAGCAATACCACTTTTTGTGAGTTATTTCTAAAAGAATCTTGAATTCTTACCTTTAAATTAAGAATTTGCTTTTTGTTCTGACTTTTAATGGAAACTAAAGACGATTATTTATAAAAGTCATTACCACTTTTATTTTTTTGAGATCAATTAATTAATATTTTTTAACTAGAATAAAGTTAAATATATGATTAACAACACATAAAATTATTTTAGTATTTATCCTGTATTTTTTGATTTATGCATTACTCTAACTAGCAGTGTAATACCCAACTAAATATATTGCATTTTTTACTTAAACTAGGCAAAAAGTAAATAAGAAAAATAAAACTTCAACCCAAAGCAAGAGAACTCTCAAGAGCAAACCTTGCTCAGGATTAGTGCTAACATCATATTTCCTGCAATGATTTTTTCACACAGAAGCTGAACTTTTGCTTTGAAGCACAAATTATAAAATACCCTATTTAAAAAAATATTTGCAAAGTATTTATTAGAGTTTTCATTTGTTCTTTTCTAACAGTGTCTTGCTCTGTCAACTGTTCATAAGAAGATTTCCCTCAAGAGAAAATTGAGCTTCATGCCCACGCTCATAGATCACAGTGTGCACATGACTGCTGCACTCCACTTGGCAGGTAGGAATATCTGTGAATAACACTGGAATATAATTGGCTTCAGCTTCTGGTGTTGTCACCTGAAATTGCTTCATTCCTATATAGCCTGACCTAAGCAGAAAGGACATATTTTAAATTCAGACTGCTTTAAATTGCTGCATTACAGCTTTTTTTTATAAACCTCAAGTGTTCCTAACATTACAAAAACTGCTTATTTTTCAAAATATTTTATACGTTTTGGTGAGATGTAATGTGAAGGTAGTTACTTGAATTACAAAACACTGACAGTACTAAGTACATTTGGTCTATGAATAATATCCGCTGGGGTTTGTGCTTGTTAATATCAAAATTGAGTAAGACCACTGCATTCCTTATTAAGAGACAAACTGTTCTTTCTTCCCTATTACTTGAAGCATCACTATTGCTTATATGGTTAATATACTAAACATGTGTTTCAATATGTTCCTTGGCCAAAATTTCATAGCTAGTGGTTTAAGAACACAGAAGACATACTCCCAACCTGATCAGCTAGTTCCCTATTATGGTCCGGGGAGAGGAAGGGGGAAGCAGTGCTGGTAATTTCTCAGCTCATTAGGTGCATATTCATCCTAATGGGGCATCAAAATTTAAAACTATAATGCATTCCCCTCATTTAATCCAGCAGAGAATATGTATAGAAACCACATGAAAGCAAAAGAGATCTCAACACTTTGAAGCCAAACAAGGTGTCATCTCTCCCTTTAGGCAGAAAGGAAAGGAAAACATTAGTCTAATTCTGCCTCAGTAACCCCCTCTGCTGCTCCCTGCCCATCCAGAGTGGGTGTATAGCAGTGCATCATCTTTTACAAAACACAAATTGAATCACCTTTGGCTACATTTCAGAGAGTGGGGGTGGAAGGGAAAGAAACATGACCAAAGTCATATTCTCTCCAATAAAAGTACTTTTACTCATTCGCTCCACACGTATTTATTAGCACCCGTTCTTATATAAAACACTCGCTGGATGCTGCAGAGTAAACAGTACCAAACTTAGGAAAAACCTTAAAATAGGACATACTAGTGTTTTTGCATTCTACGTAAATATACTCTTAAAAATTTAAACAAATATTAGACTTTCCAATTTATTCTTCACAATCTAATTTAACAGGACATCTGGTATATTTGTCATTTAAAAATTATCTCTTGCATACTTGTTTTTATGCTCAGATAAAAATAATCTTTCATATTAGTTTTTTTAAAGAGAGTATAAGGTTTATTATTCTTCTTCTTTCAAATAAATCTGTAAATATTAATTCGCCATTAATGTCTGATTCAAATGAATGAGTGGAACTCTTTTTGCCTTAGTTACAGGTAACAAGAGAACACCACACTTTATTCTGGGAAAAGAAAAAAATGAAGAAAAGGAAGAAAACACATTTTGGTATGATGTTTTTCCTTATTTCCATTGTAAAATTTTTAATATTTCTCCTACTTTAATCAAAAGTCAAAAATAGAATAATTTAATGATGCAAAGATGTTTTAAAATTACATAAAGCATATATTTGTAGTAATAATAAATCACTTGCATTTATGCTATTAAAAAATTAATAAAATTTTTCAGATGAAGCTGAAAATTTATAAATGGGAAAATTATCCCTGAGGGTTGAAAAAGGGATGAATATTTTGTGACAAGGTCAAATCCATAGACACATGATAACATAAAAGCTTATTAACAAAAATGCCCAATCTATTAAAACTTTGGAAGTAAGACTTTCTCTGTTGTCTATGTTTTTCCTAGACTGTCAATAAATGACTTGAGGGTGAGGACAATGCCATGTTTACTCTCATATCTCCATTCCTGGCACATTGCCAAGCACATAGCAGATGCCAGTTAATAAGTACTAAAAGAAAAAAATAGGGAATGTTTATATAAAACTAATGCTTTACAAAATATATGCATACCTATAATTTCAAATTAAATATTGTTTGGTGATGCTAATTTATAATCTTTTTAAAGTAAGCTAGTAATGGCTTAAGTATTTTAGTTGGTTAAATTTAGGCTCAATAGGTCTACATATTCCTGATGACTTGAGGCTAAGGAAACAGTCTGAAGAGTGCTTCTTGAAACCACTTTGTTTGGGTAAAGCAATAGCCTTAAGATCATACATTCCTCATAGGTCATGTTACAACATGTAATGTAAATAAGTAAAGTAGGTCTTAAAATTAAAATGGTGGTTGTGATATGACCTCTATAGACTATTAGTCCACAACAGTGTAGAGTCTGACCCCTCATCTCTTATGTTTTTCTTTCTTCCTTTTATCTGCCCACTCAAGCAAAGATGTTGCTTCCTAAGATTTACATCTGATAATCTGATTAAATCAGCTGAAACTCAAATTTGAATTAATGATAGGTTGATAATCTTACTAATTATCCCAAATTAATAATATAAAAGATCTCCAACTGATTAAGTATGAAAAGATTCTTTTGTCAGTCATTTTTCTTCATCCATAAGGTTGCAGGCACTTTTTTCTCCTTTCTGCCATTTATATCAAGTAAACCTGGGAATACAGTATGCAGAAGAAACGTAATTTATCATTCGACTGAACTCTTCCCTGTTTTTCCAGGTGACTATGTATCTTAGGAAACAGTATAAATAAAGAGGCAACTTTGAAGAAAGAATCATTTGCAGAGCAACACATTAACTGCTAAATAATAAAAAGGAGACTAGAGGTTGTTTCACCACAAGTACAATATGGTCATATGTTAATATTTCTACCAAGGTAAACAGAAAAAAATAGAATGATAGTGAGATAAACTAGCAAACATTAATCAAACAATAACCCCATTTCTGTTTGTAACACACTTTTTTGCAACCATCATAGTAAGAGCAAAGTCATTGCCAGATTCTGTTTTCTGTTATTTTTTTGATTATAACTTTTATATTGCTAATGTAACTTAAAGGCATATTAATTTAGTAATTCCTTTGAATTATTTCTAGGAATAGTCTTGAAAAGTGTGTTTCAAATTTATGTGATATCATTAGGCTACTACTTTTATGATGCGTTGGTGTGAAATCTAAAGTTCTAAGATTATTCCTTTCTCTGACCATTCGTTCACCTAAGCTGATCCTTGCAATTCAGGAACCACATCATTTCACACCCAATATATTGATAACATTTTATTTTTCCAGGCCAAATCTCCTTCCTAGAAGCTCTATACCTGCAATTTATCTGCCTGGATTTTAATCCTAGCTCTGCCACTCACTAGCTATGTGGGCTTGGACAAGTTACTGTATTTTCTCATCTGTAAAAGGGAGATAACAGGAACTATCAAATAGGGCTGTTTAATAATTAGTTGAGTAAGTATATCTAAAGTATCTAGAACAGTAATAGGCACATAGAAAGCTCTATTTAAATGTTACTTTACTATTGTTATTCAACCTAGAAAACATATTGATCTTTGTCATTTCCTTCTTCTTTATCCAAAGAATCTAACCAACAACCTGGCACAGTGAACAAAAATCATACTATTTCTTTCCACACATTGTGTTCATCTCTTATCCTTTCTCTAATACATGATCAATTCTCTTTATGCCTTCAACATTAGGCCAAATTCTTACCATACTCCACCAAATACCTATGTTACATAACACTGTCACAGTGGTTATTAATGACATCTTGCATCATGTCATCGTCCCATTTAAAACTGAGAATGGCTCTTTATTTTTTTATGGTGTCAGTTACACATTTTCACCTGGCTTTCAAGCTCATTCTAATATGATTCTATAATACCTATTTATGCTTATTTATTACTGCTCCTAGTTTTCTGTATACAAATAGCAGCAACACTACTCAAGCTGGCTTAAAAATGTATAAGCTCTCAAAGGATTATACATAGGGATGTACTTGGAGTCAGTATATACAGAAGCCCACAATATGATTAACGATTTAAATTCTTTCTCTCATCCATAATGCTGGCCTCACCCTAAGGCTGGTTGCTCATAAGAGTAGGATAGTCTCATACTTCTGTGTTCATCTTTCCCTGAAGTGGCCAAGACACCTGCCTCTCCTTTCACTGGCCAGGCAAGAAGGTTAGGATTCCTATGACTCGCTTATATTATCAGCTGCGGTGGAATTGATATTGGGGACTCAACCACAGGGTCTATGAAAGGTGCTAAAATAAGCTGAAACTCAATAAATCCATGTCGATTGATCAATGATTAAAAATCTGTTTGCACTGCAAATTTTTAAAATAGGAAAGAATCCATTAAGAGTTAGTGAACTCCTAGGATTGGTAAAGCATGATTTGAGTGCTTTTACATGTTATATGAGGTATTAGGAGATGATCGTTCTGTGAGATAGAGAGATGTAGGGTTTAGTTTCAGTTTTATTCTTCACTAGTAGTGTGAACTTGATAAACTTATTAACCCCACTTACCCACAGTTTCCTCGGTTATAAAATGGGAATGAATATAGAACATACATAACACAATAGTTTTCATATTAAATTAAGAAATGCATATGAAGTGCTTAGTCCAATGTGTGGCACATAATAAGCTCATGATAAGTCCTAGTTTATATTTTCAAAATAAATAAATTATACCAAATTATGGCTGATGTTGTAGAAATATGTTCTAAATTAAATAGAAATCTAAATGATAAAAGCATTATTTAATTGATTCAGGGTTATAAAATAAGTCAGTTAACAAGTGATTTTATAACAGGTGTAAAAATATTGTTTTTATTGATTAACTTTGCATGTGTTTCATGTGTTTGTTTAAAACTAGTGATTCTAATACTAATGAAAAGTCACGTAGTCTCAGAAACTTGTGTTTACCTTGCAATTGATTAAGCAAGAAATTTTTTTCCCACAAGTAGTCTGAAAGAAGACATCAGAACAGCACTGTTTAAATTATTCATATCTTCTATATTAGGTGTCTAAATTCACGCAGTTCTATTGTATCCATTTAGCCTACTGTTCGTCTTAGGTCTTCAACTTAGACTTAGTCAACCTGAAGCATTGATCAAAAAGAATGACCCCATTCTTCATGGTTTCCCTGCAATCTGCACCTAGGGTGCAGTACATGAAGCTGTGATTCTGTTCATCCTTAAAGCATTTCTTCTGTCCTCTCTGCCTGAACTTATCCTTTTCAATTGCAATTCAAAAGGCTCCTTGAGAATCCTGCTGCCTTCTGCTCTTTATAAATCTCCAGCCCAGCAGTGTTTCATTAAATATCACCTCAGTGCTGGCAAAGACATTGTGGATGGGAAACTTGTCCTCTATCTGCATGCGTTTGTTAGAGCTCATAGGTGAAGCTGCTCATGGAGATCGATTCAAAGTTTATGGTTATTTCACTTTTACAGGCATTGAAGAGGTCTGACATTACCACTACTTAATAGACTTTTACTTTAGTCTCCAGTTGGATGTCTCTTTAAAATCACGCCCCCCTAAAGGAGAAGCGACCCTCCATTTCCGCCTGTATGCGTGAAAACAAAACTTGGATGGTGTGTGTGACTTCTATGGAGCAAGCTCATCTATAATTTCTATATATGAGTTTGTCATCCACACAGACATTTTGTTGTGACTTGGGATATTAAATCTTAATAATTTCATCTTCTTAGGGAAAGATATTAAGAAGACAAAAACCAAACCTTTCCAGGTCTTTTAATGTTGTCTTTATGATGTTAGTTAACTTTTTATACTAAGTCCCCTCACTTTTGGAAAATGAAAGAAAATATACAGTTTCAATAAAAACTTAAAAGTTGGACAGGTCATTACTGATCATTCATTCTAAATTCTTTACTTTGTAGATAGAAAAATTGAAGCCCACAACTGCTTGCTCAGCATTACCCTTTAATATTGTTATGTATTACTGATGATGTATTATTGTTCTAGCAATCATAGTAAGGAAAAGTCTTTACATCAAAGTATTCTGAAATAAGATGGTGTGAACACAAAGGAGAATACAGCTAACCTATCTTCTGTGGTGGGTGACAGTAATAAAAGATATACAAAAAATCTTCTTTTTCTTTTAGGGAGTTGATGAAAGACAAAAAATGATAAAATTGCCAATAACACTTAAAGACATAAGAAAAATGTAAAATTAAAATTAAAATAGTATATAAGATATAATTTCAATTAGGTAAATACATTTGAAACAGAAATTTAAAAGGTATTTAAAACCAAAATTACTACAGCGAGTTTTGCTTTCAGGGTTGGGGAGGTGGGAGGAAGTGGTAAGGTAGCAAACTTTACACCAGTGAAGAAGCAAGTATTGTTGTATCCTGCAAATGAATCTTGCTTTCTAACAGAAACTGGTGTGGGAAGGGAAAAGGGTGAAACTTGGTGTGTCGTTTTTCATACACATTGAGATTTTGGAATTGTGAAGAAGAGGAGAAAGCTACATTGTTCTGTATGATATTATGGTGAGAGACCAAAGTCTGAATCTAATTTTAAGTTGTCTGCATTTCCGCTACATGTATATCTGTTAAGTCCCCAAACATCAGTAAGGTCGGCTCCATATTCAAGTGCACCTGAGTGACTCTTGGGGAAATCAAGGAAAAATGAGTAACTTCCACGTCTGAGTGACTGAACGAAGTAAAAGAGTAGCCTCCAAAGATAAGATGCCAAAAAATTTGCAGATTAGCACAAGGACAGCCCTGAAAAGAAAGTGAACTAAAAAAAAGTCTGAGTCTTTGGGCTATGTTTTCCTAGTTTTAACACCTATCTCTGTCACTTTCTATCTTCCTTTTTTCAGTTTCACTGCACTCATTGCTAGGCACTGGTGCAGAGTCTGTGGATTGGCTCCTTGCAATCTGTCCTTTCTATGCACGCTTCTTTTATTCCCATTTTCTATTTATCATTGTTACTATTGCTGCAAGTATATTCCATATTATTTCACCCCTATTTCCATATGCATCTTTCAAAAGTAAGAAAATTTTCTTTACAAAAGCATCATGCAACAACTACACCCACAAAATCAACATTATTTTGTAAATATTATATAACATTCAGGCCAGTTCCAATTTTCCCAATTTTCTCAAAAAATGCCATTTGGAATCAGGATCCAAACAAATATTCCTTACTGTATTTGACTGTAATGTTTCCCAAACCCCTTTTAATCTAGAATAATATCACTCATCTTTTTCTATCATTTTTTTCCATGTCTTCGAATTGTTGATGACACCTGGTTACTTGTCCTATAGAATGGACTATATGGTCTATATAATGAAACAGTTTTGATCCACAATTGATTGGGGCCAAAGATGCAGAACCCATGGATATGGAAGGCTGACATTAAAGGACTTGAGCATCCTAGGGTTTTGGTATCCATGGAATCAATCCCCAGCAGATGCTGTGGGAAGACTATATTCTGAATATATAAGATTGTTTCTTGTTGGTATCGTTTAACCTGTTCCTTTAGCCCTGTGTTTTCTGTAAATCTCAAGCGAGGTTAACTTGTCATTAATTAGACTCAGATCCAACTTTTTGGCAAGAATACTTTACAAAAAATAGTGTTATTTTATATGGATACTTTAGGTTATATCACATCAGCAGGCACCTGATGTCTGACGGTATCATTAATTAATGAGTCCAGGAGACAGAATCGAGGAAACCTTCTAAAAGGTATGGCCTATCTTCTTGATCTTCTGCCCTCCACCACTATCCCTTCTTCCTTTTGGGAATGCTGGTGTGATGTCTGAAGATTCAGTTTCCATCTTGTGATCATGAAGACAAAATCCACCAGAAAGTCAAGAACATAAAAATGTCCTGAAAACATATGACCCTATGAAGGCGTGAGCAATCTGGGGCCAGTCTAATCCTTGATTTATTTTGTGAAAGAACAATATCAATGTACATAAAATAATATTACAAGCTGATATTATTTAAGATTTTTGCCATTTGCAGCTAAATGCAACACCAGTTCACTGTTTTTTCACATTTCTCTTCAGCAACACTAGCGCTGTAAGCACCAGTAAATGCACTCTTATTGTATACAGCCAGCATGTGTTCTGATTAGTCAGTAACCATGCCATACTTGTTTCTTCAGTATCAAGATTTCAAACCTATGTCTTCTGCCTTAATTTCTTAACTTTAAAAATGTGAATATTAACAATACCTACTTCATCGTGTTTTTTTTTTTTTTTTGGTTTGTTGAGAACAAATAATTCAGATAATGCAGATAAACCATAGCATCTGGTATGTATGTAGTAAGTAGTCCAAAAGTAAAAACTATTAATCTCTTCCCATTATCCCTCCAGATCACTGAAACTAGCCAGCAGGGTGAGGTAGGAAATGATATTTATTATCACCCAGGAACCTCAGAATCATTTTCCTTGTCACTTATTACTGAATAATCATCTCAGGTGCTCTCTTGTGGAGATATTATTACTGCAAATTTTATATAGGAACCCTTTGTTCATGAAAAGAAAAGCCATTGTAATGCAGAAATGGAGATTCAAAGAATGATAGCTTACATGGTAATATCAAGATAAAAGTCTAAAAAAAGGGGCAATGAGACTTATTAAGGGTAGCTCAATAAATATGTGTCACCAACAGCTAAGTCCGTGTTTGTTCACTACAAGTTTGTATATTAAAGGCAAGGCCAAACCAAACATGTGGAGCAGCTGTGGCAGAGGTAGAGCTGCTGGCTGAGAATTATGAACTTATTAACATGGTGGAAGAAATTTAAGATAAAATGCTTTTCTGAGCACCATCTTAAATCTACTAAAAGCTGAAAAATCAATAAACCAAATTTGATTTACCTAAAAGATTAGGTTGGCTGAGAAAGAGCAAATCCAGGTCAAATCCACATTGGAAACACAAACAATTTAGGGGACAGTAAATATCCCTGCTGATTCAGGGAATCGTAATAAAATGGAAGTGTGCAGACCTCAGAGGTGTTTGAGCAGTTGTGAATGAACTCAGAGGACACAATCCCTTGGCAAATGAGATTGTCCTATAAATCATAAAGTACAAAAAAGTTATATTAGAAATCTGACTTCCAGCATGATGAAATGAGGGGGTAAATAAATCCGCTTGCCAAAAAGGAACTATAAAGCAAAACTAAATGTTCAAACAACCATTTCAGTATTACAGAATTTGACCAAAGGTATACAATAAAGTGTTTATTCATGAAAATTATCAAACTTTGGGTAAGAAAGTGCAGGTCTGTGGCATTCTTGCCCAGGGGTACTTCCCTTTCCCCCAACCTGCAGCCTGAGCCCTGTCATCAAGGTTCTTCATCCAAGGCGAGGCAAGCTGCTAAAACTAGCAGTTTTGCTGCCACTGGAGGAGACTCACTTGATTCGAAGTGTTGGGAGTTAAAGCATAGATTTCAGTAGCAAGCAAAAAGAAAGGGACAGCAGACTTACTGGGGATTTAACAGAGTTCCAGTGATGAGACAGACACAGAGGCTCAGTAAGCTCACCACATACCCTGGATCCACCGGAGGCTGTGTGCATGTGCAGGGTGAAGAGCAGGGACACACATTATCCCCACTTACCTGGTCCACAGGATGGGCGGGAACAGGTGAGCTCTCAGAAAAGTCAGGAGAGAGCGTGGCAGAACATAAAAGGTGTGGCAGATTTGAAAAATGACTTAAAGTTTGAATATACTCTTCAGCCACACATAAATCCGTCAGCAGAGAATTGAAACTTGACTGGCTTAGGTTCTTTGAGAACAAATTTTGACCAATCTCTAAGCTAATACAACACAGCTTAAAAATAAAACTAAACAAAAAAAATAAGCAAAAATCAGTAGTATTGCGTTATTAAGGAGTCATATTTCACAGATGCAGTCTAGGCAAGTTTATAAACAATGAACAGCTCAGGTTGGAGGGAGGTAGGAGCCAAATCTGAAGGTGTTAATACATTATATATATTAAAAAATCCAGTCTTCAATTAAAAATCAGGAGACACTCAAAGAAACAAGAAAGCTTGACCCAAATTTCGAAGGAAAAAAAAAAAAAAACAAAACAGGCAATACCAATTTTCTCTGTGCCCCAGATGTTAGATTAAGCAAAGACTTTAAGGAAGTTGATAAAAATATGTTGAAATAGCAATGGGCACCATGTTTAAAGAAAATATAGCATGACAACAATGATATAATGAATAGTCTCAAAAGAGATTAAAACTTGTTTTTGGAAGAGACCAAATGAGAATCCTGAGGTTGGAAAGTACAGTAAGTGCAATGCAAAGCTCACTTCAGAAGCTCACACCAGATCTGAGAAGGTGAAAGGAAGATTCTGTAATACGGAGCAACAGAAATTACCCAGTGGGAAGGATGGAGAGAAGAAAGATGGAAGGGAATGAAGCCTCAGAAAGTTTTGGTATAATATCGATAATAGCGAGATATGAATAATAGAAATTCTAGGAAAAACGAAGAGAATGAAAGGTGTTGAAAAAATATTTGAACAAAACAAAATTGCTGCTTTCACTGAGTGTATGTTCTAGACATAAGCAAATAGGTATATCTGTCCTCTGGCTACAACTTTATCAATAGGAAAAATGAGTTTTGTATTTTCATAAAATAAAATCTATGTAGAAGTTGAAATGCATGAACAAAATATACACATATCAACAGACATGAATGAAATAGTAAGCTTCAAAACAACCAAAATAAAGTTGATTACTTAAAAACACAAAATACAGTTAAAAACTCACACACAACTCATAACTAATAAAAATCAGTATGCTGAAGTGAAACCTACACTCTCATGTTTATTGCAGCATTATTTACAATATCCAAGATTTGGGATCAGCCTCAGTATCCATCAGTGGATGAATGAATAAAGAAAATGTAGCACATATACCCAATGGAATACTATTTGGCCACAAAACAGGATGAAATTTTGTCATTTGCCACAACATGGATGAACCTGGAGGACATTATGTTAAGTGAAATAAGCCAGGCACAGAAAGACAAATGCCTCATGATTTCACTCATATGTAGAATCTGAAAAAAGTTGATCTCACAGAAGTAGAGTAGAATGGTGGTTACCAAGGGCTGGAGTGGTTGGGGGTGAGGGTGGGGATGGGGAGATATTGGTCAAAGAATACAAAATATCAGTTAGACAGGGAGAACAACTTCAAGAGATCTAACATACAACATGGTTACTATAGTTAACAATATTTTGTATTCTTGAGAAATGCTAAGAGTAGATGTAAATTGTTCTAAAAATGATAACTATGTGAGGTAATGCATATGTTACTTAACTGGGTTTAGTCATTCCATGATGTATATATATACTTCAAAATGATATGTTGTACATGGTAATTACATATAATCTTATCTGTCAATTAAAAAAACCTCATACACAAAAACACAATAACAAAAACAAGCAGGGTATTAGTAACACATGAATCTTAGAGTTGCGGTAAACTCTGGGGGGGAAGAGAATGCAAGCAGGAGAGACATGCAAAAGTTTTTGGCTCTACCTGTAATGACTTCTTTTTTACTTAAAAAAAAATGACTGAAGAAAATATGACAAAGCATTAATTCTTTCTAAAAAATTGTTTATTGATACACAGGTATTTGTTAAATTATTGTGTATATTTTTGTACATGATTAAAACATTTCACAATTTAAAAAAATAAAAGAAAAAGGGATAAATCTAGAACTCTAATACGGATTTGCCTTTAAAATGCAACACCTGGAAATAATTGTGGCTGCTCTCTAATATTCTAGTTTGCCTCACTTATTCTGCCTCCACTCAATGCAGTTCTGATTTCCCTATCATAGCATTTCCCTACTGGTCCCACTATTCATAGGGCCTTCATCAGAATCCTAAGTGAACAGGCCTGACCCTGTCCTTCTCTAGGTTACTTAAATTTTCCTACTACTAAATTTGTGTTCATTCAGTTTTGCCCAGATCTAGATCTGTCTATGGTGATGTGATACTGACCAAATTATAGGCCATGCTCTTAGTGACATTTTATAGCCAACTTATGCTGGTAAATAAAGATGATGATTTCAAAAGCTAAAAATTTATTTAAGTTTAGAAATAAAATTACTAGGCAACTCTGAGACTGGGGTTCAGTGCATAAGATATAAACCCTAAGCACGTAAGCCGTTGAATGGATTTTTATCCATTCATTGGTCAAAAGACACTGGTTTGGAAGAGAGCCATAGCAGTTGAGGCATGTGCTAGCAAAATAATGATACTAGCTAAACATTCACCCTAATAACCAAGTTCAATGATATGCCTGTTTACTCAGCAGTTAAATTTAAATCACTCACGAAAAATAACCACTAATTCACCTGGATATATGATCTATCAGACCTAAGAAAACTTGGATAGACATGGGAATAATCTTAAATGTTAGCTTAATTGGAAGTAGACATAAGACCAAATCACTAGACAGATTAAATAGAAAATATTCACCATTAAAAGTTATTCTAATGAGTTATTTTTGGAGGAATAAACAATCCAGAGTGAGATTTGCTTTATAAAGACTACAGAATTGCTTACAGAATGTTGAAAATGCTGAGCTCTAAATAAGCTGAACAAAACAATTGAGAGCACATGTCTTAAACAGATGCCTACCTTGATTATTTTTATGAACAGTTATTCTGCTGCCCAGTTTTTATGTGCACTTTTATTTTACATATGTGCACAAGAGAGAAAGAGAAATGAGAGAAAGTTCAACATTAACCATATTTAGCATTACCTTAGGGCACAATATATTCTTCAGTTTAGTCACAAATTGTTCCAGAGAAAACTGGATGAAATCAGTGTAGCTGTTAAGTATGTCATTTCATATTGAGAGCTAATATGAAAGATTATAAACTCCATCAGGATATTAGCTATAACTCCTGAAAATATATCCTGTGAAAAAAAGAGAGAGAAACAAAACAAAAACAAAATCATCACCAGCACCACCACCAACAAAAACAAGACTCAGATCAAAGAAATATATCTCACTTAAAAATCCATGTGTAGAATATCTGCATTGTAACTCCAAGCTGAATTTGAATACCATCACACGAGATGTACTCTTGTAGGCTAGTGTGATAACCAATATTACTTGCCATAGTCTAGCTTCAAAAACCGCAGCATCTACAACTCCTAACAATCATAGAATTATTGAACCAGCTACTTGTATTGAGTATTAATAAGGCCAGGGAAAGCTTTACTGACTACTCTGTTGTATCATAATCCATTTGATCAGAAGCAGAACATTTTTGCTAAAAGTGAGTTTGAACAGTGAGATTCTTTGCTGACAAGCAGGTGCCAAAACTGTGCTAACGTGAAAATAACAAATGACCTTGCCAAATCTATCACAGACTTTACTGAGCTCTTGGCACCATTAAAACATCTCCTACTGGATGACGCACCAATTCTGTTAGATCCTCAGCAAAATTCTTTCTTCTCGGAGATGTAGCCCCTAAATAGACACAGAGGTTTGATGAGCAGGTGAATATCGCCAAGTGAAGACTTGTCCCTGTGTTATGGAACACAGATGTAATTTTTTTCTAAAATTTGCTATTGAAGGATAACATATACAAACACGAGTGTAGGCATTGTAAATGCAGTTTGTTGAATGTTCACAAATTGAACACACCCTTATAATCAACACTGAGAATAAGAAACAGAAAAATACCAGCACCTCCAAAAGCCTCCTCCTGTTCCTTTTTGGTCACAGCCTACACAATTCTATATCCAATAGCATAGGTTAGCTTTACCTGTACTCGTACATTATAAATAGAATCATACAGTATCGGCTCTCATGTGTGACTTCTTTCCTTCAACATAATTACATCTCTGCCTTGTGTATCACTTGTTCATGTACATTTTAATAGATGAGGTTTTTTCTCTTTTGAGTTTCATCAGATATTTTCCAAACTCAGATCACATTAATATGCAACTTCCAAAGTAAAATATAATCAGGAGATGTAGGCCTTAAAAACATAAATATTAAGGAATCTGTTGGCAAACTCATGGGAATTATTCCATTTTCTTGGGTCAAATAAGAAGTCATCAGAATAAAGATTCAACTGGGTAGGAACACTATTGGTAAAAGTGCTGAAAACTGACCACTGAATCTAATACGTACACTTACGTGACTGGTCTAAATAAATTATAATGGATAATTTTAAAGGCTTAATATACAGATCATTGAACTCTGAAGTGAAACATTTTGTGCTTGGGAAGCACTTTAAAACACTCAAAGTACTTCTCATTAACTTCTATAAAAAGTAAAAAAAAAATTCTCATACCTTTTTGCAGATGAATAAATCAATGTTAAAATATCAAGGTAGTTTTATGACCTCATATAATAACTGAATGAAGAATAAAATTCAAACTTCTGATCTATCTATTTCCAAAAATACACTGTGAGAACAAAAGTTATTATTCAGTTCAGCCAAGCGGGGAGGGAAAAAAGAGAGAAAGGATGGACACAGAAGTTCACCTCCGAATAGCAATATGCAATAAAGACACTTCTGCAATTTTGTACATAGCACCGGTTATTGTTCTTTCTTTCAGAAGCTTTGCCTCCATTTTTCAAGTTTTAAATCCTTAATAGTTTCTGGGAAGTTGCTGGTTTATTACTGGAAATTAATAACTGTCTTAAATTGCAAGTTATCACCATAATTTGCAATATTAATATTAGAAATGTGTTTCTCAGACTTCACTATAAGCAATGAAGCCTTTTATTTATTCTTTCATTTTTTCAGAATTTACATAATATTTATTGATCAACAAACAGTTATAAGTCACTGTGTTAGACACAGTATGTACTAAAAAAATGAATCCTGTTCTTAAGATTTTTACTGATTAGTTTTTCTTCCTTCGCTCCTTTCTTTCTATCTTCCTTAGTTCTTTCCTTCTCTCTTTGTTCCTTTCTTCCCCTTTTTCCAGAAAAGTTTAGTCTTAAAGCTATTATATGAAGTTGAGCGAGGGGGACATTAATGTGGGGAAGGAGAGTGGTGCATCTCAGGATGTCAGAGCCCGAGCACAGTTGGTAATTGCATCTGTGCAAGGAGAGGTGGAGGCAGCACTGATAACAAAAGATGGGTTAGTACAGAGAGGATTCTCCTAATAAGTAAATATGTTAAAAGGGGTTTATCATGGTTAAGGAAGGGCTACATTTATAGAAGGAAGAAAACTAGAATAAATGCTGCAGTGGTATATTGTAATTGGAAATATTGATACAAGCATATGATTTTCAACATTCATATAAAGAGACAAAAATAAAATATAGATATAAATAGTTATCCATTGAGATGGCTTGTATTAGGACTCACCCCATCTCCAAAGCTCTGAGTATACCTGGAGCCCAGATCTTGGTTTCCAAATAACGTTCTTCATGAAAAGAAACCAGGGCTTCTGAGAAAAATTGCTGATTGATTACAAGGCTATGGCAAGAAATGACTCAGAATATGATAGAATAACTCTGGAGCACATTTTTGGGCAAAAAGTAACGAAGATTCAAAAGCTAATTAATATGTCAAAAGAACTCAGAAGCCAGTTTGAAGAAGTTTCTTACAGCCAAATTTGAGGCAATTTTAATATCAGAAGAAATAATAATCATACTACAATATTATAAGCCATTGAATAAAACAAGAATCTATGAATTCACAGATATAAAAAACAAATAAATAAATGGAAAGAAGAGAAAGCTCTCCCTTACAGTAGAATGCCAAACAAATCATGCAAGTAGTATGAAATTTAGTTACAAAATCACCATTCAACAATTCCTGTAGTCATAATTATTTTAGCCAATGGATATTAAAACGAGTGTGTAGGAGATTGATGAAAAATGAAATACGTACATAGTCCCAAAGTACCTCCTGCAGAAAATACTTGTTAATTACAAAGTAAAATATAAAATGTACCTTTAGAGTGGAGAAAGCTAGCAAACATCACCTTAATTCTGCAATTGAAGTTAACATCACCAGTAATGAGACAAATCAAAATCATGCACCATTTAACTGGATTTATTAGGAACTCATCATCCCTTGTATGGCTTTCTTCTAGGGAATATCTTAATTCTAAATTGAAGAAAAAATAGATGAATGAAAATTTGAGGGAAATTCTGAAAAACAACTGGTCTATGGTCTTTGTAATAATCAAAGCCACGCAAGTCAAAGAAATACTGAAGAACTATTTCAAACTGAAGAAATTGAAAGCAACACAACTTAATGCAACATATGATCTTCAATAGACCTTATTAAGATGAAAGACATTATTAGAAGGACTGAAAAACTTGAACAGGAGCTGTAGATTTGATAGTGATTATGTTTTAATGTTAGCATCCCAGCTTGGATGGCTGTGCTGTGGTTATGCAGGACGATGTCCTTGTTTGTAGAAATACAGTGCAATTTATTCTCAAACTCTTCAAAGTGGGGGAAAAAAAAGTTTTAAGTACTACACTTGCAAATTTTCCTGTGAGTCTGAAATTATTTCAAAAGAAAGTAATAGAAACACGGAGGGAGAATTAGTGTTTAATGGGTATAGACTTTTAGTTTTGCAAGATAAAAAAGTTCTAGAGATCTGTTGCACAACAATATCGATTTACTTAACACTGCTGAACTGTATACATAAACATGGTTAAGATGGTAAATTTAATGTTATGTTTACCACAACAAAAAAACCTTTAAAAGATGAATCAACAATCAAAAGAAGAGGAGTACTATTTAGGAAGTGAGTTCTCAGTCTTGAACAGCATAGTTTTTAGAAAATACAAATGCCCAAATCTCAATACTGTAGATTACGATTCAATATGTCTGGATTATAGTTGGAGATTTTGAGATTGTTTACATGGGACAGAAGATGCAGAAACGCTGATCACACTCCACCACTTACAAGTAGTTAACAACAGCTATGATAGAGTAGAAAAATCACTTGATCCAGTTCACAGCATTCTACTTACTAGCTTTATAACCTTGGAAAAATCACATCAACACTCTCATCTTTAAAGCCCTCATCTCTAAAATGGGAATAATGGGCTGAGCCCGTGGCACACTCGGTAGAGTGCAGCGCTGGGAGCGCAGCAACGCTCCCACCTCGGGTTCGGGTCCTATATAGGAATGACCGGTGTACTCACTGGCTGAGTGCCAGTCACGAAAAACGACAAAAAAAAAAAAAAAAAAAAAAAAAAAAAAAATTAAAAAAAATAAAATGGGAATAATAATTCCTGCCTCATAATATTGCTGAGCTGCTCACAAGTGATAGCATAGATAAAAGTACTGTGGAAATATAAAGCAATATTATAATAGAAGAAATAAATGAGTAAATTTCTCTACTATAAAAAGAGTGAAATAATGTGCTATACCTATACCATGTCACTAAAATGGTTTTCTTTAACTGGATTTAAGTGCAGCAACTCCTCCAGTGAGCCATGCCACAATCTCAGATGAGCAATCCTTGGCTTTGAAATATATAAATTTAGAAGCTAGCAAGCAAATTACTCAGAGCAGCTCTCGCAGTTTGAGTGCAAAACCTAAATTAAATCCCCTTAGTAAACTTAAAACTGGTGACATTTTTCATCTCTGTGGGCCCTCTGTTAGGACTTTTTGTGGGATCTAATACTGGGGGGTGGAGGGCAGGGAGAAATGAGATAGTACATTGAATGACACTATGATTTTGCCAGGCTCCCCAGGCAATCTGATGTCTAGAAATTGCTGGTGTGCAGCCTGAGGTGGGTGTCCTTATGCCATTGCTGAGAGGGCAGTGCCTTTAGAGACTGAGCTCATAGGCATCACAATCAGGGAGACTTGAGGCAAAATTTCAGCCCCAATTGGGAAACCTAGTTTCTGTGTTTCAGGTTCATAATCAGTAAAAGGAAGATAATAATAGTATGAACTTCATAAGGTTAAATTAATAAAGTATAAGGTAAGTGTCTGAAAATATTAGCAATTACGATTTTCAGCACAGTTCTCTCCTTTCTGAAACAATTGTTAACACCTAAGATGGCAGCTGGGACTAGAGTCATAGAACCTAAAGTAAATTACTAATTTGACCTCAGGAAATTACTAGATAGATAAATATTGCAAAATTAAATAAATTAATAAACTACTCCAGCTCAAAATGCAGTTTAGATTTTCAAGCAATTGAAGAAGTGTTAAATATAAATAAAGAACTTTGTTGAGTCTGGAGAAGTTTGAGGAGGGGTGTAAAACGTAAAACCTCATCATACCTAGAAACCAAATTACGTTCTTTCCTTCCAACTCATCCAACAAAACGGGAATCTCACTTAATATCTTCCTTTGGGATAATTGTGCTATATCACTTCTAGTGGAGACTCAGAAATAAGAAAAGGAACAACAGAACTGTTTGGGGGACAGTAGTAAGCACAGAACACTTAAGAATAAAGAAAATATCAGTTGAAATATCCTGTGGGCTTCTGTCTCATACTGGAAAGCTAAAATTCCAAATGCTCATGCTATGGATTAATTCGGACTTCCTACATTGCTACTGGTCTTTAAATACTTGCTCATTGGCTTTCTTATAAATCCATTCACTTTCAAGATAAAAATAAAAATTCTTTCAGAAATTTCTTTTTGTCATAATTCTTTGTAAAAAGTTTATGCTATCCCTTTTAATCCAATAACTTCTTAAAATTCAGGAAAATATGTTTTAATTCAGCTATAAAACTACCTCTCCTATTGTATAAAGTTGATTGACTTTACACAGTTATTGACTTTTTGAAGAATAATGGAAAAGTTCTTATTCCATAATTTCTAATAAAAACTATAATCTCTGATATTAGTCCATTAAAACCCATCAGTTCTACAAATTAATCCATTAAAACTTTCAAGGAATTTTCAGAATTCAAAATTGCTAATGTTACACAAACTCTATTTTTGCTTCTGTCTTTGTCACATTCCGTCTCTTATTGGGCTTCTACAAGAGTTTTCAATCTCCAGTGAAATCATTGTTCTTTTAAATGCATTGGTAAACAGTTAATGTATTTTATAACTACTCATACGAAAATGCAAAACATTTATACTTTTCATTCCCTCACCATTTAAAAAGACCATATATTTTCTAAACTTCCGCACTTTATTCTACGACAAAATGACAGGTATAGAAATGTCTTCAGCAAAAACAAACAAACAAACAAAAAAACAAGCTTAGGGTTCCATGCTATCATTTTATATTAACAAAATAAAAAGCATAATTAGCTTTTTTTGTTCCTTTACAATAGACTGTTGGTTTCTTAAATACTTAAAGGAATTTAGAGAGGAAAAAAAAAAAAGAATCCTAACAACTGATTTTTAGGGTACTGTATATCCTTAATGTATTACTTGGCAAGGACTGTATTTTTGTTATGGTAAAAAATTGTGTTGAGGAATGTTAGAGAATTGAAAAAATAATGAACAATTTGATTTGATTGTTCTTAGTTGTACAATAATTTCTAGCAGATAATACCAAGGTTGGCATATTTTGGCATTTTGGAATAATTATTACTGTGAAACTTTTACAAGTATACCTTATTTTCACGGGTAATTAAGGTGTCCTAATTGTGTCTGCATAAAGCTTAGTCTTTGAATAACGCAGACCCAGGGGAGACTAACAGGTCACCAACAGACATCAATCCAACTGATAGAAAAGAGAAAGAACTCTGTAAATGATATTTGCCTTATACTATTATAAAACTATCTTTTTTAAGATGCATCATTTCATCAATAGCATCAGTATTTCATCAATAGCATCAGCATCTATTTCATCAATAGAACACTGAAATTACTCCCTTGAACTATTCTGAGTCTCATTACAGGCTTCTTTTAAAATTTGAGGTGTTGAGCATGCTAAATCCTTATCGTTAGTAATAAGGAGAATGAAGATTAATTTTTCAAAATGGACATTTAATCTTGTTGATTTTCATTTTTTAAAAATTTTTATTGAATCCTAATTGATTATACATATTTTGAGGGTTCAACATTGGCATATATTGATCAACTCAATATTACTAGTATATATATATTGTTAGAAATCGTAATTATTCTTTATGCTCTTTATCCAATCTCTCCCCATCCTCCATCTAATTACCCTAGATTTCTTCTCTCCTTCTGAAAGAATAATGGTTACTCTGTTGATTTGTTGCCTAGATGATTTGTTCAATGCTGAGACGTATGTTCAAGTCCCCCAATATTACCGTAGAGCAGATGCTTCTTCTGTCATGCTGGTATGAGCTAACCAGAGAGAGACGTCCTCTTCTTTTCTTTGGTTTCTGCTGGTGACTCCCCTTGTGTCAATGCACTCTAGTGGCTGGCAGACCACCTGCATGGTAGTTGTGGCTGGTGGTGGTGTCTAGCCACTTTCACAGCAGGTGTGGTTATTGTGGTGGCTGTGGTGAGCCACCCACATGGAGGTGATGTTTTTGGCATGCTCCTTACCTAGCTGGTGGTGGCAATGGCAGTGTGCCTGGTTGTGGGAGGCGTCACTTTCTCCCACAAATCAACCAATTTACAACTACAAAAATGTAACATCAACCAAGCTGGGGCCACTAGAGCTCAGGGGAAGAGGAGGAGAGACCTACAGAATTCAAGAAGGCAGGAGAAACCATGATGAGAGAAAGAAAAAACTTCTCAGAGCACTTTGGGATGCAGCCACTTTAAAGCTGGAACTGCTTAGCACGTGGAGCAGGAGCTAGCAGAAGCCACAACTATGCCCTTCAGATGGAGTTACTTGGAGGCAGCAGATGAGAAGAGGGCCTTGGTGGCCCCTAGGACAGCAAGACCACTAATAGGGTTCCTGTGGACCCACACAGGAGCGAGGAGCCAAAATTTCTGTAAAAGGGGAGCCATTCAGAGGCCGAGGAGTCATTGCAAGGGACCTACACAGGGACCACGCCATGGGAAGTGTTTGGAGCACAGGTGGTGGGGAAGACAGGCTCACTCGGAGAACACTGGGACACAGCAAGGACAGCCAATCCACCCCCCAATCAGCGCAGAACCATGCATAGGAGACTGGTCAGGAATATAGAATTGCATGGTGTGTAGTTTGATGAAAAAACTCAAGCCGAGATAAGAGTTTCTACACAACCCAGGTGCACCAGGTCTCTGGAGAGCCAGAAGTACATAAAGGTCAACCATTAAACCTTGAGCTGCACAAAAAGCCTTCCCTAGGGAAACAGCAACAAAGCAACAATTTAGCTAAACCACACAGCTCAAGTACTGGTTCCCACAGGAAGTCCCCTCATTTTAGAAGTAAGCAAAAGACAAAAAATTAGTTCCAGCCCAGGCAAACCACCAGTGCCTTGGGGCCTGCAAGGGGACATGAGGCTTGAAGCTGGGTACCAGACCTCCCCTCCCACAGCCAAGCACAATGCGCCAACATCTCAGGGCCCACCTGGGGCCCACCCAGGGATGTGAGGCATGGATAAGGGGACTGGATACCCCTCCCACAACCAGGCACACTGCTCCAGTGCCTCAGGGCTCCACGTGGGGGCACAGAGCATGGAGCCAGGGACCAAATCCACCTCCCACAACCAAGCACAATGTGCCAGCATCTCAGGGCCCGCCTGGGGCCTTCCCAGCAACCCATAGCATGGAGAAGGGGACTTGACACCCCTCCCACAACCAGGCATACTGCACCAGCATCTTGCAGCCTGCCTGGGGACCAGAGGCATGGAGAAGGGGACCAGACACCCCACCCACAACCAGGCACACTGTGCCAGTGCCTCAGAGCCCACCTGGGGACCCAAGGCATGGAGCCAGGGACCAAACACTCCTCACAACCAAGCACACTGCAGGCACCAAGGAGCATGCCAGAAACATCACCTCCATGTAGGTGGCCCACCACAGCCACCACAGTAACCATGGCTGCTGTGAAAGTGGCTAAACACCACAACTACCATGCAGATGGTCTGCCAGCCACTGGAGTGCATTGACACAAAGAGAGTCACCAGCAGAGATAAAGAAAAGAAGAGGATGTCTCTCTCCACAAAGCCCATTTCAGAATGACAGAAGAAGCACCTGCTGTATGATAGTATTAGGGGACCTGATCACACCTCTCAGCATTGAACAAATCATCTAGGCAACAAATCAACAGAGTAACCATTATTCTTTCAGAAGGAGAGAAGAAATCTAGGGTAATTAGAGAAGGGAGGGTGGAGGGAGGGGGAGATGAGGGGACATTGAACAAGGGGCCTAAAGAATAATTGTGATTTGTAACAATATATAAGCTAGTAATATTGATTTGATCAATATATCTCAATGTTTAACCCCCAGAATATGTATAATCAATTTTGATTCAATAAAATTTTTTTAAAAAAATAAATAAATAAATAAGAAAAAAGAGAAAAACACTAAGCCAAAAGTAAACTGAAATATAAAATAACCAGAAGTTGATTAAAGCCCAGTTTTTTCCCACCTCATGGCACTATGGCTGGGAAGACATGGAAAACATAGTTTACATTTTATTTACAAGTGAGTTTTTTATCTCCACTTCTGGGAGATACTAACAAATCAAACTCAGTTTCTTAAATGTTGTTGTCTGTGCTCCTAGACATTAAAATTCTAATAGCTCAAACTGAAGTATATACAAAAGAAAAAATAATACTATTAAATATGCAAAGCATTTGCATTTTCTCTTGAATTATTATTTAATTAAAGAATGACTTCTTATCATACCTTAAATTGGCATGATACTTGGATAGGAGCTCTAGTTGCTTGAGGGTACATGCCATGTGCATTTTTCCTGGAGTCCCTAACAAGTGACACACTTGTGTCATTACATTTGAGGTGAAGCAGAAGCCTCTGTCAGATCGATTCACATTGGCAATCCTCAGTGGCAAAACATCTGATTAATTAGCAAAGCCACTGTCATTAACAGCTGTATCATTGGAAGCTTGGAAATATTCAGCCTATTTAGTAACCGAAGGCATTATCATAATCATTCTCTCTGGTTCAAATCCAAGAGGTATTACCTACTACCCAAATGAATTACTATTAAAATGGTTAGGCATAAGTGAAACAGTATATGTATAATTTACATTGACTATATAGCCCATATGCTCTATTTGCCTCCAATAAAGCCTATTGTATTAATACATACATGAATGACAATAACTTCAAGACAAGCTTTTGATGATTTCTTCATTTGTAAGTTTAGCAAAATCCTTTAAATTTCTCTAATAAGACCTTGTGGAAGAATCTATTATTATTAGTTCCATTATTCTAATTAAAGTAGCTTCTGTATCTTGTGAACACAGATATGTGCATTTGAGTGACCTAGTAAGCTTCAAACAGTGTGTGCATTTTAATTATTTGGACCTATTTCAATGAGACACTTTTCTAAGACTCATATATGTATAAACCATGATTGTGGGGGAAAAAAAAGCAAAGCACTTAAAAGCCCAAGATATCCCATTTTGATAAAATTTTATCAGTTATGTGACTGGTGAGCATTCAAAATAGCTACAAAATGAAAGAAAAGAAAAGAAAGAGAGGAAGAGAGAGAGAGAGAGAAAGAAAGAAAGAAAGAAAGAAAAGAAAGAAAGAAAGAAAGAAAGAAAGAAAGAAAGAAAGAAAGAAAGAAAGAAAGAAAGAAAGAAAGAAAGAAAGAATGAAAGAGAAAGAAAGAAAGAAAGAAAGAAAGAAAGAAAGAAAGAAAGAAAGAAAGAAAGAAAGAAAGAAAGAAAGAGAGAGAGAGAAAAAGAGAGGGGGGAAGGAAGGGAGGAAGGAAAAGAAAAATTGCCCAACATAAATTGGTGCCTACAGGTAAATAAAACCTCCTAGTGTAAAATTCAAAATTGTTTTAAAATCTAACATATTTTACCTATATGAAAATAAGTAAAATAATTTACCAAACATTTAATTTTATTTTCAAGAAAATGTATTTCGGTCCTTAGTCAACCAAGAAATTCATTTTCTTAGTCTAATGTGATAAGTTTATTTATTATTATTATTATTATTATTATTATTATTATTATTATACATACATGTGGGGTGCAAGTTGTGTGGTGGTTAGATCAGTACAGTTAGCTTATTCATCATTACAACACACAATCATTCTCTGTGTCCGTGGACCAATTCCTCATTAGCACCCCTCCGTCTCCCCCTTCCCTCCCCTTTTCTACCTCTAGTTTTCTAAAAGTTTGATGCATTATGGCGATGGTTGTGTCTCTTTCCTTCTCTCTGTCTCTCTTTATTGTTCGTTTGTTTATTTATGGATTCAGGTTTAAATGTCACGTATTATATCTTGCTCACTATCTTATTTTACTGTACCCATTAACCTGTCCATTATTCTCTCGAACAGAATTTTACTTTAGAACTTAACAAAAAGATTTATGGTACTTTAGTTTACTTTGTTATAAGTAGCATCAGTTTGCAAAGGGCACTCATAAGTAAAAACGTAATAAATTGTAAAGATAATCTGCTTCAATGGTATAAAATACTTTAATGAAAATTTGCAAATGTACATCTGATTCCTAAGTCGCACGGCAGCGTGGAAAGGAAATCATAAGGGAATATTTTTAAAAATGCATGGAGATCTTAATAATTTAGGAAAAATGAAATGAAGATGTTTAAAAGTATAATACTATTCTGAAATGATAACCTCAGTATGTTATGCTATTTAAATCCAAAACCTGCTATCTCAACCCTGAATGCAAGTACCTAGATTGCTATGAAGAAGTAAAGTGTGCTCCCTTTTATGTCATCCAGATGGGAGAAAGGCAGGTAAACATACAATAATAATGAACACGTTGTTCAGTAGTTTCAAAAAGAAATACTTCATACACATTTGTCTCTTTAAAAAAGAACTGTTTCTAATAACTTACCCTTTGCTTTTGCACCTATAAGTATCTTGTAGTTTCTCCAAACCCAGCTTTTTGAGAAAGAACTATAGCAAAATAAAAAATAAATTATCTTTATAATATTAAAGAATCTACCTTAAAAGCAACAAAATGGAGACAGTATCAGCAATTAGTGAAAACTATCACAATTCAATGAATGTTATATTTCATTGTCTGCTTTTAAAATCTTCTGATCAAATGCACAGAATGCTCTTCAAAACTGTTCAGAGTCTCTCCAAAGGACAGACTAATTACCAACTGTTAATATTAAGAATACACTTGAGGCAGAAAAATAGGACTTCAATTTACAGTAATAATTTTGAGATGAAGTTATTCCAGCAGTAAATTGTCACAGCTGTTCAAAATGTGATGACACCCATGAAAATAACATAAATAGTTATAACATCCCAGTAGATCTTGAAACTCTGTGACAAGAGAAGTAAAATATCTAGTATACTTTCACAAATTATAAAGTGAAACTTATACCTTATATTTGCACACGGTTTAGAGTTACACCGTGTTTTGTAGATATAAAATGAACATATTTTTTGACAAATGAATACCCACATTTAGCATTTTACGCTTTCTCTGCTAAGTATTATTCATAAAATATTTCTTATTTTGAATTACTGATGGCTAAACCAAATAACCCCCCAATTATTCAGACATAAGGCATTTTTGTCTCATCCTAGTTTATATTTTTTCACAGATTGAATGATCTTACCAATACCACCATTACAACCACCATGCTTCCATCCCCCCAAATTTTGTGCTTCAGTTAGCTGAAGGATTCTAAGTTGTCCAGACATCTGTTTCTGCAAAGACAGACTTATACACGAGTACAAGAAGACTGCTCAAGTTATCTGGCACAAAGCTGATATGCCTCCTGCCTCTGAGTCTCCTGCCAGACCCAACCCCCTATGGGTTACTTACATGGATGAAAAGCTTCCAGATATGATCTCACTCTTCATTTGCTAGGACAGAGGAATTGTTCTCTCTTCACGCCTGTGTAAACTCAATCTGGTCATCCCAGTACAGGATGACTTTCCTATCTATAAAGGAGAGAGACAAATCTCATTTCACAACTTGATTCATTGTGTTTATGCAATACAAGTATTATTTAAGACAATTTGGCAGTTTAGTTTGTGCAGCATTTATGATTATATCATCACTTCTCAGCCTCACCAGACCTTGTGAGATAAATATCTACATCTTCTCTCTAGTCCGAGAATATGTGTTAAATGTGAGTATTCTGTTATAAAAGTACTTATATTTGTTGTTACTTTTCAAGTTAGGTTATTTTACATGGCAATGATACTCTTACTAGGTTTTATTAGAAGTTCTTTAAAATTTTTTTCTTTGTGATTCAGAACTATTTGCTTTTTACTGTTGCCTCTTACTGTTGCTGTGACTACCTTCTGTTTATACACTATCCTAGATCAGTAATACCATCACCAAATGGAGCCTGTAGAAAATGAAATAAATTTATGCTTGAAACATGCCTTCTAAAGCACTGTGTGGTGCAAGAAAAATAAATCAAAAGAACTTCCAAGAATTCGTGATTTATGTTGCTCTCAGTGTAACAGTAATTTATACTGACAACCTACGATACATGAGTTTTTCCCATTGCTGAGGGAAACTACTAAGATACCACCATAATACATAGAAAATATTTTTTTATGTATGGTGGACATTGGTAAAATTAAAGTAGAATTACTAATTTATCTATTTGTAACTCTCTCCAGATTCTTCTTTCCTAACTCCTTCTATTGCATTGTATACTCCCTTTTTGTCCTTTCACCTCTTGTTGTGTAGTTGGATTCACCCATCGATCCAGGCCCTTTTTCCTTCACTTGATAAAATACTCATATTTTGGCTATTATCTCCCATGGGTGCAGAGGGAGCCAAGGTGAACCACACAGCCAATTAGGACACATGTTCCAATGGAAATAGGTGTAGATTCGATTCCTTAAATCCACTAAGTTACTGTAGACTTCCTGTTAAATTGCTTATTTATTCATATATTTGTTTCATTTTATTTGCTACATGTTTGTTTCCAAGTATTTTTTCCAATCCTACACTCTTCCAGCATCTAGGGAGACATGTGCTTCCCAAAGCTGCTTTCTATTTTCCTATGCCCATTTATGTTTTATGTAAAGCATAGTGTCAGTGTCTCTCTTTTGGGCAAAGCATCAGATGATCATCAAGGACAGACACGGCGCCATAACTTGAAATAGCTTTTGAAGAAATCAGTTTAAGTTCACAAGCTCACAAAGGCACAAGCCACTAATTGTTTAAATGTTGTGCAAGAGTGTACGTTGTATAATCTAAGATATTAATGACCTCCTTCTACAATCACCGAAGAAATCTATTCTACTCTATTTCACCAGTTTTGACCAAAACATTTTTTTAATTCAGCAAAACTCCTTCTATCTGCAGGTTGGCAGTCAGGAAATAAATCCCTGTTAAATATGATGATAATAATTAAATTCTTAGGGAAGAAAAAGACACTTCAAATATGTCATGCCATCCCCTATTTTTCATTTGTATTTTATAATTGGCATTTCAAAGAAACGGAATCAATTTGAACTGATGTCACTGTCATTTGTTAACTTTATTTTCAATCACTTTTTGTTTACCAACAGTATTTCTTGTTCAACACCCCTTTAAACTGGACTGGCAATGAAATAATCTTGACATGTTAAATATCCTCCCTTCCCTTCCATAAAAATGGAAGTCAACAGGAAACAGGAAAACACATACCTAGCACAAAGTTATCAGATGCCATTTAAAGTCCCTGCTACTGAAGTCCAGGGAAAATATAAAATAGTGGCACCGGAAGACTGAAGTTGCAATCTCAGCTGTGCAAGATAGGAGCTGTGTGACAGTGTCCACCTCTGCCACCTACTTTACAAGTTTGGTATAAGGACTAATTGAGATAATTCAGGTAGGTGCCCAGCACATTCCAGGCCCTCATTAAACATTAGTATTATTTTATAACTTTTCCAATGATTTTTACATGCATTACCTCATTTGATCCTTGCAACTACTCTATTAAATACTGTGGTCAGGTATTATCTCTATTCTGTAGATGAAATTAAATGAGATCAGATTTCTTTCATGTATGAAACGTAATTGATTATACATATCCGTGGGGAACAGCATTGAATATCAATACCTGTGTGCAATATGTTACATTCAAACCAGGATAGTTGGTATATTCAACATTACACAAGGTAATCATTTTTGTGGCCCTTTACCAATTTCTCACTAACCCCCGCCCCTCTTCCCCACCTCTGTTGGCCTTGTTTCTGTTCTCTCTTTTCGAAAGTTCAGTGAATTATGTCATTGTTGTATCTTTCTTTCTTTTTTTATTTGTTTTGTTTGTTTGTTTTGCTTTGTTTTGTTTTAGCTCCTGCTTATGAGTAAGGACTTACAGCATGTCTCTTTCTGTGCCTGGTTTATTTCACTTAACAAAATTTTTTCTGAGTGCATCCATGTTGCTACAGATTGGCAGAATTTCATTCTTTTTTTGTGGCAGAGTAGTAGTATTCCATTGAGTACACATACCAAATTTCCTTATCCAGTCATCCATCAATGGACCTTTAGGTTATTTCCAACTCTTGGCTATTATAAATTGAGCTGTGATAAACATGGCAATGGAGGTATCCCTGGGGCATAATGATTTCCATTCCTTTGGGTATATACCCAGCATTGGGAATGCTGGGTTACATGGCAGTCATGTCTACAGTTGTTTGAGGAAACTCCGTACTGTTTTCCATAATGACTGCACTAGTTTACAGTCCCAACAACAGTGTAGGAGGATTCCCCTTTCTCTGCTACTTCCACGGCATTTCTTATTCTCTGTCTTTTTGATAATGGCCAGTCTAACTGGGGTGAGATGATATCTCAATGTGATTTTGATTTGCATTTCCTTGATCCTCAGCGATGTTGATCATTTTTTCACGTTTGTTGGCCATTTGTATATCTTCCTTTAAGAAATGCCTATTCTGCTCCTTTGCCCATTTTTTTATTCAGGTTGCCTTTTTTTTTTTTTTTTTTTTTTAACTGTTGTTTGAGTTCTTTGTATACCAGATATTAATCCCTTTCATATGTATAGTTTGCAAATATTTTCTCCTATTCTATAGATTGTCTTGTCACCCTGCTAATTGGTTTTTTCTTGCTGTGCAGTAGCTTTTTAGTTTAATAAAATCCCATTAATTAATTTTTCCTTTTGTTGCCTGTGCTTTTGGGGTCTTATTCATAAAGTCTTTGCCCAGTCCTATTTCCTGAAGTATTTCCCCTATGTTTTCTTTTAGCAGTGTTCTATTTTCAGGTTTTATATTTAAGACTTTAAACCATTTTGAGTTGATGTTGGTATATGGCAAGAGATACAGGTTTATTTTCATTCTTCTATATATGGATGTCCAGTATTCCTAGAACCGTGTATTGAAACATCAGTCTTTTCCCCAATGTATGTTCTTGGTGCCTTTTTCTGAAAAAAGATCTTTTGGCTGTAAGCATGTGGGTTGATTTCTGGGTTCTCTATTCTTTTCCATAGTCCTAGTGTCTGTTTTTATACCAGTATCAGGCTATTTTTGTTACTATAGCTTTGTAGTATAATGTGACGTCAGGTAGCATAATGCCTCCAGCTTTATTTTTTTGCTCAGAGTTGCTTTGGCTACTTGAGGTCTTTTGTTGTTCCATATGAATTTTAAGGATTGTTTTTGTTCTATTTCTGTGCGGATTGTCACTGGTTTTTTGATGGGGATTGCATTGAATCTGTAGATCATTTTGCGGGGTGTGGACATTTTCACAATGTTTATTCTTCCAATCCAAGAGCATGGAATGTCTTTGCATCATTTTCTGAACTCTTTAATTTCTTTCAGCAGTGATTTGTAGTTTTAGTTGTAGAGATCTTTCGCCTCCTTGGATAAATTGATTCCTAGGTATTTTATTTATTTTTTGGTGACTATTGTGAATGGGCTTGCTTTCTTGAATTCTTTTTCTGCTGGTTTGTTATTGGAGTATAAAAATCCTACTGATTTTTTCTGTGTTGATTTTGTATCATGCAACTTTACTGAAATAGTTTATCAGCTCTAAGCATACTTTGGTACAGTCTTTAGGTTTTTCTGTATGAAGGATTACGTCATCTGCAAAGAGGAAAAGTTTGACTTCATCTTTTCCAATTTGGATGCCCCTTATTTCTTTCTGTTGTCTAATTGTTCTGGCTAGTACTTCCAATACTATGCTAAATAAGAGTGGTGAGAGTGGGCATCCTTGTCTTGTTCCTGTTTATAAGGGAAAAGCTTTCAGTTTTCACCTCTCAGGAAGACATTGGTAGTGAGTTTGCCATATATGGCTTTTGTTGTATTGAGATATTTTCCTTCTATACCTAATTTGCTGATATGTTTTTATCATGAAGGGATATTGACTTATTTCAAATGCTTTTTCAGTGTCAATTGAGACAATCATGTTTTTTTTCCTTCATTTTGTTGATTTTGTGTATCACATTTACTGATTTGAATATGTTGAACCATCTTGCATTCCTAGGATGAATCCCACTTGATCATAGTCTATAATTTTTTTGATGCGTTCCTGTATTTTCTTTGCTAATATTTTGTTGAAGATTCTTGCTTCTATGTTCATCAGAGATATTGGCCTGTAGTTTTCTTACTTTGCTGTATCTCTGTCTGTTTTGGGTATCAGGGTGATGCTGGCCTCAAAGAATGAGTTTGGAAGAATGGCCTCTGTTTCTATTTGGGGGATAGTGTGAAGAGAATTGGTATTAATTCCTCTTTAAAGGTTTGTTCGAATTCAGCAGTAAAGCCATTCGGTCCTGGGCTTTTTTTTGTTTGGATAATGCTGAATACTGTTTCAGTTTCATTATTTGTCATTGGTGTGTTCAGATTTTCTATTTCTGCTTGGTTCAATGTTAGTAGTAGGTATGTGCACAGATATTTATCCATTTCCTCCAAATTTGTTGGTGTATAGTTGTTTATAATAGACTCAAATGATTCTTTGTACATCTGTGGTATCCATGATAATGTCCCTTTTTTCATTTCTGATTTTTGTTATTTGGCTCTTCTCTTTTCTTTTTTTTTTTAGTTAGCCTAGCTAATGGTGTGTCTATTTCATTTATTTTCTCAATAAAACAATTTTTTGTTTCATTGATCTTTTGTATCATTTGTGGATCTCTATTTCATTTAGCTCTGCTCTGATCTTAATTATTTCTTTCCATCTACTAATTATGGGATTGGATTGCTCTTGTTTTTCTAGTTCTTTGAGGTGTAGTGTTAGATTATTTATTTGAAACTTTTCTATTCTTTTGATGTAAGCATTTCTTGCAATAAAATTTCCTCTTAGTACTGCTTTTGCAGCATACTTCAGGTTTTGATATGATGTATCTTTATTTTCATTGGTTTCAAAAAATTTTTGGATTTCCTGTTTAATTTCTTCTTGGACCCATAGATTGTTCAGGCACATGTTGTTAAAATTCCATGATAAGTTATCTTCTACAATCATTCCTTTCTTGCTTTTATTATGTCCTGAATACATTTGCTATTGTTTTCTTGCTCTTCCTTCTTATAATATTTTTTGCCATATAATTCCCTAGTCATCCATAGCCAGCTCTCCTTTCTTTATAGACAGAAATAAATCCACATTATATACTGCCAACTGAAATGTATTTGACAAAGGCATCAAGGGCATACATTTGAGAGAATATAGTCTCTTCAATAAATAGTGCTGGGAAAACTGAATATTCATACGCAGGAGAATGAAAGTAGACTTCTATCTTTTGCCATAAACAAAAATCAACAAAAAATGAATTAAAGTCCTAAATGTAAGACCCTAAACTCTGAATGTACCAGAAGACAACATAGGTAAAATGCCTCAGGATATCCATTTGGGCAAAGACTTTATGAATAAGAACTCAAAAGTACAGGGTACAAAAGCAAAAATAGACAACTGGGATTATATCAAAATAAAAATCTTCTGTACAGTAAAGGAAACAATCAACAGAGCAAAGAGAAAACCTGCAAAGTGGTAGAAAATATTTGAAAACTATACAGCCAACAAGGAATTAATATCCAGAGTATATTAGGAGCTCAAACAACTCAACCACAAAAAACCAAATAATTCAATTAAAAAATGGGTAAATAATCTGAATAAAAATTTCTCAAAGAAAGACATATAAATGACCAACAAGTATATAAAAAAAAATGCTCACCACTACTAATCACCAGGGAAATGCAAATCAAAATCACAATGAGATATCATCTGACTCCAGTTAAGAAGGGCTATTACCCAAAAAAGAAAAAAAAAAAAATAGCAAATGCCAGTGAGGATGTGGAGAAAAGGGAACTCTTACACATTGTTGGTGGGAATGTAAATTTCTACAGCTATTATGGAAAACAGTATGGTGTTTCCCCAGAAAACTACAAATAGAACTATTGTTTGATCCAGAAATTTCACTGCTGGGTATATGTTCAAAGGAAAGAAAATCAATATGTTGAAGGCCTACCTGCAGTCCCGTGGCTGCTGCAGCACTATTCACAATAGTCAAGATATGGAATCAACCTAAGTGTCCATCAACAGATGATTGGACAATGAAAATGTGGTATATATTATACGCAATAGAACCGTTCAGCCAGGAGAAAGAATTAAATCTCATAACTTGTGGTAGTGTGGAGAAGCTGGAGGACATCATGTTAAGTGTATTGTTTTCAGAGTTCCACTTGTTATTGATTTCTAGTTTTAATCTGTTATAGTCTAAAAAGATATATGAAATGATTTCAGTCTTTTTTAAAAAATTTATTAGGACTTGATTTGTGACCTAACATGTGGTCTATCTTGGAGAATGTTCCATGTGCTGATGAGAGGAATGTATATCCTGTAGTTGTTGGATGAAATGTTCTGATGGTATCTTCCAGGTCCAGTTGGTCTAAAGTGTAGTTTAAATCCTGTGTTTTTCTGTATATTTGTTGCCTGTCCAATGCTTACAGAGGGGTTTTCAGGTCCCTTACTCTTATTGTTTTTGGGGCCTATCTCTTTCTTTATATCTAATAGTCCTTGCTTAATATATCTTAGTGCTCTGGTGTTCGTTGCATGTATATTTATGATTGTTATATCTTCTTACTGGATCTATTCCTTTATTGTTATATAATGGCTTTGTTTGTTTCTTTTTATGGTTTTTGGCTTAAAGTCTATTTTTTCTGATATAAGAATAGCTACTCCTGCTGGTTTGGGGTTTCCACTTACATGGTATATCTTTTTCCATCCATTCACTATTAGTCTGTGTGTGTCTTCACAGGTGAAGTGAATCCCTTGAAGACAGCAGCATATAGTCAGGTCTAGATTTTTAATTCAATCAGTCAGTCTTTGTCTTTGAGTGGGGAATTTAATCCATTTATACTTAGGGTTGCTATTGAAACATATTCTCTTACTCCTGGCATTTTATTGATATTTGTTTGGATGTTTTTAAATTTCTTCTGCTCTTTTCTTCCCTTTTTATTGTTTGTCTTCAGTGTTCATTGGTTTTTTGTTGTGGTAAGATATATGTTCTTTCTTCCTCTTGTTTGCATTTTGTTCTATTAGCTGGTTTTGTTCTTTCCTGTGTACTCATGTTACTTATTTTGTTTTTTGGATTCCAGATGCAGGACTCCCTTGAGGATTTCTTGTAGAGCTGGTTGTGGTGGTGAATTCCTGCAGTTTTTGTTTGTCTGGAAAATACACTATTTTTCCCTAATTTCTGAAGGATAGCCTTGCTGTGTATAGTATTCTTGGTTGGTAGGTTTTTTTTGGGGGGGGGGGTTCTTTTAGCATTTTAAATATATCATCCCAATTTGTTGGCGTATAGTTGTTTATAGTAGTCTCGAATGATTCCTTGTATTTCAGATGAATCAGTTGTAATATCGCCTTTTTCATTTCTAATTTTTGTTATTTAAGTCTTCTCTCTTCTTTTTTTTTGTTAGCCATGCTAATGGTTTGTCAATTTTATTTATCTTTTCAAAAAACCAACTTTTTGATTCGTTGATCTTTTGAATTGTTTTTTGGTTTTCAATTTCATTCAGTTCTGCTCTGATCTTAATGATTTCTTTCCGTCTGCTAACTTTAGGATTGGATTGTTCTTGTTTTTCTAGTTCTTTAAGGTGAAGTGTTAGGTTGTTCACTTGCCATCTTTCCATTCTTCTGAAGTGAGCATTTAATGCAATAAATTTTCCCCTCAATACTGCTTTTGCAGTATCCCACAGGTTTTGGTATGATGTATCATTGTTTTCATTAGTTTCAATAAACTTTTTGATTTCCTGCTTGATTTCTTCTTGGACCCATATGTCATTAAGTAGAATGCTGTTTAATTTCCATGTGTTTGTATAGTTTCCAGAGTTTTGTTTGTTATTAATTTCTAGTTTTAATCCATTGTGGTCTGAGAAGATACATGGGATAATTCCAATTTTTTTGAATTTATTGAGACTTGATTTGTGACCTAATATGTGATCTATCCTGGAGAATGATCCATGTGGTACTGGCATAAAAACAGACACACTGACCAATGGAATAGAATAGAGAATCCAGAAATCAACCCACACACTTACTGCCATCTGATCTTTGACAAAGGCACCAAGCCTATTCACTGGGGAAGGGACTGCCTCTTCAGCAAGTGGTGCTGGGATAACTGGATATCGATATGCAGGAGAATGAAACTAGATCCATACCTCTCACCGTATACTAAAATCAACTCAAAATGGATTAAGGATTTAAATATACACCCTGAGACAATAAAACTTCTTAAAGAAAACATAGGAGAAACACTTCAGGAAATAGGACTGGGCACAGACTTCATGAATACGACCCCAAAAGCACGGGCAACCAAAGGAAAAATAAACAAATGGGATTATATCAAACTAAAAAGCTTCTGCACAGCAAAAGAAACAATTAAAAGAGTTAAAAGACAACCAACAGAGTGGGAGAAAATAGTTGCAAAATATACATCTGACAAAGGATTAATATCCAGAATATATAAGGAACTCAAACAAATTTACAAGAAGAAAACAAGCAACCCAATTAAAAAATGGGCAAAAGAGCTAAGTAGGCATTTCTCTAAGGAAGATATCCAAATGGCCAACAGACATATGAAAAAATGCTCAACATCACTCAGCATCCGGGAAATGCAAATCAAAACCACACTGAGATACCATCTAACCCCAGTTAGGATGGCTAAAATCCAAAAGACTATGAACGATAAATGCTGGCGAGGCTGCGGAGAAAAAGGAACTCTCATACATTGTTGGTGGGACTGCAAAATGGTGCAGCCTCTATGGAAAATGGTATGGAGGTTCCTTAAACAATTGCAGATAGATCTACCATACAACCCAGCCATCCCACTGTTGGGAATATACCCAGAGGAATGGAAATCATCAAGTCGAAGGTATACCTGTTCCCCAATGTTCATCGCAGCACTCTTTACAATAGCCAAGAGTTGGAACCAGCCCAAATGCCCATCATCAGATGAGTGGATACGGAAAATGTGGTACATCTACACAATGGAATACTACTCAGCTATAAAAACGAATGAAATACTGCCATTTGCAACAACATGGATGGACCTTGAGAGAATTATATTAAGTGAAACAAGTCAGGCACAGAAAGAGAAATACCACATGTTCTCACTTATTGGAGGGAGCTAAAAATTAATATATAAATTCACACACACACATACACACACACACACACAAACCGGGGGGGGGGGGGAAGAAGATATAACAACCACAATTATTTGAAGTTGATACAACAAGCAAACAGAAAGGACATTGTTGGGGGGGAGGGGGGAGGGAGAAGGGAGGGAGGTTTTGGTGATGGGGAGCAATAATCAGCTACAATGTATATCGACAAAATAAAATTAAAAAAATAATAATAATTAAAAAAAATAAAATAAAATAAATAAATAAATATATCATCCCATTTTATTCTGGCCTGTAGAGTTTCTGTTGAAAAGTCTGCTGTTAGTCTGATGGCGACTCCCTTATAGGTGACTTAATGTTTTTCTCTTACTGCTTTTAAGATGCTCTCTTTGTATTCGAGTTTTGCCATCTCGACTACAATATGTGTCAAAGAGGACCTTTTTGAATTGAATTTGTTTGGAGATCTAGAAGCCTCCTGGATCTGAATGTGTGTGTCTCTCCCTATAAATGGTATTTTTTCTGCTATTATTTCATTGAATATGTTTTCAATGCCTTTTCTTTCTCCTCCCCTTCTATAACACCAATGATTTGGATGTTTGTGCACTTAATGTTGTCTGCCAGCTCTCTTAACTTTTCTTCATTTATCTAAATTCTTTTTATTTATTTACTTATTTTTTGATCTACCTGGGTTATTACAAAAAGACCATCTTCAAGATCAGAAATTATTTCTTCTTCTTACTCTAACCTGCTGCTTAAGCTCTTGATTGTGGTTTTTTTTATTTTGTGAATGAATCCTTCAGTTCCAGGAGTTCAGCTACATTCTTATTTAAGGTATTAATCTCTTTGCAAATTTTCTTCTTTGTATCCTGGATACTTTTTCTAATTTTATTGTATTGTCTAACTAAGTCTTCTTATATCTCATTGAGTTTTCTTAAGACTGTTCCTTGGAATTCCTTTTCAGTCATTTCAAGGGTTTCCTTCCCTATGGGGTTTGGTCTTGATGATTATTATATTCCTCTGGTGGTGTCATATTTTCTTGTTGTTCATTTTTTTTTCTTTTTTCTTTTTTCTTTTCTTTTTTTCTGTATATCTAGTATCTCTACATTGATGTCTGGCTATCTAGTAGAGCAGATGCTCCTTCTATTACTCTGGAGTGGGCTTGAGGAGAAAGACTTCTTCCTGTCAATGTTTTATGTTGACCTTTGAGTAGGGTGTTTAGTATTGGTTCTGGATAGTTGCAGTAGTGTAGTCTCCTTGTGGGTACTTTAGCCTGGTCCCTCTTTGGCTGGGGTGGGTGACCCTGGGTGGACTTGTCGGTACCCCAGACTAGCATCTTGTGAACCTTATGGGTACACTGTGGTATATTGGAGTTCTTCAATTTGAACGATTTACCTTAGGTGGGGTTTCTCTTTCCTCTTTCCTACAGGCAGAGGCTCCTCCTGGGTCTTTGCTTCCCCCATTAGGGACATGGATTTGTGGTGATTGGGAGTTTCCCTCCTTACTCTATTTATGTATCCTGTTTTCTCATTCTCAGGAGGTTTGTGTGTGTCTCTTCTCAGATCAGGGCAGTCACCCGGGCTTTGCATGTACCTTCCACCTCTGGATGTACTACTGCATGTGGCAGCACAATTCCCTCCCTGAGCTGGGTCACTGGGTTGTGGATCTACACTTGCTCATCTCTTTCTCCAGGCTCTGATGATGACTCTTCTGTATTAATGCAGTTGAGTGGTTGGCAGGCTGCCTGCACGGCACTGGTGGCTGTGCTGGTGGCTGTGGTGGACCACCCACATGACTGCATTATCTGTCCTGAAGGCTTTAAAAGCAGAGCAAGTAGGGAAGTTAACTCTTTCTTACTCATCCCATTCTTTCCATGTGGTACCCTGAGTTGCTACAGAGGGTCACTCCACCAGAAAGAAGGCCATCACCACATGTGTTTCCTGGAGTTTGGACTTTCCAGCTTCCAGAACTCTTCAGTCTTTCAAATGCAGTCTTATAGGAATAGCAGAATCTGGGTGAAGTTGCTGAATTTTTTCCCTACATCTGATAGATATGCATAATTGTCCTGGCAACGCTGAGAGGAAATAAATTTTATAGAATGTTTGTTGGGTACCTAAGCTCTTTGTTTAGTATCTGGGAGGCTGATTTTTAGTCAAAGAGATCAGATTTACTCTTGGGACTCTTGGTACAGTGCTTGTTCTACTACATGACTCCTTATAGATTCACTAATCTACTTAATTAGGGAGACCCTTAGACAACCATCTAGCAAACTGCCTGAGCTCAGGCACAAAGGGTAATGTAACCATCATGGAAAGATCCAAAAAATAAAGAAAAGCCAACTGCATTCCATTGATTAAAATTAAATGATCTTTTTTGAGAAATATAATTGCACTATTTGTTTTGAAATTTTTTCAACAGACTACAGTTGATGTCGATGAGAAGAAACCCAACTACTTAAGCAAAAGTTATGGCATAATAAGTAGTCAACCTAGGAACACGGAAGTCATTTGGAGTTAGAAAGCACATGGTCATAGGAATCCAAAACAATATAAAGAGACTCAAACAGGTGTTGTGTTCCAGGGAAGTCCATTGGAAAAAGGGCAGGGCCATCAGGGCTAGTTCTTGTTTATCACATGTGTATGCAGTCACTTAACATGATGCCTTGTACATCGTAGGAATTCAGTGCATATTAAGTGTATAAATATTCTATCCCTGATGCCTTATTCAATACAAGATCATTCAATCTGCTTTTATTTGTGAATGAGTGAGTGAATAAATAAAAGACAATTTTTGGATGTCTCTGTGACTTCCTAATAAGTAAAATGAGAAAACTTTATTGAGCAATAAATTATTCATTAGGAAGAGTTTTATTTGCACTATTTTAATGACTATGAACTTTTGTTTGACATTAATTTGATTGTTGACTCTTTATAATCAACCAGCTATTTATCAGAGTGTTCAGTGTACTCTGATCTTTAAGTAGCACAACGTTATGATGTGTTGGTTCAACCAATAAAAGACTGATAAATATCAGATGTTCATCTTCATATAGACCTATAGACAAAATTCAATTTAGACATAGAAAGATAAGAAAATCACAAGAAATCAAAAGGCAGATTATGAAAAATAAAGATAGGTTATTGTCTAGATATACTACAGGAAACTGAAGATTTAAATGCATTTAATCTGAATTTATAACCAGCTTTCAAAGGAGAAAGCAAAAAGAAACAAACAAAAAAACACATTCCTTAAAGGACATACATAATAAAATTTACTTACTCCCACTTAGTTAAAATAAATGTTTAAATTTGTTTCCATATTATGATAATATAGAAACTAATCAAATCAAGATACAGTAATGATAGGAACAAAGTTTTCCCATGGAAAATATAAAATAGCATTTCTTTCATCAAAGTACATGACATAAGTTCAAAATACCAAATGATTTGTCATTAGAATAATTAGGTTTAGAGCTTTCACTGAAAGATTTTAGGATCAGAAAAGTGTGCTGTTATAGGGAAGTTTCTATCATATAACCTGGCACACTGAGTGAACTTAAAATATATAATAATCTCATTTCTTCCTTTAAATTGACCAAATTCCATCCTTGTAAAGGCTCAGTCATCTCCCCACACTATCATCTAACATCAATTCAATAAGAACTCCTTTCTGCCTTAGTTTCAGTAAACTCTGCAATTTCACCTTCTATATCTTAATTAATTAGAAAAGAAGAAACATGTTGCATTTGGGCAATATTTTCCAAAAGTTCTCTAAAAACATGGCTCTATGAACAAGTACATTTGAAAATTTCTATATCCTCTTTCTTGCAGATTCATAATAAACATTATAATAATAAGGGGTTAGAAGTTCTGCAGTAAAGTGTATTTATCCATCAACAAATATTTATTGAGATCCTACTACATATGAGTGCAATAAAAAGACTAACGACATACCGCTCTTTGACATTTGACTGCTTACAGCTTTTAAGCCTCATCCGTCCCTCCTCCCCTATGGCCCACATCTGGACTGATAAAAAGCCCAGCTGCTTCTTCCTTTGATGCTGGTGGGAGATTCAAACCCCACACAAGTCCCTGTGTATGAGTGGGAACCCTTACCTCAGACTCAGTCCCTAATCACCATAAAAACTCCTACCTGGTCTCCTTTACTCGTCTCTCAAAGCCACTTCAGACCTACCTGAGATGCCTCCTCTGCTTCCCTGCACAGCCTCCATTAGTAAGAAATGAACCTTTTCCTACTCTCTTAGTGTTTTTGTAGCTATCAGTCCTGACACTGGAACCAGATTTGGGCTGAGGAATCCATCCCATTTTTTTTAGATGGCTATACCACCACCACAAATTGATATTGGCTAAAGATGAAACAATGGGTCAAACAGAAATCTCTTTGTAAAACATAACTTATTTTAACAAAAGGCCTATTAGACATGTTAGCATAATAAATTTTCAGGATGTATTGTAAGTCAAGGTCCACCCAGGGAATCAGAACCTAAGCTAGGATGTTGAGTAGAGAATAATTGATATGGGGGTTGCGTCAGCCTGGGCCCTCCAAGAAACAGATGCCAATGTGGGATTTTTGCTGCAAGAGATTGATTGGGGAAAATGTCTGTGAAGGAAAAAGGAGAAGGAACAGGAGTAGGTGGAGAGAGCATGATGCATGTCTTCAACCATAAGAGGAGAGAAGGAAGGAAGGAAGAAAGGAGGAATGGGTATGAAAAATATCAGATCAAGCTTAGTTCTGGAAAAGCCTGAGACAGGCCAATGGAGAGCTCCAAGAGCAGAGACTGTTCATTAGAGGAATCCTGCCTGGTACAGAAATGGCCTGATGCTAATAACTCCATAGTTCTTAGTTGCTGGTTGAGAGCAGGTTGAGATAAGTGTGGCCTTGGCATGAAAGGCATCATGTATCCAAATACACAGCAGCCAGCACCTGTCAGTTAATTATGTTCTCCACAGAAGGTTCTCTTGAAGAGCAATCCCATGCCCATGCAACAGGATGTTGGTTGAGCTGAAAGACAGACACAGGGTTTTCATTTCTATGTTTCCTACTGAATTTCATTTTGGAAGGGTCTGAAACCACAACAGATTCTGCCTGGAGTAAGCTGGTACTGGAGCAGGAGAGACTGCTTGACAAAACCTGGGCTCACAGCAGAGACTCAGACACCCTCAGAGACACCCGCCAAAAGCAACGAGAGAGGGGACTCCTCCCTTTCTTCCTCCTTCCTATCTCCCTCCAATGCCTCTTATTGTCCCAACGTAAGTGGAAACGACTTGGCAAGAGACCCGGAGAAATTAGTTTGCCGGGGTGAGCCTTCTGCAATTCAGAGCCTTCTACATAGCAGAGCAGAAGTGCCAGGAATAGATCTGGGAGGAAACCAGCCCAGGACCGGCACAGCAAGTCATGGGTTTAGAAAATCCTGGATTTATGCCCATATTAGTACATTAACCATCAAAATAGTCAAGGGCCTACAAATTATTTAGGCCCTAGTAGTAGTTTGACAGTTTGGAGAGCACAGATCAAGTGTGGTTTCACAACTGGTTGATTTAGACATGAATTCAACATCTATATCAAGGATAATGTTGAGAATAGATTAGGACTGAGGATTGCATTTCTTGAATAGATTGAACAAAAATTTTGTCAAAAGGTAGGAACCATTTTCAAAAACTTCAATAACATAAGTCCCTTTCATTTAGAATTCACATTCCATAATTATTTTTGAATATTTAGAAATGACTTATTTCTTCACAATATAGTTAGTCTAGCACAGGTAGTACTGGTTCCTTGTGCTCACATAAAGAAAATCCTCATACAGCCAGTATGAATCTGACCCCCACATCATGGGCACAAGGAGTGACAGTCAGCTTTGTATCATATGAATATTCATAACCAATTAAAAAAAAAAGAAAATCCTCAAAGACATTTTAAGTCATGAGGCTTTATCAAACCACTTGCTTATCATATCCTTACTCCTCCCAAATTAAATAAGTACCACACACAAAAGACTTGAAATCTGGCCCAAATATAAGTAATTTATTTTTCTCCTCTCCTCAGTTCCTATTCTTATTCTAGCCACGCTCAGAATATTTGCACAGGAGATAGAGAAACAGTGCAGACATCTGTCTAGAGCTAGCTTACTATTCAGCTGTTATGCCAGTACCCGCCCTCCTCAAAATGAAAGAAGCCAAGAGATAGTGAAGTAGGAGGGACAGATGCCCAGCACGCCAGCTTTGTGAGGTGCTAAAAATACCATGCGGGAAATGATGAAGCAGAGGATAAAAGACTATCCAGGTGTTGGCGCTTTGGGGATGCTCAGAGCAGCCCTGGTGTTAATGTCCACTACCCCCGTCACAAAGCTGTAATTGAGTGCCTTGGACAAGATTACAGGTTTGTCTCTTCTGGAAAAGGCACAGTGTCCTCCCCCTGTGTGTGCACTCTTTCAATTTCACCATTGGACGACCAAGACCTGAGATGATGGGGTGATGTTTTAAAATGTCCCTTTGCAAAGGTCCATTGTTAAACACTGGCTTGGAAATAAAATTGGGAACAAGATAATTTGCTATGCCTGTTCAGCTTAAAGCAGGCAAAGTTATTTTATGTAGTGAGAACACTGTATCCTGATCTCTGGTGATATGCTATTTAACTATCAGTCACCAACTTCTTTGATGGTTGAGCCTGAGTGAAAGGAACTTTGATGGGGAGAGAGATGCAGTTTTAATAGGGATATTATAGTGTCACTGCCAATCTGCTTGTAGCCAATAGGCATCAAAGTAGAGAGACTGATAAATGGTTCTTTATTTATATATATATAAAAGAACCTTAAAAGTAACCTGAGATAAGGTTAAAGACAATAAAAGTGTTACTTCAAATGCTTCAGCAGTTATTTCTAGAAATGGGAACTGGGAAAAACACAAGAGCACATAGAGCAAACACATTGATGGAAGACTTGAGTCCTAGGACCTACTCTGAATCTCTTTGGGACATTCACTAAAATGAAGTTCAATAAAGCTTAAAAGCAAACCACTCAAATCCCCAGACAGGAAAAAAGAAATGTTTGGTATGGAAACTTCACTGGCTGTGACCTTCTGTTAAGATCACTGAAAGCATACACACCACTGCAGAAAAGAAATGATAGACGGCAAATGGCAGGCGAGTCCCAGAGGACTAAACGATGTTGTAATGTCATGTAGTTTGTAAAGGCATGGATATTTGTCACTACAGCCTGCATGAAGGACACACACTCTGCAAACTTTTATTAATGTGCACTATTACTTTGGTGTGTGTGACTGTTCCCCCACATCCATTATGTAAAATAGCCTGGCATTTGGCACATTGCTTAATAAGGGCTGCAGTCAACTATGCAAATACTTAATTATTATGGCACACACCTACACATTATAGCTTCCTTTATGAATTTTCCCCTGTGTTACAATTACTTAAACTTAACCCTTTCCCCATCCACTGTGGAAAATCCTGGTCTGGTAATATCCAGAAGCTATGCATGTACTTATAAGAATATAGGAGCCACCTGGCTAAACTGAGGAACCCATCATGATTTTCCAAAATGAGCAATGGAAAGAGTAGCCATAAATTATTTATTGAGTATGTTTTATCAGAGTCTATACACTAAAGCTACGCTTAATCATAAGTGAATATTTTTTTTAAAAAAATCCGATCACAATTTTTAATACTGATATCTATTTCTTTGAAAGCAAATAAAAATTTGATAATAAACATTCTTTAATACTGCAAAATTGTAAGTAATGAGGACAGTGAAGACACATTTTAAATATATATGTTTATGTTACAAAGAGCATTTTGATAACTGTACTGACCAATAGCTAATATATTGTTTTCTTAAAGAATAATGTTGAAGTTAATGTGAAACAGCTAAACATAGAAAATATCTTAAAATATTATGTTAGTTTAATTAGAAATGTTTTATTATCTATCAGTTTATTTAATTAAATTTTACCTGACCGTGTCACAATATATGATATAGAGTGATTTATAAAGTAGACATTATAAGATATTTTCTTTTTTATCTAAAATGAATTAAAAGGAATAAGGAGGAAAATAACTAAAAAAAGTGAGATAAATCTAGGGGTGAGATTAGGGCACATAATTTCCTGCGAGAAAGTAGGTCATGTCTTTTACTCTCAGCCTTTCAGAAGCTAACCCAAAATGGGAAATCTAATCATTTATCTGATTCTCAATGTCCATAAAACAGTTTGTCGATAATAAGTGTTCTTGATTCTAATAGTTGAAGGGAAAGGTCTCTATGTTTCTTTACAACAACATAACTTTCTTTAGTGAACAACATACTCATCACCATACGTAAAGCAGTAAAAGTCAGCAATGAGTTGTTTAGTGATATTTCTGTGTTGCCTCTTATTGCGGCCCTATTATACAACCTAAATTAAAATTTAATGAAAGTTATTCCATGATGCTCCAAAATCATGCAGTCTCTGTACTAAGGGCTTTGATGTTCTGATTCAATCCAGAAAAGGTATTTTAGACTCTCTATTATGCCTTTTATATTAAATTCACAATTTTTTTTTTTAACTTTACCTGCTTTTGACATTCATGGTTGATATCTGAAAGTTCAAGTCAATAAAAAGTACCTGACTATTCTTCAATTCTGGGGTGGCAGTACTCTGAACTTTCCAGATAAAAATTTAGTGTCTAATATAGAAGATGAATATGCAAGGCCCATTAACACATCTCTACAAGTACACTGTATTTAAAATTCCTCATTCTGTCACTATATAAAGTTTTCATTTTTAAAAGATTTCAGATATCATCAATCAGATGTGACCATGCAGAATATAATGTACGATTCTTTCTACCAAAGCCACTCAGTGGAAGTATATTAGGACTCCTAAGGCATTCCACTGATAATAATCTCATAAGCAATTTTTAATTCATATAAACTCTACAGCACCATTTTCACAATTTTGGTATAATACAGAATAGCCTGATGATCTTGTTATCAATAAATATGCCTAAACTACTCATGACTATTCCCAGGACCTTCTGAATTGGTATCTCTAGGAGCCTAACCCCTGTACATTTAACAAATCTGGTGATCCTGATGTACAATAAAGTTTGAGAAACATTTATCTAGAATGGAATTTTCGACTGAAAATTTCCCATTGAGATAGGAGGTGTTCAGTGTCCCTGGGCTCAGGTTACCCACCTCTGAGTTTTGAGCCATTTCCCAAAGTCTCAGGCTTCTCCTCTAGGCACCCCCCTACAGAAAAGTTACTCTCACTTGTTAGACCTATTTTTGGCACTTATATGGGGAAACTGAGAACACAGGGGGTCTCAAACTTAAGCAAATCCAGCTGGGCATGCTCAGTAGAGAAGGGTTCTATAATGCTGGTAACTGAGCATGCTTAGTAATGTTTATCCCTTGAATGACCTTCCACTAGAGGTGCTAAAGAGCACAGAATATCCTTGAATATGTTCAATACATGTGATAGGAATTGACCGATAAACATGCTCCAAAAAGAGACCAACTGAGCATGTACAGTAATATGTTACATAACAGGGAACCACCCCCTTAACTGAATATCCATTAGATAGCATGAATCTATATTAGATAGCAAAACAATAAAAGTTGAACCCTGGCAGAAGGCAGGGTCGTGCTCACTTTCCTGGGGCCGACCTGCAATTCGCTGGCTGAGAAGTATATGCTTTACTTTTGTGTTAAGCTTACTTTTAGCAGGTGGCTGCTCACTCTCTTGAGCCAGCCTTGCCTTCATTCTGTACTAAACTTTAAGTGTGTATTTCTGACTTTTGTATTAAACTTGGTGTAAGACTTGCTCAGTCTCTGGAGCTAGGCCTTACTCTCTCTGTGAAATCTGTGTCTCTTATTCATTTTATTAAACCTGTTCTCATTTTCTACTATGACTCTGCTCTTGAATTCTTTCCTGTGGTAGTGTCAAGAACCTGGTAAGAGAATGGGGTGGGTTGAGGCCAGCTATCAGGCCTCCCAGACCTCTCTCACATCACCACGAAGTTCAAAAATTTAGACATATATTAATTTTTTCAGTATTTTTTTCATAATACAACTGTGTTTATTATTTTTGAGATAGTTGTTAAAAATTATGAGGCCCTTTCTCAGACATTTAAGCTAAGTATATGGCTTGGAGCTATAGTATCTGTATCTTTTTTTCTTTTTTCAGGTAATTCTTATGCATACTGATACTAAAGTACCATTTCTATAGTAGATAGTACCAACCAAGAGATTTAGAGGGAAAAAAGTGAAGTATTATGTGGACAGAACTACAATTACACTTATTTCTAAGAATTATCGAGGTCTAATTACAGTTGCTCATGCACTCAGAACACTTATTTTCTGTTCATAAATTTTTAAAAATAAAAAACAAGACTATTTTCCAAATTTTACAGTAATAGTATTGATGACCAGGTACATTTATGTATTATTGATCAGACATAACTCTTATTAACCCTCTAAACATCCTAAGTTGGAAAAACTATGTTAACAATGGAGGATATATCAAAGAGTTGAAGAAAGTTCTAGAATTGTGAGAATAAGATATATGTCCTTTTAGTCATGGCTCTACCACTAACTAGCTTTGTGATCTCAAACAATTTATTTAACATCTCAGAAACTCAATTTCCCCACCAATGAAATGGCTATAATAAAGACATCAGTGTGAAGATTAAAAGATACCTTGTACAGTCTCAATAAATATTACTTCCTTTCATCCCTGCTTCCAATCTAATGATTGAATTTAGAAAGTGTATTCCACAGAATCCCTTACACCATCTTAGTCCCTATCTCTGCATTCTTCAATGCTATTCAGGATGAAAGATAAACTACCAGGTACTCTTTTTTAGCATGGAAAAACTTCAGGGTAGTAGAAAGAATGGGATCTTTGGAGTTTGATCCAAGTTCAAAGTTTGGCTCTTCTATTTGATCTGCTTGACTTTGAACCAATATCAGCTTCAGTTTCTAATCTACTTCTTGGAATTCCATGGGAAATAAATTAGATATCATGGTAAATGCCTCAAATATAGTAGGAACACAACAAATGATAGTATTCTGTATCTGGTGGAGAGACCCTGCATTGCCACCTTTAGGCAGGAAATCAGCACCTGCCATTAGAGAATTCAGCCAAAACTATTACTGAAAATCATCAAATTTTAAAACTTTATTTGACATAATATTTTTAAAATTCCTTTTCTATGGCATTGTTTTCCATTAGATAAAACACATTTATGAACTTGTGAGCATTATTAGATCTTTTAAGGATGAAAGGAGTACCCAAAGTAATTAGCAATTACTATTTCACAACAAATCATTGTTGTCTGCTGACTAAAGTATTGCACTGGGATTCAGTAGACATGAATTTTATTCATACTTCTGATATTCTCTAGTTTTATGACATTGGAAAGTCACTTGACCTTTCTATGACAGAGAGAACTTATAATTAGCTTTAATTGATACATAAGCTTTCTTCGGCAGCAGCTAGGTAACTAGAATTGTTTCCCCTCAGAATATAAAATCCTAAACATTTCCTATAAAATATTTCTTGTGGAGTGGATTTTGGATTTTTAGTGACTGTACTTTCACTGATGAAAAGATTAACCTATACATATTTTTGAATGCCTTAATATTTGATTTTATATTATATATTCAAGCATGACAATTAAAATAAACTTTGTATATGGAAGCGGTATATATTAAAACTCTCTCCTACAAATAAGCAAGGAGAATAACGTACCCCTGCAAAAAAATCGACAGAGCAATTGAGTAGTCAGTACGAAAAAGAACATAAACATGAAAAATACTCGATCTCATTATAAGCAAAAAATTCATACTAAAGCAACAGTGAGTCTCAATAATTTGCCTGCTAGATTTTTAAATAGTTTAAATGAAAATCTCTACTATATTTCTGGGACAAATTGGGCAATAAATATCAAAAGTCATTAAAATATCCATATTCTTAAACTAAGCATTTTTACTTTTAGAAATTTAAAATTAAATATAGTCAGATATGCAAAAAAATTTCTGTCTGAGAATATTCATAGCGCCATTATCTATAAATCTGAAATATGTTAAACAAATAAATGTCCAACAAAAGAGTAATGGTTAAATAAAACATGGTTTATCTAAGCAAAAAATATATTATGAAGTAATCAGAATTGAGATTTTTCCAAGATTACTGGCAGGATTGATAAAAACAACTACTGTTATGAATTGAATTTGCCACCCCTCCCCCCAAAAAATACACTGGAATTTTAACCTCGAATACTTCAGAATGTGACCTTATTTGGAGATAGGGTTTTTCTAGAGCTGATTGAGTTAAAATGAGCTTATTGGGGTAGGGCCTAATCTATATCACTGGTGTCCTTGTAAATAGCAGAAATTTGGACATAGATGTGCACACAGTGAGAATGCCATGTGAACATGAAGGCAGAGATGGGGGGGGTCATGCATCTACAAGCCAAGCAATGCTAAAGATTATCAGAAAACCACCAGAAGACAGGGCAGAGGTATGGTAGAGATTCTTCTTCACAGTCCTTACAGCTCTCAGTAGGCATCAACCCTCCCAACACCTTGATCTCAGACTTCCAGCCTCCAAAACTTAGAGACAATAAATTTCTGTTTTTTAATTCATTGGTTTCTGGTACTTTGTTACAGCAACCCTAGGAAATTAATACAACCACTACATAATATTTAGTGGAAAATCCAGACAAAAATAGATATAGCATTACAGAAATTTTGAAAAATTATGCTCCCAGAGAAAGTGACAATAATATAACACTTAAAATCATGGGATCATCTCTAGATTGTAGGATTATAGATCTTTTTAACTTGGTAATATATCTGGTACTTTCATAAACACATAATATTTTCTAATATAAAAATGTGGTTATTTTCATAACTTCTACAATTTACCACCCTGTTTATTATCTAAGATAGGATTTTGCTAATATTTCATGGGTGGTGGTCAAATTATGGAATGCTGCAGAGAAATGTGCTTTCCTCTGCCTTGGAACTAAGCTACATGAAGGTGGATGACACAGTTTCACTATGGAAAGAATTATCCCCTGCAAGCTTTTCTTCACCCACACTGAAAAGAACAGATTGTATTGAAGCTAATATGTAGTATTGTCCTAGGTCGTTTTTACTACTGGAATCTCACTCTTCATAAAATCTTCATTTTAGTAATTTCTTTATTTGAGAATTAAATTGCTGACCTTCATTTTTTCCTGAAGATTCATAGCACCTACAAAATCCTCTATCAGTGGTCCTCAAATTCTTTGTGGTGAAGGATTATTTTCTAGCCATCCTTGCAGGCAATAACTTCTGTAATCTACAATAGAATAAAAAATACTGGACACATAAAATAAAACAATACAGGGCATAAAAAGCTGAACACATTTTTAATTGACGATTAATACTTCTGTAATATATGTTAAAATAAGTGAAATTAAAAATTAAAGACACAAAAAATGCATATTATTAGCTTTAACAGACATAAAATTACTCTGCAAATTGCTATACAAATTTCTAAACTTTTCTATACTATGTTTACAACATGACCCATACTTTATGGGCCAGCACCTGTCCACAAATCACATGAGCTCTTGCTTCCAAGCTCTACTACTCTACACATCCAGTGTTCTTACTTTTACTTTTTATCCAATGTTATAAAGTCATGTTTTATAAACAAAACAATAATCAGCTTTATTTATTTATATTGATTAACCACTTTGCATATTCATTCCTTGCCTGTTTTTTCTTATTTCACAGACTAAGAACATAGCTATCATTTTTTGTTGTTGTTTATACATATTTATGGAGTGCAGAGTTGACTACGAGTACTTGAACACAGTATGTGATAATCAAATCAATATTATTAGCATGTTCATCATTATAATCAGAATTACTATTTGTGTCCCTTACCCAATTACTGTCTTTCCTCCCCTCACTCCCCCTTTCCCACCTCTAGTAACTATAGGTCTGTTTTCTCCTTCTGAAAGTTCAACGTTTTATTATGGACTTTCTTTCTTACTTTCTTAGCTCCCACTTAAGAGTGAGGAGATGTGATATTTCTCTTTCAGTGCCTGGCTTATTTCACTTAACATAATTTTCTCCAAGCTCATTCATGTTGCTGCGAATGGCAGGATTTCATTATTTTTATGGCAAGAACATAGCTATTGTTGAACAGTTAACTTAATGTTAACATCTAGCTGTTCTAATATGAATAATAATTTAGAATTTTGGACATTTACCCTTTAAAATCATGTTTACAATTTTTTTTAACTCTAGATGCAATCAACAGAGCCAAACAACTAGTGAGAGTGATTATAAAAGTAGTGGCTACGTGCACTGCAAGGGTTTTGCTATCAAAAGTTGGCCTCAGATTCAAGTTTCCAATATGTTTTCTGCTTGAATCTGAGCAAGATACTAGGCATTATTGAGTCTTGTTTTCTTCATTTATAAAAAAGAGGAAAATAACACCTATATCAGTGGGTTAGGAAAAGAAAACTATACGTGTGTGTGTGTGTGTGTGTGTGTGTGTGTGTGTGTGTGTGTTTGTGTGTGATGAAAGGCTCAGAGGCCTTTGAAATAACAGGTCCTGTATTAGAGGATAGCTGAGTGGTTCTGGTGTCTACCTAACCTGGAAGACTTTGGTTCATTTGAGATGATAAACAGCTTCTTGAGGCCCATTTTGGGCACCTTCTTGAAGCCCACAGACTTTATCACCAACTTCTTCTTGGCAACTTTCCCTATTCAGAGACCCTGTCTGTTTTACTAAGTACCATTTTACTGTCTCCCTAATATTAATAATTAATCCTCCTTTACTTGCCATAGATTCCCAAATGTAACATTTACTCTTTGTACAAATTTTATATTATACTGCTTAATATTTTCTACTATTACCTTGGTTTTCTGACATCCAGCAATATAATCTCTATGCTTTCTGGATTAAATCTTCCATAAGTAATCATATTTCTGACAAGGAATATGGTTTTAAAATGAATGCTCTTTTCTTCAAATTATAACTTTCTATAGTTGATAAGTTTTTATTATATATCTTATTGAATATTATGAAGTTTATCTTCTTCCTTTTTTACATTTCATTTCCTAGTGTTTAATTCTCCTTTTGGGAGCAAGCATTATACACTAGAAAACCAGGCAATTTGACATCCCAATTTCTTCAAATGGGAATAAAATACCTGTTGCAAATGATTATTTTAAGTTAAAATAAAATCACAGAACAAAGAAACATAAGAGTTGTTGGCATGCAGAGGCTAAATAATAAAATGAAATTTTCAACATTCTTCATATATTCACATGAGCTCTTTTTCTATATGATCTTTTGCATTTAATCCTAAATTTTTTCATCTTAGCATTTCCTAATCACTCAGATACATTGAAATTCTTACACATCATAAGATGTTAGGCTCAGTTTATAAAAGACTGTACTTTATAATTGCAAGTGGTGTTCAATTTTATTCTGAAGATACCTTTTGTAAGTTAACAGTTGATGTTGATTTATTTTTTAATAACTATAACAATGTACTTTCCAGGATTATGTGATTTACTTAATAAACCAGTCATTGGTGAAATTGTACAATATTTTGCCAACAAATTTGTTGCAGACCCTTTCCACCAATTTAAGTGCCCTCACATAATCCCATATCTGCCTCACTGATATAAACTACCAAGTTCACCACCTCAAGTTTCTGCATCTGTCAAAAGGCCTCTCAGGGCTGTTGTTTGGGGCCCTGATTTCATTTCTCTGTCTAAGTGATAATAAAGATACTTTAAGAGGTAATGGCATTACTGACAATCTCAAAAACTAAAAAACTACTGTTTTTCACATCAAATATTGCAGGTAATGTCCTATACAAATATTTCTTTAAAAAGATGTCCATAATTAATCATATGAAAAAATAGTTTAAGAAGTATTTGAACTACATGATTCTTTATGTAGAGAGAGCTCTTTAAATTGATTGAGACTTCAAAACTGCCGTATGCTTGTCAGATGAACATACTTTATCAGCAAACCTTACTGAAATAGGCTTACCAGTAAAAGGGCATAAGGTAGAAGAGGAGAATATGATAAATTTCATACAAATTGAGCCTCACATGTAGATACTCGTACTTCACTAGAGACTGTAAAGTATGTTGAAAATACAAAGTCCAGGGTAAATTATAAGAATTTTTATCAGGTATCAGCCACTAACAGAAGCAAAATAACATGTTTGATGGAGGAAAGACTTAATATGACCTGGCCAAGCTTTGATTTCTACTAACATCTCACCTCCGTGTGAAGATAGGGAATTAGAAACCCGGGCCAGAGCACTTCATCAGAAGGTCTCTCCCAATCTGCAGTCTTGCCTCCTGCCACCTTGCATTCTCTATGGTCACCACCTTTAGAACACTGGCACAAGTGCGCATTACTTTGGTTTCCAGTTCTATTAAAATAATGTTTTGACCTCTTTTCTCCAAAAAAGAACTCATGGCAACATTCAAGTATGCATGGTGTTTTTAGCAAGTAATACTGGAAAATGTTTAGACTGAAAACAAAATAAAACCTTAGTGACTCTCCCCAATTGTTTGACCAGATCACACTTAAGTATTTCTACTTTTAAAATAAATAATTCTGCTATTGTTGGTACTGACATGAAAGTCTTCTCTATCTTTAGTTAGAAAACATTTGTTATAATTATTTAATTATATTTCTTTAATTATAGAAAAAGGCGTACTATTCCCCCTCATTTGTAGTTATTTCTGTCATTTGGGATTCTAGAGGTGGGGGTAGTCTGGGACTTATATTGATGAGAAAATGACAAAAATGTCGATACATTCTGATTTCCCTATTATAGGCACATAGCATAGAAGCAGAACGGTGACCTGTGGGCCATATACACTTTCAATTTATAATCAGTTCAGCCATGAGTATTAGTAAAAATCATTTTTAAATGGTCATAATACTGAACTGTGCACCCTAAGTCACTGTCCTAAAAACACAAAGAACATCTTTAAACTTTATATCCCTTCCCTATAGATTTCTCAGAACTACAGAAATGGGCAGAAATACTAGCAATTGCTTGATCACCTACATAGGGTCAGCACTTTCTTTCCTCCAGAGTCCAAAGTTGGTAAAATCATTATTATTTCAAATAATCTTATATAATAGTTATTTTATTCCCAACTGAGGCAATGAGCTTCCTACTCTTTCATGCAGTTTCCCAACACAGTAACTAAGTAACACTAAGAAAGGAAATGTAAAAAAGGAGAGAAGATAGATTCCTTGATAAATCAATGTGTAGTAGAGGTAACTGGATAAAGACACCAATCTCATATTTCAAAATTTTATGTGAAAGCTCATCTCTTTTTTTAATTGAATAAGTACATCTTAGAGCAGCTGCTATTAAACTTGGATCTATGAATTCTGAAAGGGTTTAATGAGATTCATGAATTCCTTGAAGAAGGCAGGGTTGTGTATACATATTTTTTTTTTTATAAAGGAATCTCTCCCCCTTTACAGGGTTCTTTTACAAACATATTCTAATAGCCATCTCTTAACACAAAAGTCTCCTTTATCATACCTCACCTTCCACTTTACCTAATTCTCCAGCTTTTCTTCATGGTCCAGCTGCTGGAACACATTTTGCAAACACACAGTCTCTGCTTCCTCACCTTTCATTTTGTCATTCTCTCACAAACACCTGTCTTCCTTCTCCATGACGCTGCAAAAATGTCCTCTGGGGAAAAGTAACAATGGCCTCAGTGCTGTCATATTCACTGCCAGTTTTGAATCTTTTTTGGGGACCGTTCAGTCATTCAAAACAGATAGCACTTTCTGAGATGCCTTCTCTTCTTGCCTTCCATAATGTTGGATACCCTCAGACCCTCAGTGTCTTTCACCTTCTCTGGCTGTCTCTTTTCAGTCTCTTTTATTTCTCATTTCACTTTCTATTTTTTTTTTTAATTTTATTTTGTCGATATACATTGTAGCTGATTATTGCTCCCCATCACCAAGACCTCCCTCCCTTCTCCCTCCCCCCCTTCCCCCCAACAATGTCCTTTTTGTTTGCTTGTTGTATCAACTTCAAATAATTGTGGTTGTTATATCTTCTTCTCCCCCCCCCCCCGGTTTTTTTTTTTTTTTGGTGTGTGTGTGTGTGTGTGTGTGTGTGTGTGTGAGAGAGAGAGAGAGAGAGAGTGTGTGTGTGTGTGTGTGTGTGTGTGTGTGTGAATTTATATATTAATTTTTAGCTCCCACCAATAAGTGAGAAAATGTGGTATTTCTCTTTCTGTGCCTGACTTGTTTCACTTAATATAATTCTCTCAAGGTCCATCCATGTTGTTGCAAATGGCAGTACTTCATTCGTTTTTATAGCTGAGTAGTATTCCATTGTGTAGATGTACCACATTTTCCGTATCCACTCATCTGATGATGGGCATTTGGGCTGGTTCCAACTCTTGGCTATTGTAAAGAGTGCTGCGATAAACACTGGGTTTCACTTTCTAATTTCTGACTCTTGGACTGCCTCAGCCTTGGCCTGTTCTCTTTCTCCCTATCTCTCCACGGGGGATCTCATCCTTTTCCAGGGCTTTACAAACCAGCTTTATGTTAATAATTCCCAAATCTGTGTAGATCTCAAACATCTCATCTGGGTTGCAGACTTGCTATCTACCTGCCTACTTGTAGTCCACCTGGGAGTGTGCCAGACTGCACAGTTATACCTGCCTTCTTTTTGCCCCTCTAATATTCTAAGCTATTCAAATCCAGAGACTTTTAAGTAGTGCCTAGGAAAGATTTTAGAAAGATATACAATTGTTTCTAGATTTAATCACAATGGTTCATCTCACAACCCCTATGGATGGGAGAGGAAGGCTTCCTTCCTGATGTGTCCTATAAGAAAGAAAATGAAGTATGCATGTTTGTGCAGGCGTGCGTGTGCATGTGTGTGTTTTATATAGGATGTGTGTGTGATATATATCAGGATATTTACTAGCTTTGGCTTCTGATAAAGCAGGAGTTGTTGGCTTTCAACATCACAGCCAGTCAGAAGCACAGCAGCCCACTGAAGTGAGAAGGCTGCCGGAGAAGCTGGCCGATGAATTCATTGTTTTTCCCTGGACTGTGAGTACTCTTCTTTTCCGAGTTGGCTTTTTATTAACTGACCAGTGTATCAAATCATTAGTTCTTCTCACTCAGACTTGGTGAACCAGCCAGAGAAAAAGAAACAATTTTTTGCCAAAGGGAAACTGTTGGTACTGATCTTGGAAAACATTTGTTTAGAGGTGGCCTTGCCTGCTTTTTAATATTGTCTTTTGCTCTGATTTGCTCAGGACTCAGACACTGGCAGTTTAATTTTAAAGTTTTAGTTTTAGTTTTTAATTTATCTTTATTTTTTTATTGGTTATGAATATTCATGTGACACAAAGCTGATTGTCACCCCTCGTGTCCATGATGTGAGGGCCAGATTCATACTGGCAGCATACTCATTACCATAATTGCATTTGTACCCCTTGTCCCCCTCCCAATTACCCCCAAACTCCCTCTCCCTCCCCCTTTCACGCCCACTCCATTTTGTATCCCAAGGAATGTTCTCTCCCTCTGCAAGTCCAACGCACCACTGTGGTCTTTCTTTCCTTCCTTCTTTCTCTCTTAGCTCCCACTTATGAGTGAGCACATGTGGTATTTATCCCTCTGTGCTTTGCTTATTTCACTCAATATAAGTTTCTCCAGGCTCATCCATGTTGTTGCAAATGGGAGAATTTCGTTCTTTTTTATGGCAGAGTAGAATTCCATGGTATATGTGTGTGTGTGTGTGTGTGTGTGTGTGTGTGTGTGTGTGTGTGTGTGTGTGTATGTATATATATATACACACCACAGTTTCCTCATCCAATCATCCATCGATGGACATTTAGGTTGGTTCCATGTCTTGGCTATTGTAAACAAAGCTGTGATGAACATGGGAGTGCAGGTATCCCTTCAACATGATGATTTCCATCCCTCTGGGTATATACCCAGAAGTGGGATTGCTGGATCATATGGAAGATATATCTGTAGTTGTTTGAGAAACATTCATATTGTTTTCCATAGTGGTTGTACTAATTTACAGTCCCACCAACAGTGTAGGAGTGTTCCCTTCTCTCCACATCCTCACCAGCATTTGTTATTCACCAACTTTTTGATTATAGCCAGTCTAACTGGGGTGAGGTGGCATCTCAATGTAGTTTTAATTTGCATTTCTCTGATGACTAGTGAAATTGAGCATTTTTTCATGTACCTGTTGGCTGTTGGCATGTCTTCCTTTGAAAAATGTCTTTTCAGCTCCTTTGCACATTTGTTAATTGGGTTATTTATTTTATTTTATTTTTTTACTGTATAATTGCTTGAGTTCCTTGTATATTATGGATATTAATCCTTTGTTGGATGTATAGTTAGCAAAAATTTTCTCCCACCCTGTAGGTTGTCATTTCACTCTGTTGATTGTTTCCTTTGCTGTGCAGAAGCTTTCTAGTTTGATATAGTCCCATTTGTTTATTTTTTCTTTTACTGCTTGTGCTTTCGTGCTCATGTTCATAAAATCTGTGCCCAGACCTAATTGCTGAAGTGTTTTACCTATATTTTCCCTTAGTAATGTTAAGATTCAGGTCTTATACTTGTCTTTAAACCATTTTGAGTTGATTTTACTGTGTGGTAAGAGATGCATATCTAGTTTCATTCTTCTGCACATGCATATCCAGGTTTTCCTGCACCACTTGTTGAAGAGGCAGACTTTTCCCCAATGTAGATTTTTTGTTGCCTTTGTCCAATATCACATGGCTATAAGCCTGAGGGGTGATTTCTGGGTTCTCAATTCTACTCCATTGGTCTGAATGTCTGTTTTTATACCAGTGCCACACTGTTTTGGTTACAATAGCTTTGCAGTATAATTTGAAGTTAGGTAGTGTTATGCCTCTGGCTTTTATTTTTTTAATTTTTTTATTTTTATTTTTTTGCTCAGGATTGCTTTGGCTATTTGGGGTCTTTTGTTGTTCATTATGAAGGGTAAGATTGTTTTTTCTATTTCTGTGAAGAATGTCATTGGTATTTTGATGGGGATTGCATTGAATCTGTAGATCACTTTGGGTAGTATAGACATGTTCACAATGTTAATTCTTCCAATCCAAGAGCATGGAATATCTTTCCATCTTTTTGTGTCTTCTTTAATTTCTTTCAGAAGTGCTTTGTAGTTCTCATTGTAGAGGTCTTTCACCTCCTTGGTCAAATTGATCCCTAGGTACTTTTTGTGTGTGTGTGACAATTGTAAATGAGCTTACTTTATTTCTCTTTCTGTTAGTTCATTATTTGAGTATATAAATGCAACTGATTTGGGGGCATTTATTTTGTATCCTGCAATGTATCTGAAGTTATTGACCAGCTCTAGGAGTTTTTTGATAGTCTTTATGTTTTTCTATGTATAGTATCATGTCATCTGCAAATAGGGAAAGTTTGACTTCATCTTTTCCAATCTGGATTCAATTTATTTCTTTCTCTTGCCTGATTGCTGTGGATAGTACCTCCAGTACTATGTTAAATAGAAGTGGTGAGAGTGGGCATCCATGTCTTCTTCCTGTTCTTAAGGGAAAGGCCTTCAGTTTTTCCCCATTCAGAATGATACTGGAAGTGGGCTTGCCATAAATGGCTTTTATTGTGTTATGATATTTTCCTTCAATACCTAATTTGTTGAGAGTCTTTATCATGAAAGGATGTTTAATTTTGTCAAATGCTTTTTCAGCATCTGTTGAGATAATCACATGGTCTTTGTCCTTGAGTTTGTTGAGGTGATGTATCATATTTATTGACTTTTGTATGTTGAGCCATCCTTGCATCCCTGGGATGAACCCCACTTGATCATGGGGTATAATTTTTTGATGTAATGCTATATTCTGATTTCTAATATTTTATTGAGGATTTTTGTATCTAGTTTCATCAAGGATATTGGCCTATAATTTTCCTTTTTTGTTGTGTCTTTATCTGGTTTTGGTATCAGAATTATGTTGGCCTCATAGAATGAGTTTGTTAGAATGGCTTCTGTTTCAATATTTTGGAATAGTTTGAGGAGAGTTGGTATTAATTTCTCCTTAAATGTTTGGTAGAACTCAGCTGTAAAGCCATCTGGACCTGGGCTTTACTTTCTTGGAAGATTACTGATTACTGCTTCAATCTACTATTTATTATTGGTCTGTTCAGGTTTTCTCTCTCTTCTGGGTAGTTTGCATGTATCCAGAAACTTATCCATATCTTCCAGGTTTTCATATTTGTTGTTATATAGTTGTCTATAATAGTCTCTAATGATTCTTCATATTTCTGTGGTATCAGTTGTAATGTTTTGCTTTCCGTTTCTGATTTTTATTATTTGGGTCTTCTCTCTTTCTATTTTTTTTTTTTTTTTTTTTTGTTAACCAGCTAATGGTTTGTCTTTTTTGTTTATCTTCTTGAGAAACCAACTTTTTGTTTTGTTGATCTTTTCTATCTTTTTTTTTTTTTTTTTGGTCTCTATTTCATTTAGTTCTGCTCTGATCTTAAATTATTTCTTTCTGCCTATTACCTTTAGGATTGGATTGTTGCTGTTTTTCAAGTTATTTGAAGGAGAGTGTTAGGTTGTTGATTTGAAGACTTTCCATTCTTTTGATGTAAGCATTTATTGCAATAAATTTGCCTCTTAATACTGCTTTTGCAGTATCCCACCAGTTCTGGCATGATGTACCTTTATTTTCATTAGTTTCAAGAAATTTTTTAATTTCCTGTTTAATTTCATCTTAGACTCATATGTCATTCATGAGTCTATTGTGTAGTTTCCATGTATTTGTATAGTTTTGATGGTTTTGCTTGTTATTGACTTCCAGTTTTAGTCCATTGTGGTCAGAAAAGATACTTGGAATGATTTCAATTTTGTAAATTTGCTGAAACTAGATTTGTGACCTAATATGTTGTCTATCCTGGAGAATGTTCCATGTGCTGATGAGAAGAAAGTATATTTCTTAGTTGTTAGGTCCAGTTGGTCTAAGGTGTAGTTTAAATCTTGTGTCTCTTTGTTGATTTGTTGCCTGCAAGATCTGTCCTATATTGAGAGAGGGGTGTTCAAGTCACCCACTATCAATGTAATAGGGACTATTTCTTTCTTTAGGGCTAAGAGTGTTTGCTTTATATATCTGGCTGCTCCAGTATTTGGTGCATACATGTTTATGATTGTTATGTCTTCTAGCTGGATAGATCCTTTTATCATTATATAGTGGCCTCTTTGTCTATTTTTAAGTTTTTTGGTTTAAAGTCTATTTTATCTGATATAAGAATAGTTACTCATGCATGTTTTTGGTTTCCATTTGCATGGTACATCTTTTCCTCCACTTCACTTTTAGTCTGTGTGTTTCTCTATAGGTGAGATGGGTCTCTTAAGGACAGCATATACTTGGGTTGAGCTTTTTAATCCAATCAGTCAATCTGCACCTTTTGAATGGGGAGTTTAATCCATTCACATTTAGGGTAGTTATTGACAGGTATTGCTTAATTCCTCTCATTTAATCGCTTTTTTGTTTGGACGTTTTAATTATCTTTTGATCATTACTTTCCCTTTTATTTCTCTTCTTCAATATTAGCTGGAAATTGGAGGTGGCATGATTTACCTTCTTACTCTGTCTCACTGGCATTTTTGTTTTAATGGCAGGTTTTGCTCTTTCTTGTGTATCCGTGATGGTAGTCATCATTATTCAGATTCCAGATGCAGGACTCCCTTGAGAATTTCTTGCAGGGCAGGTCGTGTGGTGGAGAAATCCCATAATTTTTGTTTGTCTGGGAAATACACTATTTCTCCCTCATTTCTAAAGGAGAGCCTTGCTGGGTAAAGTATTCTTGGCAGGCAATTTTTTTCATTTAGTGTTTTGAATATATTATTCCACTTTCTTCTGGTCCATAGGGTTTCAGTTGAAAAGTCTGCTGTTAGCCTAATGGGGGTTCCCTTATAGGTGACTTGACCCTTTTCTCTTGCTGCTTTTAGAACGCTCCCTTTTTCTTTAAGCTTTGCAAATTTGGCTATAAAGTGTCTTGGAGAGGATCTTTTTGTATTGAATCTGTTTGGGGACCTTTGAGCTTTCTGGATCTGAAAGTCTGCATCTCTCCCTACACCTGGCAAGTTTTCTGTTATTATTTCCTTGAATGGGTTTTCAATACATTTTCCTTTCTCCTCCCCTTCTGAAATACCCACAATTTGTATGTTAGAGTGCTTGAGGTTATCTGCTATCTCTCTCAGGTTTTCTTCATTATTTTAAATTCTTTTTCCTTTTTTTTTTTTTTTTTTTTGTCTGCCTGGGTTATTTTGGCAAGACCATCTTCAAAATCTGAAATCTCTCTTCTGCTTGCTCCAGTCTGCTGCTCAAACTCTCTGTTGTGTTTTTTATTTCACTGAGTGGATCTTTCATTTCTAGTAATTGTGCTACACTATTTTTAAAGGTATTAATCTCTTTGTAAGTTTCCTCCTTCATATTCTGGATATTTTTTCTTGTTTCCTTATGTTCTCCAATTGAGTCTTCTTTTATTTCTTTGAGCTTTCTTAAGATCATTGCTTGTAATTTCTTTTCACATATTTCAAGAGTTCCCTTTTCTGAGGGGTCTGGAATTTGTGCATTACTGTATACCTTTGGTGATGTCATATCTTCTTGTTTGTTTTGTAGTTCTAGTATTTTTTCAGTGATGTTTGGTCATCTGGTAGAGGTCTTGTTTCTTCTGTTCCATCTGTACTCTGGGGTTGGCTATGAGGCTAAAGATTTCCTCCTCTATTTTCAGGCTCTTCTGATGACTCTTATATCAGTGTAGTCAAGTGAGTGGCAGATTTCCTGTAGAGTGGTCCTGGCTTCTTCTGTGATGGCTAACTGTTCTTGTGGTGTCAGAAGGTGTGGTGGTGTTGATATTACACTATCTTGGCTCCTGTTCCAGCTTTCCATGTCCATAGACTGAGACCCTGGTTCTGTGCAGGTCTCAACTCCCCTTGGCACCTGCTGGGCTATGTGTTTCCCTTCCCACAGAGGCCTTCGACTGAGCCCTGGTGCCAAGTGGGTCTTGGATTACCTCAGCGGCTGCTGGGCTGTGTACTTAATTATCTTATTTATTAATAACTTTTAGGGCCAGCCCAGTGGCTCACTGGAAGAGTGTGGTGCTGGTAGTGCTGAGGCTGCAGGTTTGGATCCTATAAAGGGATGGCTGGTGCACTCACTGGCTGAGCACGGTGCAGACAACACCCTGCCGAGGCTTGTGATCCCCTTACCAGTCGGTAAAAAAAAAAAAAAAAAAACTTGTAGATGATTACTGTAAAGGTGTTCTTAAATATGTTTACACCTATATTGCATACTGTTGTCTCTATGGGAGATTTATATGTGGATGTCTGTCTTGTCTCAGTAGTACTTTCTTAAAGAATTTATTTTTGAAAATTGATTCTGATAACTATGTTTCTCTCTTGGTTATTTATTTGTGTTTCCAGTCTCTAGCCAAGAGTTTAGTACATAGGAATAGTCATCTTATTTTGTGTCCCTATTTCTTATTTTCTTAACTTGATTTTTTTAAATTTTACCTTGCTACATGAGAGTACTTCAAAAAGTTAATGGAAAGATGGAATTAAATGATCATACAAATCTTTCCATTAACTTTTTAATGTACCCTTATATATATGAGTATAAATCATTAAACCAATTTTAGAATAAATTGGGTTAGAAATAAATGTGAATGCATACTTTAAATCTAGAATGTGGTAACAAAATAATGAAATGAAATGAATGATAGTGTGAAGTAAACAGAAAAAAATGATTTCTGTAATCTGGGGATTTTGAGATGTTTTTTGACATATTTGAAGTACCCAGAATCATAACAGTATGGAAAGAAACTTCAAAAAAACAAACAAACAAAAAAATGCATTTACAGAATTAAGTACAGGTATGAGCAAGTTGTGGACAGAAGACAGCAAGCAGTTTGATGGGTTAAAAAAAAAACAGAGTTCAAAATCGGTGGAGAACATCCAAAACAGAGTGGAAACCATGGCACACAGGCCAAGCACCACAACTGGAAATTAGTTAAATTCAGAGAGAGTTAATATGAAGACAACACATCTCTTAAGGACAAATCAAGTTCAGAGCTAATGGTCTCAGATAAAACTACAGTGAGGAAGCAGAGTTCTGCAGTCTTTAGGTCCTCCATAATTTCTTAAGAAGTTAGCTCAGAAAGAAGTTTTCAAGACCTAGGGTCAGAGTTGGTATCCAGAAAAGAGACAGAACATGAGTACAGAGGCAGTGGCATGTCAGGGAGGAAAATCAGTAATTGGAAATGGGCATTAAAATTTGAATGATAAATGGAGTTCAGAAAAAACACAGCAATAAAAATGAATAAAATCTCAACATCTAATAGAGATTTATATGTACTTAGGACAGCATAAATGAGGTGTCTTTCAAGTCTTAGAGCTTGACATGTATACTCTCTGCTGAGCCTCCCAGCAGATTTTTCTGCATGTCATAAGCCCTTGGGTAGGTCCCAGGGGCTTACGCAGACAGAAACCTACATCCCGCAGGAGCTCTAGTAAGCAGAGGCCATGTAGATTCTGAAGGTAGTTTTCAGATCAGGGTAGAGTGGAGTTTAGCATTCAATAATGAGGCCACAACACAGGAATGGCTTTCCTTTTTATTATCTTAGCAAGCAAAGATAATAAAAACAATATTTTTTCTCACTCATTTGTCATAGTCTGCCATAAGTGGCTATATTACTCTGTACAATGTCTGCAGTCTATTGAGATTAACCTTCCTGAAGTGACATTTCTTTCATTTTTTTCCCCATTTCTTTCATTTTAAAGAACATAAAATGATGTTTTATTTTCTATGGGAAAAAACAGTCCTCGAAATATTCTATTTTCAATGGGAAAAAAAATAGTTCTTGAAAAATAGTTCTTGAGCTTGGCTTCTATTTAAATATTACCCACTTTGGCTATATAGAAAGCTCTTCTGTATTTCCCTCCCCAACAGAGAGATGGAGCTTAACACTCATCCTTCCAAACACTCTCTCCCCGCTCCAACGTCCTATGAATTCATTGTCTCCATCACTACTTTTAGTTTGTGATTATATGAATTTAATTATTATTTAACTTCTTGCTACTCTACATTTTCTATATTTTTTGTCTCCATAGAAAATGCAATTGTTTATTTTTTTCTTAGTAATTTCCCTAAAACCTTTCTGCTGCTGCTTTCTCTATCAATTTAGTTCCTTGCCAATCCCTTCAAAATCTAGTCAGACAAAATTTTTCATGCCATTTTGTAAAATTAGTGATTGACCAGGTTTTCCTCTGAAGTCAAGTATGAACATTTCAAAACGACAAGGACGATGGTTACACACTGGGACAGTCTTTCTTGAGAAGCATCAGTGAGCAAACATTTGTCCCAAGTCAAACCCAGAAGTCTCTTTCACACTGTCCTTCCATCACATGACTGTAAAGTGAAACTGATGACTGCACAACAAGGTGCCCTGACATGAAGTCTGGCTTCACTAAATAATTCCCAGGCTTGTGTCACACAAGTCTCTTAGCATCTAGGTGTTCTTAGGCAAAGTAAAACCAATGGACTAAGGAAGAGTTTGTCAAGACCATTTGACAACTCTATCAGTGTTAGTATTAGTCTCTGCTGCTATCAGCATCAACACGCCCATCTCCCTTCTCTAAGACTCACCCAGTGACAAACTGCAAATGTCAAACTCTAGGTGATGAATGAGGAACAAAAATGTGAGACCAATAGTATCTAGATACTGCAGCATGGGAAATGCACATGTTCTTTCCCTTTCATTTCTGAGCCCAGAGAGAAATCTCAGTAACACACTGTTTTTCTTTATTTTTTTGTTTCTTTGTTTTGTTTTGTTTTGTTTTTAACTTCTTGTTTAACAACACAAATACTACGTTTCATGGTATAATAATACTGTGAAAACTATTTCAAGGTTTGGTCTCAAATGAATTTACCGTGAAAAAAATTGCCCAATTCTTTTATGTCGTGCACACAATCAAAAGACCCAGTAGGCACTCAGTGATACAAGACTCCATAGATCATTCTAGCAGTGACTACTGAAGTACATAGTTACTTTTATTACCTTAGTTCCATCTTAAAGTCTATAGCATATAGCCTTTCTCATAAAGTCAGTGCTGTAGAAAAGAAAATTATCAACAAACGTAAAAGGAATTTACTTCAAAAAGAATACATATATGAGTGTACTTCCAAATGTTCATGGAAAGATTTACGTTACCATTTAATTCTAGTTTTCCATTAACTTTTTGAAGTACCCTCATATAGTTTATATATGTGTGTTTGTTTGTGTATGTACATAAGACATGCATTTTTATTTTTGCTTTACTTTAATTTTAAAGAGAAAAAGATTAATGTGGTCTGTTAGTATTTTTTTCTTTTGTCCAGATAAATACAAACCCTGGCCTCTAATTATAGTTCTAATCTGAGATCATGGCAAACTTGAATTTTAGCTACCTTAATAATCAGTCTGTAACCCAGATGTCAGGTGTTCCCCTATCTTCACAGCCTGCCTCTGTCTAGCTCATTAAAATCACTATGCAAACAGCAACCCCTTCACTGTTCTATTTTTAAATCCTATCACATTCACCATTTCAGGATTTTTGTCTTTAGTTTTAAAAATTTCTTAAGGGAGATGAGAAGATATTTACATCACACGCATTACCATTTCCTCTTCAGACATTCCATTCTCCTTGCTCTGCTTCTGTGCAGCCAAGCTTACCTCTTCCTCTCTTTTGACTCTTCCTCTGAGCTGTGGTTGGCTCCACCAGAGACTCCCTCCTTCATCTTTATTATAAGGAGCACAACCCTCCTCCTTAAAGACCCTGAGGTTCAGACCAGTACCCACAATGGAGAAACTTGTTTCTATTGTAGCATGGCCCTATGAGAGGGTATGACTCTCAAGACACAAACTCAAGTTCAAACAAAACATTGCTTCTCTTTCTGCTTTACAAATCATATTGATTTTGATTGAGCCTTATTCTTCCAGACTGAAGAAAATACAAAACTTCATTATTCCAGAGGTTTTCTTTTTGTCTAGATTATTCCACACGTCAAGTTCTTGCACCATATCAGTGAAGCACTCCTGCATGTCACTGAGATGTCCCCCATTGTGCCAATGAATGTTCAACTTTGGTGATGCTCTGCTGTGTGAGTGAAAGAATTCATGTGAATTGAACTATAACCCTGCCTGCCTAGATGCACCATGCAGAATTCCTGTTCTGTAGTTTCCCACATTCTTAGTGGTCCCATCAGAAGGCAAACCCAGATCACTCTACATTTTTCCTGCAGGGCAGGTGAATCTATTTCAGTTTGGGGAAGAAGTTTAACTCACTCACACACCCTCCTGTTCCTTCACAGACTCAGTCTCAACCTAGAGATCTTCTTTTCCTTCTCTTCTTGCATTTGGGAAAAAATCCCGAAAATTTAAATTCTAGAAAACCACAGCCAATAAAAGTTGCAGAATATCTCTATTTTCAGCCCTGACACATAACTGAGAGAGTTAGTGAAGAATGTCACCTACCTGTGTGGGAAAGAAAGAAAGGAAGAGGAATTAAAATGCAAATTAATATTTCAAATGGGATCTATTAAAAATATTTTTAATAAAGGTGCTCTCTCTCTCTCTTCCCCCCCACCACACAAAGGGATTCTGGTACACTGTGCTAAAATAAATTGATTTTCTATATATTACCATAAGTTCACTAAAACTATATACTACCATCTTCCAGCAATACTATTTAGTCATAATTGAAACATGGTACTTTGTCTTTCAGACATATAGAAATAGCCCTAAACAATGAGTTCTTGGAGAATAAAGATCATATTATTTAACTATTAAATTATAAGCATTAGCTTTGGGTCTGCCATATGACAGGTATTTAATAGTAATTTAGTAGAATGGATGAATGATGGATGAGTTAAATTTAGTGGCTTAACACACAGATACAAACACACATACACATACATACACAATTATTTAAAGTCTGTAAAATACCTACCATATAGCAGATTCATTTTTCCTTCTCTGTTCTCTACCTTGAATTAAGCATGAAATGTGCATTAACTATTACCAGGTGAGTTCATGGCAACTGTTCAAAGTTTAATAGTCCCAGTAGTTAGGCTTGTTCTAGGTATTAAGAATGCACTAATAATTGGCCACAACATTTGGCCAAAATCTGCTGTTTGGTTTGGTGTTAGCCTTGTTCTTTAGAAGTTTAAATAGCCAAAGTCATATTAAACATCAAACTTGTGCAAGAGCATGGTTATGTAATCATATCAATTACCATCTTATGTAATCAATTTAATCAGTGATATGGACAAAGCACGTTTTAAAATTATCATTATTATTGGATGTCCACTTTAAAATATAGATATTATTTAAAGGGAAAATATTCTTATGTGTTATATTTGTTGGAATTATTAATCAATTGAAATAAAAATTAAATTAAAACTTAAAAGAAAACATTTATTTACACACACACACACAAAAACTGTACACAAATATTCATAGCAAATTTATTTGTAACAGCAAAAATCTGGAAATGGCATAGACATCCTTCAACAGTTGGGTGGTTATATGTGATTTGGTATAACCACATCACAAAGCACTGTGCAACAATAAAAAGAAGCAAATCATAGATACCTGCAACACCTTGGATGGATCTTCAGAGAACCACATTGAGTGAAAAAAGTCAATCCCAAGTAGTAACATCCTGTATGATTCCATTTGTATACAGCAAGGAGGTGGTAAAGTGATCCTTGTAGTGTAGTGTGATGAAACTCTTCAGTACCTTGGCAGTAGTGGAAGATACATGAACCTACACGTGATAAAATTTTGTAAAACTAAATGTACACACACAAATGTGTTTAAGTAAAACTGGGAGAGGCTAAATAAGATCAGTGGATTGTATCAATGTCAATATCCTGAATTTTGTGATTTTAAGGAAAAGACATGGAAACAGAAACACTAAGAAAGTGAATTTCAATTATGCCAACCATTGAGATGCTTAGGAAAATGTGGAGACAATTTCCAAGAAAGGAGAGTCTGTGAGGCAACCTAATTCAGGAGGGTAAGATACTCTTTGAGACACGGGTGCAAGAAAAAGTGACACTAATGAGTAAAAGAAATAATAAACATAACAAGAAATCAGCTTGGCTAAATTGAAAAATAAATCTACTATAGTCTGAAATTTAAAAAGGGAACTAGGTCAGGTTACTAGGAATAAAATACCTGAAAAGCCTATCACTTTGATGAAAAACAAGAGAAAGGACAAAAGTAAATTTAAATGCAACTTGAGATAACAAAGAGCCAAAAAAAAAAAACAATGAAACTCTGAGGAGGTAAGACTCATAACAGAGTGCAAGAAAAATAGAAGACCAAAAAATGCCAAATGCAGAGAAATAAAGTAGCTTTCTTTTTATAGAAAATAAAACTCTGAGGTCAAAAAATTTTGAAGATGTCAGTCTTAGATTTATCTCATTTGCACTTTTTGAAAAGTATTTTGTTGAACACATTGCAAAAGTGTTCACTTTCTAATAAATAATTTGTTTTTTAAAGCCTCAAATTATTTTAAAATTATACAATATAATTTGTAGATAAGAATGATTGAAGGTCAAATTAAAAAATAAATAAAATGGCTACACTGAAGAGTAATTATGAATTGCATTAAGCAAGAAATGCAAAGGTTTGAAATCTCCATCAAAAGTAACAGCTTGGAAAGAATTCCCAAATCTAGAATGTGGAAAAATAGTAACATATGAGTATGTGCTTGCAAGAAAGATACGTGTGACACACTTACAGAATTAGAAAATACATGAATTAAATAACCCACATAAACCTGGTAAAATAACCCCCACCTCGAGAAGCAGGTAGTACAACTGAATGATGATTACTGCATTAATAGGTACATACTTACATACATACAGAAAATATAGAAAATCAGAAATTTCCTAGAAAGCCTTAAATCCTGTAAAGACTAATTGCCATAATTATAAAAAAATAAATAAATTTGTGTAGGTTATGAGATAGCAAATAAAGAAATCTTCATTTTTTCTGAAGAAAGTTTGATTTCTTAATTATTTTTGTTTTTGTGTTAATTTATCTTTATTGGAACATAGTTGATTGTACATATTTGTGGGGTACAGCATCGAAAATTAATACCTATGTGCAATACATGATGTTCAAATCAGGATAATTAGTATATTCAACACTATACAATGCAATTAATCTTACTGGCCCTTTATTAATCCTTCCTTTACCCACCTTCCCCTCCCTCTTTCCCACCTCTAATAACCTGCTTTGTTCTCTTCTTTTGAAAGTTCAATATATTATTGCAATTGTTGTATTTTTCTTTCTTTTTTTATTATTTGTTTCCGTTTTTTTTTTTTTTTTTTTTTTTTTTTTTGTCTTTAGCTCCCACTTACAAGAGAGGACATGCGGCATTTCTCTTTCTGTGCCTGGATTATTTCACTTACCATAATTTTCTCTAAGTTCATCCACGTTACTGCAAATGGCAGTATTTCATTCTCTTTCATGGCCGAGTGGTATTCCATTATGTGAATATACCACATTTTACTCATCTTGTCTTCTGACTATGGACATAGGAAAAAAAATTGGTAAGAAACCCAAAGATATGACCACAAAAAGGGCAGAAGTTTGACCAACTTGCATAATTTCCTAACGGTGGGAACATGTTGATAGAGATAAGTAGGTGGGATGGTCGATAGATAGGCAGAGGGACAGACAGATGCCATCCAGAAAGATTATATCATACCAATTTATAAGCCCACTGTATTGCATAACTGTTATAAAACACAGTTGGAACCCTGCCCACACTTCCTCAACACTCCCTTGATTAGTTCTCACTAATGGTGTTCAACTGCAACCATCCCTGACCCTCCATGTGAGGGCTTTCTCTAGGCCCACACATATGGGCAGGTTGACGGTGCCAAAGAAATAACCCTCATCTGAGCAACCCTCTGCCAATGATTGATGGAAGTTGGGAGGATAAACACTCCAGCTACTTGGTCCAATAGATGAGAAAATTTTAAGATGGATTACACACAGTCTCCCAGAGTTCCCTTAGCAGACGTGAGCTTCAGTTTCACAAAGTGGTAATGACTCATCTTTGTCTCATTTATGGATTTTCCTACCAGTGAATACTGGGACTACCCCCCAAAGTGATTACTTTGTGCTTAAATTCTTGCCTCAGTGCCTTTTGGCAGAACACAACCTACAAAAGAGTACCTATGTATCCAAATCTTCCTTTTCTTTATAATTGTTGGTAGATAATTTAATGAAGGTAAGATGACACGTCATAGGCATTTTTTTGGTATCTTTTTAGCTACTCATGAAGTTTGCATGGTTTTTAGCTTATTGTTCATTTTGAATGTGTCTTTTTGGATTGTATTAGTGCACTTTTTTGGTGAATAATTTATTCTTATGGATTTGAAAGATCACAGTATATTAAAAATAAATTCTTTAATTATAGTATATATTTCAAAGTGTTTTATACTGTGTGCCAGAAATCTATACGTTTGTATATCATGCATTTTTCATTTCAAGTAGTCAAGTCAGTCAAACATTTAATTTAAGATTTTTGGTTTTTTGTTTCCTACTAGGAAAGACCTTTGAGACCCATGATTTATATAGGAAAAGGAAAGTAGCAAAGATTTACAACATGACTTAGCTGTAAATAGCACTTATTTAGTCATAACAATATTAATAAATATACTAGATTTTAATCAAAAAAATTACCATAAAACTCTGTTAGGAGGACCAAGAGATGGAAAAAGCAGAAACATATAGGACAAAAGGAGTAGAAAAAAGAGCTAAGTCCTTACTGCCCTCCTAGGGATTTAAAAAGAATACTTCAAACTGTAAAAGTATTACATTCTATAGAGAAGCGAAGATAGATGTTAAATGATCAGCTAATACAACTAATATTGGTTGTCTCTGCTGTTTTGTTTTATTTTATTAACAGACCTTGTAGAGCTATTAACTTTGTAAACTATATACACATCTATTTTTTATTGAAATAAACTACAAAAACAAAAAAAGAAACTTTGGAATTATATGCATTTAATTAATAATCAACTTCTTTACTGCATTTCTTGGATATGTGTAGTCAAATCCCAGGAAGTTATATTGTGGTGTTGGTGGTGGTGGTGGTGATTTTCTTTGCAAATAATTATTTTTACTTCCTTGTTTTGGCTAGTTATATTTCAATTTATTTTACCTATTGTCCTATGTCTAAAAATGATAAAGGCTGGAAAACTTAATACTTTGTCTGACTTTCATGACCCTTTACCCATTCCTCTTTTTCCTCTCCCTCTCTCCCTACAATGTATATTGAGAAGTTAAAATAATAATAATAAAAAAAATACTCTGTCTGCTTTTAGAGGAAATGTCCCTATTGTTTCCCTATTAAACACAGTAAAAATCTTTCTAGCATCATTTCACTAATGTTTTTCATCAGGACTGGTTTTAAGTATTATCAAATGCCTGTTTGGCATAAGAAAATTTACTGTGTAGCATAATGCTTTCTCATTTAACTTGATAATATGGTAAATTATAGTACTTTATTCATTAATACTAAGGCACCATATAATTCTCAGAAGAGTAGGGATAAGATCAGGTGTGATTGAATTTGATATATTGCTGGAACTTATTATGAAATATTTTGTTTATAATTAAAGATCTGTATACTATATTTTATACTATTTTGAAATCAAAATTCCATAGACTTTTTAAAGCAAATGAAGTTTTCTTTTATTTTCTATGCTCTAAAATTATTTAAACAGCAGCAAATTTACTTGTTTAAATATTTAAAACTGTCTGAAACTAGAAAATTTAATTTTTTTTTCATTTTTATGTTTACAAATTCACTAATAAGGAGTATTAAAATAGTCACACTTCCATTTAATATTGGGGGGAATTTCTGGTCAATTTTGGAAATCTATATTTTTCTAGAAAATTATCCAATTTATCCAGACTTTCAATTCTGGTGGCATATTGTTATTAAAAACCACCTTATTACAATTGTTTTTATTCCCCCTCTTTCTGTGATTGATTACTTTTTCATTCTTAATTACAAGTGTATGCATTTTTTCTACTTTTCTTGACTAATCCAAGCAGTAGTTTACCTGTTTCATTGTTTTTGAAGAATTCTTAAGTTCATGGTTTTTCTGTTTTCTTGTTCTTTTATTTTTTTTTAACTTTCCAATGTTATGTTAATATCTTTCTTTTCTGTCCAAAATAACATTTTTTTTTCTAAATTTGTGAGTTAGATTTAACCACTTCATTTTTTTTTTATTATAAAAGCACTAAGGTGCTGTTTCCAGTTCTGTGTGTAAGGAGCTTGGAAGTTGTCATACTATCCTAACAACAAGTAAAAAGCTGCACAGACTGAAAAATCAACTCTACTTGGATCTTAAGAGAGGTGAGAGTGCAGGGCAAACCACTACTCCCAAGACTGGAGACACAGACAGACGAATACATGAAGTAATGGCTTACTGGAGTAAAGAGTCAGGAGTGAAAGCACCTTGGTCAACTGGATTATATCTTGGTTTCGTTTTGCTTTGTTTTAAAGCACATGCAGGCCCACAGATTGTGCATGACACACCTCCATAGGTTCCCTCTATATACACAACAATGTGAGTGGCCCCCTGGAACTGTTGATGAAAAGTTCAGAGCCCTTGCATAATGAAGGGCATCTGCTGTTGGTTTTGTATGTACCTTGACCATTCATACAATTCTCAGAGCACCCTCTTGCCTTCAAAACTGTATATATTTTTACTCCCTACTAACTGCAGTAAGCATGTATTTGTGTTTTTCAAATATTTCCTTTGTTTTGATCTGTTGCACAGGTCTGAATGCTCACAGAAATTAATATTTTTGTCTTTAAGTTCGAAATTTTTACCAGGAAGTGCCTTGGAACAATTAACAATGTATTAAAAGAAAGGCTAACAAAGGAATACTATAAATGACTCTATGCCCACAAATTTGATAACCTGGATGAAATGTACCAATTCCTTTAAAGAAAACTTGCCAAAGCTCAAGCAAGAAGAAATAGACAATCTGACTAGGCCTATATCTATTAAGGAAAAATAAGCAATAAATAATAACCTTCCAAAACAGATAGAACCTTCCAAAACAGATAGATAAAATAGTAGTGAATCAAATACAACAGTGTGTAAAAAAGAATTATACATTATAACCAAGTGGGATTAATTCCAGGTATGCAAGACTGGTTTAACATTTGAAAATAAATTAATGTAATCCACCCCATAAACAGCTAAAAAAGAAAAATTACATAATCATATGAACTGATGCAGAAAAAGCATTTAACAAAATTCAACACCAATTCATGATAAAAACTCTCAGAAAACTAGGAATAGAGGGGAATTTCCTCAACTTGATAAAGAATATCTACCAAAATCTCCAGATAAAATTGTTCTTAATGATAAGAAATTTGAACCATCCCTACTAAGATCAAGAACAAGGCAAGATGTTTCCTGTCACCATTCCTTTTCAACATCATCCTGAAGTACTAGTTAATGGAACAAGACAAGACAAGAAATGAAACAGGTATACATATTGGGAAGGAAGAAACAAAATTTTGTTCACAGATGACATGACCTATTATCTAGAAAATATAAAAAGAATTAACAAAAATAGTCCTGGAACTAAGAAGTGATTATAGTAAGGTTGCAGAATACAAGGTTAATATATAAAAGTCAATCACTTTCCTGAATACCGGCAATCAACAAGTGGAATTTGAAACTGAAAATACAATAACATTTACATACCACCCCCACTGAAATGAAATTTTTAGGTATAAATCTAACAAAACATGCACAGGATCTATAAGCATAAAACTACAAAACTCTGATGAATAAAACTGAGGAATTAAATGGAGAGATGTATGTCCACAGAAAGGAAATCCAATATTGTAAAGATGTCACTTTTTCCCAACTTGATCTATAAATTCAATGCAATCTCAGTCAAAATCCCAGAAAGTTATATTGTGGATATTGACAAACTGATTCTAACATTTATATGGAGAGGTAAAGGACCCAGAATAGCCAACATAATATTAAAGAACAAGTTTGGAGGACTGTTGCTACCCTAATTCAAAACTTACTGTAAATCTACAGTGATCAAAATAGTATAGAATTGGCAAAAGAATAAACAAATAGATCAATAGAACTGAATGGAGAACCCATAAACAGACTTACATAGATATAGCGAACAATCTTTGACAAAGGCAATACGATGAAGCAAAGACAGTCTTTTCAACAATCAGTGCTGAAAAAATTGAACATCCACATGCAAAGAAAACAAAACAAAAACAAAAATGAGTCTTGACCACACACCTTTCTTTCACCCTTCACAAAAATTTACTCGAAAAAGACCATAGACCTAAATGTAAAATTCAAAAGTATGAAACTCCTGGGAGATAACATAGGAGAAAACCTAGATGACCGTGAGTGTGGTAATGTCTTTTCAACACCAAAGGCAAGATCCCTGAAAAAATAATAAGTAGAATTTATTAAAATAAGAAAATAAAATTGAATGTCAAGAGAATGAGAAGGCCAGTTGCAGACTAGAAGAAAATATTTGCAAAAGACACATCTGATAAAGAGCTGTCACACAAAATATGCAAAGAACTCTTAATACTCAAGAATAAGAAAACAAGCAACCTAGTTAATAAATAGGCCAATGACCTTAAGAGACACCTGACCAAAGAAGATATAGAGCTGGGAAATAAGCACATGAGAAGATGTTCTGCATCATACCCTTTTATGTCATCGGGAAAAATGCAAAGTAAAACAACAGTGAGATTACACAGTAGGTGTATTAGAATGGCCAAAATCTAGAACACAGACAACACTAAATGCTGACATGGATGCAGAGCAACAGTAGCTCTCATTCATTGCTGGTAAGAATGCAAAATAGTACAGTCACTGTGGAAACAGTTACACAGTTTTTTACAAAACTAAACATACTCTTACCATATTATCCAATAATCATACTCCTTGCAATGATTTACCCAAGGGAGTTGAAAACTTAAGCCCAGAAAAAAACTTACACATGGATGTTTGTAACAGCTTGTTGATAATTGCTCAAACTGGGAAACAACCAAAATATCCTTCAGTAAGTGAATGGATAAATAAACTGTAGTACATCCAAACAATGTAATATTATACAGTGTTAAAAAGAAATGAGCTGTCAAGCCACAAAAAGACACAAAGAAACTTTAAATACACATTACTAATTGATGGAAGCCAATTCAAGAAGGCTGCATACTGTATGAGTCCAACTGTATAGCATTCAGAAAAAGGCAAAACTATGGAGACAGTAAAAAGTTCAGTGGTTTCCAGGGATTGGGGGTAGAAAGGGATGAGTAGGTGGAGCACAGAGGATTTTTAGGGCAATAAAGATATTCTGTATGATACTATACTCATGAATACATGTCAACTATGAATTTGTCCAAATTCATAGAATGTACAACACCAAGAGTGAACACTTATGTAATCTACGGACTTTGGGTAAAAATGCTGTGCCAATGTAGGCTCGTCATTTGTAATGAATGTACCACTCTGGTACATGGCTGATATGGGGAAAGCCAAGTGTGAACATCTGGGAAATCTCTGGGCCTGCCTTCTTAATTTTGCTATGAATCTAAAAGTGCTCTAAAAGAGAAAAGTCTTTTTAAAAAAGCTCCAAGAGTATGATTTTTTTCATACTGGTATAATGTTATTTGATGCCCTCGTCATATTTATTTCCTAGATGCAGTATTAACTCTAGGACTTTCTCATACGTATTTAGTATATTTTGATTATTTCTTAGTCAACTAGATCATATCTTATTGTTTTGTTTTGCTTTGCTTTGCTTTAAAACACATACAGGCCCACAGATTGTGTATGGCACAGGTCCACAGATACCATACATGCAAAATGAAGTGGCACCCCCAAAACTATTGGTCCAGAACTCTTACATAATCAAAGGCATCTTGCTGTTGGTTTTGTAGGTACCTTTACCATGTACACAATTCCCAGAAGCACTTTATTTTAAATTCCCTACTAACTGCAGTAAGCCTGCATTTGTTTTTTAAAAATATTTCCTTTGTTTTGATCTGCTGCACAGGCCTGAATTCTCACAGAAATTAATATTTTTGTTCAAAAATTTTACCAGGAAGTGCTTTGAAGTTGACCTTTCCAATATACAGTAATTTTCCTTCAACTAATATTTTTCTCATTATATAAAAATGTTTCATTATAATTTGGAAGTTGTGTTTATTTATTTCTATGGATAGTTTTTGCAGATCTATAGATGTCTGTCTATTGGCCCTTTATCACCTGCCCTTCATCCCCTGCCAAATCTATTCTCTTTCCTCTGTTGATTTTCATCTTTTTGTAGTTTATCTCTGCATTCCATGTGACTGTTCTTGAGGCTGTGTAGTGTATTGAATGATGTCCCCCCAAAACTCACTGAAACTTGAATTGTGTCCCACAAGTTTTAGGTATTAGAAACTTAGCCCCCACTGTGACTGTTAAGAGGGTGGGAAATCCTGTTATGGTAATTGAAAGGTGGAGCATTAAAGAGGTGTTGTAGGACAGTGCCATAGAGAATGGATAAAAAATGGTGGTCAAGGGTGTTCTGAGGGCTTTAAAAGAAGAGGAGAGTCTGTCTTTCGCTCTCTCTCTGCTCTCTCTGCTTCCACCGTCTTGCAATGTGAGACCCCTGGGTCACTGTTGATACCACCAGATGGACTTTGAACTTCCCAGCCTCAGAAACTGTAAGCAATAAATTTCATTTTTCTGTATAAATCACTCAGTTTCAGGTATTTTGTTATAAGCAACATAAACAGACTAATACAGGCTGTGATTCAGTTCACAGACTTATTTACTGTTGTTTGTTTCTTTAGTTGTTTTTATTTCTTTTTTTATATTCATTCTGTGTCTTGCTGCATGTCACTGCTTTCAAGTTATGCAATATCTTTATTTATTTTCATAACTATGTCTAATCCTTTTTATTTTTATTTCATTCTGTGGTTTTACCAATTCCTGTTTCATTTAGCTTATGTTTTCATTAAATTCCTTGCAAGTATAATTTATTTGAAAGCTGTATTTTCAGATGCTTTCCAGTGTCAATCTTCTGAGATGCTCTCTCTTTTGTGTGCTATATTGCATTTCTTATATTTTGCTCTAAATTGTTTGTAGCCATGTATGTTGTTCTCCCCACTTTGGTTGTTTATTCTTAAATATGAGAAGTCCTGTCCCACACTAGCCATTCCTTTAAAAACAGCATGAGTGGAATATCTTTGAATACCCTTTGATCTTTTCTTGGTGCTTTGTTAGAGGAAACACTGTTCCTGCTTCCTCATCCTTTCATGAGCAGACTTCTCGGCAGAGAGCCAACACAGAAAGCAAAACTCCTGGACCCTGTCCTTACTTTCTTCAGTCAACTCATCCTTGATTAATAATAGAGGGCCAAGCCCGTGGCGCACTCGGGAGAGTGCGGCGCTGGGAGCGCAGCGACGCTCCCGCTGCGGGTTCGGATCCTATGTAGGAATGGCCGGTGCACCACTGGCTGAGTGCTGGTCATGAAAAAAACAAACAAAACAAACAAAAAAAAAATAGAGAGACTGACAGTCCTCGTCACTCCATCAAGTGAGATTAGTGTGTTAGAAGTTACAGTGCATGAGGCTGTATGTCTAAAACCTACTCAATTGTTAATGGAAAATGACCATTCTCTGTGCTTTTTACTCTACGATGTATAACCACCAGGGCTGTTATACATCTGCAGCTCTCCAGCTCCTTTTTATGAAAATAGGTGAATAAAATCAACTCCCCTGTGGGTAAGTAACAAGAGGGCCATTTAGTTTGTGTGCCCAAGCTTAGTCTCCAATCCAGGAGGGAAAAATATACTTGCTAAATTCCTTACTAGATTCTTGATTTGTCATTTGATTCAGAATCTGAAGGTCATTGATTTGGTTTCCTTTAAACCTTGAAACTCTTGATAATATAGGTTATCTTTTCTCCTTAGTTGACTGAAAGAGATGGAAAGGGAGCTGGGAATACAAGAGGCTTAATGATAGAAGCTTATGAGAGTTCTCAGTGAATTTTTGTAAATTCCTGAGTTTGAGGACATTCATTTTGTGTTGAGACTATGTCTTCTTCCATGAATAATGGTGTGTGGGTGTGAGGTGTTAATCAGAATTCATTTTTTTCTTTCACTTTTAGGTCAGCCCTCACTTTAGTAATTAAATGAAGAGACTATATAACAACTAAAGATATGCTCTGATATTCTCACAACGGTGTAAGTATAGTGCTCATCAGTAACATGTACAGACATGGAAAACCCATCTCAAATCATTAGATAAGAAGCCCGAAGAAAGAAAGAGAGAGAGAGAGAGAGAGAGAGAGAGAAACTGCAGTAATACACTGAACTTTCAGAAGGACAGAACAAGCCTAAGGATACCAGAGATGCAGGGAGGGAGGGATGGGGATCGGGGAGTGATTGGTCAGGTAAGGGGCATAAAGAATTATTATGATTAGCAATAATGAATACGTTAATTTAAAAAGAAGAAAAAAGAAGCCCTAAGACACTGATAATTTTGTGCTTCCTGTTCAGGTAAAGTTACAGATCATAATTATATAAACTATGTATATTAAGAAGGATAATAAATGTGGAACAGCAAAGTGTACAGGTGCTAAAAGTAAAAAGTGGGATAGGATATTGGAGCTAATAAAATTAATGCAGAAAATCTATTTGGCAAAGAAAAGTTTGGCATAGGAATTTTAGGAGAGAGTGGATATAACTGCAAGAGAGATAGGTTAAAAAATTTGATTAAAAGAAAAGGTCTGAGAAGAGAATAAAAACATTCAATTCTTGTTTGTGGAATAATGGAGGTTAAAATACAAGGAGCTTATATTAAGCTTATACCAATGTTTGCTGAATTGCTAAGCAGTCTTAATCTTCTCTGTCTTCAGAGACTAAAGAATAAATTGCTTAAATTGACTAAGACAAATTTTAAATAAAAATAATTAAAATCATATATGTTAAATTATTGTATATACATAATGTTTTATAAGGTCCTAAGTAGTGGTCAAAACTCCAGCATCCATGAGGAGATACTTGACCTTTGAGAAATTTATTTTCAAATGAAAACCCATAAGTGTCTAGGCAAACATAAAGGGGAGGAGATGTCCAGAGACGGGTTGTTGAGAGTCTGGAATGAGGAAGAAAGGTATGATTTTATAGCACCACTTCTCTTTTCCAAACATTGGTAAGGAGCCATGAAACACTGACGTCATCAACAAAAATAAAGGCAGTTCTGAGAAATTCGCTGAGGATATCAGCATTTCTTCCCATCATCTGAAGACTTGAAATTTGGTTTGCATCTTTCAGACTGACCAAGTCCTTGGTCAGAGAAGTGGTTCAGAAGCCTTGCTATGATTACATTCGCCTAACTGGTAATATCTTACAATCGAAGAAAGTGCACCAAACAGTTCTCATTGGACCTTGATTTCAAGTAGCACCCTGTGAACTATGACAAACTTGTCTCCGCATATTGAACACTGTAGATTTCTGGACTGGCTTAATGCAGACATATACTCATGTAAACTTGATTTTTAGTCTCAATATTAGTACTTCCTGAATCAGAAACTGAACTCTTGAAATTGAGCTAGAGACTCCAAATCGCCTAGAAAATAACTATGTCTTCCCCTTTTCTTTGGATCAGTTGCTAAGACTGACATGTCGAGGAATCATTGTGATTATTTTTTTACTTTTGAACATTTAATTTTCTTCTTTGGTTAAATCTAAATAAATACTTTTTGATTAGGAGGGACAGCTGAATATTTGAACAGTTGGTCGCAGAAGATTATGGAGTAGCTTCTCAGGAAAACATTGCTAACTAGATACATAGCCATCTGTCAGACATTGTTTAAAAATTCTTGCATGTAGGAAAAAATATGAAATGAGCTCTTAATGGCCTACATATTGACATTTTCAATAATAAAACCATGGGTCAGGTAAGAAGAAGGAGGTGTTAAATAGCCCAGGGCACTTTTTAACAAAGGAATTGTTCTAAATCAGAAATTTCCAGGTGAGCTCCAAAGATTCTAAAATCAGGATTATAATAAGTGCTATTAATGAAAAGGAAACTGGAAAATACAGCTGAGAAATTCTGAGATAAACAAAGGTAAAGAGGTTTTATCTTGTCCATTTGTTTGTTTTATGATAGAAATTCTCAGAACCGTCAGGATGTTAATGTGTAATGTGGCTTGCTAAGTAAGAAGTGGATGCTGAGGAAAACTGACTTTAAAAATAAAGAATATGTAGATGGACAGGCATATATCTAACCATAATTGAGAACAAGAAACATCATTTTCATATAATTCCCAAGATTTTTTCATGATTAAGAGATTGGGAAAGATGGGACATTTGCTAGCAAGAGAATAAATAGCTCACTATAGTTCTCTACCTCTGTGAGATAGTTGCTCCCAGGTCCTGATTCTTGTGTTTCTTCCTCCTCACCACATCATGTTGGGCAGAAAAAAAATTGAACAGAAATCACCAGAAGACAAGTGTGTAATTTGTACATTGTAGTATACATATATACAGCACTATACATTAGAGATAAAGAATCACACTGCTGTGCATGCATAAAAACATGGTTTAACAAGAACTCCTTATTAGTGCAGAAACAGACAGTGGCTGGAGGGGACTGCTGTCTCAGTAAGGCAAAAGGACACTGGGTACTAGCCCAGTAAAACAGATGAATAGCAGTGGGAGTTGTACAGATTAAGCTAAAAATACAATGATAGGAATTAAATTCACAATGGAGAGTTAAAAGCAAAACTAATGTTGAAAAAAAATTGATCAGTAACATAAGTGATAAATTGTGTATTTTGCTACTTTGTTGTTGTATAAAGATTTATTACAGGTTTTCTTGTTTAAAAATCTTTATAATGTTAATATATATCAGAGTTAAATAAACATTTTTGTTCTAATAAAATGACTTTTCTTACTTTGGATTATATTTAATTTTATATTAGTATCACCATTCATGAATTTTGTAACACTATTTTTTCCTTCTATTTTTCTTGTAATTTTTTTAGTTTCAACTTTGTGTTACAATTTGTTTTAAGTATAATCTATTGTAAGTAAAATGTAGCCATGGTTATGTTATTTTATATTGTAGAAAAATGATAAAAGTAACAAAACTTGAGAGCCTCTGCACATTAATAGTAGTATCTAACACATTTAGCCCACTGAAATAATTACTGATGATTTTTATTTCTTATTCTGGATATCTCATTTTTTTTTCTTTTTTCTTTTTTCTATCATATTGTCAGTTTTACATCCTCTCTCTCTCTCTCCTATCTATCTGTCTCTCTCTATCTCTATCTCTGTCTCTATCTCTATCATCTCCCACCCCATCCCCTTCCCCAGGCACCCTCTTAAAACAACACTGGAAGGAAAATTATGTGAACACAGAATAAGAATTTTAGCATAAATCATTTTCAAACATTGGTATATCAGCTGCTGGCTGCTGTATACATGTGATTTCTGGATTCAGCAATTTGAATAAATTTTTTTAAATGTTACATTATATCACTGAGATTTAGATAATAGTATGATTCAGTGCATTTCTAATTTATTAAAGGCTCTATGGAAGATTGATGACTAATTGACAGATATAAACCTAGAAGGAAACACACAGTGGTTTCTTACATCATTTTTGATAACTCACTTGGATGTTCATGAGTCAAATTCTTATCAAATGATCAAATAGCATGATACCTGATAAAAGGTAAAAGGTAGCAGTTTCAAAGTGAAACAAAAAAAGTTTCAAAAACAAACTGGAATGTTGGACTGAATTCAGGAAGATGAAATTTCACTTTTTTTAAGTATTCCCTTTTAATTTTACTGACCAAATCTGTTTATATGTGTTGCTGAAAATATAGCTTAACAACACGTATAAAAAAGATTTGAGTAACCATTGAGATTAAGCTAGATTTGAATCAACAGTGAATGTTGCATATGGTATATCCAATGGTACCTCCGACTGCTGTCAAAATGGAAAGTTGAGAGTGAGAAGGATATCGATCTCCTTTTCTTCTATGCTGGTTTGACCGTGGTGGCAGTTTTGTGTTCAATTCAGTATTCGGCCCATTTCAAGGGAGACTTTAACAAACTAATATGTGACCACAATGGTGAAGATTCAAAATCATTGAGGGAACTGGAGATATATCAGTGATTATAGGCTTAAATATAGACTAGACAATCGTTTTGATAGTGCTATCATGTAGTGAATTTTTTCACTCAGCAAGGTTTTATTGGGGACCTAAGATGGACTATCTTCTAGGACAATATAAAACCAATGGACTGGCTTTTTACCCGTGGTAGACACTTACACAGATAAATTGGCATAATGTACAAAACAATGTTTCATTATTGTCTTACTCATTGTTATGTTTGTGCTACCAAGAAAGTTTTTTAAAGTTTTTAAATGTTTTTTCCTTGAATTCTTTGTTATTGAATATATAATAAATGGGAACTACACTGCCATACAATTTTTTTCAAAATTTTTATACCTTTTGATCAATATCTCTCAACCTATTTTCTATTATCATGGCCCTCATAAGAAAATCTTTTAATTTAATTAATTAAAGTTTAATTTAATGCCTACCTAATGAAAGAAATTAAATGTTAAGGAATAAGATTTTGTCAAGTATGGTTGAGTTTTGGAGAGCCAAAATACATAGTAATATCTAAGACTTTTTGCCTACTCTCTCCTCCCCAACCAAGACCAATTTCCTCTTAGGAGTAAAATCACTACCATTGAGAATGCAAGCTTTACATGATTCATTCTTCACATATTCACTCATATATTCTCTCAATGCCCTATTAATTCACCTCTCTGAATCTTTATTCATATTTTACTTCAACTGGCATTACTTTTTTTCTCTTTTAATTTATACATAACATGCTCATACCTGGGATATAATTCTAATCCCCTGTTTTTTGTGAGTATTCATTTATGATGACAATACAGATTTTTAAATGACTATTTTTTTAGTTTATTTAATTGTATTTTACGTGTTTGTTTATTTAATTAAATGCATTTAATTTTAAGTCATCGTTTAATTGTGAAGACCAATGAGTGTATGTATATATAACACTAATCAATGGACACATAATAGCAAAGCAAAAATTGATAATAATTACTTTTATATTATTCTTTTGTAATTTAGGCTACTATACTATACATTTAAGCTCTGAAACTGTTTTCTAGTTAATACTGCAAATTGGGCATTTTACTTTATTAAAATTATTCAATGTCATATTCATTAATATATCTGTATTCTTGTGATTTTACAAAGTTTATCAACTATCCTGCAATCCCTGACGCTTATCATTTTATCCTGACATCTTCTTTCCTATTTGTCTCCTTAGAAACTTGACCCCCAGATATCAAATCATGACACTATACCAGTAATTCAGAAGTGTACAAGATGAAAAGGACAGATAAGATCAATTCTGGGTGACAATGGTGGCTTTAAAATGATAGCTTTAAAAATCCAAATTTAAAACCAAGCAGAAAGCCCAGTGGTTCTACAAACGATTGCCAGAAGATATGTACTTTGGGAATATAAAGGATGAGAGAAGGCATTTTTCTAAATGGGAAATGGCAACTATTACTGCTCAGATTTAGAACAGGTTCCACGGCTCTGTGACGGCTTGATTGTGCATCTGAGACTTTTTCTCCCTCCAGTATTATGCATCTCTATCAGGTAACTAATATTGAAGTACCTCTAGCTTTTCAAGTCTAGTTTTAGTTGATTTTATATATACTTTTTTGCTTTTACACCTATTGAAATCCCATTTTTATCCATTACAATTGGGCTGACAAATGGATTTTTCCAAACTTTAATCCAAGCTTTCATTAAAAAAAATACATATTGTTGTAAGTATTGTCTTTGTGATTAATGTATTTGTACTGTACACACAAGTTATATATCCATAAATGCTTTGAATGAAAACATTAACTTTAAAGAGAAAAATAAGGAAACAATACACTACTTCTTTTCAAAAGTTATTTATGCCTATGAAGTTTACACTATACTTCACAGCCATCTTCTACAAGGCTTTTATACTTATCATATTAATTAGCTAAAAATTAGAAACAACTTCTTTAGCCATACCATTGAATTGTATTTGAGCCAAGTATATAACTGTAAGAAACTCTAAAGTCATTATCAGCCATAACACTCATATGAAAAAACTGGTATTCCTTTTTTCAACCAAATTAATTGGGTAAGAATTGTACTTATAGTATGATTTAAAAAGCATAACATGAAAATAACATGACAGACAGTTCTGCTAAAGGCAAACTGGGGAGATATAATATATTATACATCAGGAAAGAAAATGAATCAGAAGCTCGTGTGTTTTCAGAGGCACAAAGCAACTATCTAATTGAGCCCTAAATTTGAATTTATAAATATTTATATTTTCCTTCTTTATTTAAATGCTTTCTCTCTTAAGATCCTTTAAAACACAGGAAGTGGTGTTTATCACCTAAGAAACACTGAGAAATTTACTCTGCCCTTCATTCTGGGCTAGATTTCAGTGTGAGGAAGGGACAAATAGGACAGTCCTTTCAGTTGTACAAGTGGCATCAATTGAAACTCTCTTGCACAAGGTTTATCCCAACACACTTTCTCATTTTGAACCAGCTGTCTTTTAAAATATAGAAAGACAGAGGAAATGGGAACCTTCCAAAGCTGCTTACAAATAGCAAAACACAGTCACTTCCTCTCTGTGTGTCTCTCTAATACAGCCTCACTCCTTTTTTCATCTTCAGTATTTGCTAGTTTTTGTCATCACTAAAATCTCACTCCTTTCCGTCCTAATTACAAACTTATCTGATTCACCAGTTTAGGATATATATCTGTAAATTAAGCTCACTAGATAACAGAAACAGCAGCAGTTTTATTTAAATTAGTCAACAGAGAGCTATAGTTTCAGGCTGATATTTATGGGAACGTAATTAGCCATGGCTAGGCAGAGACTACAAATCTCCAATCCCTTGGTAAAACTCCTATAGATGTTACCACAAACCAGGTAAAGCTATATTAACCACTGTGTCATACCTTATACTGCAGTAGGCATTCTAGGGCACATAAAAATAAAAGGCATGACCCCATTCTTAAATCATTTATGTTCTAGGTAAGGAAAAGAACATAAAGAACTTATAATGAATAATCAGGAGAAAAATAGATACCACATCATCAAAAATTAAGATTACTTGTACAAAGTAGATAAATAGATAAGGACTAAGAATTGTGATTGATTACATCAGATACAATCTATAATAGGAGGTATAATTTGCCTTAATACTTAAAAAAGTAATAAAAGTGCTATAATGCAGGAAGAAGGCAGGAAGGCAATGTATAGGTAAAGAAAGGAAGAAGGGAAGGAAGGAAGGAAGGAAGGAAGGAAGGAAGGAAGGAAGGAAGGGAGGGAGGGAGGGAGGGAGGGAGGGAGGGAGGGAGGAAGGAAAGAAATCAGAGCTTGAGTAATTATAGCATTTTCTTCCCCTGCCCACTAAGGAGAATTTATTGGTATCCTCCAGACCTTTCTCTTCAATCCTGCTACCATTTAAGATATGGTGTTAGCCTACCAGATCCTGGGTCTTATTATGCAGAAGATGTGGAGTGGATATAAAGTTGGTGGAAAGCTGGAAAGATTTATATTTGAAAGCAGATTACTTATTAGAGAGAAGAATAAATATTTAAGAAAAGAAAGGAAAGAAGGAGATATTAGAGAGAGACATATGTTAGAGAACCAGCATAAGCTCTTTGCAGAAAGATGGGAGAAGAGAATCTTCAGGGAAGTTTGGTCTCTAATAAAATATTAAGAGATGAAAAAATAATTTAAAGGACATTCTAATGTAACTCTCAGGTAAATGAAATTTTGATGTGTTTAAGATACTTTGGTGTTTCCAAGACTATTTTCATAAGCTTTTCTTCCCAGCCTTCTTGAAGGAGATTGTATATCATGCATAAGTGTATCATACGTTTCTGTTTATAACCTCATCCTCCATACCCATGAGCCTCCAGTTACTTTCAAGTCATAAGAGAGTAACTTTAGAAACAGAGTGATGGATAATTTATTCAAACTGGATTCAGGTATGAAGATACACTTGAGAGTTTCAAGATGGCGGCGGCTGCGGCGGCTGGCGCGGAGTAGCTGAGGTGGAAAAGGTGGCCACTGGGCCTCAGGCAGCCGGGAAACTTGTGGACCTTCCTCTGGCCATCTCTTAAGGGAGGACTGCTGCTGCTGGCCGGTCGTGGGGGCTCAACGCCACTTTGCCCCCGGCAGGAGAGGCTGCCTCATTTACAGGCAACAGCTTTGAAGTGTGGAGCAGGAAAAGAACTGATTCTTAGCTGCAAAAGCGAGTCTTGAAACAGGGAACACGGCGCCAGGGCTGCTGTGGATGCAGCCAGGATCCCGGAGGCTGGGGCCGCACTGAAGGCGGCCAGCTGCCCTATTCAGGATTCGAGGTTTCAGGCCGGCATTAAAGAAGATTCCTGGGAGCGCCTGAGCGGCGCCGCGACTGAACAGCCCGAGGCGGCAGCGCCGAGAACACGGAAGGCAACAAACCAGAGACAGAGCGAGCGCCCTACCTGGCACAGCACTGTGAGTGATCCCTGGCACAGCTCTGTTCGGGGGGGGGGGGGATGCCCACGCGGCTCCCGCCTGCACCACCAGGCCACTCACTGCCCCCGTGCTGCCTCCATTTTCCCAGGTGCGGGCAGCTCCGCCCTGCTCGGCCATCACTGAGCCCATTTGCTTGGCCTGGCGCGGGGCTTTCCGGACCCTGCGGGCCGGCCTCCTCTCCCACTCCCTCCGTGGTTCTCTGGCGGGGCTGGGGGTGTGGGGCGTCCTGACCAGTGTTGGGAGGGCAAGGAAGTACGGGCGGGCCTACTGTCACTTCACCACACCCTGGACTCCGGCCCCGGTAAACTTCCTGTTACTGGGAGGCAGATACCATCTCTGCGACCACCAGTTTGGAAAAAAGCCTAACGAATTTCTGGTTGGGAATAGTGTGGTAGGAGAGTTCCCAGGTCTGCTTGAACCTGCCGGAGAGCAGGCTGCAGGCGGGCACTAGACTCGGTTTATACCGGGGGGATACAAAGGTGAACAAGACCCGAGAATGTTCTACACAGTGCTACAAAGGCACCCAGAGAGACCGGTCGTCTGTGCCTAGCAGAAACCTGGTAGACTTCCTGGGCGAGGCGGTGCTGAGCAGGGTATTGAAGGACCAGCTGATAGATGAGGGGTGCAGAAGACACACCCCAGCCCAGCACAGTGTGCACAGAGGGGGGAGACGTGCGGCCAGGGAGGCGGAGACTCGACAGAAACCACACACCCGGTGGGGTCGCCACTGCACGATCTAACAGCCTGGGCCAGAGCACACGGAACGGGGAGAAGTCCTGTACAGAAAGTGAAAGCTCAACAGAGATCACACACCCTGTGGTACGTGATCCACCAGCCCAGCAGAGTCCAAGCTGACCAGAAAGGTGGCTCCCCAGAGAAGCCCAAGACCCGAGGCAACCACACACACAAGACACTAGAGGCCAACTGAGCAGTCACGGCGGGAGCCATACCAAATTGGCAACCACAGCAACATCCTAGTTAGTCATTAGTCTCAAACCGGTGGACTGTGAAACCCCCTGCCACAATGAATAAACACCAAAAAAAAGACACCAGAAATACAAAAAATCAAGAAAGTACACCACCAAAAGTTAATAAATCTCATACTCTAGATCCTATAGAACAAGAAGCCCTTGAAATAACTGACAAGGAATTTCGAGTGATAATTCTAAGGAAACTGAATGAGATACAAGAAAACTCAGCTAGACATCATGATGAAATGAGGAAAAGTATACAGGATCTGAAAGAGGAAATATACAAGGAAATCAATGTCCTGAAAAAAAATGTAGCAGAACTTGCTGAACTGAAGAAGTTATTCAGCGAAATAGAAAACACAACGGAGAGTTTAACCAGCAGGCTTGTCGAAGTTGAAGAGAGAACCTCTGAACTTGAAGATGGGCTGTTTGAAATAACACAAGCAGACAAAAAGAAAGAAAAAAGAATCAAGGACATGGAAGAAAATCTGAGAGAGATATCAGACAACCTCAAGAGCTCAAATATCCGAGTCATGGGTATTCCAGAAGGGGAGGAAAATGGAGATTCCATTGAAAACATATTCAACAAAATAGTGGCAGAAAACTTCCCAGGTATAGGAAAAATCACAGATCTTCAGATCCAGGAAGCTCAACGATCTCCAATCGTACTCAACCCAAAAAGGCCTTCTCCAAGACATGTCATAGTCAAATTGGCAAAACTCAGAGACAAAGAGAGAATCTTAAAAGCTGCAAGAGAGAAGCGTCAAATTACCTATAAGGGAGCCCCAATCAGGTTAACATCAGACTTTTCATCACAAACCCTAAAAGCTAGAAAGGAATGGGATGATATTTTCAAAATACTAAAAGACAAAGATTGCCAGCCAAGAATACTCTACCCTGCAAGGCTATCCTTCCGAAATGAGGGGCAAATAGTATATTTCTCAGACAAACAAAAACTGCGGGAGTTCACTACCACAAGACCACCCTTACAAGAAATCCTCAAGGGAGTACTGGGTTTGGTTCCAGAAAAATAACTACCACTGCCATAAAAACCTAAGAAAAATCTAAACCCGCTAGTACAATAAAAATGGCATTCATGAAGAGAAAACAAGCTAACAAAAACACTATCTACAACCTAAGGAACCAACAAACAAAGAAACCAAACAGTAAATCAGAAAGCAAGGAACAAAAGACACCTAAGACAACCAAACAACCAAGAAAATGCTAGGAATAAATCAACACCTTTCAATAACAACTCTTAATGTTAAAGGCTTAAATTCCCCAATTAAAAGACACAGACTGGCTGACTGGATCAAAAAGCAGGACCCAACTATATGCTGCCTACAAGAGACCCACCTCACCCATAAAGATTCACACAGACTAAGAGTGAAAGGATGGAAAAAGATTTACCATGCAAACAGAAAAGAAAAACGAGCTGGAGTGGCTATTCTTATATCTGACAAAATAGACTTTAAACTAAAAACCATAAAAAGAGACAATGAGGGACACTACTTAATGATAAAAGGACTGATCCATCAAGAAGACATAACAATCATAAATATGTACGCACCCAATGTTGGAGCAGCCAGATTTATAAAACAAACTCTATTAGACCTAAAGAAGGAAATAGACACTAATACCATAATAGCAGGGGACCTGAACACTCCACTGTCAATATTAGACAGATCATCTAGGCAAAGAATCAGTAGAGAAACACAAGATCTAAACAAGACTCTAGACCAATTGGAATTGGCAGATATCTACAGAACATTCCACCCAACAACCTCAGAATATTCATTCTTCTCATCAGCACATGGATCATTCTCCAGGATAGATCACATATTAGGTCACAAATCAAGTCTCAATAAATTCAAAAAAATTGGAATTATCCCATGTATCTTCTCAGACCACAATGGATTAAAACTAGAAATTAATAACAAACAAAACTCTGGAAACTATACAAACACATGGAAATTAAACAGCATTCTACTTAATGACATATGGGTCCAAGAAGAAATCAAGCAGGAAATCAAAAAGTTTATTGAAACTAATGAAAACAATGATACATCATACCAAAACCTGTGGGATACTGCAAAAGCAGTATTGAGGGGAAAATTTATTGCATTAAATGCTCACTTCAGAAGAATGGAAAGATGGCAAGTGAACAACCTAACACTTCACCTTAAAGAACTAGAAAAACAAGAACAATCCAATCCTAAAGTTAGCAGACGGAAAAAAATCATTAAGATCAGAGCAGAACTGAATGAAATTGAAAACCAAAAAACAATTCAAAAGATCAACGAATCAAAAAGTTGGTTTTTTGAAAAGATAAATAAAATTGACAAACCATTAGCATGGCTAACAAAAAAAAGAAGAGAGAAGACCCAAATAACAAAAATTAGAAATGAAAAAGGCGATATTACAACTGATTCATCTGAAATACAAGGAATCATTCGAGACTACTATAAACAACTATATGCCAACAAATTTGAAAATCTGGAGGAAATGGATAAATTTCTGGACACACACAAGCTCCCAAAACTGAACCGTGAAGACGTAGAAAATTTGAACAGACCAATAACAATAAAGGAGATTGAAGCTGTTATCAGAAGGCTCCCAACAAAGAAAAGCCCAGGACCAGATGGATTCACAGCAGAATTTTACCAAACATTCAAAGAGGAATTGACACCGATTCTTTACAAACTATTCCAAAAGATTGAAACGGACGCAAATCTCCCAAACTCATTCTATGAAGCAAACATCATCCTGATACCAAAACCAGGTAAAGATATAACCAAAAAAGAAAACTACAGGCCGATATCCTTGATGAATATAGATGCAAAAATCCTCACTAAAATACTAGCAAACAGAATACAGCAACACATACGAAAAATTATTCATCACGATCAAGTGGGATTCATCCCAGGGATGCAAGGTTGGTTCAACATACGCAAATCAATAAATGTGATACACCATATTAATAAACTCAAACACAAGGACCATATGATCATCTCTATAGATGCTGAAAAAGCATTTGATAAAGTTCAGCACTCATTCATGACAAAGACCCTCTATAAGTTAGGTATAGAGGGAAAGTATCTCAACATAATTAAAGCCATATATGACAAACCCACTGCCAATATCATCCTGAATGGGGAAAAGCTGAAAGCTTTTCCTTTAAGAACAGGCACTAGACAAGGATGCCCACTCTCACCACTCCTATTCAACATAGTGTTGGAAGTACTAGCCAGAGCAATCAGAGAAGAGAAGGAAATAAAGGGCATCCAGATTGGAAAAGATGAAGTTAAACTGTCCCTGTTTGCAGATGACATGATCCTATATATCGAACAGCCTAAAACCTCTACAAAAAAACTGTTGGAATTGATAAATGATTTCAGCACAGTAGCAGGATACAAAATCAACACACAAAAATCAGTAGCATTTCTTTTCTCCAATAGGGAACATGCAGAAGGAGAAATCAAGAAAGCCTGCCCATTTACAATAGCCACCAAAAAAATAAAATACTTAGGAATTGAGTTAACCAAGGAGGTGAAAAATCTCTATAATGAGAACTACAAACCACTGCTGAGAGAAATTAGAGAGGATACAAGAAGATGGAAAGATATTCCATGCTCTTGGATTGGAAGAATCAACATAGTGAAAATGTCCATACTACCCAAAGTGATATACAAATTCAATGCAATCCCCATCAAAATTCCAAAGACATTTTTCTCAGAAATGGAAAAAACTATTCAGACATTGATATGGAACAATAAAAGACCACGAATAGCCAAAGCAATGCTCAGCAAAAAAAATAAAGCTGGAGGCATAACACTACCTGACTTTAAGCTATACTACAAAGCTATAATAACCAAAACAGTATGGTACTGGCATAAAAACAGACACACTGACCAATGGAATAGAATAGAGAATCCAGAAATCAACCCACACACTTACTGCCATCTGATCTTTGACAAAGGCACCAAGCCTATTCACTGGGGAAGGGACTGCCTCTTCAGCAAGTGGTGCTGGGATAACTGGATATCGATATGCAGGAGAATGAAACTAGATCCATACCTCTCACCGTATACTAAAATCAACTCAAAATGGATTAAGGATTTAAATATACACCCTGAGACAATAAAACTTCTTAAAGAAAACATAGGAGAAACACTTCAGGAAATAGGACTGGGCACAGACTTCATGAATACGACCCCAAAAGCACGGGCAACCAAAGGAAAAATAAACAAATGGGATTATATCAAACTAAAAAGCTTCTGCACAGCAAAAGAAACAATTAAAAGAGTTAAAAGACAACCAACAGAGTGGGAGAAAATAGTTGCAAAATATACATCTGACAAAGGATTAATATCCAGAATATATAAGGAACTCAAACAACTTTACAAGAAGAAAACAAGCAACCCAATTAAAAAATGGGCAAAAGAGCTAAGTAGGCACTTCTCCAAGGAAGATATCCAAATGGCCAACAGACATATGAAAAAATGCTCAACATCACTCAGCATCCGGGAAATGCAAATCAAAACCACATTGAGATACCATCTAACCCCAGTTAGGATGGCTAAAATCCAAAAGACTATGAACGATAAATGCTGGCGAGGCTGCGGAGAAAAAGGAACTCTCATACATTGTTGGTGGGACTGCAAAATGGTGCAGCCTCTATGGAAAATGGTATGGAGGTTCCTTAAACAATTGCAAATAGATCTACCATACGACCCAGCCATCCCACTGTTGGGAATATACCCAGAGGAATGGAAATCATCAAGTCGAAGGTATACCTGTTCCCCAATGTTCATCGCAGCACTCTTTACAATAGCCAAGAGTTGGAACCAGCCCAAATGCCCATCATCAGATGAGTGGATACGGAAAATGTGGTACATCTACACAATGGAATACTACTCAGCTATAAAAACGAATGAAATACTGCCATTTGCAACAACATGGATGGACCTTGAGAGAATTATATTAAGTGAAACAAGTCAGGCACAGAAAGGGAAATACCACATGTTCTCACTTATTGGAGGGAGCTAAAAATTAATATATAAATTCACACACACACATACACACACACACACACAAACCGGGGAGGGGGGGGAAGAAGATATAACAACCACAATTATTTGAAGTTGATACAACAAGCAAACAGAAAGGACATTGTTGGGGGGGAGGGGGGGAGGGAGAAGGGAGGGAGGTTTTGGTGATGGGGAGCAATAATCAGCTACAATGTATATTGACAAAATAAAGTTAAAAAAAAAAGAAAAAAAAATAAATAAAGAAAAAAGAAAAAAAGAAAAAAAAAAGATACACTTGATTGCTACCATTAATCTCAGAATTTTCCACTTCGATTTACTAGCAATAGTAATTTTCCCATGTTATACAGCAATTAGTAGCAAATCTCAGTAGAAACCAAATTCCCCTACTATTTATCTATTTGACTGCTTTAAGGTACCTGTAGAATGTCTTAAAACAAATGCAATTTTAAGTAAGATATAGGTTTGTGAGAAATGGAGAGCAGAAGGGAAACGGACAAGATTCGTAAAATGATTACAAAGTAGTATTTTCATCTAGAATTTTCTTTCTTCTACAATTCCAGCTTTCTTGGCATCTTTGTTTCATGGGATGGACGATTAGGAATCTATTATCACACCAGCTCGTTGCTCATGTCTCCAATTAGATTTGGAAGGGTGTTAAATTTTTCAACAACTCTTACTCCTTGCTGAAGAGAAGAAGGAGAAGACAGAGACAAAGGATAAAGAAAATAGGAAAGGCAGCTGGGTAAAAATAGACAAATGACCGTATAGTGATTGTTCCCTCCTCCTGCACTTGCTGTGAGGAAAGCATAGCAGCTCCTTTTATTTAATCCTTTGCCTTTCCTCAAAATACTCAAAATAGATTGGCAACCTAAAGTGATTTCAAATCTGAAAAAAGAACCAGAAGGGAAAATATTGTCCTTAAAAAAAAAAAAAAAAAGTCTGTCATATACAGATTTTTCTTAAGACAATAAATTTATGTAAGAAATTTCTTACAAAAATCCTGTAAGAATTTTTTCGGAGACAATAAATGATCAAAAATGATGACACTGATCTTTTCACTAGTGATGGAAATAGGATTTGTGCAAGGAAAATCCAAAAGGAGTTATGATGTGTTGCCTCTATATCACTTCCAATATCACTACTGTTGTGTTCACGCCACATCATAATGGTATTACTGACCTAGTATCTTTTCATCTTTTCTGAATTTTACTATTGTCCTCTTCTGCAGGATTCCATCACTGCCTTTGGATTTCTTTCATGGTACTCACCTCCCTTTGCATCACCAGCACACTGAATGATGTTCAGCATACAACTGGCAGTATGTTGACACTAATCTAATCTTTAGAGTTGACCTTTCACATTGCAAGGTCTGAAAATGACGGCCAACTTTTATAACAATAACTTTAAAAGTTTTGTTGAGCTTTATCTCATAATTTCACATTACTTATATAAATATGCAGTAATTTTAAAAGTCACTCATTGAATTTGCCAGAGAATAAGGATGTTCTATTTTCTTCAAATATCTCACTTTTCAAGGGGAAAGTGAAAAAAAGACAGATAATGGAGTACCTGCTGCAGGTGTTAAAATTTACCACTTCTTGATCTTACCCCTATCTCATGTTTCCAAAGACAGAGGAGCCACAGTGGAAAACATCTGGCCACGTGTATACCCATTCTCATATGAGCATCTCTCAACTGTGATGCAGGAAAACACAGAAGAACAAAAGAAAGAAAACATAATGAGAAATTCCATTTTGTCACTAAGGTCCTTTGAAGTTGCTCATTAATCTTTTAGACTATTTTGGCATGTTAATGTCCAACTGTAGAATATTAAAATTGCTAAACTAAGAAAAAAGTGAAATTTTTGCCTTTAAAGTTCTCTCTGTAACCCAGCTCTGTGATAACTCTTCCTATCTGAGTCATATTTTAATTGGCTGTGACTTTGAGCTTGACTATTCCAGTAGTTTGCAGCCGTTTTATTTAATACTACCTGAATTTTTCAAGGGAAATGTGGGGAAAAAAATATAATTTTGAAAAGTGCTGAAGTTCTAAAGTATTAGGACAACTTTCACAAGGTACATCAGATGGGTTTAGATGGATGAATATTTTGTCAGAAATCCAAGCATCATTCATGAGAGGCATGTGTAAAATAACAATTACATGTCCCTGTGAAACATAGGGCCAGTTCTCTACCGAAAAACAAGAAATTTCCTTCAGTGACTAATCTTGTCAAATAAAGGATTTTCTGGGCAGCCATAGCCACATATTTTTAGTATATTAAACTAATTTCCAGGACAAGGATTAAAAAAAGATTTAACCTAAATATTCTTTATTTCTTTTGTTTGCTGTATTGGTTTCCTATTACCACTCTTACAAATTTCTCAAAATGTTCTGGAGGCCATAAGTCCTACCATCAAGATGTTGGCTAGGCTACTTTCCTTTTGGATGGTTTCCTTTACACATGTCACATCAGCTTCTCTGACTCTGACTCTCCTGCCCCTTCTTTAAGGACCATTGTGATTACACTGTGCTACCCAGATAATCCTGAATAATCTCCAATCTCATGATCCTTAACTTAATCACATTTACAGAGTCCCTTTGCCATGTAAGGTAACATATTAACAGATTCTGGGAATTAAAGGGGCATTCTGTCTGCACACTTGCAGTCACACAAACATTAACCTTCAATTCTTTGTTCTCTCATCTCAAACATCTCCCCCGAAAAAGTAGGTGACTTTAAAAGGTAAAAGGGCCTGTTAATAGGAGTCTAATACACCAAATGAAATTAAGGTAGTAGAAGGAAGCAGAGGAAAGAATTCCAGAAGATCCTCCCTTGCCCCTCGTGGGTTTAAAGACTTTTTTCAATGATTAATGAGTGATTTCTGATAAATTCTCAGAATTTCTTACAATTAGGATAAGAATCCTAAATCAAATCATGTCATTATCATCATCATTATAATTGTCATCATCATTACCACAGGACAGAAAAGGATTATCAATTGATGCAGAAACATGGGGACAAAAAGCAAACAAACAACCTGAACAGAGAAGAGATTTAGCTAAAGATTCTATTATCCAGTAACTTGAAAAAGTTATTAATATTAGAAACACGTTTTTTTAATTTTCTATGTTTCAATCAAAATGTAGTTTCTGTCTTTCTCAATAAGCATTTTTGTGGATTTTTGCATGGAAACTTAAGTAAAAGTCTCCCCTAAGTAGCCAAATGGATCCAGCATATAATCGCCACCAAATGTTGAGTGTGCAGAGTGGGTAAACCAAGTCAGAGGAAGCCTTTACAGAATGGGGCCTTAGCAAGATACATTCCTGTCTGACATTTTCACACACTAAAAACTAATTTATTTCAATTCAATATGTCTTTTGTCTTTAAACAGACTCAGGATCAATGTCACCAATAATTCCTACTTTATGCAATATTAGATTCACAGAAAAACCCTTCTAATTTCCACTGAAATCCTGATTAGTTTTTCTATAGTACTATAGCACATATGAGGAGGATATAATAGGTAACTGTTAATGTTTATATTCTATCTTTAAAAATCTGCCCAATAAATAATCAGTCAAAAATATACACTGTAAGTACACTGTAATTGCTATAGTTTAAAAAGTGTGCCTAATTAACTTTTTTTCTGAAAATATCCATACTAATGTTTTACAATTAAATCAATTTATTTTTAATGCATGGTTCCTCAAAGTTTTCTAACATATCACCTGGGAAATCCTAACATCAAAACCTTTCCAGAAAATGTAGAGGTGAGATGAATTTCTCAGGCTCAGAGTCCATGCCTTATTTACGTGTATATTCTTAGTATCTTCTATAGTGTCTGTCACATTGTAAAAGCCCAAAAATATTCGTTGATCTGACCTTTATAGTTTATAAGAAAGGACACTCACAAACAAACCCTTAGGAACCCATCAACAAAAAGGGACCTTTTAAGTGGTTGAAAGCAAGAGAAGGAGACCTTTAAATTTAAACCTGTGCCTCAATAGTCTAGTGGCTCAGTGAAATGGTATTTTTATGATTTATTTGGTGCAGTGTTCTATAACAGATTCTCTCTTTATAGAGCTCAAAGTTTTTGTGCTTATTAAAATTATGGACTTTTCAAAAGTAAAAATGTTAACCCTGGTGCTTTGGCCAATCACTAATTGATAGTATATATTCTGTCCGTCTTAAGATTCCTCCTCCTCACCTTCCACTAAACAGGGAGAATTCTTTGCCACTTGTGCAGTGTTCCTGTACTATGCTAATCATTTGTCATGTTTCATCCAAAAGATGTCTGTATTTCAGAAGCAAGTAATGTCATTCTTATAATATGTGAATTGTAAATTGGTTGTCAAAGTTTTTCAAATTATCTTGAGACCTTCTGTTTGCAAGGTGATTTCTAAATCACCTTTCTAACACTATCATAATAATATATTTAAGAAGTTGCTACCAGCAGCAAAATATCTCATACTTGATTTAAGCTATTGACCCACCATTCAGTGAAAAAAACTCAGGTGCCAAGTAAAGAACACCAGTCCCATTCGGTGCAAAATGTCGCTTCTCAGCTATGAAGACGTCAGGTCATACAATGAGGTGCTTTGTCTTTTTGGTAGCATTAGATGAAATGCCATTGTTCCCTGAACTACAATGTGTATTTCTAATTAAAACTGTGTCACCTTCTCAAAGGTGTGTAACAGACTGGTTCTCACCCTTAAGGTTTGTTTCTAAATTTCTTAGTTGGTTTTTATTTCATTTCATGTGGAAATCTGACTGTTTAGTTCTTCTTATGCAAGAACAGTGATAACTATTGTTAAAATTTTCCAATCCATACGTAACATCTGCAAACCAGCTGTGAAAATTCTGGGTCCCTAGACACTTAAAATCAATACACCCATTGCCCATAAAAATATCAATAAGCTATAGTGATTGAAAATAGATAAATTTATAATTTGGCAAATCTGTCATGTTGCAAACAATTCTTCATGAGGTACTCACATTTTTCCACAATGTGTGAGTGAAGCACTGACTACATTTGTACTGGACACTCTTTTCAAAGATATTTGTATAGCAAACTGACTTGGAAGATAGATAGCTCTTCCTTCAGCAGCAAACTGCAGGCATGTTTACTGCCCATTAGAAAAGATTGGGGTTCACTAAGTTCCCAGTTCTCTTCTGTAACGCAAACTGCTGCACGTGTGGCTGCCCCCGAGCCCTCTTAATGCTACCCTGGGAAATTTATGGCTCAGAGAACAAGCCTAAGAATGCTGATACGCTGACTATTGCTATCACTATGAATAATGAATTGTGCATCTCTGACCCAGGAGTCTCGCATTCTCTCTCCGCATCTATCTATGAAACGGAGACAAACTAATGCGTTGGCTTGCTCTTAGAACAAAACTTCAGACCCGCCACACTTTTTTTCAAGCTAGCCATTGGCAAAATGGTGAAAGAGACCATCACATCTTTAGCGTTCCTCCCCACGTTTATCTTCCACACTCTTATCCTCAGGCCCATGCATTTCTTTTGCTCTTCAGAGTTCTGAAGTAAGTAAGGGTCTAAAATGCTTCTCCAATATTAGCACCTTTTAAATAGTTCCCCTTACAGCAAAAGAAACAATTAACAGAGTTAAAAGACAACCAACAGAGTGGGAGAAAATATTTGCAAAATATACATCTGACAAAGGATTAATATCCAGAATATACAAGGAACTCAAACAACTTTACAAGAAAAAAACAAGCAACCCAATTTAAAAATGGGCAAAAGAGCTAAGTAGGCATTTCTCTAAGGAAGATATACAAATGGCCAACAGACATATGAAAAAATGCTCAACATCACTCAGCATCCGGGAAATGCAAATCAAAACTACACTGAGATACCATCTCACCCCAGTTAGGATGGCTAAAATCCAAAAGACTCTGAACGATAAATGCTGGCAAGGTTGTGGAGAAAAAGGAACTCTCATACATTGTTGGTGGGACTGCAAAATGGTGCAGCCTCTATGGAAAATGGTATGGAGGTTCCTCAAACAATTGCAGATAGATCTGTCATATGACCCAGCTATCCCACTGCTGGGAATATACCCAGAGGAATGGAAATCATCAAGTCGAAGGTATACCTGTTCCCCAGTGTTCATTGCAGCACTCTTTACAATAGCCAAGAGTTGGAACCAGCCCAAATGTCCATCATCAGATGAGTGGATACGGAAAATGTGGTACATCTACACAATGGAATACTACTCAGCTATAAAAACGAATGAAACACTGCCATTTGCAACAACATGGATGGACCTTGAGAGAATTATATTAAGTGAAACAAGTCAGGCACAGAAAGAGAAATACCACATGTTCTCACTTATTGGTGGGAGCTAAAAATAAATAAATAAATTCACACACACACACACACACACACACACACAAAAAAAAAAAAAAAAAAAAAGCTGGGGTGGGGGGGAAGAAGACATAACAACTACAATTCCTTGAAGTTGATACGACAACCAAACAGAAAGGACATTGTCGGGTGGGAGGGGGGAGAGGGAGGAGGGACGGGGGTTTCGGTAAAGGGCCACAATAATCAACCACATTGTATATCGACAAAATAAAATTAAGGAAAAAAAAAATAATGCCCCTTAAATTTTAAGCACTTCGCAAGGAGTTTCTTCAGCATGCTGACCACTCAGCTCTTTGAATTCCTTCCCTCAGCTGATCATGTCCTCTATAATACCTTCTTCACTTAACCCCACGATCATATCCTATCTCATTTCATTAGCAAGAAGTTTCCATAGTTTCAATTCCATGAGTTATTTTTTGATCAAAATCTTCCGTTTGTCTAGTTAACTTTTTCTAATATCTCAATTCCATCGATGTCTCAACTCAATTGGAATCTTCAATCCATTGAACATATAACTTTTTCTTCTTATTTTGGGTTTTAATATTATTTATTATAAGCATATTACTATTACAAATCATGATTTTTCTTTATGCCCTTTACCCAACCTATCCCTCCCTATCCCCCCCTCCCCCCCGCCCATCTCTAGTATTCTGAAAGTTGGAGGAATTGTTTAGGTCTTTTCTCTCTTTCTTTCTTAGCACCCAGTTATAAGTGAGAACATGTGGTATTTCTCTTTTCTTGTCTGGTTTGTTTCACTTAACATAATTTTTTCTAGACTCATCCATATTGCTGCAAATGGCAGAATTTCATTCTTTTTTATGGCTGAGTAGTAGTTCATTGTGTATACATACCACATTTTCCTTATCCAGTCGTCCGTTGATGGACATTTAGGCTGGTTCCATATTTTGGCTATCGTAAATAGAACATGCAATGAATATGGGAGTGCAGGTATCCCTTCAAGATGGGATAATTTCCATTCCTTTGGATATATGCCCAGTAGTGGATTGCTGGATCATATGGTAGTTCTATCTATAATTGTTTGGGGAACCTCCATACTGTTTTCAATAATGGCTGTACTAATTTACAGTCCCATCAACAGTGTAGAAGAGTTCCCCTTTCCCCACATCCTCGCCAGCATTTATTGTTCTTGTTCTTTTTAATAATGGCCATTTTAACTGGGGTGAGTGTGGTCTCAGTGTGGTTTTGTTTTGCATTTCTTTGATGACTAGTGATGTTGAGCATTTTTTCATAAACGAGTAGGCCATTTGTATGTCTTCCTTTGAAAAGTGTCTATTCATCTCCTTTGCCCATTTTTTAATTGAATTATTTGGTTTTTACTATATTGTTGTTTGAGTTCTTTATATATTCTGGATATTAACCCCTTGTTAGATGGAGGCATAACACTACCTGGCTTCAAATTATACTACAAAGCCTAGTAACAAAAACAGCATCATATCATATTGGCATAAAAACAGACAATCAGATCAATGGAACAGAATAGAAAACTCAGGAGTCAACCTACAGACTTATAGCCAACTGATCTTTGACAAAGGCAACAAGAACATAAATTGGGGGAAAGACTGCCTATTCAATAAATAGTGCTGAATAATTGGTTGAATAATTGAATAAATGGTGCTGGGATAATTGGATTTCTATATGTAGAAGAATAAAACTGGACTGCACCTCTCACCATATACCAAAATCACCTCAAAATGGGTTAAGGACTTAAATATAAGACCTGAAACTGTGAAATTACTTAAGGAAAACATAGGGGAAACACTCCAGGAAGTGGGAGTTGGCAAAGACTTTATGAATAAGACTCCAAAAGCACAAGCAATAAAAGAAAACGTAAACAAATGGGACTACATCAAACTACAAAACTTCTACACAGTAAAAGAAACAATGAACAGAGCAGAAGAACAACCTATGGAATTGGGGAAAATACTTGTAAACCTTTTCTTCTTTTTAAAAACTTACCCACCTCATGGCTTCTTTTCTTTATGGCTAAAGTTTAAGTTGATTTCCCAATACTTATAATAACTCCTCTATACATACCCTCAACTCCTTGTCCCTTTTCAGTTATCTTTTTAGAATTGTTATATCATCAGGGTTGTTAAGAAAAAGATGTGCAATCAGAGGTTAATTTTCTGATACTATTGCCAGCAATAGGAAAGAGAGCACAGACCAAGTCTGGATATCCAGCCTCTGCCAAGACAAAAGGCTGAAGAGTTTTTAAGAGCTGGGGTTGGGTGATCATAGGCTGTTTGTGTTTGCAAATTGAACTTATCAAAAGGAAAAGTAAACTTTCTTCTATATTCATGACAGGAGGTTGTTTTACAACTTGGAGCAAGAATGCCCCCTGCTGAAGTTAGGCTCCTACCCTCCCATAAAAACTGGGAGATAGGAGCACTATCTTCCTCAATGATTACATTTCAGAGACATGGTTTCCAGGTCTTTAAGAAAGGCATTTTCTGCATTGTTAAACTGGCAAGAGGCTAGGAGATTTATGCACATTTCAAAGGGGCAGAGAAAGTACTTACAAGATTTCTAAAGTAAATGCTCTTTAAAAAGGGAGGTCAGGGATCTAGAGTAAGGAAGAAGCCTGTCTAATGCATAACCCAGCTGAGGGGAACTTTTAGGCCATTTTACTTAGGGCCTATAAGATGGTCTGGCACATAACAGGAATTCAGTAAATAACTGTTGAAAAAAGAATGTGATTTAAAATGACATTTAAAAAAATATATAAACCTAAATATTTTAACAATCTATAATTGTTTTATTCATACTTTGCTCTCTCTAACTAATTGCCAGATAGCTTCCATTAAGTGGAGTAAATGTTGCCATTGTGGGTATGCACACTGGAGTGTGACACCTGAAGTTTCTGGTTGCCCACAAAGGCTTACCTCCTTTTCAGTTTCTGTGAACCAGCTGACCTCTCCATGTGCACTTTTGATGTCTCCCATCCATCCACTACATAGCTACAGAGTAATCATTTTACAAGTATATTCAGATAACCTTCTGTGTACCTCCCCAGTGTTACAGTTCCCATGCACACCTGGCTAAAAATTTCACTTTTTCTGCCAGAGCTTACAAGATAAAGTCAATCCTCCTTTCTATGGCCCACCTAACCATTTTTCATGTGATCCTAAGCATCTTTCCAGACTGCACTGTTGACTTTGTCCTCAGTATGCAATGTTCTGGCCTATTAGTAAGAACCAAGTGCCTTGATTTATGGTGCTTATTACACCTACTGTTTCTCTGATATTGCACACCCTTCTGTTACTTTTAGAGTGGCCAGTGCTCCACTCATCCTTCAGGACATCACCAAGGAACCTTTCACATTCATCTTCTGATCCTCCAGTGATATCTAAGTTAATTGCCCCTCTTCTGTGCTATTCCACCAGACATTTCTTTTCTCTTAATTACCAGGTTACAATATATTAAGCTCTCCTTTTCACATCTATTGGCTTGTCCAGATTAGCTACTTTACTATAAGTTCCTAGAGGGCAAGAAATCCATCCTTTTTTGTCTTTATTCCTAGAACCTAAAAGAAGAAGAAAAAAAAATCAAGAGTATGGGTTTTGGAGGCCAAGAAGAACTGGGTTTGAATCACAAACATTGGAATCTCAGCAAAATTAATTTCTCAGTTTCCATATTCATAGATTGGGGTTTATAAAATCTGTTTCATAGGATTGTTATGATGACAAAATGAGGCAATATATGTAAGACAAATTATACAATTCCTGGTATGTAGTAACTACAATACACACTTTTAATGAATATGATAGAGAACCAATGTGTTGAATCCTCTCCAGTGGTTAATCCAGAGATACTTTTGAGACTATATGTGTTTTTGATTGCCAGTGTTATATTATAAATGAATTTTTGTATAGTATGCTTATCTCACTGTTTCAAAATTCCAAAGGGAAAAGGATATGTGTTACATTTTCTCCAAAAATAATTAGTACAGATTATATTAAAAACTCTGGGTTAAAATTATAATACAAGGGAACTTTTAAAAGTTCATGGAAAAATAGAATTAAAAGATAAAAATAAAAAATGTAAATTTCATTTCTCAACATAACCTCCATCAAGTTCAAGACATTTGTAAGTGATAATACTAACTCTTTATTTCATCCCTGAACAACTGAGTGTCCTGGGAGTTTAATCATGTCAATGCAGTATTTTTTACATTATTAACTAAAGAAAAATGGCTACCCTTTAAAGATTTTTTTTTTAAGATTAGGAAACAAAAAAACAAAAAGTAACAAGGTGCCAAATCGGTACTGTAAGGTGAATGCTTAATGATTTCCTATAAAAAATCTGGGAAAAGTGCCCTTGTTTAATAAGAGGAATGAGCAGGAGCCTCACTGTGGTGAAGAAGGGCTCTCTGGTAAAAATTACCCTGGCATTTTTCTGCTAAAGCTTTGGCTAACTTTCTCGAAACACTCTCGTAAAAAGCAGATGTTATCGTTTTGTGGATCTCCAGAAAGTCAACAAGCAAATTGCCTTGAGCATCCCTAAAAAAAACTCTTGCCATACTTTCGTGCTAGACCAGTTCATTTTGCTTTGGCTGGACCACTTTCAGCTCTTGGTAGCCATGGCCTTGATCGTGCTTTCTCTTCAGGATTGTGCTGGTAAAGCCATGTTTCATCTCCTGTTACAGTTTTTCAAAGAAAAGCTTCAGCATCTTGATCCCATTGGTTTAAAATTTCTGTTCAATGCTCCGCTCTTGTCTGAAGCTTCCCTGGGCACAGCAGTTTTGTCACCCATCAAGCAGAAAGTTTGCTCAACTGTAAATTTTCAATCAGAACCGTGGAAGCTGAACTAATAGAGATGTCTATGAGGTTGGTTATTGTTTCTGCTGTTAATGGTTAGTCCTCTTCAATTAGGGCACGAAAGAGATACATTTTTTCCTCCCAAACTGATGTGGATGGGCTGCCGCTGCAGGCTTCATCTTCAACGTTGTCTCCTTCCTTCTTAAAATGAGTTATTTATTTGGAAACTGCTGATTTCTTTGGGGCATTGTCCCCATAAACTTTTTGTAAAGCATCAATGATTTCACCATTCTTCCACCAGGCTTCATCATAAATTTGATGTTTGTTCTTGCTTCAGTTTTAGCAGGATTAATGTTGCTCTGATAGAGACACTCTTTTCAAACTGATGTATTATTCTTCTTAGTGCCTCAATCTAGATCCCGGTCAGACATGTTATAGCAAGTTAGCATGAGTTTAGTTTGGTGCAAAAAACTTTGCAATCCATGCATAGATTTTTCATAATGCTCATTTTCCATCAACTTTTTGAAGACCCCTTGTATAATTATTATAACATATTAACAATATGGATATTTTCAGTAAAAAGTATTAATTGCTTACTTCTTAAAATGTAAGAAAATACTTTTGAGTATTTGCATATCTGTTGAAAAATGTTCAGACCTTGCACTATTTTTTAAACTCAAAAATTGCAATATTCTATGCACAGTTGAAACCTAACTTCTCCATTATTTTTATTTCAGAGAAAAAATTAATAATTTCAAAAAATAATTTAACACTAACTGTTCAATGTCACTTACTTTCAACAGTTTATACTGGGTTTCTCAAATGTTTTTGAAATGTTCACTCTGCCAGAATAATGATTATTTATAAAGTAAGTCTGTTTTGCACTAAAATTAAATAAAAGACATATCTCCATAGGATATTTTTCAGAAAATATTAAGTCATTTCTTGATAACTTAATTTAAGACTTAGATTCTGAGAAAAGAGGCAAAAAATATGGATGTTCAAATGATCTGAATGTGCTTTAAATTGAGAGCTGGCAATGAAAAGATGTTAGCACAAAAGAGTCAATATGTTAAAAAATTCTGTTCTTCATCAATATTAAAACTCTTAATCATTAACAACTTGAATTGGAGTTGAGCCGATAATATAAGTCAAACTCATCATATTGTATACTTAGTCAAATAAATTGTTATTCCTTTATAATTATGGGAATTAAGCAGAATTTTGTTAGTTTCTTAAACAGTTGTCAGTATACCCAATGACTTATGACTATGACAGTGTCCCCTTGCTCAAATTGCCTCAGTATTTAAAATTCACTTTGCGTACCTCTACAAAAAATAATTCATAATCAATCATTATTCTCAGAAAAAATTATATATACCTGTGTAAAAATACATTTTAACTAGAAATGAAAATGCCTAAAACATAAATTTATTTTGTTTTGTTTTACAATAAGTTATACTTAGTATAGTAAATACCTCCCATACATAGAGGAGACATTTTCTGCAACACAATAATACAGGCACATTTTGGAATGAAATTTTTATCAATCTGATAGTAATTATCATTTGCCATAGAAAAGTTAAAATGCCTCAGCGGTACTAGCTGAAGATAATAATTCAAGAGAAACATATCGTGAAGGTACATTATATGATATTTCTGAATATGGCCTTCCCTGAGTACTTACTTCATTATTGTTAATTAATGTACATTTATGTATTTCAGCTAATCACATTCTAAATGTTTCTGAAATTTAAAAAAAAAAAGTCTGTATTACTGCCAACAGTCTCACAGGAAATTTGGCACTATCAATGGTACTATTAGAGTAATAAGGGAATAGAAATCACCAGAGGTATTATTCAAATCTGTTTTGGCTCTGTTTTTAAGAGTCTGAAATGCAAATGGCTAATGCAGTTTATTATAGATAACTTTGGGGTGTTCATGTTTAATTTAGCATGAGACAACCACTCACATAATATATAATGTTAGAAATATTTGTTCTATCAACACTTTCTTAAAAATGTAAAAGTATTACTTAATTTTATACCTTTGTTCAAAAAAATAAAAAATGAATTGGGCCTCTGTTTTCCATGAGCTATTTGATTTTTTTGAATGTGGTATTTTATTTTAACATTTCATTAGCATGAGAGAGTGATCAGAGAGGAGTAATTAACATGATTGTCTTCTATAAAATGAAACTATAATGGTATCCTGAATTTTACAATAATTATATTTATTTTCATTGTCTCCAGATATTCATGATTGAAAAACAGAAGTAATCAGACCCTCATGGTGCTTTAAAAAAAAAAAAATGATGACATCTATTAGATTCTTACATTTTCACAGTTCTGAGCATTTTGAGACATCTTTAGCTGCTTAGCAGTTTGGTTTTTTGTTTTGTTTCATTTTGCCGTATATGTGACATACAACAAATCTCACATATTCTACTCGTACCATTTGACAACATTCTGCATGTGTGTACCACCGTCCTAATCAAAATATTGGACATATCCATTATCTCAAATTTTCTCTCATACCCTTTTGTTATCTCTTTTACTAGTATCTACCCCAACTCCATCCCTAGGCAACTATTGAATTGTTTTGCATCATTTTAAATTAGTTTGCATCTTCTAGAATTTTATAAAAATAGAGTTGTACAATCTGTAACATTTTTATTTGTGGTTTTACCAGTAGAATTTTTTTTAGTTATGAATATTCATGAGATACAAAGCTGATTGTCACCCCTCATGTCCAAGATGTGAAGGCCAGACCCATACTGGCAGCATACCCATTACCACATTTTGCGTTTGTATCCCGTGTCCTCTACCCAATTATCCCCAACCTCCCTCCCCCACCTTCCCCCCACACTTCACTTTGTATCCCAAGGAATGTTCTCTCCATCTGCAAGTCCAATGCACCACTGTGATCTTTCTTCGCTGCCTTCCTTTCTCTCTTAGCTCCCACATATGAGTGAGCACATACGGTATTTATCCCTCTGTGCTTTGCTTATTTCACTTAACATAAGTTTCTCTAGACTCATCCATGTCGTTTTTGGTATAGCTTCTTTCACGCAGCTCAATTATTTTTTTATCTGACCATGCATTTTGCATGTAACTATGTTTCACTGATTTTTATTGCTAATTAATATTTCATTGTATGCCTAGAGCATAAATTAGTTATCCATTCACCTGCTGATGGACATTTGGATGTCCTACTTGGGGGCATTAAAAATAAAGACTTGTAAACATTCATGTCCAATTCTCTGTATGGACATAAGCTTGTATTTCTCTTGGAGAAATATTGCTTAGGTAAATTAGCTAGTAAGGATCAATATCAATATATGGAATTGATTTTGTTTCTATATGATAGCAATGAAACATCAGAAAATTAAATATGAAAAATAATACAATTTATAACAAAATACTCAGGGTTGGATCTGAAAAAAAGATGTGCATGATCCATACACTTACAACTATGAAAAAACATTGTTGAGAGAAATTGAAGAAAACAAATGGAGAGACTCACTGTGTTATGAATTAAAGATTCAATATTGCTAAGGTACCCTTAAATTAATCAATTGATTCAACAAAATTTCAATCAAAATGTCAGCAGCCTTTTTTTTTTGGTCGAAAATAACAAACAAAAACAACTTGGAAAAAGAACTTAAAGTTGAACCACGTACACTACCTAATTTCAAGATTTATTATAAAACTAAAGTAATCAAGAGAGTGTAGAATTGGTGTCAAGGCTGACAACTCAATTAATAGAAGATAATAAAGAGTCCAGAAAAGGTGTCACAAATTTGTGTTCAACTTATTTTTTATAAAGGTGAATTTGATGAAAAAGGGAAAGTCATTTCAATGAATGGTGTCTGAACGATTAGATATCCACATAAAAAATAAAATTAAGCTCATACCTTGCAAAACCACAAATGAAAAATAAACTCAAAATAGATATAGATCATAGATCTAAATACAAAATCTAAAATTACAAAATTTCTACCAGAAAATACTTTTTAAAATCTTTGCAACTTTAGTGAGACAAAGATGTCTTAGACAGAACACCAAAAGCATGGTGCATACATAAAGACTGAAGTAAAAATGGTTGAAAATTTTAAGTTTAGAAAATAAGATAAAGTGAGTGAAAAGAAAAATAGAAAATGGAAGAAGAAAGAAGGGAAAAAAGAAAGATTTAGATATTTGTAATATTTATAGACTTAGATCTTATAAAATAAATTGTAGATCAGACCCAAATATAACTGGAATAATTATAAATGAAATAATGATTAAATTATTTTAGTAAAAAAATTACATCATATTAAGGGTAAAATTATAAGATATTATGCTAATTTTATTTCCTGTAGAAATTCATTAACTCCATGAGTCTTCAATAAAATTTACAGGTGTATTTTCTAAACTTTATTGAGGTTTAATTAAAGTATAATAAACTGCACATATTTAAACTGTATAATCTAATCAGTTTTAGCATATTGATACATCCGTGAAACAATCACCACAATGAAGTTTAAAAATAACATTTCCATCACTCCCAAAAGTTTCCTCAAACCTCTTTGTAATCCTTTTCTCCCCACAAACTAACCCCCAGGCAACAGTATTCCATTTTCTGACATTATGGTTTACTTTGCATTTTTTTTTTTAAAAAATCATATTCATAGAAACATACAGCACGCATAATTTTTTGTCTAAATGCCTTCATTTAGTATAATAATATTGAGTTTATCCAATGTAATTATATGCATGAAGGTTTACTTCCTTTTTACTATTAAGCTCTGTTCAGTTATACGATATAACGTAATCTGTTGATTTCATTTATCTGTTGAGGGAACATTTAAGTTATTTTTAGGTTTTGGCTATTACAAATCTTTATATGGATGTTTTTTGGTTGCTTTTTTTTCCCCTTGGGTAAATATCTATGCATGCAATGGCTAGGAGATAGGGAAGATTTTTTTTTTTTTCATCTAAAAATGCTGCCAGAGTGGTTGCACCATTTTACAATATCATCACCATTGTATGAGACTCCAATTGCTGCATACCTTCACTAACACTTGGTATAATCAGCCATCTTACTGTTAGCCAATCAAATGGGTGTGTCTCATTGTAGCTCATTATATTTTTAATGAGATATTTCATAGCTCTAATTTGCATTCCTCTGAGTGGTGATAGTGGGCATCATTTCATGTGTTTTTTTCCCTATGAATGTATCTTTTTTTTTAATGAACTGTCTGTCCAAAACTGACCATTTCTTAATTGGGTTGTTAGTCATATATTGAGATGTAAGGTTTTCATGCATTCATAATACATGTGCTTTAACTACCATATGTGGTGTGAATTTTTTCTTTAAGTTTCTTTAAGGCAGTCTTTTTCTTTTCTACTGTGACTTTGAAAAGCTAAAATTTTTAAATTTTGATGAAGTTCAATTTATCAATTTTTCTTTCTTTGTCTCTTACCAGCCAATATCATGAAATTTGAATATTTTCTTCTAGAATTTTTATAATTCCATGTTTTACTTTTAGGTCTATTATCTATTTTGATTTAATTGTATATGCTGTTAGGTAAGAATTAATAGTTATTTTGTTCCTGTATAGATATTTAGTTGATTCTACATCATTTGTTTTAAAATTTTTCCTTTTCTCGCTTAACTACTTTTGTCAAAATTAATGTACCATATGTGTACATTATCTATATGTCTACCTAAACACAAATAACAAACCTAAAATCAGATAGGATAAGACCCACGATTTGGTCTTCTTTAAAAACATTGCTTTAGTGATTATAGATTTTTTGCACTACATATAATTTTTGGAATCAGTTTGTCAATGTCTAGAAAAGAAGTACTTCTGTGATTTTAATAGATTACATTGAATCTATAGAAAAATGAATCTATAGAAAAATGTGGCCAGATTTGCCATCTTGACAATATTGAGTCTTCTAACTGATGTGTATGGTATATCTCTTCATTTATTTAAGCTTTCTCTAATTTCTTGAAGCAATGTTTTGTAGTTATCTATGTGGAGGTTTTAGACATTTGTTATTAGATTTATTTCTGAGTGTTATAGAAGTCTGGGAATGACTATAAATTGATTTTTTTTTTTAATTTTGCTATGTAATTGTTTGCCAGAGGTTATTTTATAGAATGCCTAGGATTTTTCATATAAATAATCACATCATCTGAAGATTTGGATAGTTTTAGGCTGCTTTTTCTGAATTTTATGCCTTTTGTTCCTTTATCTAGGTCATCCAGAACAAGCATCCTTTCTTGTTTTCCAGTGTCATAAGGAAAAATAAGTCATTTTCCCATCAAATATATTGTTAGCCTTAGATTTTTTTTCTTGCATGCCTGTCTTCAATTTGAGAAAGTTTTCTACTATCTTGAGTTTACTGAGTTTTTATTGTATATAGGTGTTGAATTTTTCAAATTGGTTTCCTGCATCTATTAAAATTATTGTGCTTTTTCTTTTTGTTCTATCAATATGGTAAATGACATTGATTTTAACGTATTACACCAAACATGCATTCTTAGGATAAAACGCCCTTGGTAATGATGTATTATCCTGTTGGAATTAGATTGCTAATATTTAAAATGTCTGCATCTATATTTGTTATAAATATTCATTTGTAATTTCCTTTTTTGTATTTTTTAAATTACATTTGTTATCAGGGTTACACTGGTATCATAACCCCCTTAAAGAAAATTGGACAGTGAACGTTCCTCCTCTATTTTCTGAATTTTTTTTTTTGTAAGATTGGTATTATTTCTCTTTGATGTTTGATAGATATTACCAAAGAAAGCACTTGGGTTTAAAGTTTCTTTGGGGAAGAGTTTCCTTAACAACAACAACAAAATAATTGAGCACTTTAATTAGAAAGATGGCAATTCAGACTCTTTCTTTCTTTATCAATTTTGGTAAGTTATTTTTCATAAAAAGTATTCATGTAAGTTGTCAAATTTGTTGGCATAAAGTCACTCGTACTTTCCTTACATTATTTTGAAGTAGAATCTGTGGAAACTTTTTCTCGTTTACGATATTGGTGGTTTATGTCCTCTTTTTGTTGTGCTCAGTACAGCTGCAACTTTGTCAATTGTATTGATCTTTTCATTAAACTAACTTTAGGCCCTGTTATTTTTCCCTGTGTTATATTTTTTTATTTCACTGATTTCTACTCTGTGTCATTTCCTTCCTTTTTTCAAATGTATTAATATACTTATTTAAATTGACAGATAAAATCGTACGTATGAGGGTGCTTCAAAATGTTTGTGGAAAAATAGAATTAAAGATGACACAAATCTTTCCATGAACTTTTGAAGTACTCTCATAGTTATCCTATACCATAATGTTTTGAAGTATATGTACATAGTGGAATGGTTAAATCTAGCTAATAACATATCCATCACCTCACCTAATTATCATTTTTGTGGTAAGAACACTTAATAACCACTCTGCATATTTCCTTGTATTTGCTTTGGGTTTTTTTATTTTCTTCTATCTTTTTAACAAATAAACTTAAGTTCATTTATTTTACTTATTGGCTTTTTAATATACAAATTTAAATTTATATCTTTCTCTTTAAGAAGTATTGTAGTTGCATGCCATAAATGTTTATATGCTGTATTTTTATTGCCATTCAGCTCAAAATTAATCACTCTTGTTATGTTTGTAATTGACGTAGGAATTATTTAAAAGCGTGTTTTTTAATAAATGTTATATTATTATTTCAATTTCTTAATTATTTTTAGATCAGAGGATATATTCCAAAGACATTAATCACTTTGTGTTCATTGAGAATTGGTTTTTGGCCCAGTAAACGCTCCATCTTGATGAATTTACCATGCACACTTAAAAAGAAAGTGAATTCTGCAGGTGTTTGAAGTAGTTCTCTATAAATGTCAATTAGATGAAAGTGCTTAATACTGTCGTTCAGCTCTTCCATAATTACTAAATTATTACTATTTTATCTGTCAATTTGGGGGAGAAGGATGTTAAACACTCTATAATTGTTGGTTTATATATTTTCCTCTTTAATTTTATCAAATTTTGTTTCATGTATTTTTTGAGGCTTTATTATTAGACGTATGCACATTTACATATGTTATATCTTGCTGACGTACTCTTTCTTTTATTACTAAAAAATGTGCTTCTTTTTCTGCCTGACAAACCCTTTGACCTAAAGTCTTTTCATTAGATAATAAAATATTCACTCCAGTCTTATTATATTTACGGTTTTTATAATATACTTTTTTTCTAACCATTTACATTGAACTTATCTGTTTCTTTATGTTTAAAGTCAGTTCCTTGCAAACAGCATATAGGAAGGTCTAGCATTTTTATCCATTCTGTCAATATCTGTCTTTTAATCAGGGTGTTTGGATCACTAATATTTAATGTAATTATTAATATGATTATATTTATCCTAGAGTGTGTGTGTAATCAAACACAGGGGTACTTCAAAAAGTATATGGAAAAATGGAATTGAAAGGTAATTCAAGTCTCTCAATGAACTTTTTGAAGACCCCCTCATATGTATACATTCCAGTATTTCTTATGCAAAGGCAACTTCAGGACAAGTCCCCTGACCTCCCTTCAAACCAAGTTTTACTGCTTCCTAATGTCCTTGAGCAATGACTGCTTCTTCCCTTAAGGGGAAACAATTTTTTTTTCCTTTAATTATTTTCTCACTCTTTAAATGTGTCTTTCTGAGGGTTTTTGTGTCTGTTCATTATCCTAACAGTCATATAAGTATTTTCCAGTTTGTATACATTACCTTTAAAGTGAGGCCTCCAAAACTGAATGCAATTCAATGAGATTTTATTAATTCAGCAGAGAACATTAAAGCATTTCCTGGTTCTCAATATTATAATTACATTAATGCAGAACGAATTACCATAAGCTTTTGTGAGGGTCACAGCATGCTATTTTCTCATATTTAGCTTCTTGAACACTACAATCTATAGTGTCTAACAAGTAACGAGGAATCTAATGTAGGCATTTGAGGAAAGTACACCACCTTCCAAATTCAGGTCATGAAAGTTTTTATCTTTCTACTCTGTCATCATTAGTTTGGGGATTTAATTTTCATAGCTTTATAGTCACAAGCTGGATCTTACATCTCTAATCATGCTGTCTGTCTAAGACCCAGCAGAAAGAAAGCAAATGTACCAAAACATTCTGCCAGCACATTCCCCAGTGACTTCAGCCTTCATCTCATTGAATGTATCTGCAGGCACTTCCAGGGGTAATATTTGTTATTACATGCAATAATTTCCCACCAGGTGTTCATACTCCTTAAGTACTGGGTCATATTTGGAAATGAGGGAGCAACTTTTCATATTTGTAGTTGCCCACCATGTTCTGACACACCCACCCAACATTTTAAATTTTCTAATTTATTTTACTTTTTTATTTATTATTAGCATATTCATTCTTATAAATCATGGTATTTCTTTATGCCCTTGCCTGACATATCACTTCCTAAACCCCCTCTCTTCCTCCCCCACTGCCTCATCTCTAGTATCCTTAGGTTTTCTCTCTCCTTCTGAAAGTTCATCTTATTGTTGTGGTCTTTTCTTTCTTTCTTTACTTCATTCCTTCCTTCTTCCCTCCTTCCCTTTCTCTCTCCCTCCCCTCCTAGCAGCCAGTTATGAGTGGGAACATGCATTATATATTTGTGGGGTACAGTGTGTTGTTTCAATATATGTATATATTTAACAATGATTCACTTACAGTAGATAGCATATCCATCTCCTGAATATTTATCTTTCCTTTCTGCTATTTAGAAATATACAATATAATGTTAGCTCTAGTCAGATCAGACTAGAACACCAGAAGTTATTCTTTCTATCCAACTGTAAATTTTACCCTTTAATCTACTTCTTCCCTTCCCCCTCCCCCCTTACTTTCTGCCTCTGACAAGCATTATTCTATTCTCTACATCTATGAGAACCACTTTTTTTTTTTTTTTTAGATTCCACATAAGAGTGAGATCACGTGGTACCTGTTTCTCAGTGTCTGGCTTACTTCACTTAATGTGATGGTCTTCAGTTCTATGCATGCTGCTGCAAATGATAGGATATCATGTTTTGTAGTCAAATAGTATTCCATTGTGTATACATACCACAGTTTTTTAATCCATTCATTAGTTGAGAGGTGTCTAAGTTGATTCACCTCTTGGCTGTTGTGAAGTGCTGTAATGTACATGGGGCAACAGATGTTTCTTTAATGTAATGACTGCACTTCCTTTGAGTATATACCCAATAGTGGGGTTGCTGAGTCATAAGATAGTTTTATTTTTAGTTTTTTGAAGAACCTCCATTCTGTTTTCAATAACGGCTGTACTAATTTATGCTCCCATCAACAATGTATGAGAGTTCTCTTTTCTCCACATCCTCATTATCATTTGTTATTTTCTATCTTTTTGAAAGTAGCCATTCTGACTGGAGTAAGATGATATCTCATTGTGGTTTTAATTTGCATTTACCTGATGAGTAGTGATGTTGAGTGTTGTTGGCCATTTACATACCTTCTTTTGAGAAATATCTGTTCAGGCCCTTTTCCCATTTTTAAATTGGGTTATTTGGTTTTGTGCTGTTGAGTTGTTCTGAACACTAGCCCCTTGTCAGATGCATGGTTTGCAAATACTTTCTCCCATTCTGTAAGTTGTCTCTTTACTTTGTTGACTGTTTCCTTTGCTGTGCAGAAGCTTTATAGTTTAATGCAGTCCCATGTGTCTATTTTTACTCTAGCTGACTATGCCTTTGTAGTCTTGTTCAAGAAAGTGCTGCCAAGTCCACTCTCATGTAGACTTTCCCCTATGTCTTCTTTTAGTATTTTCACAGTTTGGGGTCTTCAATTTAGGTCTTTAATCCATTTTGAATTGACTTTTGTTTAGAGTGAGAGATACGGTGTAATTTCACTCTTCTGCATGTGGACATTCAGTTTTCTCAGCAATATTTATCGAATAGGCTGTCCTTTCCCTCTGTATATTCTTGGCTCTTTTGTAGAAAATCAGTTGGCTGTAAATATGTTCATTTGTTTATGGGCTCTCAATTCTGTTCCATTGGCCTAAGCATCTGTTTTAATGCCAGTACCATGCTATTTTGGTAACTATACTTTTACAGTATAGTTTGAAGTCAGGTGGTACAATGCTTCTAGCTTTGTTTTTTGTTCAAGATTGCTTTTGCTAAATGGGGTCTTTCGTGGTTCCATTCAAATTTTAAGTTTTTTTCTATTCTGTGAAGAATGTCATTGGTATTTTGATAGGAATTGTATTGAATATGTAGATTGCCTTGAGTAGTATAGACATTTTGACAATGTTAAGTCTTCTAACTAATAAACGTGGGATATCTTTCTATTTATTTGTGTCTTCTTCAATTTCTTTCACCAATGTTCTATAATTTTTATTGTAGAGATCTTTCACCTCCTTGGATAAACCTATTTCTAGGTATTTCAATTTTTGTTAGCTATTGTAAATGGGATTAATTTCTTGATTTCTTTCTTAGATATTTTAGTTTTGCCATATAGTTCAATACAGGCAAATCAATAAATATGATACATCACATCAACAGAGGGAAGAATAAAAATCATATGACTATTTCAATAGATACAGAAAAATTATTTGATAAAATTCAATATCCTTTCATGATAAAAAAAAAACTCAATAAATTTGATAGAGAAAAAATGTACCTCAACACAATAGAAGTCATGTATAACAAACCTACAGCTAATATCAAACTTAACATACAAAAATTGAAGGCTTTTCGTCTAAGATCTGGAACAAGACAAGGATGCACCCCTCTGCCATTCTTATTCAACAGAGTACTGGAAGTTCTAGCCATTGCAATAAGGAAAGAGAAAACAATAAAATGCATCCAAATTAGATGTGAGAAAGAGAAACTATCCCTATTTTATATACATAGACAATCCTAAAGACTCAACCAAAAAAATTCTAGAACTAATAAATAAATTCAGTAAAGTGGCAGAATACAAAACCTACACAATTTGAAGAATGCTCCCCAATCTGTCTAGGTGCCTACAAAGCCTCCCTTTATTAACATATTCTAGAATATCTATTTTATGATTCATGCTGTGTTCTCTGGGTTCTTATTTCAGAAACAAAAAGGATGTTTTTTCCCGTTTCAATATTCTCTAACCTTTTCTGTCTTCCAGTTTTCTCAAAGATTATTATGACCGGTGTTTTTTTTTTAAGTAATTTGGGTATAAAGTTATTAGTTCTATAGAGATAAATATTATGTTATAAAAGACCTCTTTGCTTTGAAATTAGTTATGTTTTAGTGGTTTATGCCTCCCAGAAACAAATATCAACTTTCACTCTGTAGATTATTTACTTCTGGAAGCAAGAACGAAGGAAACACACTTACTGTTTGGCTACAAATTAAGTAATATGCAAGGCACTTTCAAAAAACCTCATTAAATTAGTGACATTGATTCGCATCCAAATTTAAAATTACAGTTAATGCAATGGAAGAAAGAAAATGGTTATCAAACTAGAAACCAATGTTTTATGTATAATTATATATATATATATATATATATATATATGGTTTTCAGTATATCTTCATTCATAAAGTGGGTTATGGCAGTATTTGTAACTAAATGATTGTTCATTTATATATTCAACTTAGTCCAAAATGTTTACATATTCATGAGAATAAATGGTGGAAATAAAGAGATGATCCAAATTATAGCAAAGAAAGGACTTTGCAATGATTTTTCTGTGCTTGTTGTAATATGATAGTTATACTAATGAAATAAAAGGATAAAGTGCAAAGTTATAGTATGATGATATGCCAGGGGAGGTTGCAGAACATCAAAGGATTTCTATCAGAAACAAAATTATTACATGAAAACTGGTTATAATTTTGTTATTGTGTAGTAATCTCTATTATGACTTTAAATTGCAACATACAGATAGTAAATATTTCCTATTAATTTATGATATTTGATACATAAATTCATTTTTCTTCTTTCTTGATAGACAGAATGATTCCGTTTCTGGGACCTAGGAGGAAAAGAAAATCTCTCCTTAACAAATACAGGGAGTAAACAGATAAAATAGACAGCTGGGGATGTTGCTCAGATGCCTCCTTTCAAGAATTTATCTGGGCACACACAATGATGTTTATTCAAATACTTTAAAACTCTTGATAAGCAAGTGCTATTTAAATGCAAATACTACTAAGGTTGTCATTTCTCTCACAACTCTAGGCACAGCCTCCGTAATTAAAATTTGCATACTTATATTAAATGAAACTATTTAAGGGCAGTCATTTGGTGGCTTTCAAACTAGAATTTTGTTTTCAGAAGCAGTTTGTGAATGTTATTTAATGCCTTCCCAAGACTTCCAAAGAAAGTGTCAAGGGACCTCCTGAGGGAGCTGTGCCTAAAATTCTCATGAGTTAGCTTGGTTTTGCAAAGAATGTTTTAAAATGGAGCACAAGGTAATGTTCATAATTGGAAATCAACAACCTTAGGGGCCAATATAAGAGGAGCCAGAAGGATTTGAATTGGATAAATTGTGTATGTGTGTGTGTGCGTGCACATGCACAACATATATATTGGCCAAGTAGGCTACTTATAAGCTGAAAATAACTGAAAGCAAGATCCGTGACTATATTGTCAACTTTCCACACACTCGGGGCCAATTGCAATATTTTGCAGTACAATAACTGTTTAAAATTGACACTTGATTTGGGAGTCAAATAAAGATAAAAAAAGGGTAAGTGAGCACAATGATAGATAAACATACTTTCAAAGATGGTTTCAAATTGCAAATCTTTATCTGGGAAAAATTGCTTAATGCAGCAAACTAGAGAATCATGGTGGGTAACCTGACTGGTAGAAAAGGTGCACTGATATAAAAGGAGCATAAATATGGTCTCCTTTAAGATTTGAAAAGATTAAAAAGGAACTATTTTATCTGTCACTAAGAAAAATATAGCCTAGTAAAATAGTTTTCCCCAACGTATTCCTTTATTGCACAGTGAAAAAGTAGCATTACACATTCCAAGAGAGGGAACTTTGTAACAGCTTCAAAAACACTCAGCAAAAGAGAGAGAGAGAGAGAGGAAAAAAGAAAAAGAGGATTAGAGTGAAATCAAGTTTTGTATAGTGCCCTCTGAGAGTTCCTATGAATTTCCCAGTGCAAGCACTTGTGTACATTTAGCCTGTTTAATAAGTTAGGCAAACATGTAACTATTAGTAAATTTACAAAATGCTCCTGTGCTATATTCCTAATCATCACACAGGCACAATTTAACTGAGTTCTAAAAACAAAACATATGGAGAAATTTTAATTAGGTAAAGAAAAGGTAAAATGGGAGTGGAAAACCCACAACTTAGAAAACAAATGTAAAGGAATTAAGTATATAAATAAACACAGGGTTTTTCCAACCCCATAATGTATCATATTCTTCAGTTTGTATTTTTTGTGTGCTGCACTTTGGAAAAGTCCAAGTCCAAGAATGCCTAGTCAAGACAGAGCTAGAGCTGGGTTATGACCCTTTTTGCTTAGTGAATATGCAAATGGAGTGAGATAGGAAAGGGATCTGCATGATCTCACCTGATTTTCCAGTCAATTAAAAGGAAAAAAAAAAAAAATCTTTTCATTGGCAATGCTGGAAGAACAATCAGAATTACTTTAGCTTATGTAGAGTAGTACCATTCAATATAAATACAATGTTAGCAACATACATTATTTTAATTTTCTAACAGTCACTTTGAAAAAGTAAAAGGATATATGAAATTGATTTAAGTAATATATTTTATTAAATCTAATATATTCAAAATATCATCATCATGCTAAAAAGCCTATTTTATTTCACTGTGAAGCAAAAGTATATTAGTTTCAAAACTATGTCTTTCCAAGTAATTTTACTAACTTTTGTGTCAAATCCGCATTATTAACATTAAATTCAAAGGGCATTTAGTAAGTTGAAGAGCAACTTTACATGTACTGATGTCAATAAGTGTTCTTCAAATTTTACTATAGTTTTCTTCTGTCAATTTACATAACACAGTTGATTACAATTTAAATCTTCTTCAATTTAAATCTTTTATTGATTTGTATAATAAAAATTTTAATTTCAACATAAATTCTAATACATATTTAACAAGGTGACAGACAAGCTTTGTTCCTTGGAGTTTCACATTTAGCTTGTTCATATATATAGGATGATATCAGCAAGTAAATCTAAGTCATACGGCCATTTTTTGTGTGTTTGTGGTTATTGAATATTTGGCAGTCATTTCTTTTGCTGTAAAAAATCATGAAATGAAAATGACAACACAGTAATTTGTTGTAAAACTTTTCCATAGCTCAATATCTAAGCACTGGTAAAGAGTGCAGATCATTAAAGGCATTCTCTATTTCCTTCAACAGTTTCACAAACTGTTGAAGTTTCATAGCCTTTGTACATATATGCCAAGCAATTTTTAACAACAATAACCACAATGCTTTTCTAAGGTCTGCCTCAGAAAACTGAGTATCAATTCTTTAATGTATATCATATAGTGCAACAAAGAAATGAAAAAAAAAAAACCCAGATACTTGTTATAAAATTTTAATAAACTTGGATTATTTTGTTGTTGTACTTAATACAGCTGGGACACTGATCACTGTGATAGAACTAATTGTTTGGGTTAAATGGACCAATTTAACCAAGGAGGTGAAAGATCTCTACAATGAGAATGACAAACCACTATTGAAAGAAATTAAAGAAGACACAAAAAGATGCAAAGATATTCCATGCTCTTGGATTAGAAGAAATAACATTGTGAAAATGTCTATACTACCCAAAGTGATCTACAGATTCAATGCAATCCCCATCTATATACCAATGACATTCTTCACAGAAATGGAAAAAAAAATCTCAGTATTCATATGGAACAAAAAAAGATCCCGAGTAGCTAAAGCAATCCTGAGCAAAAAATAAAAATAAAAAAAATAAAGTTGTAGGCATAACACTACCTAACTTTGAATTATACTGCAAAGCTATAATAACCAAAACTGCATGGTGCTGGCATAAAAATAGACACTCGGACCAGTGAAGCAGAATTGACAATCCAGAAATCATCCCTCAGGCTTACAGCCATCTGATATTGGACAAAGACAACAAAAATCTACAGTGGGAAAAAGACTGCCTCTTCAATAAGTAGTGCTGGGAAAATTGGATATCCATATGTAGAAGAATGAAACTAGATATGCACCTCTCACCATATACTAAAATCAACTCAAAATGGATGAAAGACTTAAATATAAGCGCTGAAACTGTAAAATTACTAAGGGAAAATATAGGTGAAACACTTCAGGTACAAGGTCTGGGCACAGACTTTATGAACATGAGCCTGAAATCACAAGCAACAAGAGAGAAAATAAACAAAAGAGACTATATCAAACTAAAAACCTTCTGCACAGCAAAGGAAACAATCAACGCAGTGAAACGACAACCTACAGAGTGGGAGAAAATTTTTGCTAACTATGCATCTGACAAGGGATTAATATACATAATATACCAGGAACTCAAGCAATTACACAGTAAAAAAAAAAAAAAAAAAAAAGTTAAAAAATGGGCAAAAGAGCTGAATAGACATTTTTCAAAGGAAGACATACAAATGGCTAACAGGTACATGAAAAAATGCTCAACATAACTAGTCATCAGGGAAATGAAAATTAAAACCACATTGAGATATCACCTCACCCTAGTTAGACTGACTACAGTAAAAAAGATGGTGAGTAACAAATGCTGGTAAGGATTTGGAGAGAAGGGAATACTTCTGCACTGTTGGTGGGACTGTAAATTAGTACACCCACTATTGAAAACAGTATGAATGTTTCTCAAACAACTATAGATAGATCTTTCATATGACCCAGCAATCCTATTTCTGTATAAATAAACAGAGGAATGGAAATCATCATGTTGAAGGGATACCTGCAGTCCCATGTTCATTGCAGCTCTGTTTACAATAGCCAAGATATGGAACTAACCTAAATGTCCATCAATGGATGATTGGATAAGGAAACTGTGGTATATATATATACCATGGAATATACTACTCTGCCATAAAAAAAGAATGAAATTCTCCCATTTGCAACAATGTGGATGAGCTTGGAGAAACTTATATTGAAATAAGCAAAACACAGAAGGATAAATACCACATGTACTCACTCATAAGTGGGAACTAACAGAGAAAGGAGAAAGGAAAGAAAAGCCACAGTGGTGTGTTGTACTTGCAGAGGGAGAGAGCATACCTAGGGATACAAAGTGGAGTGGAGAAAGGGGTGGGGAAGAGAGGTTGAGGATAATTGAGTGGGAGACACAAGGTACAATCGCAATTTGTGGTAATGGGCATGCGGCCAGTATGGATCTGGCCTTCATATCTTGATCTTTGGCACAGGAGGTGACAATTGGCTTTGTATCTCATATATACTCATATCCAATAAAAAAAAGAACTAATTTTTCTCATACGCAGGTAAAATATTTCATTGTTAGGTGCAGAAAATTTATAATATTTAATCTATAAATTTTTTTTCCTTTTATAAATTTTGTTTTTAGCTGCAAATTTACCTTTCACCATACATTTAAGTCCCTTAAGACAAATCATAACCATTATATTAATTGAGTAGTATCTCTAATATTGCATGACATATTAGATAGTTGCAATTTAAAATTTTTTAGAGCAATTAATGTTTACATGATTAGAAAGATTTTATATTCCACAAGCAAATGTTTTTGGAGGCTTAATTAAAGACATTTCACTTTTTAAAACAGTTTTAGCCTATCCCTTATAATTTTGTAGTAAAACTTTTATAACTGAAGCAATATTTGCCATTTCTCCATTTAAAAATGTATGTGTGTGTGTGCACACATGCAAGAATCTAAGCCATTTTATAGCTGGCCAAAGTTGAAAGATAAGATTCTATTAATAGTTATTTAAAGAAAGAAAGATACAACAATCACAATAATTTGTTGAATTTTCAAAAGGAGAAAATGGAACTGAGGGCACCAGAGGTGGGAAAGGGAGAGAGGGAGGGAGGGTTAGTGAGAGATTGGTAAAGGGCCAAAAAATATGATTGCATAGTGTAATGCTGAATATCCTAATTATCCTGATTTGAGCATCACATATTGCACACAGGTATTGATATTCAACACTGTATCCCACAGATATGTACAATAAATTATGTTTCAATAAAAAAAATACATGTATAAATAAATAGAATTCAAAAAAACCTTTTGTTAGAATTTTAATTTTGATTTCAGATAAATAATTTTACGGATTCATCTTTTACTGTGGAGATAAATGCCATGTAAAAATCACTATTTGCTGAAAAGTGCTCTTATTGCCCACATTATTACCATGAAATATTTTAAACACTTTTTCATTTTGATTTGTAGCAAATCACACTGTTATTCATTATGAGATCTGTAACATACCTTCTCCAGTCTCTTTTTTATTTTTTCCAATCATTACTACCAGCTTCTGTATCTCTGCTTAATTCTGCATCAGTATTGCATCATTATTCTCAATTATTTTTAATTACACCAATAATTCAATTATAGTATAATTAAAATAATAAGTACTTGAATTTTATTACTAATTTTGATTTACCTAGTTATCACTATAACTGCATAAAATACTCAATTAAACATATTACAATGTTACATCAGTGTATAGAAGTAATCATTTTTTAAACAGAATCAATCTGTTGACACCAATCAGATCAGCTATGTGTTTATGTGTATTACTAAAAATGATACATGTACCTAATGTGCACTATGATACAGCAATAATATTTTACATGATGCAATAGTTAAAGTGAAATGTATTCTCACCAAAACTATGGTTATGTTTAAAGAAACAATACTTTTTATTACTTTATTTTTTACTTTAAAATTTGTTAAAAGTATATAAAATTAAAAATTATATTTCGATTTGACACATTTGAATTTGAAATTATATTTGAAATTATATTTGAAATTATATTTCAATTAGACACATTTCAAATGTTCAGTAGTCATGTGTAGCTAGATGCTGCTGTATTGGACAGCACAGATATAGAGACTTAATGGAGCACATAAAATAAAAGTATCATTTTCTAGAGCTAACAATAACAAAAAGTACATATTGAGTGATTTAAAAATATTAATCAAATGAGGTGAACAAAATATCATGTTCTACTTTAGTCAATAATGTTTTCTCTTTTTTGCAGGGGAGGCATTTGGGAATTGGTTGACTTTCCCACAGCTAATTTGAAAAAAATTGGTGATATTATTCTAATGAAAATCAATTTACATTTTATTGAAATGATTAACATATCTTTAATTGTATTTCCATCACCATAACAATATTACTCAGTTCTCAAGGATTTATTTTGAAAAATATGTATTGCTATTAATTTATCTGCACTTCTGTGGGGAGTCTGGGAATTTTTGCCATTTTAATAACACATCTTCATCACCACATGCTATTTTCTCTTCTTAGAATACTCTTTCTTTCCTCCTTACCTCTACATGTCTATTGTATTAACCTGTACTTATTCAGTAGTGACCAGCTCAAATTTTACTCCTCTGAAGCAGATTAACATGGTGTATAAGTGTAGAGGCTCTAATGACAGGCAATTTGGGTTCAAACCTGGCTTCAAGTCTACCTGTGTGACCTTAGAAAAACTGCTTTAAAATATAGCTTCTCATCTCTCAAACTGGGAAAACAAGACATCACAGCTCATAGGGTGATTATGAGGATTAATTAAGCTAATACACATAAAGCACATTAACATGGTACCCTGAACACACACTCCCAGGAAAGAAATGCTTCTACTCCTGCTATCTCATCCCAACACAACTACCTTTATTTTTCCCTTTGTATGGCAGAGTCATCCACTCCGTTCTCCAGATCCAGGATAATAGAATTGAAATTTGGTTGAGATCAACAGAGTTGAGAATGAGATGGTTGGGTTCACATCTATTTTCACCTCCACCTGCCGCATGACAGGGACAAGTTACACAGCCTTTCCAAACTTCAATTCCCTTACCTGAAGCATGATAGCTATATCCACATATTAGAAAATTAAATTATAAAAATATAAAACATCATTTAGTAGAACATCTTAAACATAATAATTCAAAATAGAGTGATTATAATTATTTTTTTCTAATTTTCAATGCTAAAACTTTAAGCTTAGTTCTTATAAATACCACACAAAGTAAAATAGTGATTTACCTAACTTTATCCTGTGAATGGCATATATCTCAAACCAACCAACATATGTGATTTTTGTCTTGAGTTAAAAAACTATTTTGTGAATGGAGTATTTAAGATTTAAATGGACTAAAATATCCTATTTACATAAATTATGTGTCTAAAATATTAGTATCAAAATAAAGTTATTTCAATATATACTATTTGAATACCAGTTTCTTGTTTTGTGGCTATAAAATTAAGTATTGTATGTTCTTTGCCTTTTAAATTTCTGTACTTTGGGATATTAGTCACATGTTCATAAAGGTTAGACAGGAAAATTATCAATATTAAATCTACAGTGTAGATTATAACCTTGAGGAGCTGACCCTAAATTCAGGTAAAAAGGAAAATTAGATATGAAATAGAACAGATATCAAAGCCCTGGATCACAATATTCCTTAACAAATGTCCCCTGAAAAGATTAAAACAATTTGAATTCCCTTTAGTAGCATAGAAATGACAAATTCATTGAATTCTAACAACACTGATGTATTTTAACCTTCTCAAAATTGATAAAATGAAATAACATCTCCAATGTAAAGTTCTTTCCTTTTATGAGAAATTTTAAGCCATTTATATTATTTTTTATCATTGAATGTTTGTTCTTTTTCTATATTTTTAATGGATTAATTATGTTATATTGTTTTTTACTCTGTTTTGTGTCTATTGTTCTATGTTCTATTTTTTGTTGTCTTTCTTTTATTAAATCGAAGGAGATTTTGGTATTTCTAAGAAGCTAAAAGTTCTTTAAAATTTTATTATTTTTTTAACTAGCAATATGCCATATTGTTTAATTAAAGCTATATAGGATAAAGAAATAAACCCATATAATTTACTATCAAATTGTCTTAAACTACCATATAATTCTGTAAAAAATCATAATGATAAATACATTTATATGTTCATTCATAAACACTGAAATAAAATAAAATAAATGGCTACTAGTGACCTTCTGTAGTTTTGGGTGTACTAGTCAGGAACCTTTCAGTTGTAAGTGACAAACTTACTTAAGCAAAAACACAAACAGGCAAAAAGTTAAGTGGATGAGGGAGGGTGGGCTTTATTAGCTAATACAACTGAAATTTTTATGCCATCAGGGCACAGTTCTCTTCTTTCCTCTCTTGACTTTATTCTCAAGTCCCACACAACAGGACATTCATGTCCTAGTTGTTGATGGACACCATCAAAAAGAAAACACCTACTTCCTGGTATTTCCAGCTGTGGTCCTGAGCCTGACCCCCTTTTGTTTCAGTTAGGGTAGCCGCTTATTATTGAATCAATCAGTATGGCTGTGGGAAAGGAATAAATTTGATTAGCTTGGGCTGGGTCAAATGCTTACTACTCCACCATATGAAATGAGAAGTGGAGAGTAATGATTTCCTGTGTGAAAATCATTGAACTGTTCCTGTACTGAAAATCAAGAGGAATGGCTGCTGGGCAGAAAATCAACCAGACCAAAAAATGTATGCTCTACAATGAGATTATAGATATATCTCAATTATTATTTTTCTTTGTGTATTATTCAAATTATTTAAAATGTGCACAAATTAATTTAAAATCATAAAATGTATAAATGAAAAAAAATTAGTAAATATATTGTATGTTCTTTTACATATATTGAAAACAGAAGAAAAGATCCCATGAAAAAAGTAGATATCTATGTGTACTCTATGTAAGGATCACTATTTCCTAGGTTCTCTCACTACTTGATATAAATCCACATTACTGGATTTAATATAAATTATTAAATTAGGTATATGATTTTAGAGTTTATTATTAGAGATGATATTATAAATTAAACTAGATAGAAAATTGGTAATCAATCAAAGTAGCTTAGCTCTTTTGTGAATGTAAAAAATCTCCACGGGATGTTTATGTTTTCCTCTTTTGCTTGACTATGTCTACAAAGTCTTTCTGTTACACTAATGCCTAATGTCATCGGTGAAGAAGATTCATTTCTAAATTAGTCAACTTTTTCAAGCCTTATAATCAAGAAACACCTAAAGAAAATAATCTTGATAATGATGATTTCAGAGAAAGTTATGCAAGTTAAAAAACTTAAATGCAATTATCATTTAATGACTATCTATTATATGCTATTACTCTGCTAAAATCCCTGGGAGCATTAAAGTATTTCTCTACAGTTGATAACCTTGGAGATATATATATATAAAAAAAAAAATCCAGGCAGTAAAGAATTAAATTAAATTAATCTCAAGACTGTAAGATACACATATATTTCATGGAAACATTTTTTTAAAATAATCTATCGTTAGAATTTACCAACATCTAAGCATTTCAAGGTTATTCTTTCAATTTATAAAACATTCGGTGGTTCAGTAATATATTTCTCTAGAAACATTTTATTTACTCATGTTCATTACTTTAAAATTTTTTCTTATAAATTCCATTTTCAGTACTAAAATGACTTTAAATTCAGATCATGTAATAGTTAATAAAAGATATACTGTCAATAGTGTGTATATAACCACGCATAAGCTCTTTCTACATTATTTTTGATTTCTCACTATGTGACCTGATTTCATTCTTTACTTATCAGCTTTATTTTTCCAATAAATTTCTTGGTTTCTGGAGAGAAACTATCAAATGTAGGTAATGGCATTAAAATCATTTCTAAAGGAAATGAGAAGTAGGCCAGAGTTTTCTGTCTGTTCGGGGCCATTTAGGTATCTTGACAGTCAGTGAGAAAAGGTGCTCACTTCTTCTAGAATAGAGACCTGTTTTGTAAATAAATATTACGAGAACATAACCATGTCCATTTGGTTATGTATTTTCTGTGCAGAGTTGTGCAGTTGTGACAGAGACCAGGCAGTCAAGAAAGCCCATACTATTTTGTCTCTAACCCTTTATAGAATTAAAACTTTGCCAATATCTTATAAGTATTCCTTTACTTCCATCATACTGATTAAATGAATATTACAGATATTTCCTAAGTCAAACCATAAGTATTCCAAGATGAGTAAATAGCAAATTACATGGGCTAATTATTACCCTATATAAATTTTATCAAGCAAAAAAATCAGGTAACAAGTAAATAAAAAGTGGGCAACAAACAGAATCTGGTAGCTTTAGTGACTGTAAGCATTCTGTATATCAGTAATATTTAATCAGTGATCAGAAGACATATTTCCAGTATTAGGTATTTGAAATTTATTGGATAAATTATCTCTGAAACATTTCTTCATCTACAAAATGGAAATAACAGCAGTGTTCCCTTTTTCAATAGGTATTGTCTCAATCAAATTAAATAAATTGCAATTTCTAAAGCTCCATACACATATGTAGGAACTACTGTTTCTAATTATAATATTTGTATCTTGTAGGCAGAAAATTTCCCATTAGAAGATGAATTAAACCTACTTAAAAAGTATAAGCTGTCTGTTTCAAATTCAGAGTACAATACAAGGCCATGTAGGACCTTTAGGCTTATTAACTCTTAATGAGCCAAATGATATTTGTTATATTTCTATATGCTGGAAGACCATGGTCATGCTATCTTTGTACAGTCTATAATCTTTGGTTACACCCCACAAAGTGACTGACTCACTCAGTATGGCTACACACCTTCCACGTGACTTACAAATAACCAGAACAGGTGGCTCTTAAAATAATAGAAATAAATCAACCCTGATGGTACTTTTATTAAAATGTCCTACCTATGTTTAATCAAAGATGCTAACCTTGGCTTTGCCATCCTCTACTGTCTCATGCCCAGTATGAAAGGTTTGTCTATGCCCAGATTCTGTTTCTGTCCTCTCACTAATTATGGGAAGTAAACTTGGCTTGCTGATTTCAGCCACCTGTACTCTGTGTTCATGTCTGAACATCCCCTGCCTTGGTTTGGCCCTTTATATGCATAATTTCCACTAACTTCTCATCCTATACTCACTGTTCTCTATGATAAAGACTTCATATATAAACATAGACATTTACATATAGATATCGACAAAGATATCAATATAGATTATAGTCCTGCTCCTTCAGCTGGCCCGAGCTTCGGATTCTGGCCCATACTGCTCTTTCTTCACTTGCTGCTTCTAATAACCTGGCATTAAACATGACCTTCCACATGACACTGAATCAAAATTTGTATGGTCTGATGACTTCAATGGATCTTAAATAAATGATTGCATTCACTTTTTGCCTACCCCTAATAAGAACTTTAAATTGTACTTTCCTATAAATCCATGTTTATGGGTTTGAATTCAGTCCCATTTCTCTATGCATAAATAAATCCATTTGTGTGATAATGGATAACCAAAGACCTAAGATTCATCAAAGATAGGAAAGTGGGTGGTTTGGGCTGATTTCATGTTTTATTCTCCTGCAGTACCCCTTGTCCTCAGGGCCCCCTACTATATTAAATTGGTGTAACTTATGGAAACAGGTTGTAACTTTAGAAATCAAAAGTAGAAATAAATAGAGGTTAATGTTCTGGAAGGACCAGTGATGCCATGCTTAGAACCTCTAAGTAAAACCAAGCTGCCCACCAAATAAAGCAGTTGATTAGAACTGAAAAACTATTTCCTGAAAAATGTCGTGTATATATGTTAAAGCTAAAGAAACAGTGTTGATATCTATAAATAGGAAGCAAACATCTTAGTAAGGTAATTAGAATCCTGACTGTGATTTTAGTGAAAGATAATTGTCTACAGCCTAGGTGAAATAAGACACTATTTGGGTGGTGAAAACCATCTTTAAAATTCAAACACTCTCGGGGAGATAAAAAGCACTAAAGGGTTAGGGATGTTCAGGTCTTCCTCTCCAAAGAGATATGTATGGATTGGTTGTGAAACACCTCTTAAAAGGATTCACTTTTCTTACCTATAAAATGGAGAATATTTTTAATTTTCGAGAGAAACACAAATACAACATCCATGCTGGACTTACCAAAAAAAAAAAAAAAGGAAGCAAATAAATATGACCTTAATTAGTTAATTCAGTAGTAAGCAGTTCGGATCCATAAGCTGAGAATTATCATATTGTATCGTTTTTCTTAATATAATTAAACAATAGGATATCAATATTTCCTTTCAAATAATATAATAAAATATTTCTCAGAAAATTCTGTTCATACATTTTCTTTCTACTAAAGATATTACTGTAATGCTTTTGATAAATATCTTTCTATTTTCTCTTAATGAAGTATAATAGAAGTGATATATACAGTAGAAAGGATAATGTATCACTGAAACTGTGAAAATTCTCATAACTTTCTGATTCATCTAATTGGTAACTAATGATACTGTATGTAGCTCATTATTTCTGCGACCTGTAGAAGGACTTAACAAAGGTGCATATTACTTCATAAAGAATAAGTTCCAATCTCATTTATCTACCCCATAAATAATTAAAATTCCTATTTTCCAAATTGGATTATTTTGATACAAATGCTTACTGTTTCCATGACCGCTCACATTACCTAAATATTATACTCAATCAAAATGTGTTAGACGTCTTAAAAGATCTGTATAAACAAAAAAAAAAAAAAAAGATTTGTATAAACAATACTATGTGCTAAGTGCTGGCATAGAATTTTTTAAGGAAGCCAATACTTCTGTTTTCTGGAGAAGCTTCTTTTACAGAATCACAGTTAATAAAGATTTCTTAGAACAATATTAGTAAGCTCTTCATACCTCCCAGGCCATGATTTTCTAAATTATGCCTTCATGTTCTCTTACGTGATTCTGAGCCAAATTCTCTGCCTACAGATATGTAAAGGCAGCACAAAGAAAGGGATGAATAGATAGTATTGCATGTATGAAGTATGAGAAATTGTCCATTCAGGGTACCATAAAAAAGTGCCACACACTGGGTAGCTTATAAACAACAGAACTTCATTTCTCACAGTTCTGGAGACTGGAAAATCCAAGATCAAGTAGTCTACAGATTCAAATATCTGGTAAGTGTCGGATCTCAGTTTCATAGACAGAATCTTCTTTCTCCGTCCTCGTAAGTTGGAAGGACCAAGGCAGATCTCTGGGGTCTCTTTTATAAGAACACTAATCTTGTTCATGAGGGGACTGCCCTCATGACCTAATCACCTACTTAATGTTTCAACCTCCTAACACCATCACATAGGTTTCAACGTACAAATTTTGGGGGTACACAAATATTCAGATAATAGCAGAAATGAATTGTATAATTTCAGTAATTCCAGATTTGAATTAATGCTCTTATGTTTGCATTTGTTAGGAAAATATAGGAAGATGGTCAGGGCCCCTCAGATGTTCAGAATCCTGCCGAGCATTTGCTGTGAATAGGTCGTGTGTGGGCAGAGTTAGTGCACCTGCACGGGCACTGTGATTTGGCTGGAGTTTTACTGTCTCAAGTGCCCAACACCGCAGGAGCAGCCATGCTTTCCAACCTGCGGCTTCCAAGGACCCGTCTGGTTACCAAGCTCATAGACCTGTGCGTAAAAGGTCTGGTGACCCATCCTGGCGTGTGAGTGGCATTCCAACAGGGCCTGAGCTCTACAGCATTTAAAACAGGCATTGCACACTATGAAGATTAACAGTAAAATCATGCCAATAACTTAAATGTTTAATTTTTCTTTACTTACAGTGACATTAAGTAGAAAAAATAAAGAAAGAAAGAAAGAAAACCCTGGACAAATCAATAGAGAGACCATGGAAGAAAAGTAAAAGTTTTATATTTTAGTACCTTTAATGGCACTTTTTTCCCCCTGCTATTTAGTGATTGCATTTCATTTTGTACTGGGTCCCACAAATTATGTGGCAAATCCTGCTGTTGAAATTAACACCTGTGGGAGAAAGGAGAGAAAGCAGGTTTGGGCCGAGGGAGAAGCCTGTGTACAGCCACAGCAAAGGCCTGGGTCATCTCCACAGGAAACCCCCAAGCTGGCATAGGTAGCCTTCATAGTGTTTCCAGTCGGGTTGAGAGGGTAAGGTCTTTAAATTCTGTGTCTGCCAGTCACCAAAGTCAGGGTGCCCTGGGAAGTGCCTTGGCCAGGATGCTCCTAGGCCAAGGCAATGCCCAGGGAAGAGTTCAGCTGTGCGCTGACACCCTTCCCAGCACCCGGGGAACAAGTGGCTCAGTCCTGAAAGGAGATGTGGGCAGAGCTGCACAATATCCAAATCAATAAATAAGAGAGTTTGGACCTTGTGTCAGATATTGCAATGCTGTACCTTTCTAACTACAGTAGTTTTAAATGGCTAATATTTTAATTTTGTGCTATTTTTATAGAGCACTCTGACAAAGAAAATTCCTGGCAATACAGCTTTCATGTTGCAAGAGAATAGCCCCAGAAAAGAGAAATCCAGAGGTACCTGACATTTAGCAGCCTGCTATCCCAAAGAATAAGCCTCGTTAATCAAAGATTATAGATAACGGAATCTGAAAGTATCTCAGATGTGACACCCTTGAAGACCCAGGGGAAAGACCCACCTTGTGACACCCAGGGGAAAGAGGCTGAAGAAAAGAACCTTCGAGTAGGAGAGAAACCATTTTGTGTTCATCTGTTTTGGCATGAGAGCCTTTATCCCAAACCGAGGTGGAGACACATCATCAAAGCCTTCACACCATTATGTATGCTCTTCTTTACTAGAACTGCAGGTGTGACCCTGCTGGGCAATCAGACCAATGCAATACACAAAACTTGTAGCTGAGCTTGTGTTTTAAAAAGAAGAAAACATAGAGCAGAAGCCTATTGGACACTCTCATGCTCTATAGTGTCTCTTTCTTCTAGAACCAATTTGGCCAATTTTAAATTAGTATTGTAAAATATTTAATTTTGTAATTAGGTAGAAAACATTATAAGAATATATGTATCCCACAAGTGGCTGGTCACAGGATTACAATTTTTCCTAGTTTTTTTTTTTTTTTTTTTTTAGTCTTTTTCGTGACCGGTAAGGGGATAGCAACCCTTGGCTTGGTGTCGCCCGCACCACGCACAGCCAGTGAGCGCACCGGCCATTCCTGTATAGGATCCGAACCCGCGGCGGGAGCGTTGCTGCGCTCCCAGTGCTGCACTCTCCCGAGTGCGCCACGGGGTCGGCCCCAATTTTTCTTAGTTTGACATATTAAAGCTGACTTGTTTTTTCATTGTTTTTGCTCAGAACAGGGCTGTAAAGGAATGATTCATGCAAACAATGCCAGCGTGCTAGTTAATGGCTGAGATGCTCAGCAGCGCTCTTGGAAGGTGTGGGGAGGAGAAGCCGCTAATTCTGATGAGCACTTGTCAGCACACCGCTTCCCTTCCTACAGCCCGTGGCCAAGCCCCAGCAGCAGAATCCTATACATATGTGTCCGCCCAGGCCTTTCATGCCCCATCTTCAGGGCTGGCTTCACCTGTACAGTCATGCAGGGTCTCACACTAACAAGAGCCCCAGACTTGATTGAGGGCTCTGCTGTAACTGTCTTGAAATTCTTAACAATTTTTGATCAAGGGACCCTTCATTTTAATTCTCCATGGGACCCACAAATTGCGTCGCTGGGCCTGCCCATTTTCCAAACTATCTGATAGGATCAGAGAATTGAGAGAACAATCTCCAAAGTTTTTGTCATCTACAAGCAAAATAGTAGCCTCCTCCAAAAGATAAAATATTCTCTCTACATAAAAAATGTAAAAGTGAAGCTGCGCTGACAGAGGAGAAACAAAACCGAACCCATTGGGTCTTTGCTACTATTAGCCCCTAAGTGAAGTCTGCAGAATTTTCAGAATCTGTGAAACTCTGCTTGGAAACCATTGCGTTAGGGTTTATCATAACAAATACAGAAAAATATGCGTTGAGAAAGTAGTCACTCACTAATCTAGCAACTAGAATTTGTACATATTTCATTAAACAAGCTATTTGTTTGGTTTTATTTTTCGTTTTCTAAAAAGAGCTGTTTTTTTGGGGGGGAGGGTTCGGCCCTCTCCCCCAAAATATGGCAAACAAAAGGTACTAAAAGTGGGTAGGCCACTTATGATAGCGACCAGTTAGTGGGAGTTTCCTCTTTGTTGTCCATTGTGTTTGGCTCTCTTCCAAATTCTGTCGTTTAATCCTCACAATGCTGAACCTCAGAGTTCCCAGTACTAAACAACTACATAATAGATTACGCAGCTAAAAGGTGGAAGAGATGTAATTTTAATCCAAGACAGTTTGATTCCATTGTCCTTGAACTCAACATCATAAAATACTGAAATTTATAATCTATTTAAACATACTTAAAACCTCTATTTGTTAATGGGTATCTGCAGTAAAACTAAGCATGATTAACCAGAGATCATTACACTGAGTAAAAGTGGGAGTAGTTTAAAATGTGTAGAAATAAGTAAGAAGTCATTCGAAAAGTGAGTGTTATGAACGTAATGCTAAGATCTAACTCATGCTTGAACTTTTGAAAGCAATTCTTATGTATTCATAAGAGGAAAAAATGATAAGTAAATATCTTTAGAAATTTGGTCTGGGTCCAATGTTTGTTGGTTTGCATGAGCTGAGTAGAACAGAAAAAGAGATTAAAAAGAAATAAAAGGATATTGAAATGTCAGTGATAAAAAAATATGAGGTAATTTCACAAGTGGACTCTTTATATAATGTAGAAGAGTCAATTTGCATGTGAAAACTGACTTTTCAGAGTCGTATAAATATTTTCTTCTGAAAAACTCCATCACCAAAAATAACTCTCTCTACTGAAATCATTATGCTTCTGGGAATTGGACAAGTCACATCACTTAGAGTTCATTTCCCTGGGTTCTGTCACAGGAAAGTAATCAACTCAGTTGAAGAAAACAAACCATTTTATGTGGGCACCAGCTGCATGATCAAATGAGTCACTGAAGAATTCGTAGTCCTGCCTCTTTAAAAAAAAGAAGAATGAAGTGGGATTTAAAGGGCAAATTATATAAACAGACATTTTAAAAAGAGGAAAAACAAATAATGAACTATCATTAATATTACTAGTGAAAATGAAAATAACAATAAAGTTTTCACTTAACACTTCGGCAAAATTTTTGTTTGCCTCTTATTTGTTTGGCTTTGAAAATATCCAGTGATTAAGAGGATGTAGTCAAAAACCTATTTTTATACAAAATTGGTAGAAGTAAAATTTAGTTTAATCTTTGATGAAAGCAATTTACAATGGGTATTAAAATGCCATAAAAATATTTATTCCCTTTGAACCAATAATTCTTTTTCTGGAAATATATCCTTAGTGAGTAATAATAAATAAAGCATTAAAGAAAAATTTTGTAAAAATATTCATGATGTTACTCTTATTGGAATACTTGGAAAAAATCAAATTCTATCATTACAGAATAGCTTAAGGTAAGTATGATACACAAATACAAGGAATATAGTCATTAAAATTATGGTTCCAAGGAGTTTTTAATTAACATGAAGAATTATCTTTAAAATGTAAGTGGTAAAAAATTATAATATCAGTTATAGATATACTTTGATCTCAGTTATATGTGAAAATATGTATAGGTCTAAATGTGTTGTTAATCTACAGGAAAAATTCATAGATACATTTAAGTATATTTATAAATAAAATACTATATAGCAGTGAAAATGACTGACATATAGCCACAGACATCAACATTGATAAACCTTATAGACATAAAATTGAAAGTAAAAAGCCAGAAAAATATAATATTGTCATTTCAAATCTTATAATTCTATGCAATGTGCTAACATGGTATGTACGCACATATGTATATATTTGTGTGTGTATTTTTTCTATATGTGTGTACATCAGTGTATATGTACATGTATGAGTATCTATATATATATGTATCTAATGAAATTCATGCAGAAATATAGAGAGAGTCAAGGGTAGACAGATATAAAACGTGAGAGCCAGCAATTACAGAAAAAAATTTTAGTTGTTTATAGATTACAAAATGATAAAGATTTTTAATTATTAAAAGGTAATTCAGATAACATCTAGCTCAATCCTTTTATTACATAAATGCAGAAACTGAAAGCTGAAGCACAAGCAGCTTACCAATGTCACAAAAGTTATGGGATCAAATATTTTAAATTTATTTTGGAAAGACAAAATGTTCAGGATGACACCAACTTTGGTCAGTTAATTAGCTTTCTATACTATCAACCCAAACTATAGTTTTAATTTTATGGTGTGAGAAAGTCCCTCCCTCTCTTTTTGCATCCTCTTGAGCTTTATATCCCAGGAAAATACTTATCAGTCATATACTGTACAATTAGTAATCATGTGCTTTACATAAATAGATTTTGTTTAATTCAATCCACAGTTATGGGATGTGTACTATGGACAAGGAGCCAAGCTAAACTCTGAAAAATAGGAAAAAAAGTTCAGCTGATCTCTTGGCTCCAAAGAGATCATAACATGAGATGGTCTTTGTGCCCCTTCCTCCAATAGAAATAAAAAGGGTAAGGAAGTCATACGTATTCAGCATCAAACACACATTGGGTCTGTTTCCATGTGGTCACGCAATCATCACAATAGTTCTACAAAGTGGATCTATTGTCCTATTTCTTTTTTAAGAATAAGATATAGAGACTAATGGAAGCAGGCAAGTAACCTTCCAAGAACATGAAGTTAGCATGTAGCAAAAGTGAACCAGATCTACTCATGCATTTGAACCCAGATCTATTCATTGTTGAAGCCAGAACTCTTCCACTCGACTCTGTGAAGTCCCACCTTATTCTACTGCCCAAGAAAGAAGGTTGAGAAGCCTGTAAGCAGAAACACATTCTCTTACTTTCTAAGTATATGCAACCTATTAAAGTCTAGGACTATCTATAAAGAAAATGTTATAAAACACGTCTTCAAATTGTCTAAAGTACGTGAGTCCTTCAGGTACATAGGTGCAAAAGAAATAGAAAATACCCATTGATTCAAGTTCATGCCCTATATTCATTCAGTTAATGAACGCTGTTTTTCTTTCTTGTTTCCCAGAGAAAAAAGTGAATAAGACACTAGTGAATTTCTCTTACGATCCCAAATAACTTTTTTAAAAATTTAATTAGTGTTAGATAACATTTCAAACATTAAAAATACAATACTTCAAACCCTTGTTTGTTTACAATCACTCTCCATCCACATCTAATGAACATCAACTCACTAGTGGTACCTAATTTTGGTGGTACTCTGCATTTTTGCCAGTCTGTTAAATGCCAGAGCTACCAATTTAAAAGTGAAAAAGATTAAATTATGTGGCATTAGGTAGAATCATTCAGCCTACAAGTAAAAGATTCTTATTAAATTCAACTATTTTTAAATGAGCTGAGTCATCTTAGATTATTCACAAGAACTTAGATGTATTTATTCAATAGATTACAATTACGATAATTTCTAAAGCACTGGAATATGAATAAACAAATAATCAAAAAAAAAAAAAAAACTTTGTAGAGAGGTTGGATTAGCAGTTAAAGATTCTTCTGGATAGCAGTACAGAAGCCAAAAAGTGATAGTCCTGCACTTTCCTAACAGCTGTGCATACCTGGAAGACAGGTGTTAAGCATTTGTACTTCTAGTGATACACACAGTATATACATTTTGGAGAATAATTATTGCCCTTTGAAAATATTTATTTAGTAGCTTTTACTCTTTCTTTTCTTCATTTCTCATTCTAGAACCCAGATTTAAGGGAACTGATTGCTTTATTCCAGCTGCTCTTGGCAAAGAGCATTAGTACCTTCCAATCTTATCAGCACATAAGATGTAATTGGAGTAGAAGTATGTTAGAAGTTAAATATTTCATTTGCAAAATATAAATTCTTGCAAAATAAGCTTATAGCTAATGTCACATCTCTTAATGTAGTAGAGAACTTTCTCCAATATTTAAATTTTCATCAATATAACAGTCTCCATCAAATATAAAAGCAAATTAAATTACTTTTAATTCAACAGCTATGTGCTTGAAGGATGATGAGTGTGCCAACTCTTTTTATGATAAATCAACAAAACATAATGTTTTTGGAATGCCTGGAGGTTGATATTATAATCCAATTCTGTGTGAGCTGTTGTTTTGTAAGGTTTGTTTATTGTCTTAGAGACTTTGTAAACTTGAGCTGTGACTAACTCCACATTGGAGAAAAACAAGTGTATATCACAGGAAATCATGGCAGGATCCCAGTCTTTGTGAACGCATTATTATTTTGTTGTCATTTCCCTATAATAGGCACATTGTGATAATTTGTTCTAACATGCAAAAAATTGGCTAGCAATTACACTATTAATTTTTCCTCCTTTTGACTTCTTTTGATTCTTGATTTGGGGAATTATATTATTCCACACATAAATTTGGAGTCTGACAGCACTTTTATATGAGGGTTGATATTTGATATTTGGCAGTAGTTTATATCAGAAAATGTTAACCTTCTTTCTTTAGGCCTGAATGTCTGTAACCCCCAAAATTCATATGTTGAAATCCTATCCTCCAAGGTATTAGTATTAGGAGGTGGGCCTTTGGGATGTAATTAGGTCATGAGGGTGGTCTTTCATGAATGGGATTAGTACCCTCATAAAAGAGACTCCAGAAAACTCATTCACCCCTTTCATCAAGTGAGAACACATCTAGAAGGCATCGTCTATAAATCAGAAAGTGGGCCCCGAATCTGCTAGCACTTTGACCTTGGACTTCCCAGCCTCTGAAACTGTGGGATAAATTTCTGTTGTTTATAAGCTACTCAGTTTATGATATTTCGTTATAGCAGCATGAATGGACTAAGACACTGTAACGAAGAACAAAAAGATAAAGCTTTCTGGAGATATGGCCTTCTGATTTTTAACAGCTGCTCCTTCAACAACTAAAAAGTATATTTTCTTAAATCTTGCATTATGGGTGCTCATCCCTGGTCTCCTTTTACAATCTTGCCCTCTCTGTAGAATTTGGAGGGACATATTTATGTACTACAGGATTCTGCACCCTTTGGTCATGGCTGGGATATATACACTTGACTCAAAATTAGACATTCCTTTGGCTTAGCCTTCTTAAAAATTCGGAATTAAAAGACAGTGTATAGTTAGCCAGTGTTTGAGACTCAAAATATAAAGTAAAATTGGGGCTAAGGCTGCCATATGTGGACATATGGAACCCCAGTAACTCCAAGAAGTAGATAAACAGAGGATAAAAGGTGGAAGAAAAAAAGAAGACATATTGTGAAAGAAACCTTGATCTATGACTTTTCAGCTCAGAGTCCAATTGGACTTTATTTCCTTCCTATGAATGTTTGAATTTACCACTTATATCATTTAATAAATCTATATCTTTAAGCTCACTTGAGAGCTTAAATTGCAACCATAAAACCTTGATTACTACAGCATGGATGAATTATTTCATGAATTAATAAAGTAATTGCCTGCCAGTACTTGACTTTCTCACCATTTATTTCCATTTTTTATTCTGGGAATTATGCATCATATATTGTTTTTATATTATTATGTATATAACCACATATCATGCACAAAAAAATTTGCTGATCTGTTTAAGTTTATTAAGAGCCTGGCCCAAACAACCGTTCCTTTAACGAACCAAATATAAATTTTAAAGTGTACTTAGTAACAAATACAAAGAATTGGCGATTTACATAAATAAACATAGCAGCTATCTTAGAGTTGCTTTAAAGGCATGATTTTTTGTGTATTAATTTTATGATTTGAAGCCATTTTCTCTGAAAGATTTAAATAAAAAAATAAATTTAAATAAAAAAATTTTGTATTCTGGGAAACAATGAAATACACAGCAGCTCTTGCTCAGTGCTTCAGGAAATTACTAAAAATGGAGCTGTGTTTCTAAGGACTACCAGCACTATAGTACATCCTACTTTACTGAATTTGCTGTTTTTTCACCTAGTTTAATGTATCTAATACAGTTATGAAGTTTGGCAAAGTTATTTCATTTCTTTGTGTGTCAGTTCCTCATCAACAAAATGTGAATAATAATAGCACCAACATCATAGGTTGTTGTGAAAATTAAATGTGATAATACATGAAAAACAAGTATATGTATTGCATTTAGAGCTCTGGCTGAGTGATATTAAGCACTTAATGTATATTGATTAGACTTATTACTATATGAAGTAATATTTTATGCAACATGCTTAGAAAGAAGTAGTTGTGTTCTTTTAATGCCTCTAATAATTCAAATCACATACAATTCACCTATTCAATTTGTGAAATTTAGTGGTTTTTCATGTAGTCACAGAGTTGTGAACAATCACCAATCAATTTTAGAACAATTTTATCACATCGAGATACCCTGTATATTTTAGCTATCATCCCCCATCCTGCATCACCTGACGTCATAAGAAACAATAATCAACATTCTGACTGTATATATCTGCCTATTCTGGACATAAGTCATGATGAATAGGCAAGAAATGCATAAAGAAAATTAAGTTTTCAGCTTAATATAACATTTGCTTCATTCATGATGCTAGAAATAAGGAATTCTTAAATTAGAGAATATAGTGGCTCGTTTTCTTTCCTCAGAATTCTTTCTTTCAGTGTGAAGAGAGCAGCACCAGGAACTTGGAAAGTTGTCCGGTGTGCTCTGCATAGCATTCAGTTAACATTTTGACCCATGTCCAACAGACAGCTGATAATGTGACGATTAGGTCTTTAGTTTGTTTAAGGTCAAGCTTTCTCCACTGTGCACGGTGCAATAAAGAAAAAAGTAGAAAGCTGCCTTTCTACAAAAAAATGTTCAGGAAACCCAGTGACTGAGATCAACTGCAAAAATTTATTTTATGAATGGTTTGCTGGAAAACTTATGCAATGGTAACATCAGTTCAAATGTTAACATTTGAATTGTTCCTATTGTAAACTGGTGCAGATGGGCAATTCATTACTTAGGTAATTTTCATGGCTAAGATAACAACCTATCATGTTTGCTTTGGGCAATCTACCTTATGCTACAACAGTCTTAAGGCAGTTATATTTCATGAAGTTTCAAATACAGCAATATTTGAAACTGTATAGACAGTACAAAGAATAGAAAATCTGGAAACAATTTTCTGATTCTTCTTAACACAGCTTCTTTGGTGTCTTGCACCTATCAAACTGACAGGCAGGATTATGACAGCCCCCTCACACACAATTTCACAATTATATATAGATAATTTCCGTATATGAGTGATATTTCAGCATCAGGATTCTCTTCAACTATTTATTTCTTTAGATATTTTCCCATCTGATAATGAAGAGCTAAATGTAGCATACATACAAAGTTAAGCTGAAGATAAAATATCTTAGGCATTCATAAAAAGAAAAAAAGTATAAGCTACAGAAGCCAGGGAATTTTATAATATGTTGTTTGCTAACAGAATCTAAATGTTTACGTGACATAGTTTTCTGTTTTATTGTTGCTTCATAATTTCCATAGTTAATGTGCATGGTAATTTTGCAGCCTGTTATCAGCAACCTGAGACAACAAATTTCATTCCTTCTTACCAAGTTCCAATAAAATCCACCACTAGGTGAATTTTATCCAGCTATAAAGTTGACTTTTGCAATAAGGTAGAACAGAGTATATTCCAATCCCTTGTACAATTTGTATGTTAATATGAAGTGTGAAGTATGTGTTATGACAGAGAAGAGACAGAAGGATATATATTTTGTTTTACAGATCTTTCTATGTTACATTGTTCATTGTCTGTAAAATTATAGGAAAGTACTCAGAATTTGTCCAACTACTATAATAAACATGTATTTAGTGCATCTACCAATTACTTAGATTTGCTCTGGATACTAAGTTACATGAAAATATACAAAGGAAATATAAAACTTCACCCCTCATACCATAATACAGATACTATGCTTAACTATGCCAATATAGGAAGGAACCACAAACATTTTTTAAACTATTTATATATATACAATATCAGATATATATACACACATACATACACATACACATATGAGATAAAACTAATCTTGTGGTGAATAATTTGGTCATTCTGTTTATGTTACATACCAAATACCACAGCCATCTATCATTTGATAAATTGGGCACTGAGCATTTAAGTAGCCAACGTGATTAGACTGACTTTTTGCTATTTATCTGTGGGTAATAAAAATTAGCCTGATTATGAAAGCATTACTATTAAAAGAATAATATATCCATTTCAAATCGCTATATTTCTCTAAAATTTTAAAAGTGGTCTATCCATTTTTACTAAGAATATACAACATGGGGGAAAAGAATCCCTATGGCAACAGGAGATGTTTGTACCCTCTCTGAAAATAAAACTTAAGCTCTTTCTTTTCAATGATAGTATTTGTGTTTAACTGCCTTGAGCAAACATGATGGGGTCAGTTCTTGCTACAACTGTCACTTCCTGGTCAAAGTAAAACTATACCTATCTCAAATACCTGTGATAGACACAATCCAAAATTGTTAGCATTACACAATTGTACCAATAAACAATCAAGAGAGATAAGTGCTTGTCTTATCTTGCTCCTGTAAAAAATAGAAAATCCTTATTTTACTTCTTTACAAGGAAACAGATACTTGCTACCTTTGCTATTATCAACAAAATCTTGACATGGAACTGCACTGAATGTTTTGACCAGAAGCACCAGTATACTTGAATATTGCAAATTAACCATCAAAATCCAAGATTTTCAGGATTTCTCAACCTTAACATTATTAACATTTCAGGCCACATAATTCTTTGTTGTGAGGGCTACTCTGTGTATTGTAAAACGTTTAGCAATAAACATTTAGCTTCTGCCCACTAGATGCTGGTAGCATCCATCCCAGTTGTGACATTTTCTCACATCTGTAGAAAACCTTAGTTTTTTTTAAAATTTAGCCATTCTGGTTGATGTATATTACTGTAGCATTTCCTTGGTTATTTTTTTCCAGTGGCCATCTGATTAGTCTATTTAATTTAGTATCAATATTACTTTTTTTTTAATCTTTCCTTATCCTTATATTTTAGGTATAACTATTAAATTAATACAAGGTAACATTTAGTTAATAAATTAACATTTAATTAATTTAATTTGTAAATTTTTTAATGTACTCTGACAATGTCCATTTTTAACTTACTAATTTAGTCCATTTACATTATTTGTAATTACTGACATTTGGACTTCTTTCTACACTTTTAATTTATTATGGAGTTACATTAACTGATGTAACCTTATTTTTCTGATCATTTCTGTCACTTTTCAGAAACAACAATTTTGCAAAACATAAGGTTTACCATCATGTTATAACTAAAATGCATATATCTCTTTTGCAGATTGGAATGATATATCGTTTTCCCTCCATTAACTTTAGTCGTTTAGTTGTATGATTTTGTCTTAGAATATTCTCTTGAAACACATTACAATGAAATTTTAATTTTATACAATTAATAAATGAATTACATGTTTTACATTTATTGGAATTATTGATGTAATTGCACCTATTTTATGTTTTATGTTGATCATGTTTTCATTCCTTCTTCTTTTTTTCTTTCCTATATAAAAACCAAATTGAGGGCTGGCCCATGGCTCACTTGGGAGAGTATGGTGCTGATATCACCAAGGCCACAGGTTTGGGTCCCTATATAGGAATGGCCAGTTAGCTCACTTGGGAGAGCGTGGTGCTGACAATACCAAGTCAAGGGTTAAGATCCCCTTACCGGTCATTTAAAAAAAAAAAAAAAAAAAAAAACACATTGAGATACCACCTCACCCCAGTTAGACTGGCTATAATCAAAAAGATGGTGAATAACAAATGTTGGCAAGGGTGTGGACAACACTCCTGCACTGTTGGTGGGACTGTAAATTAGTACAACCCCTACAGAAAACAGTACGGAGGTTTCTCAAACAACTACAGATAGACTTTCCATATGATCCAGGAATCCCACTTCTGAATATACACCCAGAGGAATGGAAATCATCATGTTGAAGGGATACCTGCACTCCCATGTTCATTGCAGCTCTGTTTACAATAACCAAGATATAGAACCAAACTAAATGTCCATTGTCGGATGATTGGGTAAGGAAAGTGTGGTATTTATACACCATGGAATACTACTCTGCCATAAAATAGAATGAAATAGTCCCATTTGCAACAATATGGATTAGCTTGGAGAAACTTATGTTGAGTGAAATAAGCAAAGCTCATAGGGATAAATACTACATAAATTCACTCATAAGTGGGAGCTAAGAGAGAAAGAAGGAAGGAAATAAAGACCACAGTGGTGCATTGGACTTGCAGAGGGAGAGACATACCTAGGTATACTGATGGAGTTTGGATGTGTTGTCCCCTCCAAAACTCATGTGGAAATCTGATCCCCAATGTGGTAGTGCTGGAAGCTGTTTGGGTCATGGGGGCGGATCCCTCATGAATGGATTAATGCTCTCCCTGGGGGAGGAGGGGTAGTGAGTGAGTTCTTGCTCTATTAGTTCCCACGAGAGCTAATTGTTTAAGAGACCCTGGCATCTCCTCTCTCTCTCTTGCTTCCTTACACCATGTGATCTGCTTGCACCTGCTGACTCCCTGCCACTTTCCTCTATGAGTAGAAGCAGCCTGAGGCCTGTGCCAGAGGCAGCTGTCACAGAATCATAAGCCAAATAAACCTCTTTTCCTTATAAATTACCCAGTCTAACATATTTCTGTTATAGCAACACAAACAGACTAATACAGATACAAAGGGGAGTGGGGGGAAAGGTGAGGGGAAGTGAGGTTGGGGATAATTGGAGGGGAGACAGGGTACAATCTCAATTTGCAGTAATGGGCATGCTGCCAGTATGAATCTGGCCTTCACAACTAGGGCACGAGGGGAGACAATCAGCCTTGTATCTTATGAATATTCATAACCAAAAAGAAAAGAAATAGAAAAAAAAGAAATTGTAAAATAATAATAATAATAATATTTTTCACTGTTTCATTGTATCCTATGTGGAAGGTACAAATGTCTTTCTTTGATTTCTCCCAAACTTTTTGAATTGTCAAGAATACAATTTTTCTTAATAATACCCTTAATTATAAATATACCTTTTAAAAACCCCTATAGTTATTCACTTTTTCTAATATCTTGGACCTTAGCACATTTAAACTATTACATCTCCACTTTCTCCATCTTTTTTACTATTGTCTAAAGTGTCGTTTCATTTATTTTTATACACAGATCATGTTGTTATTTTTTATAGTAAATAGTCGACTAAGTTTATCATCATCTTAACCCATTAATCAGTTCCTTTGATTCTTGTTTATAGTCCATGATTTCTCTCTGGGTTTGTTTTTGCTCCTTCTTGAAGATATGTTCTTTAATAATTCTTTAGATGATGGTCTGTGTGTGGTAAACTCTTTAGTCTTCGAAATATCTAAAATATTTTTCAATATTTTACTCTACTCAATGCTAATTTTATTTGGGTACAAATTTCAATTTTTCACCAGTACTTTGTAGATATATCTGTGCTGTTTTCCAGCCTATGTTGTTATTAATGAGAAGTCTCCTGGTAATCTACTTGCCATTCTTTAGTAGGACATGTCTCTCTTTTTATTCCTGATATTTGCAATTTTGAGCCAATGTAACAAGAATAAATGTATTTGTTTATTTATTTATTTTAACTGCTCGGTTCTTGTCATGCACTTCATCTGAAGACTCATATCTTTCTTCAGTTCTGAAACGTTTTCAACTCTTATCTCTTTAGCTATAGCTTCTCCGCCATTTCTTCTATTTTCTTTTTCTGCAGCTCTCACTGATTGTATGTTAGGGCTCTCAATGTGGCCTCAGTGCCTCTTAAATTTCTGTGTGTGTGTGTATACACACTCACATATACACGTGTATGTATCTTTATGCCTTGAAGAATGACACCTTCGAATTTACTAATTCTCTTGTATTACTTGCTATATAGAGTTTATAAGTCTATGGAGTTTTAACTTTCCAAATATATATTTATGTTTAACTTTTTTTATTTGTTTATTTTTTTAGCTCCTACGTATGAATGAGGACATGTGGTATTTCTCTTTCTGAAAGCAATGATAATTTTATTTTTAACATTCTAATTGTTTCCTTTCATATTGACCTGTGTTTGATTTATTTCAATTTTTGGTTCAAAAGTTCATGATTTTTTTTACAAATTTTATTATTTTTAATATCATTTTGAGAATTCTGACCATACTTTCATTCATTTGTTTTGCAAATTACAACATAAAATAATTTGAATATGGAGGTCAATCCTTTTTATGATTGATTTTTGCTATTTTTCTTAACTGTTTTTTTCCCTAAGATTTGCAAGATTTGCTAATTTTTAACTTGAGTCATTTGTTGATCCCCAAGGCTGTGTCTCAGTGAACAGCAAATTCTTTGAGCCTCCCTTTGAGAGAAGATGTCTCTACAACACCAATTCAGGCAGTTTATTAGCTCTGGCCTCCTTCTGTAATGAAGTTACTGCACATTTAAGACTGTGCTTACCACAGGTATTAAACTGCTAGAAACAGGCCCAAAGCTTCACTCCTGTTCCCTTTTTCATATTGCTGTTTAATTTCTGTTTTGTAGAGAAATTCAGTTTGATTTTTTCTTAACATAAGTTTTTGGTTTATTCTCTATAGGTTCTTTTGGTTTGTTTTGGTTTTCTGGGTTTTTCGTTTTGTTTTGTTTTTGTTTTTTTCTCATTGCTTTGCATTTGAGCAAAGAATATGTTGATTCTATTTTGTTAGCATTCTCTCTTCTCAGATTTATTGTCTGTCCTTCTCTGTTCTGTACTATACTCTAAGAAACTGACTTTTACAGACTTTGTTATCCAAGTTCCTTAGGTTTTTCTAAGGCATGCACAAGAAGAAAAAAAAAATCATGGAATAAAAACAGAGGGAGCAGGCCTAGGCATAATAAAAACTTCCCCTGCCTATATTTGCATAAGTAATTCCTTTCTTTCACTCTCTATGTTGAACCCATATGAATTGAATTCTGCTTCCTGCCAAGACTGACATACAGAGGGTTCAGCAATGTTTGCAAATAGTATTCCATCATTGCAGCAAGCCTCTCGGTGTCACCCTTAACCACTTCCAAATTGCTTTAACACATTATTATATTTGTTAGCTCATGGAGATATATTTGTTAAATTAGCTCGAGTAATACTTTACAGATATTTCAGTGTTTGAGAGCATCAGAGTAGGTCCTTACCTCTCTCTGTATGAACAAGGTCAGTAGTTTTGGGAACCACAATAACTTTGATTAGACTTAGCCCTGGTTTTCCACATTTAGCTTCTTCAAATGTATATTCCACATCAAACTTCAAATACAATCCCAAAGTAGGTGCATTGGAATTGATGCCAAGCTGCTATTCCAATAATTACTACTGTTCTTTTGAGTAATATGTTTGAAAATCTGGGCATACTCTAACTTAGCTTTACATGGAGTAAAGGATTAGAAAATTAACTGCTCAACAGACTTCCTAAAAGAATCTCACTTTCTGAAGTGTTCCAGGAGTTCCCCTAACAAAATTGAAGACTGTCAACATTTACCTCACGAAACAAATGTTCTATTTCTTAGCATACACTCTGCACTCTACTGTTTGACACATTCATCAAATCCCATAAGGACATTGACAGCAAACAAAATTATAACGGCATCTTGTCATTTCACACCCATCACAAAATCAGAAACTGGCAGGAGGTAAAAAAGATCTTTCCTGGCGTGTGTGGGTAGTGATCAGCATATCTGAAGATACCGCAGCTCCTGAAAGGTAAACCCCTGGTTATATACATACTCCCTCACGTTCCCATGACACCCACGCACGCACTGTTTTGAATATCTAATTTTTCATATCTGATTCATTCTGATGTCAAATTTTTCTATATGGAAATAAGTCTACTGAGTATTTACATATATTTTTTTTAATTTTAAGAAAAACAAGAGACAGAATAGTTTCTCACCAAAGGGGAATGTATGTCTGACTTGGGCATAAAACTGTTCTTTTTAGATGCAACACCAGAGGAGAAACGAATAGGGAAGGGGCTGTAAAATATATTCTAGGACAGCCTGTTGTTCAATTAAGTTTAATCAATTTATATTGAGTCCATATCTATTTCTACATGCTGACCTACATCATGGATATTCAAGGACAAGTAAATGCTAGTTCTGTCATTAAGGAGTTTATAACCTGATGCATAACCCTTCAAACTCATAAGTTAAAAAATACCACTTGAAAATCTTATAAGTGGGAGGAACTAATTCTCATTAGAAGCATCCAAGAAGTTTCATATAGAAATTGACAGTCGTGATGGTCTTAAAGTGTGAAATGATTTCAGCAGTAGAAAAAGTCAGACTAAGCATCGGTCAACTGAATTCTAGATAATAGCGTAACTAAGGATATGGAGGCATAATAATGCATCCTGTGTTCTGCGACTGACTCATAAAAATAATTTATTCTTCAATTTAGCGTACTTATTAAGGGTAGGCACACTGGATTCAGACAGACATGTGCACCAATATCCCACTTACCAGAAATACAGTGTAAAGTCTTCATCTTGATCACTATATCTGAAAATGAGAAGTGTTATACTATCTAACTTAAAAGATTTCATTGAATATGCAGTTGGATAATGCATGTAATTGGTTAGTGTTGTAAAATCAAGCACATAAAATAGCAGCACATTCAATAATAAATTTTCATCAGGGCTTAGGCTGCTTCAGCAACAGTCAAGTCACGAAGTTGGAGAACAAGGTGCAAAGTTAGAGTGGCGATGGATTAGGAAATCATAAAAGACCTAGGAGTACTCATCTGCACACTACTTTTACTCAAATTCATTCAGAGCTGAAAAATTATATCTAATATAATGCTATACATATTCAAGAAACGTATGTCTGAAGAATTCAATGTCTTAATAATCTTCACTATACACCTTAAGATTCAAGAGAAACTGCTAATTTTTATCTCTGTGGCAAAGAATAACTGGTTATGGCAATTTAGAATAAATTTATGAATTGCAAATAAATACACTTTTCTAAATAAAGAAAGCATCTTATATAAAGAATAACCAGAACAACAAATATTCTCTTTTGGTTACAAAAAAAGTAATGTGTCAACTAATTATTTGCAGATCTCAAAAGATTTAAAAAATATTTAAACGTATTTTCTGGGAATCACAAAATAAGTCCCTAGCAGGTAAAGAATTTTAAGGGGTGGCAAATAGGGGATGAGTCTTCCTGCTTGCTAATATGAGCACATGAGATGTGTCAGACACATGATGTAGAAAGAACTCTTATAGTTGAAAGAAAAAAAACACCTTCCCTTATGAGCTATGTGAACTTGCTCACATCATAAGATCTTTCTGGGCCTCGGCTTCTCCTGAGGAAGGATGATTTCCTAGTTGCCCTCAAGTGTTGGTATTTATTCTTCTCTGTTCCTCCTCCTACCATAGTATCCCTTCTGCCAATAAGGTGTTAAAGAATTTCAGACCTCCATGGAGCTGTATATTCTCTATATAGCCTTGCCGCTGATGTTTGCCTTGATACTGACAGAAACTTTCATTGGAACCATTCATATATTCCACTTTCTCTACCCTCTGCAGTGAACACACCCTTATTCTGAGTGAGTACACAGCTGGCTGTCTCTGTTGTAAGAACTGAGAATCCTCTTGCCTTGTTTTCTTCCTCCTATGAAGAAGATGATTTTAGTTTTTCTGAAGCACTAGATGAGACTCGTTGGGTCTGTGGTTCCATGGCAAATGGTTGGTTCTTCATTGTTATTTAAGAGAGAGCACACAAAAATTTCAAATCTTAACCATTCAAAAAGTGTTTTAGAGGCTTCCAGTCAAGTTGGCGGAATAGACAGTCCCCAGCATCACTCTCTCCCACAAATCAACCAATTTACAACTATTAAAATGAACTACAGCCAAGCTGGGGTTGTTAGAGCCCAGGTGAAGAGTAGGAGAGACCTATAGAGTTCATGAAGGCAGGAGAAGCCACAATTAGAGAACGAAAGGATCACTCCCACCATTTAGAGCCCCAGCTGCTTCAAGTCTGGTGCTGGTGAGCTCACAGAGCAAGAGCTGGTGAAAGCCACAGCTGTGCCCTTCATATGAAGTTGCTTGGAGGCAACAGGGGAGAAGAGGGCCTCGGTGGTCCCCAGGCAAGCAAGACCATTTACAGGGTTCCCTTGGACTCACATAAGAGCTAGGAGTCACAGACAACTGAAAGAAGGAGACACTCAGAGGCCTATGAGTCATTGCAAGGGTCTGGTGCATTGTCCATCCCATGGGAAGTGTTTGGAGTACAGGCGGTGTGGGAACATTGGAGCACAGCATGGACAGCTGATCTACCCTCCAATCAGTGCAGGACCACTCAGTCGAGACTGGTCAGGAATAAAGAACTGCAAGGGGTATAGTTGGCTGAAGAGGCTCAGGCCCAGACCAGTTTCCATACAACCCAGGTGTACTGGACCTCACAAGACCCTGAAGTGCATACAAGGTCAACAATTAAAACCTGAGCTGCACAAAAAGCCTTTCCCAGGTAATCAGCAACAAAGCAGCAATTTATCTAAACTACAGGGCTCAAGTGCTGGTTCCCACAGGAAGTTCCCCCATTTTAGAAGTAAGCAAAAGACAAGAAATCATTTCCAGTGCAGAGTTTAAGTGGTGGGAACAGTGAATAATCCAACACAGAACTGAAAGAAAATACAAAATATCCACAGATCAGAGACAAGTTTGATATTAACTAATGAAGGTCTAACACCACCAAAAACACCTATAAAACCAAGAAGGACTGGAAGGCCCTGGGCTCCCAAGCCAGGAAGAAGCAAGGTCTGTTGGCCTCAGCCACACCTCCAATGTCCACAACCAGCCCAGTATGACCACTGAGCCACTGCAGGAAGTGTGCCGGGCTCCCCAGCCAGGAAGGTCAGGGGAAGAGGGCCTCATCCACACCCGCTGAACATCCACAGCAAGTCCATAAATGACCACCAAGCAGCTGCTGGAAACACCCTGGGATCCTGGGCCAGGGTGGTGGGGGGGCCAAGGTCTTCAGCCACACCCCCTTGACATCTGCATCTAGCCCAGCATGACTGAGCCACTGCTGGAAGCCCCATGGTCTCCCCTGCCAAAATGAGGGGGTGCCATGTGCCTCATCCAAGCCCCCCTCCTTCCTACTCATCCCACCCTATTTCTTTCTCCCTTCTCCTCTCCTCCTCAACTGCTCCACAATAATATCTTAGAATTTTAAAATATATATATATTAATAAATAACTTTTTTTGTAAAAAAAGCATTTTAGAGTGATGAATATATTTTCATTTTTCAAGGAAAACACTTAGTAGAGCATTACACTTTGAATAATTTACCTCATTTTAAAAACATGAGATAAACTTAATAATTTATATCATTTTTATTAGCATAATTGGTTTTGTGTTGTTGGTGGGTTTTGGCTGTTATTAAAGGAAGTTGTTACCAAAGGCTTAACATGAGCACAGTAGTTTACCACAACTCCTCCTTGCCTCTACAGATTATATTGTTAGAATTGAAAATGCTAAAAATAGCACCTATAGAATAAAAGATACATGTGCAAAGAAATAAAATCTCACTAAAATCAAAACTCTCTATTTGAAATGTTTTCCCTATCCTCTTAGCAAATTTTGTATCTTAATTTTCCAAGCCTAATACAACATCTATATTTATGTATGGCTGGAAAATATGGTTTGATGTGAAATTATATTTAATGTAAATATTTTTATATTAATTTGATTCCTCAATTAATCATTAATTTTCTTTTGGGGGGAAATGTATGTTCCCTGATCTCACAAGAGAATGTACTTTGTGTTTTTGCACATTCATATTCTATGACCCAGTTAAGTTAAAACTAATTCCTGTATACACAAGCTTTGTTCAGGAAATGAGTAATTTTGATTTCATCATTGTACTGGGAATTAGTCAGATATTGGCAATGAGACACAAAATGTCATCATATTCAAACTGTATAAGATTTCTAAGTACAGAAGGGAAAGTTTTATAATAAATGGTCAGCTCAATGGAAGCAAATTCCAGGTTTATTACAATTTAATTGTCATATATTCTTGATTGTAAAGTATTAATCCACCAAAAATATTAATTGAAATCCAACCATAATTATAGTTCAAATCAGCCACTAGGTAATATGGGATGTCGAAGTGGAGTGGACAGTAAAATTACAGGAGTACTAATCCTAAGATTTCTAATAATTTATTCTGACACCAAAATTTCCTGAGATGTAGAAATGGCTTATTATGTGGTAGTTAAGATTAAATTGGGTTTTCCCTTGTCGGAACACTGCTGATTACTGCTTCAGTCTTGTTGCTTGTTATTCATCTGTTCAGGTTTTTTATTCCTTCTTGGTTCAGTTTTGGTAGTTTGTATGCATCCGGAAATTTATCCATTTTCTCCAGGTTTTTGAATTTGTTATTGTACAGTTCTTCAGAATAGTCTCTAATGATTCTTTGTAGTTCTGTGGTTATCAGTTGTAATGTCTCATTTTTCATTTCTGATTTTTGTTATTTGAGTCTTCTTCTTTTTTTAGTTAGTCTGGCCAATGGCTTGTCTATTTTGTTCATCCTCTCAAAAAACACAACTTTTTGTTTTGTTGATTTTTTTGTGTGATTCTTTTGGTCTCTATTTCATTTAGTCTTGCTCTGATCTTAATTATTTCTTTCCATCTACTAGTTTTGGGATTAGATTGTTCTTGTTTTTCTAGTACTATGAGATTTAACGTTAGGTTGTTTATTTGAAGTCTTTCTCTTCTTTTGATGTAGCACTTATTGCAATAAACTTTTCTCTTAGTACTGCTTTTACTGTGTTCCATAGGTTTTGGTAAATTGTACTTGTATTTTCATTCAAGGAATTTTTCATTCATTTCAAGGAATTTTTTGATTTCCTGCTTTATTTATTCTTTGACTCACTGACTGTTCAGGAGCATGTTTTTTAATTTCCATGAATTTGTGTAGTTTCCATAGTTTTGTTTGTTTTTAATTTCTGATTTTACTCCATAGTGGTCTGAAAATATACTTGATATGATTTCAATCTTTCTAAACTTGTTGAGAATTAATTTGTGACCTAACATGTGGTCTATCCATAGAGAATGATCTATGTGCTGATGAGAAGAATTGTATATTCTGTTGTTGCTGGATGAAATGTTCCATGTATGTCTGTCAAGTCCATTTGGTCTAAGGTGCTGCTTAAATCCAATATTTCTCTGCCAGTTCTTTGTCTAGATGATCTGTCCAATGCTGAGAGTGGTGTGTTAAAGTACCCAACTATTACTGTGTTGGGGTCTATTTCTCCCTTTAGATCGAATAGGAGTTGCTTTATATATCTGTTCTTATATTTGTACATATGTATTTATGACTATTATATCTTCTTGCAGCATAGATCTTTTTATCATTATGCAGTGTCTATCTTTGTTTCTTTTTATAGTTTTTGGCTTGAAGTCTATTTTACCTGATATAAGTATGACAACTCCTGCTTGTTTTTGGTTTCCATTTGCATGGAATATCTTTTTCTATTCCTTCACTATTAGTCAACATGTGTCATTATTTGTAAAGTGAGTTTCTTGCAGGCAGCATATATTTGGGTCAAGGTTTTTAACCCATTCAGCCAGTCTATATCTTTTAAGTAGAGAATTTAGCACATTTACATTCAAAGGTGTTATTGAACAGTATTGCCTTAATACTGCTGTTTTGTTACTTTCTCCATGGTTGTTTTATATTTCTTATGTTCCTTTCTTTCCCTTTTGTTCTTTATCTTTGCTGTTGGGTGTTTTCTGTAGTGGTAAAATACATGTTCTTTCTCTTTCTCATTTGTGTATCTGTTCTACCAGCAGTTTTTATTCTTTCTCATGTATTTATGGAGACATATGTCTCTCTTTCAATTCCAGATGTAGGACTCCCTTGAGGATTTCTTGAAAGGTTGGTCTTGTGGTAGTGAATTCCTGCAGTTTTTCTTTGTCTGGGAAAGATACTATTTCCCCTTCATTTCTGAAAGAAAGTTTTGCTAGATATAGTATTCTTAGTTGGCAGTTTTTTTCTTTTAGCACTTTGTATATGTCATCCCACTCTCTCCTGGCCTGTAGGGTTTCTGTTGAGAAGTCTGCTGTTAGCCTGATGGGGAATCCCTTATAGATGATTTGACACTTTTCTCTTACTGTTTTTAGAATTCTTTCTTTATCTTTGACTTTTGATAATTTGACTAAAATGTGTCTTAGGGAGGTCTTTTTGGGGGTTGAACTGGTTTGGGGATCTTTGATCTTCTTGGATCTGTAAGACCGCTGAATCCTACCAAACCTTGAAAGAGTAATCAATGCCAATCGTTCTCAACCTATTCCAAAAAGCTGAAACAGAGCCATTCTCCCAAATTCATTCTATGAGGCCAGCATCACCCTGATACCAACATCAGACAAAGACACCACACAAAAAAAGAAAAGAAAACTACAAGCCAATAGATGAACATAGATGCAAAAATCCTCAACAAGATACTAGCAAATGGAATAAAACAGCACATCAAAAACATTACACACCATGATCAAGTGGAATTCATCCCAGGGATGCAAAGATGGTTCAACATACACATATCAATAAATGTGATACATCACCTCAACAAAAGGAAAGGCAAAAACCATGTGATTGTCTCAAAAGATGCAGAAAAATCGTTTGACAAAATTCAACATGTCTTTATGATAAAGACCTTCAATAAATTATGTATAGAAGGAAAATATCTCAACACAATAAAAGCCATATATGACAAACCCAGTGCAAACGTCATCCTGAATGGGGAAAAATTGAAAGCCTTTCCTTTAAGAACAGGAACAAGACAAAGATGTCCACTCTCACCACTCCTATTCAACATAGTATTGAAAGTAATAGCCAGAGCAGTCAGGTAAGAAAAAGAAATAAAGGGCATCCAAATTGGAAAAGACAAACTCAAATTGTCACTGTTTGCAGATGATATGATCCTGTATAAAGAAAAAACCATAACCTCTACCAAAAAACTCCTAGAGCTGATAAATGAATTTGGTAAAGTTGCAAGATGCATAATCCGTGCACAGAAATCAGTGGCATTCTTATACACCAATAATGAACAAGCAGAAAAAGAAATCAAGAATGCAAGACCATTTACAATAGCTACCAGAAGAATAAAATATCTAGGAATAAATTTAAACAAAGAGGTGAAAGATATCTACAAAGAGAACTATAAAATTTTGCTCAAAGAAATTAAAGAGGACACCAAAAGATGGAAAGGTATTCCTTGTTCATAGATTGGAAGAATTAATGTGGTGAAAATGTCCATAATCCAAGTGATCTACAGACTCAGTGCAACCTCCATCAAAATGCCAATGACATTCTTCACAGAAATAGAAAAAAATAATCGTAACATTCACATGGAACAACAAAAGACCCCAAATAATAATAGTAAAGCTATCTTGAGCAAAAATAAATAAATAAATAAATAAATAAATAAATAAATAAAGCCAGAGGCATTGCACTACTTGACTTTAAATTATACTACAAAGCTATAGTAATCAAAAAGCATGGTACTGGCATAAAAACAAACACATTGACCAATAGAACAGTATAGAGAACACAGAAATCAGCCCAGATACTTACAGCCAACTGATCTTTAACAAAGGTGCCAAGAAAATGCACTGGGGAAAAGACAGCTTCTTCAGTAAATGGTGCTGGGAAAACTGGATATCCATGTGTAGAAGAATGAAACTAGTCCCATACCTCTCACCATATACCAAAATCAACTCAAAAATAAATTAAATACTTAAGTAATAAGACCTCAAACTATAAAACTTCTAGGAAAAAATGTAGGGGACACACTTCGGGATGTAGGACTGGGCAAAGACTTTGTGAATAAGACCCCAAAAGCACAAGCAAAAAAAGAAACAATAAATGGGATTATATCAAACTAAAAACCTTCTGCACAGCAAAGGAAACAACCAATAGAGTAAAAAGACAACCTACTGAATGGGTGAAAATATTTGCAAAAAATACATCCTACAAGAGATTAATATCCAGAATATACAAGGAACTCAAACAACTTCACAGTAAAAAATTCAAATAATCCTATTTAAAAATGGGCAAAGGAGCTGTACAGACATTTTTCAAAGGAAGACATACAAATGGCCAACAGGTACATGAAAAAATGCTCAACATCACTAATCATCAGGGAAATGCAAATCAAAACCACATAGAGATATCATTTCACCCCAACTATACTGGCTATTACAAAAGGCTGAGAACAACAAATGCTGGTGACGATGTGGAGAAAAGGGAACTCTTCTACACTATTGATGGGACTGCAAATTAGTACAGCCATTATTGAAAACAGTATGGAGGTTTGTCAAACAACTACGGATTGAACTACCATATGATCCAGCAATCCCACTTGTGGGTATATACCCAAAGGAATGGAAATCATCATGTTGAAGGGATAACTGCACTCCCATCTTCATCACAGTTCTATTTACAATAGCCAAAATATGGACTCAACCTAAATGTCCATCAATGAAAGACTGGATAAGAAAATGTGTTATATACATAATGGAATGCTACTCAGCCATAAGAAAGAATGAAATCTGCCATTCACAGCAACATAGATAAGCTTGGAGAAAATTATGTTAAGTGAAATAAGCCAGGCACAGAAAGAGAAGCACAACATGTCCTCATTCACAAATGGAGCTAAGAAACAAAGAGAGAAAGAAAGACCATAATAAAATGTTGAACTTTCAGAAGGAGAGAACAGACCTATAGTTACTAGAGGCGGGAAGAGGGTAGAGGGAGGGAGTTAGGGAGTAATTGGGTAAGGGACACAAAAAGTAATTTAATATTGATTTGATCATCACACACTGTACACAAATACTAATAGTCAACTCTGTACCCTATAAATACATATAAACAAAAATTTTAAAAGGTGTATATTAAGCTAAGTTCTGAAAGCTCCTTCCTTATTGGCTGGTGGCCTGGACAGCTTACTAAACTCTGTTTTTTAGTTTCTTCATCTGTAAAATGTGGGTAAAAAACAAAATCTACACACTATATTTATAGGAAGATTAATAATACAATTACTGTAAAGCACTTGAAAAACTGTCATATGTATAGTAACCACTCAAACAATGTTTGCTCAAGGGCTGGCCAGTTTGCTCAGTTGGTTAGAGTGTGCTGTTATAACACCAAGGTTTGGATCCTCTTTCCTGCCACCCACCCCCACCCCCACCACACACACACGAAATGTTTGTTCTTGCTTATTCTTTGTGTCTTTCTGTCTTAGTCAGTTTGGACTGCTATAATAAGGTACCATAAGCTGGGTGGCTTATAAACAACAGACATTTATTTCTCACAGTTCTGGAGGCTGAAAGTCAGTGGTCAGAATGCCAGCACAGTTGGGTTATGATGACGATCCTCTTCCAGGTTGTAGACTTCTCAATGGATCCTCTCTGGGCTCCACCCTCATGACCTAATCATCTCCCAAAGGCTCTATCCCCTAATCTGTACTGTATCACATTGGGGATTTCAATATATGAATTTGAGGGGACACAGATGGTCAGTCCCTAACACTGTCCCAGCCTCCAGGCTATGAAAAGTTACATTGGATGTGTTCCATAATGGTGAAGAAAAGGTTACAAAAAAAGCGGGGGGGATCCTGGGAGGAAAAAAAGAAAAATTAAGATTAAACAACAACAACAACAACAACAAAAGAGTGATATTAAAAAGTATAAAGACATTGGCCTTGCCCTCAGGTAATTTGTAGTCTTATTAGGGTAACAATACCTCATTCAAATCCATTAAATACAGTCAAGTAGTATAAAATAGTATTAACTCAATAGAAACAAATTCAGAGAAAGGAAAAAATACAGCAAGCTAAAATTGTCAGAAAAAATTTCTTAAAGGAGCTGTCACTAATCATGTGATTTGAAGGTGTTGATGACATAATGGTAATTGCTTCTCTCCATCTTCCATTTCTGCTAAAACAAAGAGTCAAAATAAACTGAAATACATCAAGCAACAACTTTAACTTGGTTAAGTTATCTAAACATCGTTTTCTTATTTGTAAGTTGAACTATTCTATCTGTGAAGTAACTTTCTACAGAAAGAGGTAGGTACTCTCTTTTTCTTTACCCCCAGAATTACTTCAAATCATAGGGTTGAATACTTTGTGGGTCCATGTAATGTAACTCTGCCCCAGAGTTTTCAATTAGAAAAAATAATATTAATGACTTCAAGGTGAAGGCAAGAGAAACCCATACAAATTCTTTGCTTCTATCAGACATGAACTTTCAGTTTGATTTTAATATTTTATTTTTCAGCAAATGCATGTGGGTTATTTTCTGCCACTGTAAGCTAAGTAAGACAACATATTGGACATCTCATATATTTTTGGCCCAGCCTTTACTTTTTCTGGGAATTTCCCTTGCCTGACTACATCAACTTGGTTACTGGAGTGAATCATGGCCGTGTTATTCTTTCAGCATGACCCTGCACCCTGGTTTCAGTTGACAGAGCCAATGATCTAAGAACAATCATCAGTCTCTTTCCTAGGAGTTTTAATTTGGGACCCAAAGAGATCATTTCTCTCTTAAAGTTGGTTACCTAACCTGTAATACATTGACATCTTACCTGTACTTGTCATGTTTTTCACCATGTGAATTTGAGAAGCCACAAGGCTGGGAACAAGGAGGTGGGAGGAAATACAAAAAAAGAGCAAATGAGAAAAAAAGCAAAGTCCTCTTGTTCCTGGTTCCAATTAACTTCTGAGGCCAACTTCACTCCCATTGAACTGGCTTTTCTGAGACACCTAATGTCATTCAAATAAAATAAAATAAAATAATTTTTTTGTGTGTTTACGCTAATTTGAATTAGTTTTACTTGTTTACCTCAAAAATACTAATGTGGATATATATAATTTAACAGGACTTAAGATTTTCTTGCTTGTTTATTACAGTTTAATTCTACATTGAACAATATATGAGGGCCAGGATTCCAATGAAAGTTCTCTTTTTGGCAGAGGAAAAAAAACACTGGGAGCAGTATCCCTCAAATCAGCTGGAAGGGAATACTTGGTGTGGTAGAAACTAAGCCTTATGTATTTAACAAAAATGTTGACTTTAAGATTACAAGTAGGGTGATGAACTCATGCTAACTGGCCTGGAACTTTCTTAGTTCCAGAATCCAAAGTCCCATGTCCAGGGAACTTTTTGAATCCTTGGCAAACTGGGGCAATTGGTCACCCTTACTACTAAGATATACCTAAAACCAAATTATTTCCTAAGAAAAAATTTTAAATTATCTTGAACCACTATGGAAAACAGTATAGAGGTTTCTCAGACAACTACAGATAGATCTTCCATACTACCCAGCAATCCCACTTCTGGGTATATACCCAAAGGAATGGAAATCATCATGTTGAAAGGATACCTGCACTCCCATGTTCATTGCAGCTCTGTTTACAATAGCCAAGATATGCAACCAACCTAAATGTCTATTGATAGATGATTGGATAAGGAAACTGTGGTATATATACACCATGGAATACTACTCTGCCATAAAAAAAAATGAAATTCTCCCATTTGCAACAACATGGATGAGCTTGGAGAAACTTATGTTGAGTGAAATAAGCAAAGCACAGAAGGATAAATATCGCATGTACTCACTCATAAGTGGGAGCTAAGAGAGAAAGAAGGAAGGAAAGAAAGACCACAATGGTGCATTGGACTTGCAGAAGGAGAGAGCATACTTAGGGATACAAAGTGGAGTGGGGGAAAGGGGGAGGGGAAGGAAGGTCAGGGATAATTGGGTGTGGCACAGGATGTATAATCGTAATTTGTGGTAATGGGCATGCTGCAAGTATGGATCTGGCCATCACATCTTGGGCACTAGTGGTGACAATCAGCTTTGTATCCCACGAATACTCATAACCAATAAAAATAAATAAAATAAATTAAAATAAATTATCCTTGGAAAATTTCATGACTTCTGTATCTTCTCTTCAATCTTTTGCATTTATTGAATTTAGAAGGGTTATTTTTCTATTATTTTTCAGAAACTAAAGCTATTTTAGCACCTGTCCAAGATGAGGAAAGAACCAAATTCATTTGACATTCCAAGCAGTTTTGTTTGTTTGGGTTTTTTTTGCATTTTATTATAACATGTTGTTTAATGAAAATAGCTCTCAGATAACTTGAATGTCTTTGTTTATACCATTTTATCTGTTAAGCTCAGGAGCTCTGGTGTGTTAAAGCCCTCTAGCTACACAATACTCTCATCCAGCAGGTGTCAAGAACATGAGCATCACACAACTTGGGACCTAGTCATGACTCCACTACCATCATAGGACCTAGAAAAAGTTGCTTAAAGTCTCTTAGACTAACTTTCTTCACTTGCAAAATGAGATAAACATAATGTGTGCCTCATAGTGGTACCGACAAGATTAAAAGCAATTGTGCATGTGAAAAAAAAAAAGCTTATTACAGTACCTGGCCCCTATTAGGCACCCAGTTAATGTTAGCAATTATGTATTACCTCATTCAATCTGATATTTACCATCATCCTGTGAGACAGGAAGGGCGTGGGTATTACATCCCTGTTTGCAGTTGAGAAAGTTTAGGTTTAGAGAGATGGAGTGAATTGAGACATTCCACTTAGACGGTGACAACGCTGTACTTGAATTCAAGTTCCTCTGACTTCACATCCAGGACTTGCTCCCCCACACTATATTTTCTTTTGTGTCAAAGCATATTTTGAGCAAAATAAGTGTCTAATAATGGCCCTGTCTAAGTGATGTCTAAGGAATAAAACAAAAAAAAAAATACTCACCTATGTATTTCTTAAACAGATGTTAAGATTTACAGAAAGATTCATAAGTTTGAATTTTTCTCTTTTTAGTCTCTGTTGGGAATTATGAAGAAAGAATTACCATCACTTCAACTTATCTAAAATGAGTAAGTACATGGTCATAAAACATCATATGGGAACCAAAGAATATGCCTTAAAAACTAACAAAATAAGTGAAAATAAAAATTGATTATTTTAAATTGATGTGATTTATTTTTAAAACTCACGACTATAAAAAGAACATATTTACTGAATTTATTTAATATAAAACCATGACTTCACAGTGTAACTAAAATTTGTACAAATAGTGTTTGGAGATGATAACTGGTATGGGAATTGAGTTTCCATTGTCTAAACTAAAAAAAAAAACATATATTTACAAAATCAATTAGGTTGAGGAAAAACCCAAAACAAAGAATATGGTGGAAATTCACATGTGTTTTTGGTGTTGTAATTTGAGTGAATGTACAGGAAAAAATATGACTTGTGAATCCACAAGACCTAATCAATAGAATTTATGCTGCCAATAAACTTGTTTGCACCAGTTTTAATTGAATGATTTTTATGCCTGCATATAGACTAAGCCATCTACAGAACTACTAATATAAATCTTTTTGGAAAAAACCAAGATAGATGTATGCCAATATATAGGACTCAGAAAACAAGTCTTCCCCCACCCCCCACCCCCGCAACAATATACAGAAGATAGTTTGCAATCATGTAACACACACACAATAGATTATTCAGTTGTAAAGTTACAGTGGTCATAATTTCTTACAAATAGTGTGCTAGGAAAAAAAAAAAAACCTCCCTCTATTTTGAAATAAAATGTATTTATTGGTATGAGTGATGGCTAATTTTATGTATCAATATGACTCAGCCATGGGTTGGCCAGATTTTTGGCTAAACATTATGTCTAGGTGTGTCTGTGAGGGTGTTTCCAGAAGAGGCTATGACTTGAATCGGTATACTGAGTGAAGCAGATTGGCCTCCCCAACGTGGGTGGGACTCATCCAATCTTTGGGGGTCTGAATAGAACAAAAAGGCAGAAAAGGGGGGAATTCCCTCTCTCTCTGCCTCACTGTTTGAGCTGCAACATCGATCTGGATTGGACTGGGACTTATACCATTGGCATTCTTGGTTCTCAGGCCTTCAGACTTGGGCTAGAACTTACACTATAAAGTCACCTGATTCTCATGCCTTCAGACTCAAACTGGTACTACACCACCTGCTTTCCCTGGTCTCCAGATCATAGGACTTCTCAGCCTCTATAATCACCATGTGAGCCAATTCCTTATAGTAAATCTCTCTGTTTCTGTGTCTCTCTCTGTTTCTCTGAAGAACCCTAACCAATGCAGTATGCCATAGCTCTCATGAATTTTTTTCTGATCATCATCTGCCTCTCTACCAAGTTTACAATCTACACTCACACCAAGGACGCATGTGAAGCCTCCCTCATTGTATAAGAACATGACATTATACTCTTAGTTGATTTTTTTATTTTCTAAAACCTGTATTGTATTAAATGATTTTAATTTTATTTGCTGAATGTTGTAATATATATATTAACTTTTCAGGTTCAAAAGTTGTTGAATTTCTTAAAGTATTTTCTATATAAATAGTTCTGTGCTAGGCATTGACAAGAGTGACCCCTGTCTTGATGGCAATGGAAGTCTTAGGTGAAGAAGGTCATATATTCATAATATTCATAGAACTTATCAATTTACTGTTAGTAAGGGATCTAAATGGTTTTATTTGCTGTGAATTTTCAATAGTTTGTCCACACATAATGTTAGCATGGCCCTGGGTTTCTCTTTAACCTTTTTCTGATTTGGTAGGCAAAAAAATGGTACCATATTGATGCTTTAACTTGAAATTTTTATTTAATCACAAGGTTAATTTTATGTTTGTTATTCATTTAGAGACACAATTTTTGTTATTAATGTCATAAGCTATTATTGATTAATAAAATACTTTTATATGTGAATGGTATTGATCTTTTCTCTGTCAGATTACAAGAACATTTTACTTAGTTGCCTTTACCTTTTAATTTTATTTATAATGCTTGGGCACAGATGTTTGAATTTATTATTAAATCAACAAATAATAGCTAACAATAACGAATTGCTAAATGCTCTCAAACACTATGATATTACTTTATATATTTCATGTTGCCTAATTTCATAACAACCTAAGTAATACTACTATCTCCATTTTATATATGGAAAAATGAAAGTTCTTTAAAGAAGGTCATTTAACTTCCATAAATTCATTCAACTAGGACAATGAACTTAAACCCTCGTGCTATAATCCCTTGTGTTATCTGTCTTGAGTGTCATGTTTAGAAAGCATGTATTTGCTTCAAGATCATTATATCCTTCTTTATGACCTTTGTGTTACCTTAATGTATTTTTTTTTACATTTAGAATATGTGAAATAATTTAAGGTATAAAATGTCTGCAATTGTTTTTGATCCATCATGAAAGGTAATACATATTATCCACACCCAAAAAATTGGCCTTTCATTCTGTTAAACGGAGAAATATTTCTGCTCCTACCACGGGGCAAACTTTCACTTGTGCTCTAGATACCATCCTTTCCTTATTTCCCCAAATATTATAATTCTGTAATTTATCTCTCTCTCTCCTATCAGCACTTTCTCCTTATTAGATCATACTCATCAGTATAAAAACATGTCCAGAGTCTCATTTTTGAATCAACAAATTTTCCGGCTCAGTTAAGTCATAATCATTTCCATCAAGCATGCTTAGTATTACCCAGAACATACAAGCAAACGAACAAATATAAACTCTTTGCCCTGATATCTCTCTAGCTTATTCTCAATTTTTGTGTTTTCACATCGAAACTTCTCAAAATAGTTGATATTATCAAAATCCTTTTCCTCAATTCCTGTTCATTCTTCGACTCATGAAAATTAATATTGGTCTTCTTCAGTACATGAAAATATGCTTATGAAAATCACAAATGACTTCCCTGATACCAACTGTGATATTCATTTTTTCATACTCAGCTTCTTTTAATTCTCAACAATATTTGCAAGTTTCCCGTATGCTGCTTCTTGATATTTTTTCTCCATATTTGATGACACCACATTCTCTTGATTGTCCACCTACCTACCTGGTTACTCCTTCTATACCTCTGATACCTTATTTCTAAGCATTGGAGTACTCCAGGGCTTCACTTGGGTCCGTCTTTTATTCTCATTCATTCTCTCCCCCACCACCCCCACCATTCCTCTTTCTCTCTCTCCCTTTTTTAGTCTTTCTCTTCTTTGGCCTTATAATTTTTATATAGTCTTTCTAAATAAAAACTAACAACTTTGTATCTCCAACTTCTATACTCATCTCCATACTTAAGTACAACTGTTTATGGGACACCATACAAGTATTTCAAATTTAACACACAGAAAGCAGAAACCTCAAAATTTGTAAATGTAGCAAATAATGTGATTTCTTAAAATGTAAGTGAAATGAAATGCTCCCTAATTAATTAAAATACTTCTTCACATCATTTTTCAAAATTTTAAGATGGCCTAATTCTATGAACTTACCCAGCATCAATCATTATGCCCAAACTCAGTACACTACAGTAGCACGTATTTTTTTCCACAAAAAACTTTATAAAAGTTTCCTCAAGAAATGCACTCTTTTACAAATCTTTGTAATTTAATCATTTTAAAAATGACCCTCTCAACATCTGCTCCTGGTAATGGTGTGATCTGTATTAGACAAATTCTTCTACAATTAACAATTATATTTTAAATATATTTTAAACTATATATTAAACCATATATTTAAACAATATATTTTAAACCATAGTTGAAGGAACTAGAGAGTAACCAAAAAGCAGACAGAATTAAGAGCGTTAGTACTTTAAAGAAGGAAATACACTGGGTGAGATTTGTGTTATGCAGCTTTCCCCCAGATGGCACTCTCTTGTAGATACTACAGTTAGGTGGATGAATTCAAGCAGAAAGCCATGATCTTAACTGCTTGAAGAATCAGAGGATAAATTCTGTGGCTGCCAGAGTGATTATAAAGATTATGTTACAGGATTCAGAGAGCTATATAGGAATTCAAATTCTGTACAGAAACTCATACCCAGTCCTGGGCTGACAGCTGAAATATTCATGCTCAGAGGAGATTCAAAGAAGCTCAATGGAAAGCACTGCTGAAAATAACTGAGTATGGATTTCAGCCTCCCCACTCCTGAGATACAATTTAGAATTAGTCACCTGGCAGGTTAATTGCCTTGTGTAACAAAAATCACCACTTTTGTTATCAGAAGATAACAAAATCCAGATATTCTACAAATATCAATCTTAATGTCTAGAATACAATCTAAAATTACTAAAAAAGAAGCAATTAGAAACAAATAGAGATGAATTAAATATTGAAATTACCTGATATATACTTTATAGCTACAGCTATTTTTTAAAGATGTTCAAAAACAGTAAGAAAAAATATGGCCCTGGTAAATGAACAAACAGTGAACCTCAATAGTAAAATTAAAGCATTATAAAAAGGAACGTACATTAGAAAGAAAAAAAAAAAGAATCTACAACTCTAAAAGTGAACTCCAATGTAAACTACAGACTTTTGGGTGATTATGATGTGTTTATATAGGTTTATTAATTGTAACAAATGTACCACTCTGGTAAGGGATGTTGATAATGGGGTAGGCTATGCATGTGATGGGGCACTGGGTATATGAGAAGTCTCTGTACCTTCTTTGCAAGTTTGCTGTAAACCAAAAATTGTTCTAAAAAAAAATTAAGTCTTCAAGAAAAAATAAATAAATAAAGCCTTTAAAAAAAAAAAAAAAGCCAGACCCAGATGGTTTCTCTGAAGAATTCTACCAAATGTGTAAAGAATTAACACCAATTCTACACAACCTACACAATAGAAGATTGTGTAAAAATAGAAGAGGAAAATAGAAGAGGGAACAATCTTTAGTAAAACTAAAAGATAGAACATAGAAAATAAAAGAGAAAACAGTCTTTTATAGAAAGAACATTTAAAAATAGAAAAAGAAAACTTCCCTACTCGTTTTATAAAACCAGTATTACTCTGAAGCCAAAACCAAACAAAGACAGTACAAAAAAAGAATAAATAAAAATACAAACCAATTCATTCAGGAATATAGATACAAAAACCCTTCACAAATTATTAGCAAATCAAATTCAGCAATATGCACATCAAATTATGAACTTCAGTGGGTCTTATTCCAGGAATACAAGTCTAGTTAAATATTCAAAAATCTATGTTAATGCTAATAAAGAAAAATCACCTTATCATATAAACCAATGGGGAAAAAAAACATTTGAAAAAATCCAGAACCCATTTGTAATAAAAACTCTCAGAAAACTTGGAATAGAGGAAAACATCCTCAAATTAATAAAGATATATATAAAGATTGTACAGTTAATATTATACTTAGTAGTAAAAGATTGACAGGACTAATTAGAAACAAGGCAGAGATGTCTGCTCACCACTGCTGTTCAACAGATATGCTGGTAATGTGAAAATATGGTAATACTGTAACTGGAAATTCCAGCCAGTAAAATAAGGCAAAAATGAAAACAAATAAAAGCATACAAATCAGAGAGAAAAAAAAAAACTGTCCCTAATTGTAGATGGCATGAATGTCCATGTATAAAACCCCAAGAAATATAATAACAAAAACCAAAAATAAACCAAAAACACAAAACTTCCTAGGACTAAGGAGTGATTTTGGCAAAGTCAGAAAACAACAGATCAGTGTACAAAAATCAATCACATTTCATTATATGAACAACGTATGATTGGTAAGTGAAAAAAATAGAATACCATTTACAATGATTGCAAAAAATAGATGTCAATATATAAATCTAACTAAACATTTACGGGACTCATATGCTGAAAACTACAAAGTGATAACAAAAGGAAAAAAATGCCTAAATAAATGGAGAGATGTACCATGTACATGAATTAGAAGACTTAACATAGCATGAGGTGAATTCTCCCCAAAATAATCAATAAGTTTAATGTCATTAGTGTCAGAATCTCAGCAAATTTTTTGTGGATACAGACAAGCTGATTCTGAAATGTATATGGAAAATCAAAGGAACTAAACTAGCTAAGCTGGAGAAATTATACTACCTGATTTTAAGCCTTCAGTAATCAAGACTATGATATTGGCTAAGTGATAAAACCATACATAGATCAACAGAACAGAATAACAAGTCCAGAAATAGAATCACATAAATATGGTCATTTGGTTTCTAACAAGAGTGTAAAAGTAATTTGATGTTAAAAGGATACTCTTTTCAACAAATTGCATGCAAAAAAAATTTCAACAAATTTATGCAAAAAAAAAAAATTCAACCTAAATCTCACACCTTATACAAAAATTAACTCAAAGTGAATCATAGATATAAATGTAAAATATAAAACTATAAAACCTTGAGAAAAAAATGTAAGAGAATGTTTTCATGACCTAAGATCAGGCAAATGGATCCTAAACATAAAAAATGTGATCCACAAAAGAAAAAATCGTTCAAATAACTCATCAAAATTAAAATCTTTTGCTCTGTGATGTACGCTATTAAGGGAATTAAAATTTATATTTCCATCCAAGAACTCATGTTAAATTATATGAAGGACTCTCAAATAAGAGAGCAAAAGCTCAAAATAAGAAAGCAAACAACCTAATTTAAAAATAAACAAAGGACTTGAACAAATATTTTAGCTCAGATATTATATGGATGCAAATAAGCACATGAGAAGTTGTTCAACATCATCAACTATTGTGGAAATGCTGATTAAACCACTATATGATATCATTATACACATATTAGGATGGCTTAGCTAAACAGTACCAAAGTACTTATAATACCAAGTACTGACAAAGATACAGAACAATTGGAACTCTCTTATGTTGCTGGTAGGAATGCAAAATGGTACAGCCCATCTACAAAATAATTTTACACTATTTTATAAAGCTAAAACATCCTTATCACATCACAACTCTTGGGTACTCAGACTAGAAAAAAGAAAATGTTTTTGCACAAAAACCTGTACACAAAATTTTAATAACGGCTCCCTTTATAATTGCTGCAATCTGGAAACAACCTAGATGTCCAAAGGATGAGTGAATGAAAGAATTTTGGTAAAGCCATACATGGAGTACTATTTAACAATAAAAAGGGACAGCTATTGATACATCTCAAAGGTGTTATGCTGAGAGAATGAAGCCATTCTCAAAAGGTCACATTCATGTACAATTACATTTATGTGATATTCTTAAAAATACAAAACTATACTGATGGGGTTAGGAGTAGGGAGGGTGGAAAGTGTAACCATAGGCAAACAGCATGAGGAAGTCTTCTGGGGTGACTGAAGAGTTCTGTCTCCTGATTGTGGTGGTTACATGAATCTAAGCATGTGTTAAAATTCATACACCTGTACACCAAAAAAACCCTCTATTTTAATGTCAGGTAATTAAAAATTAAATTAAAAAAGAAGTAATGGGCCTCATCTCCATAGGAATATGCATTCACTGAGTAGTCATATATCTTAAAAAGCACCTCACAGAATTCTTGTAAAGTTATGAAATAGGCCCTAAAATATTTAAAAGTGTGACCTAGACAATGATAGCTGCTCAATTATCTAAAAGTACCTTCTTTCAATAAATAGTACACTGATTTTCTTTTTCTTTAAACCTTATTTTTTTATTTTAATTGAAAAATAATTGATTATACATATTTGTGGAGTAGTTAAATATCGATACCTGTGTACAATGTGTGATGATCAAGTTAGGATAATTAACATGTTCATCATTGCAAAACATGATCATTCCTTGTGTCCATTAACCAATTTATAGCTAACACCTCCCCCTTCCCCTTTCCCACCTCTATTAACCACAGTTCTGTTTTCTCCTTCTGAAAGTTCAATGCATTATTGTGATCTTTTTTTCCTTCACTCTCTCTCTCTCTCTGTCTCTACCACTCTTAAGCAGATCTCCTAATAGTAATTGTTCTTGTTCCCAGGAATGCTGAGACCGCAACAGATGAGCATTTTCTCAAGCTGTATAAGCCCCTTCTGTTTTACTTTCTTTGAATTTCATAATACTGAAAGACCATTGTGATCCTGGTTATATTAGCTGGCATTGTACGAAGTCCTAGGAAAGTTTTGCTAATATAATATTTTACTAATATAAAATTTGATAAAAACTTCCTTGACAGTTTAACAAAATATAGATTCAGTTACAAAGCCAATAGAAGATCCTGGGGAATTTTAAATAAGAACATGCCTATTTTATAAAATTAGGCTGATTTTCTGAATAATATTATTAAAGGTCAGTGCCACAGCTGTGCATTTGATGAGCAGCTGTGTGGGCTACCAAGAACAATGAACTGCCTGATTGGCACTGACCCGGCCGTGCCAGCAGTTAGGATAGAAGGATTTTGAACAGATTTAGAACAAGCAGCTACTGGGTCTTACTGTGGACACCTAAATGTTGGAGAGTTTGAAGTAAATGGAATAAAGACATGCAGTTTGAGAATGACATAGACATCCTACGGAGACTAGGCTTGTGATGAGGAAAGAACAGAGAACGTTCCCCAGAGGCAACGTACAGTTTCTTCAGAAGCATAAAATGAATTTAAATCTTTCAGTTTAAGAATATCAAAGTAGAATGTTTTTGACAGCACTTGTTAAATGGTGGAAAATTTTACACAGTGCTACTTTCTACTGGCAAAGCAACACTTAAATCCTATTTACTTAGATCTAGACTTTATCTTGGATTTTATGAGCCTGGAATAACATGGTAAAATTTCTCCTTCCAGGAATAAAGGGGGAAAATACAGGAATATATGAGGTGTTGTTCAGGTAAAACAAGCGAGTCAGCAGCCTACAAATGCATGTATGTTCTTCTTGCTTGTAAATAGAGCTGTTTTTTATTTCTTTCATCGTTATTTGCAAGATCGCTGTGTATGTGTGTGTATGTATAATAAATTTAGTATCTCCCTTCACAAATATAATACCAAATATGGAAAAAACTTTTGGTGGCATCTTTTACAGTTACTGCCTATCAGGGCTTGTTATTTTTTCCTCACCTTAAGTACATAGAATTTTCACTTGCTATAGTTGTTCCTCACCATTACCTTCCTGTCTTCTCTTTATCCTTTGTCTTCTGTTTATTGAACGCTTCAGACTTGAACTGCAGCATTGGCTCTTCTCAGGGTCTCCAGCCTGCTACCCACCTTACAGATTTGGGGCTTGCCAGTCCTTATAATCATGTAAGTCATTTCCTTAAAATAAATCTCTTTTGATGTATATGAGTATGTATACATTTTATTGGTTCTATTTTTCTGGAGAACCCTGACTAGTCCAATCAGCATTCTGTACAGAGAAGATTGATTATGAATGTAGAATAATGATCAAAAAACCTTGTCAGTCATGCAGAACCAAGTATGTTTTTAAAGCTGGTAGATTCTATAGACAATTTTAATGAAGGTCTAATACCTTGAGTCTTCACTCTCCAAGTACCTACCAGTAGTATGAATACCACAGAACAGTCTTTGTGTAAACTTCCTTGAATAAATATGAATCAAGATGAATTAAAACATATATGTTTAGCATGCAGACATGTATCAGTCTTTATTTTAGAAGGTAGAATGCAGACAACTTTTATTTATGGAGGTATCTCTTGCAGCAAACATCAATCCTTCTTTTTCATTGCTCTTTAAGTCTGTTAAATATTGAGGCGACCTCAATTCAATTTTTGTTGTTTTATATTCAAGTGGAAGCTAAATGTCTCCAGACCTTCTTTCTTCCACAGTATACAAGGGTACTTTAAAAAGTTTGTGGAAAAGCAGAATTAAAAGATAGTATAAATTTTTCCATGAACTTTTTGAAGCACCCTTGTATTACCTCATTAAATAAAAATACATACCCGACTGCATAATGCAAACATTGAAAATAATGTTTGTTTTTTAAGAAACCCTGAAGACATTGAGAAGTGAGTTTCATAACATACGACAAAGCTAACTGTACTTGTACGTTAGTCTTTTAGTCATCTCTAATCTTCTAAATTTTTCTCTTCCCTTCTCTTCCTCACACCTCATTGTCCCCTCACCTCCATCTCCACCACCACCACATGCACACCCCAAGCCATCTCTAGGATATTTTATTCCTGTAGGCCAGCTAAAGAATGAGTAACAAGAATGAGCCTTCCTTCCTTAATTTATCCATCTTCTCACCTGGTTAAACAAAAGGATGCCCCTATCAACCATAATCTTTCAAGGGCAAAAAAGTAAAAATTATATATCTCTATAATTGAATTTGTCAGTGATGAAACAAACTTTTTCTTAAAGCATTTGGTGACTTTTCCTTAATCTTTTTTCTGACCCTCTCAGTGGAGTGCCCATATATTTATTATGGCCTCCACAGGTTTTCTTACCTTTCATATTGAAGTATTTTTGGACCATGTGGTGTGGTTTTATATTTCAGAAAAGCCTAATAATTCTCTTAGGTAGCACACCACCATGAGTGGTTAGCTATTTAAGTAATGTTACAGTAATCATTGAATACACTTTTTCTAACACCTATTTTGCTGGCTGGTTTAATCTTTGTTGTTGTTGTTTTTATGCTGTCGTTATTCATACTTTTATTCTTTACAGAAACGGACACTATGCTAAATTATTCATTTCTGCCTATTAAATTTATACAAAAACAGGGCTGACCGGTTAGCTCACTTGGTTAGAGCATGACACTGATAACATCAAGGTCAGGAGTTTGCATTCCTGTACCTGACAGCAGCCAAAAAAAAATTTTCTTACAAAAACATATAACCTAATGCACCTAAAATTTTTTTTAAGCTTCCTGGGAAATTATCCTAAATTTCATCATCCCTTGAACATCCTCCACTGTGAAGAGTTAAAGGAAGGGAAGGCTATCTCGGTCTGCATATAGAGTACTCAGAGACATGGCATCAAAGTCTATGCAGGACGTACTGTGTCTGCTAGGGCTAAATGGGATGAGAACAGAGTCAACTTTTAAATTGACTGATCATTATGATAAAAGGATTGACTTTTATTTTTATTCTTTTGAGAAGAAGAATGAGCTGGAAATCCTGGCCCACTTATCCTGAATGATTACATAACATGCAATTATCAGTGGTAATAAAGAATGAGGATGAAGAAACTCTCAGGAAATTTCTGGACTTCATTTTAGGCATAATTTAAATGTCAGTGATAAGAAATATTTAATCTAGCTTTTACTAAAGCCTTTTCTTTGGAACATTAATTCTGTTTTATGGGGAGGTTTTTTTGTTTGTTTTCTTTTGTAACAAAAAAGAAAAGGAAAAACTCTAAAGAAATAAGTTTGGGGAAAGCTAGGTTCAATAGACTTTAAACCAGTTTCTTTATTGCAGGAGAGCTGGAAGCCTTTAATACCCCAGTGTGCACTGTGAATTTCTAAAAAGGGGGATATGATATGCAGCATTTATCCAATGTATTGAATTAAAGAACGCTTTTTAAAGGAAATTCTTAGAGAAGTATTCTATAGATCATACATTGGAAAATGCTGCTCAAATTAAAATTGGTACTAGACAGCAAATTGATATGGTTGCATTAAATCTTTTTTATCTTCCCTGATAAACCTGCCAAATGAGAGCAAAATGCCCTAAGGGCAAGTAAACATATGGGATAGAAAATCAAAAAAGTTCTTGGATAATCAGCCTGCAAATGCTTCAGAGTGAGCCATCTTTTCAGTAATAATTGGCCTCCAGATTGTTCTGGAAATATGCGATTGTCAGGAAATGGAAATCAACACATACCCTACCAAACACCTTTTTTAAAATTGCTATATTCCCTAAGCAATAATACTTCCTTCACTCTCTCTGCAGAGCCAAGGGTGCTCTGCACCAGTATCCAGTCTGCTAGCGCCTGGGAAAAAGTCCAGCAGAGCCATGGGTGAGCACTTCCCCACTCAGAGTGAGCGATCACATTGATTAGTAACTGCTCTGCAGGAGCTGGGAGACAGATGCCTTGTTCTAATTACAGTTTTAGCACCTTCCACTCCACATTTCCCTGCTGCTGAGGGTGCTGTGAAGTCTCTGCAGATGCTTATCAGTTAAACTTTATTTTGAATACAAAGTAGTATTATTACCTCAGGAACTCAAAGTACAGGCTAAATTCACAAGTTCCAGACTTCACCTGAGTAACAAAGGAGAATATTTATTAGTCTTTTTTTGACACATAGAAGTCAAGGCAACCATGCGGGCATCTATTAACTTTGTTTATCTCATATTGCATCAGGAGAAGAGCAAGGAATAATACTTGTGCAGATCATTCCTGGCATCTGCACTCAGTGATCGTGAGAAAGTAAAGGGACCAATGAAAGAGACTGAGGAATTATGGTCAGGGGAACAGAGCAAACCATGTTATTTCAAGGGGAGAGCTCTCTTCTTAGAGGGCTTTCACTATGCCCCTTGATTACTGCTCAGTCTTTTTCATTGATCCTTTCTCTTTCACCTCCTATGAATGCTGGTGTATTTTCTGAATGTGTATTTTCTAAATCAATCACTCTTTTCCCTATAAATGTTCTCCATTGGGACTCTAATCCATTCCCCATGGCTTCAGCCATCAACTCTAATTGGACAGCTAACAAAATTATGCCGAATTCCCCCACTTCTCTCAAACTATAAAGTCATATTTTCATCTTTCTGATGAACATTTTCACATGAGTATCAATTTGTGGCTCAAATCAGTATCTCAAAATGGAACATTTCTATTCCAATTTCCCTAAGCCCATTTTTCTTCACATATATGTCTCTTGTATTTCACATATTTGTATTAGGCTAAAGATTTTTAAATAGACCATATATATTCAACAGCTATTTATTGAGAGCCTGTTATGAGTAATAAATTGTCCTAGGTGCTAGGAATATAGCAATAACCAAAACTGAAAAGTAATCCTGCCCTTCTGGAGTTTATAGTCTACTGAACTGCGACAGATAATCAACAAACCAGCCAAATATATACTATGTGAGAATGTAATAAAGTTATGGGAAAAACTTACATGAAGAGGCTCTGAAGCAGACAAATGTTTGATGTGTTTTACAAATAGCAAAGAAGCCAAATGGGACTGAAGCAGAATGAACTAGGAGGAAAAGAAAAAAAAAAAAAATAGTTCAAAGAAATAGCAGAGCCAGATAATGAGATAACAATTGTTCTCAGTCCAGGCTGCCCTTTACAGTTATGTAACAAAATATTTTTTAAGTACGAACGCACTGATTCCATACGAGACTTGTTAAATTAGAGTTTTTGAATATAAGACCCTGATACTAGTATCTTGTAAAAGCTTCCCACGTGGTTTCGTTATGCAGCTCATGTCAAGAACCACTGAAATGAGGATTTGCTGCTATTGTAATGGCTTAGTCTTCTACTCTGAGTAACATAGAATGGAGCATGATCCTGCCTGCCTTTTCAAAGGATAGCTCTGGCTGGTGTGTGGAAAATATTGTGGTGGGAGTGACAAGGGCATAATCAGGAAGGCCAGTTTTGGATGCAAACAACAATTCAAGTAAGAGAAGGAAGAGAAATGAACCAGGTGGAATGAACCAGGTGGTAGCAGTGAAAGTGGTGAGAAGTGGTCAGATTTGAAATACATTTGGAAGGGAGAGTCAAAACAAGTTGTAATGTGTCAAATGTGTGTTACAGAAAGAAATCAAAAACTCCAAGATTTTGGCCTAAGTAATGGGAAAGAAGTGAAAGAAGCATTTCAAAGAAATCGGCTTCATCTAATGTATTGCTAAGTCAAATAAGATAAGGACTGGGTATTGCTTATTGGATTTAGGAATCTAGATACTATTGGTGGACTTGAAAGGAATAGTTTTAATGGAATTGTGCGAGCAAAAAAATATTAACATAAGCTCAAGAGAAAACCCAAGGAGAGGACTTGGAAACAACTTCTGATGAGTTGGGCAATAAAGGGGAGCAGAAAAATGTGCTTGTAGCAGAAGCAGAAATGGGGCTCCAAGAAAGTGTCTGGTATTATTATCTTTATTAGAGAAATTATAGCATGTCTTGTGATAATACAAGAGTCAGAACAAATGTCTTTGAGTAGAGGCAAGAGAATGAGATTTGATGCACAAAAGGCTGGATTTTGCTAAGAGAACCAACTTTTTTCCCCCCAAAACAAGAGGAAAGCCAGGGATGAGGGTGAGAAGATGTGGTGGAATTACATTTTTAAAAAATTTTTAAATTACAAATCACTAAACTTTGGAGTGTTTCTAAATCCTGCTCTCCCATGATATAGTACTTAGGTTAAAAAATTTCTTGCCTTAAAAAATGGCTTTCTAATTCTTCTAGGTTAGACGGCAACATTTTTTTTAATTGTGACGTCTTGCTTTTTCAGTGCTAAAGTAACTTATCTCTCCCTCCACCTTCTAAGCCATCCATATGTCTCAGAATTCAGTAATTTCTAAACAATTATCTTTCAAAAATAGATGATATGCTGTGGGAAATAACATTTTGTTTGAGTTTACTACAAGAAAATCATGAGTCAGATGTAATGAATTTTTCTCCCCACCTAAGAGCCTTCACACACAATTTGTCCCCCAGCTCCCAGCTTTCCATGAGAGCTTTAATCAGTAACTGATTCCAACTGACAATTGAATTAAATAAAGGATTAAAGAAAAGAATCATGCCTCCCTTTTTAGCATGTGTGAGACTGATTATATAATCTCCAAAGAATCTACTAAAAATATGCAAGTTGAACTGTCCCTCATATAAGAGAACATTTTATTAGTTTATAGAAAAGTGAAATTTATTGAACTATTGATTATATGTATATATCCTTGGAAGAATGATATTTGCAATTACAGACACTTTTTTGTATAATGTCTAAAAATAAGATTTGGATTAACTATTTTTTCACCATAAAACAACTTTTAGCAAATCCTGCAATTAAGGTTTTGCTTATCATTCTTCTGTGAAGGAATTTTTAAAAAATACTTACATAAAATCTTGTTATTCTTATACTGTGTCTGATATTCTGGGATCATGTTGATGAAGTGCAGGTAGGGATCTGGTTTCCAGAATTTCTAGCAACCCTACAGGAGCTGGAACAGAAGAGGGGTACAATAAACCTAATGAGGTGAATATAGTTGAAATTTTAATTGATAAAGTAGTGTAAATAGGATTTTAACAGAAGAAATTCATTAGAATATAAACTCCATGTGCACAAGAACTTTGATTTTTTTTTTTTTTAACAACTCTATTCCCAATACCTTAATCAATAGTTGGTCCATAGTATATGTCTCTGTTCAGTGCCTGTTGAATAATAAAAGTGTAGATAGTTTTCCCTGATTTCATATATTAGACTAGGGTCTCGAGTTACATGTATACCAAAGGTTGAAAAAACATTGTTAATTGGGGAAGCCATATTTCTTTATTCCTCTCTTCTTTGTTTAGTTGAGAATTATTGTTGGCTGTGTATCTTCCAAGCCCAGTTCTTCAAACTTCCTAGGGATTTTCTGAGCTGCCCAATTTTCTTTTGGCAAATGCCTTTTTTTACTTAAATTTGTCAGAGACAATTTTTGTTGTTGAAAGCCGAGGGTCCTGACAGAGGATCCCTGTGCTCTTTGGAGCCCAAAGGAAGTTTCATCCCAGGGATATAGTCTAGACTTAACAGCTGGGATCCCTGCCTCTTTATTGGAACTTTCTGCCCTTAGGGTGGAGGAGAGGACTCTGGGAGAGAACTGGATGAATTATGAAACTGATGCTAATAATGCTTTGTACTTTCCTTGCAACTTTTGTTCCCCACAGAGCTCAAAATGTTTTATAAATCCAGCATTTTGTTCTGTGGCTATTATTCTCAAGGATATTATTCTTGAGGAGAATATGTATTTCTAGAAAAAATTGCCAATGAATTGTTACATGTGAATAGAAACTGAAGCAAAGCTTTCTTCTGATCCACAGCTAAAAGAACATTCTATGCTAGCCTGATGATATTCATAATCATGAGGGTGATATTACATTGCATGTATTCTTTTCAGGAGAAAAAGCTCTAGAATCAGTTCTTCAGTTATTTTAATTAATTGGACTCTTAGATGAGAATTCTATTTTTGAATGAGGTCGATTTTTACCATGGTTTTGAAAGGTGATGTTTTGACATTCTTGACTATTACTAGTAATTATTTAAATTTTTATTTCTTTTAAAGAATGCAATATCATTACTCATAATGGAAATGTCCATCTCTTTTATGCCTTTCTATTTATGAAAAACATGAATAATTTTAACTAAAACACAATAGAAAAAAAATCATGTAAATGTGAGCTACTGGATTTGATTGCTTTAGGATGATTAAACTGAAAAATTTATTTTGGCCTCCTCCTCCCCCAACGTGGTTTCTGAATGATCTCTGCCTCGTGGTATTCACACCCTTATGTAGGTCCACTCGAGACTGTGCTAGGGACCAGTAACATATGCTACAAGTACTGGTATTCTACTTCTGGAATTAGGTTATAAGACTGCATCCATCTCAGGTTCTCTTTCTCTCTCTCTCTTTCTCTCTCTCTCCCTCCCTCCCCCCCTCCCCCTCCCTCCTTCCCTCCCTCTCTCTCTCTCACTGTTAGAAGCCCATGTGGGGCCGAGCCCGTGGTGCACTCGGGAGAGTGCGGCGCTGGGAGCGCAGCGACGCTCCTGCCATGGGTTTGGATCCTATATAGGAATGGCTGGTGCACTCACTGGCTGAGTGCCAGTCATGAAAAAAGACAAGGAAAAAAAAAAAAAAGAAGAAGCCCATGTGGTGAGGTGAGGAATTGCCACCTCTGGCCAATAGGCAGCACAGAAATGAGAAACTGAGGCCTGACAATAACCACATGAGTGAGCTTGGAAACAAATTCCCTAATCTAGTTGAGCCTTGAACTGATGGCAGTCCTGGTTGACAGCTTGACTGCAACATTGTGAGCCAAAACCATCCATCCAAGCTGTTCCCGATTCCTGATCCTTAGAAAGTGTGTGAGATAATATACATTCATTGTCTTGTTACTAAATTTTGCAGTAATTTTTCACACAGCAATAGATAGATAATACTATTTCACAGTGCCAACCAAACAGAAAAATTTTGTTACAAAAGAAGTTGTCTAGGTACACATTTAGTTTACACAGGTTACATCAAAGTGGAGATGCAGAATTAGTGATCGCCAACAGTGACCAGCACCTCTGTCTTGAATTTTATTTACAATTCACTTTTAGCTATTGATATATTAACAAAAACTAAAATGAAAACAAAATAAAGGCAACTTTGAACATTACTTAAACAAACAAAACCCCTCATGCATTTGTACTGAATACCTTAAAAATCTTTTGGCTTTAGACCAAAATTATTTTAATTTTCTTTTATATTCTATGCTTACAAGTAAAGGCATTGAGTATAAAAGAAATTTCTCAGGGCATTTGAAAGATTTTAAACAAAAATATACAGAGTTCTTAATTCTTTTGATTCATTATGGGACAAATTAAGTGCCAGCCATGGGAAGATACTGTCCTGTGCACAGGGAATAGGACAGCAGTAAACAAACAAACAAAAAATGTTTAAAAAAATTTATATTTTTATAATTTCTACAAAATGTTTAGGACAAAGGTATAAAAAAATAATCTAAGTGATTAATTTTCAGAAATAATTTAGGACCAGCCCAAAAGTTGTCGGACTGGTCCAGCTGATTCCTGAGGTGTCACTGAATGGATAAAGTTCTCCTTGAGATGGTAATGAGTTACTGGCCATTTATTGCTCTCTTCATTCCCTAGTGTTTCTCCTTTCACAGGGTTTCAGCAGGACTTTTTGGTGGGCTTGTCCTGAGCCCTCAGACAAAGAAACTTTTTACAAGGGGGTAGTAAATTGGGGTAATCTTAGATGTCATCAGGGAAGATTGTGCACCCTGTAGTATCTCAGCCAATGAAGATGCGGGGGCAGGGACTTGCACACTAGGGAATAAATTACTTGCTACAACCCTTTTCCATGTGCTTGCCCTTTAGACACCCGAATCTTGCGAGGCCATAATTAGGTCTGACTTCACTGTACCTTGTGTCTCTGTGTCCATCCGTTGGCCTTGGATGGGTGACGGCATTTCTCACAAAAGGAATAACAATTATTTTAGCCAATGTCAGGAAGACCTTTATCCTGTGTGGCATCATGTCCCTTCCTAGAACAGAATGTCTATTTTGTGTTGAAGTCTGTCTTCCTATGAATGACATTCATTAGTTTAGCTTATCTCTCTAGGTGACCCACTGTTCATCTTCAACTTTTATTATATGGCTTCTGTTCAAATATCTGAAGGGAAGCTTTTATATAGGGTAGTGATTATATTTCCTTGTGATAAACTTCCCACCCCCATTTTTTAAAAACAAGGCTAAAACTTCATAATGTTATATGTATTTTTGAAAATTCAAATATATTCAGTTTAAAGGAGAGTAGTTTCTTTGGGCTAAATGGTTTTTATCATTTTTGCTCTATGATAAACTCTGATACATTGTGACAATACATTATTTAGTTGTTCCCCTCATAGACATTAATATAACATAAGCTAAACATATCGTATCTGCTTTTAAGTATTTCATTGTTAGGAAATGGAATTTTCAAATTATCTGCATTTTATTGATATTCTGTCTTGGCTTTGCTTTGGTGGACATAAGGTTAAAGTGAAGTTCTCATGATGCCATCTTGTGATGAGGCTGTTTGGAAATCTAGTGCAGATGACTCAATGTAGGGGAATGGACTCATTTCACCTGCTGTGAATTATAGAATCAGTAAGAAGCTGCCCATCTGTATGCCTTGTCAATCGTAATGCATTGCACTTCGAAGACAGTAAAAGATATTCAGCATATACAGTAAAAAATGAAGGTTAGCAGAGAGAAGTGAATGAGATGCCAGGAAGAAAAGGGATGCCTGCATTTAAAACATATTTATCATTTTGAGCAGGATGCTTTTGATGGCTGAATTCTTTGACAACAAAGTAAAACCTTGGATATCTGGAAGACGTTTTCAGGAAAAAAGAAAAGTGATTGCTTTTCTTCAAAATTCAAGATAGCTCTGAGTGCATCATCTTAGAGTTTTCCATTGTCTGTCAGCGACTCAAACTATATCTAACTGTAGTTTTGTGTTTTCTCCAAATTTGAGGAGACGGTATATGACTCATTGACAGACAATGGCAAACTCTGTAAGACAGCAGGGGGCAGGAGGAACAAACATCTGGGGACTATGCTGTAAGGAACTATTTTAAGAGTTAAAATGCCACTGTCCACCCCTATCTGTACCTCTCACCCCCTGCAAAATGTTTATTTGTTCTTCTTCAGATAGAGGAAAAAATATATTGTGCACAAAGGAAATAATAACTTGAGACTGATAGAGCAGCATTCCCAACTACATAGCACAAGGTTCATATACTTCCCTATCACAAGTAAAGTCGAGGCTGTACGTCCAAGATGGCGGCGCCCTGTAGGCTGGAGGGACTGTGAGGCAGATATATGAATGAATGAATGCATCCTAAGATGGCGGTGGCTGTGGCGGTTGGCGCGGAGTAGCTGAGGTGGAAAAGGCAGCCACTGGGCCTTAGGCAGCTGGGAAACTTGTGGACCTTCCTCTTGCTGTCTCTTAAGGGAGGACCGCTGCTGGTGGCCGGGAGTGGGGGCTGACCACCACTTTGCCCCCGGCAGGAGAGGCTGCCTCGTTTACAGGCAACAGCTTTGAAGTATGGAGCAGGAAAAGAGCTGTTTCTTAGCTGCAAAAGCGAGTCTCGAAACAGGGAACACGGCGCCGGGGCTGCTGTTGACGCTGCCAGGATCCAGAGGCTGGGGCCATGCAGAAGGTGGCCAGCTGCCCTATTCAGGACTCGAGGTTTCAGGCTGGCATTAAAGAAGATTCCTGGGAGCACCCGAGCCACGCCGCGGGACCTAGTGAGCAGCCCGAGGTGGCAGCGGCCGAGAACGGGGACGGTAATGACGCAGAGGCACAGAGGGAGCCGCCCGACCCGGCACAGCCCTATGAGTGACCCCCAGCCCAGCCCTGCTCCAGGGGCGGACTCCCGCCTGACTTCCGCCTGCCCCACCGGGCCACTCACTGGCCCTGAGGCTGCCGCCATTTTCTCAGGTGGTGGCGGCTCCGGCCCGGCCTAGCCAAGCCTGTCCTCCTCGCCCAGCTCAGCTACTAACTGAGCCTTCCCACTTGCTTGCCCCGGCGCAGGGCTTCCCGGGGCCTGCGGGTCGGCCTCCCCTCCCACCCCTTCTGCGGTTCTCTGGCAGGCCTGGTGGTGTGGGGTGTCCCCGGCCAGCATTCGGGAGGGCAAGGAAGTATGAGCTGGGCCGACTGTCACTCCACCGCACCCTGGGCTCCGGCCCCCGGTAAACTTCCTGTTACCAGGAGGCAGATACCATCTCAGTGGCCACCAGTTCGGAAAAACGCTTAACCTATTTCTGGTTCGTAATAGTGTGGTCGGAGATTTCCCAAATTTGCTTGAACCTCCTGGAGAGCTGACTGCGGGCGGGCACCGGAGTTGGTCCGCGCTGGGAGGATTCAAAGGTGAACCGTGTGCTGCGGGCTCCTCCCCCGAGGAGCTCATGTGGGAGATAAGACAAGTACACAAATAACCTCGATACCAGGAGGAAGGTGATAAGTCCCGAGAAAGATCTATACAGTGTTACAAAGGGACACAGAGTGACCGGTCGTCTGCGCCTAGAAGAAACCTGGTACACTTCCTGGGCGAGGCAGTACAGAGCAGGGTCTTGAAGGCCCAGCTGATAGATGAGGGTTGCAGAAGACACATCCCAGCCCAGCCCAGTGCTCACAGAGCGGGGAGACGTCCAGCTAGGGAGTCGGAGACTCGACAGAAACCACACACACTGTGGGGCCACCACTGCATGACCCAGTAGCCCAGTCCTGAGCGCACGGAACAAGGAGAAGTCCTGCATGGGAAATGAAAGCTCAGCAGAGACCACACAACCTGCGGTACCGCCCCATGATCCAGCAGCCCAGCAGACTCCAAGCTGACCAGAGAGGTGGCTCCCCAGAGAGGCCCAAGTCCCGAGGCAACCACACACACAAGGCACTAGAGGCCAACTGAGCAGTCACGGAGGTAGCGATAACAAATTGGCAACCACAGCAACATCTTAGTTAGTAAATAGTCTCAAGCAGGTGGACTGTGAAACCCCCTGCCACAATGAATAAACATCAAAAAAAAGATACCAGAAATACAAAAAATCAAGAAAGTACACCACCAAAAGTTAATAAATCTCAAACTCTAGATCCTATAGAACAAGAAGCCCTTGAAATGACTGACAAGGAATTTCGGGTGATAATTCTAAGGAAACTGAATGAGATACAAGAAAACTCAGCTAGACATCATGATGAAATGAGGAAAAGTATACAGGACCTGAAAGAGGAAATGTACAAGGAAATCAAAGTCCTGAAAAAAAATGTAGCAGAACTTGCCGAACTGAAGAAGTTATTCAGCGAAATAAAAAACACAACAGAGAGTTTAACCAGCAGGCTTCTCGAAGTTGAAGAGAGAACCTCTGAACTTGAAGATGGGCTGTTTGAAATAACACAAGCAGACAAAAAGAAAGAAAAAAGAATCAAAGACATTGAAGAAAATCTGAGAGAGATATCAGACAAACTTAAGCGCTGAAATATCCGAGTCATGTGTATTAAAGAAGGGGAGGAAAATGGAGATTGCATTGAAAATATATTCAACAAAATAGTGGCAGAAAACTTCCCAGGTATAGGAAAAGTCACAGATCTTCAGATCCAGGAAGATCAATGATCTCTAAATATATTCAACCCAAAAAGGCCTTATCCAAGACATGTTATAGTCAAACTGGCAAAACTCAGAGACAAAGAGAGAATCTTAAAAGCTGCAAAAGAGAAGCATCAAATCACCTATAAGGGAGCCCCAATCAGGCTAACATCAGACTTCTCATCACAAACCCTAAAAGCTAGAAAGGAATGGGATGATATATTCAAAATACTAAAAGACAAAGATTGCCAGCCAAGAATACTATACCCTGCAAGGCTATCCTTCCGAAATGAAGGGCAAATAGCATATTTCTCAGACAAACAAAAACTGTGGGAGTTCACTACCACACAACCACCCTTACAAGAAATCCTCAAGGGAGTACAGGGTTTGGTTCCTGAAAAATAACTACCACTGCCATAAAAACCCAAGAAAAATCAAAACCCACTAGTATAATAAAAATGGCATTCATGAAGAGAAAACAAACAAACAAAAACGCTATCTACAACCCAAGGAACCAACAAACACAGAAACCAAACAGTAAATCAGAAAGCAAGGAACAAAAGACACCTAAGACAACCAAACAGCCAATAAAATGCTAGGAATAAATCAACACCTTTCAATAACAACTCTTAATGTAAAAGGCTTAAATTCCCCAATCAAAAGACACAGACTGGCTGACTGGATCAAAAAGGAGGACCCAACTATATGCTGCCTACAAGAAACCCACCTCACCCATAAAGATTCACACAGACTAAGAGTGAAAGGATGTAAAAGATTTACCATGCAAACAGAAAAGAAAAACGAGCTGGAGTAGCTATTTTTATATCTGACAAAATAGACTTTAAACTAAAAACCATAAAAAGAGACAATGAGGGACACTACTTAATGATAAAAGGACTGATACATCAAGAAGACATAACAATCATAAATATGTATGCACCCAATGTTGGAGCAGCCAGATTTATAAAACAAACTCTATTAGACCTAAAGAAGGAAATAGACACTAATACCATAATAGCAGGGGACCTGAACACCCCACTGTCAATATTAGACAGATCATCTAGGCAAAGAATCAGTAGACAAACACAAGATCTAAACAAGACTCTAGACCAATTGGAATTGGCAGATATCTACAGAACATTCCATCCAACAACCTCAGAATATTCATTCTTCTCATCAGTCCATGGATCATTCTCCAGGATAGACCACATATTAGATCACAAATCAAGTCTCAATAAATTCAAAAAAATTGGAATTATCCTATGCATTTTCTCAGACCACAATGGATTAAAACTAGAAATTAATTACAAATGAAACTCTGGAAACTATACAAACACATGGAAATTAAACAGCATTCTACTTAATGACATATGGGTCCAAGAAGAAATCAAGCAGGAAATCAAAAAATTTATTGAAACCAATGAAAATAATGATACATCATACCAAAACCTGTGGGATACTGCAAAAGCAGTATTAAGGGGGAAATTTATTGCATTAAATGCTCACCTCAGAAGATTGGAAAGATGGCAAGTGAACAACCTAACACTTCACCTTAAAGAACTAGAAAAACAAGAACAATCCAAACCTAACATTAGCAGACAGAAAGAAATCATTAAGATCAGAGCAGAACTGAATGAAATTGAAAACCAAAAAACAATACAAAAGATCAATGAATCAAAAAGTTGGTTTTTTGAAAAGATAAATAAAATTGACAAACCATTAGCATGGCTAACAAAAAAAAAGAAGAGAGGAGATTCAAATAACAAAAATTAGAAATGAAAAAGGCGATATTACAACTGATTCATCTGAAATACAAGGAATCATTCGACACTACTATAAACAACTATACGCCAACAAATTTGAAAATCTGGAGGAAATGGATAAATTTCTGGACACACACAAGCTCCCAAAACTGAACCATGAAGACGTAGAAAATTTGAACAGACCAATAACAATAAAGGAGATTGAAGCTGTTATCAGAAGGCTCCCAACAAAGAAAAACCCAGGACCGGATGGATTCACAGCAGAATTTTACCAAACATTCAAAGAGGAATTGACACCGCTTCTTTACATACTATTCCAAAAGATAGAAACAGACGCAAATCTCCCAAACTCATTCTATGAAGCAAACATCATCCTGATACCAAAACCAGGTAAAGTATAACCCAAAAAGAAAACTACAGGCCGATATCCTTGATGAATATAGGTGCAAAAATCCTCACTAAAATACTAGAAAACAGAATACAGCAACACATAGGTAAAATTGTTCACCACGATCAAGTGGGATTCATCCCAGGGATGCAAGGTTGGTTCAACATACACATATCAATAAATGTGATACATCATATTAATAAAGTCAAACACAAGGACCATATGATCATCTCTATAGAGGCTGAAAAAGCATTTGATAAAATTCAGCACTCATTCATGACAAAGACCCTCAATGAGTTAGGTATAGAGGGAAAGTATCTCAACATAATTAAAGCCATATATGACAAACCCACTGCCAATATCATCCTGAATGGGGAAAAGCTGAAAGCTTTTCCTTTAAGAACAGGAACTAGACAAGGATGCCCACTCTCACCACTCCTGTTCAACATAGTGTTGGAAGTACTAGCCAGAGCAATCAGAGAAGAGAAGGAAATAAAGGGCATCCAGATTGGAAAAGATGAAGTCAAACTGTCCCTGTTTGCAGATGACATGATCCTATATATCGAACAGCCTAAAACCTCTACAAAAAAACTGTTGGAATTGATAAATGATTTCAGCACAGTAGCAGGATACAAAATCAACACACAAAAATCAGTAGCATTTCTTTTCTCCAATAGTGAACATGCAGAATGAGAAATTAAGAAAGCCTGCCCATTTACAATAGCCACCAAAAAAATAAAATACTTAGGAATTGAGTTAACCACGGATGTGAAAAATCTCTATAATGAGAACTACAAACCACTGCTGAGAGAAATTAGAGAGGACACAATAAGATGGAAAGATATCCCATGCTCTTGGATTGGAAGAATCAACATAGTGAAAATGTCCATACTACCCAAAGTGATATACAAACTCAATGCAATCCCCATCAAAATTCCAATGACATTTTTCTCAGAAATGGAAAGAACTATCCAGAGAATTATATCAAATTATACAAGACCACGTGTAGCCAAAGCAATGCTGAGCAAAAAACATAAAGTTGGAGCCATAATACTACCCGACTTTAAGCTATACTACAAAGCTATAGTAACCAAAACAGTATGGTACTGGCATAAAAACAGACACACTGACCAATGGAATAGAATAGAGAATCCAGAAATCAACCCACACACTTACCACCATCTGATCTTTGACAAAGGCACCAAGCCTATTCACTGGGGAAGGGACTGCCTGTTCAGCAAATGGTGCTGGGATAACTGGATATCCATATGCAGGAGAATGAAACTAGACCCATACCTCTCACCATATACTAAAATCAACTCAAAATGAATTAAGGATTTAAATATACACCCTGAAACAATAAAACTTCTTAAAGAAAACATAGGAGAAACACTTCAGGAAATAGGACTGAACACAGACTTCATGAATACGACACCAAAAGCACGGGCAACCAAAGGAAAAATAAACAAATGGGATTATATCAAACTAAAAAGCTTCTGCACAGCAAAAGAAACAATTAACAGAGTTAAAAGACAACCAACAGAGTGAAAGAAAATATTTGCTAAATATACATCTGACAAAGGATTAATATCCAGAATATACAAGGAACTCAAACAACTTTACAAGAAAAAAACAATATTGTTGGTGGGACTGCAAAATGGTGCAGCCTCTATGGAAAATGGTATGGAGATTCCTCAAACAATTGCAGATAGATCTACCATACGACCCAGCTATCCCACTGTTGGGAATATACCCAGAGGAATGGAAATCATCAAGTCAAAGGTATACCTGTTCCCCAATGTTCATCGCAGCACTCTTTATAATAGCCAAGAGTTGGAACCAGCCCAAATGTCCATCATCAGATGAGTGGATACGGAAAATGTGGTACATCTACACAATGGAATACTACTCAGCTATAAAAACGAATGAAATACTGCCATTTGCAACAACATGGATGGACCTTGAGAGAATTATATTAAGTGAAACAAGTCAGGCACAGAAAGAGAAATACCACATGTTCTCACTTATTGGTGGGAGCTAAAAATCAATATATAAATTCACACACACACACACGGGGGGGGAGAAGATATAACAACCACAACTACTTGAAGTTGATATGACAAGCAAACAGAGAGGACATTGTTGGGGGGGAGGGGAGGAGGGAGAAGGGAGGGAAGTTTTGGTGATGGGGAGCAATAATCAGCCACAATGTATATCGACAAAATAAAACTTAAAAAAAAAAAAAAAAAAGCAACCCTATTAAAAAATGGGCAAAAGAGCTAAGTAGGCATTCCTCTAAGGAAGATATACAAATGGCTAACAGACATATGAAAAAATGCTCAACATCACTCAGCATCCGGGAAATGCAAATCAAAACCACACTGAGATACCATCTAACCCCAGTTAGGATGGCTAAAATCCAAAAGACTCTGAACGATAAATGCTGGTGAGGTTGCGGAGAAAAAGGAACTCTCATACATTGTTGGTGGGACTGCAAAATGGTGCAGCCTCTTGGAAAATGGTATGGAGGTTCCTCAAACAATTGCAGATAGATCTACCATACGACCCAGCTATCCCACTGCTGGGAATATACCCAGAGGAATGGAAATCATCAAGTCGAAGGTATACCTGTTCCCCAGTGTTCATTGCAACACTCTTCACAATAGCCAAGAGTTGGAACCAGCCCAAATGTCCATCATCGGATGGATGGATACGAAAAATGTGGTACATCTACACAATGGAATACTACTCAGCTATAAAAACGAATGAAGTACTGCCATTTGCAACAACATGGATGGACCTTGAGAGAATTATATTAAGTGAAACGAGTCAGGCACAGAAAGAGAAATACCACATGTTCTCACTTATTGGTGGGAGCTAAAAATTAATATATAAATTCACACACACACACACACACACACACACACACACACACAAAAAAAAAAAAAAACACCGGGGAGGGGGGAGAAGAAGATATAACAACTACAATTACTTGAAGTTGATAGACAAGCAAACAGAAAGGACATTGTTGCGGGGGAGGGAGGAGAGGGAGGAGGGAGGGAGGTTTTTTTAAGGGGCAACAATAATCAACCACAATGTATATCGACAAAATAAAAGTTAAAAAAAAAAAGTAAAGTTGAAATACACTGATTTGTTATTGTTGTTGTGTTTAATACAGGTTATTTATATTATTTTTTACATATGGATAAAATAGAGGACTGGCAGAGAACCACTATCTAGTAGACATTTGGCCTTGTTAATTCACTACTCTATAATAAAATCAAATTTTGAATTTTATTTAAATCTTAAGTATATAGACTTCTACTTTTATGCCTTTCTCTATGTTATGTTTTATATTGTGTTTATCTTGATATGTGTTAGTTTCATCTGATCTCAACTGATGCAAAAAATAATGTATGTTTCCCCTTTATGTCTCAAACATATATTATATATTTCTGTGAGTTCTTTTTCATCTAGTTATCTTTCAGGAGGCATGATATATACATTTTGCTCTCTATAAGATATTTATAAAAGCTTCATTTTTTCTTAAGCACTAAACTATAGTTGACTTTTTTTCTATTTAATAATTATGGTAATAGAGTCAAAAATTTAATGCCATTCATTGGTAGAGAAGTTATTCCAATTTTTGAAACTCAGTTTTACCATGCTAGTTAGTCAAGACTGTCCGATATATTTCATATCTCATCATGTTTATCTGCTGTTTCTCAATGATTTTCTCTTCAGAATAAGCAAGAAGCAATAGCGTATAAAAATTTCTAAAATGTTATGTCTCCAGAGTAGATTACTTCAAGAAAATTGTCAATTATAATAATTTTCTATGGAGACACCCTTTTGCTGTTATTGTTGCAGTTGGGTATGTGTTTTTGTGTATGGATGACCTGTTTTTCTGAAATTACTCTGCAATTATAAAATATTAGTATTTTATTGCTGTTCTTGGAAGACTCCAAGTCCAGTCTCATGTCAATATAGCCAATTCTTCTTAGCATCTCTGAAAAGCTGATATCTACTTCCTGTATGAGCAGTGTATGAACACTTGGATTTCTTACACTTAAAAAAAAATCGATTTAGTGTCAACTGTGTTTCAGACACTGTCTTATTGCTGCAGTTATCAAAATGAGTACTGTATTTATTGGTTCCCAGTGATTTGCCTTTCTCCTTAGAGAAATAAACCAACAAGCAAATAACTAGATAATAGTATAATATGTGTCACAATGGAATCAAGTTAATAGAAGGTAGGGAGAGAATATCCCTTTTTTGAAAAGTCAGAAAAAGCCTTATAAAGAAAACAATATTTGACCTGGATTCCAAGTTTTGTCAAGTAATTGGAAAATAAAGGAGAAAGGGTAGTCCAAGTAAGTATAAGAAAATAGCAAATGTTTGTAAGTGTGAATGTGCATGATAATCTAAATAAGTCAAATTTCCAGAACTTACATGCAAGATGCATGAAATGATTGAAAAGACAAAACATAGCACCTGAAATGTATTTTTTACTGGATTGTGAAGTGTTGAAATGTATTTCAGAATTTGGATGTTATCCTCTAGATGATAAGGAATCACAAGTTTTCCGAAGAGAGAAAGACAGGTTCATTTCGTATTTTAGAAAGTTATTTTTGACAGCAGAATAAAGGATGAACATTAGAGCTGTGAAACTTGAGACATGAATATCAGTAAGCTATTTATTATACTAGTCCACGTAAGAGATAAATGGACTTTGCCTTAAACCAGGAGTGGAGCAAAAGAACCATAAAAATATCAAAGAAAAAAGAAACTATTCAAACGATATACTTTATTAAATTTATTATTGTCATTTTGTACTAGTTTTGACCTCTGCTCTGAAATCCTAAACATAAGTTCAATTTTTAAAAATGCAAAAATGTATTGAGTATACGCATTCATATATGTATATATGTATGCACATGTACATATAATTTGAGAATTGCCTTCTAAATCTATAATTTTTCAGACCAGATATATTCATTTCTTTCAGCCATTTATCATAAAACATGATTTTCACCTCATCATCCTGATGGCTCCACTCCAGACATGTTCTGTTTTCTCAAGGTTCTTCTTAAAACCATATACTCAAATTTTTATGGTTTATTGATTCACACTTTCCATTTATGGTTATATTTATGTTACATATTTCGATTTCCCATAATAAGAAAATAATATTTTTGTCCTGTTTCAAATATACTCACAATGCTAACTTGTCTATTTTCTCTCTTCATCTTCCTCAGATGGTCTGGTGTAAATCAGACAATTAATACGGCAAAAGCAGTTATGAAAGCGGTAGTTATAGCAAATGGAATAGTTCATCTAAATGAAAGTTAACATACATCATCATATTGATAAAATAGAATTAGAGAACTATAATTATATAATTAATTTGATTAGTTATTTTTAGCCAGTATGAGGATAAACAGCATGCACAGCATTCTTCTAATTCTAAATAAATTTGAATTTTTATAACTAAACCCCTTAATATTTTTAGTTATACAGGGGTAAGAAATAGTTTACAATCAAAAAATGAAGTTACTATGTTTGTTAAAACTTTTATTTTAACGTAAAGTGACCAAGTTAAAATATCACAGAATAGCAGTTTTGTAGACAGCTGTCTATGTAGGTCATTAGCTAAATTATTTTTGAATTAATTTTAACTACATTTTCTGCTTAATATACAACAAAAGTTCTACATTTTAACACCCTCCTTCCTAGGGCCAAGATCACTCAAATTGGCATACGTTTTTTACGGTCAAGGACCAAAGCTGTATTTATTATATCTCCTTCTGACTTTTAAAAATCTATTTCTTAGTAGGGAATTTTAGAGTGACTACTGACTAGATAATTAGCCAGAGCACTGTTTCCTCAATGTGCATCTCCTCTCCTTAGATACTGAGAAAACGTTACTGTGACTTTCAGAGTTTTACTTCCTATGGGAGGCTGAAACTTTCAGGAAGACAATACAACTGCTACCCCCACACGTACCCATCATTGAACGAGTAATACTGTTATCTCTCAATCTTTGTTGTTAAAAATGACGGTACCAACATAGATATGTAATTTTTGTCTTTGATTTTGGCTTGAGAAAGACACAGAAGTTTTCATGTCAAGGGAGCAATTATAGAAATGCATGGAATCTTAATTTCCCAGTGTGTTCAATAGCACGTTTTTCTTTACTCAATAGTAAAGGAGGACATGTGTCCGTAAGCAGACCAACATGAAACCAAATTAACATTATGAGAATACCACTGGCAATTCCATTTTTCTTCCCAATATAAGCTATTTTTAAAATATTTGTAGTTTAAAATATGATCATCTTATTTAGATTCTCAGCTAGGAATTTTATATCCAAAGGACGTTAAAGTCACAACCATTTTGAAAAGTAACTCTCTTTATTTCTCTCAACAACTTTGTGCAGGGTTGACCTAGCACAGTGGAGTAGGAGTCATGCTGAGGCTTAAACAGTGTCATCTCTGGCTGTTTTTCCAGAGGGTCTACAGCCTACCTATCTTTAAGGAGATAGGGAACAGATTATTCTTTCAAAGGAGGAATGAGGCTCTCAGCCTCCATTAGTCTTCTCCATTACTGGTGTCTGACAATATTTCTGGCATGTACTATCTCTGTATGGGACTGAACAGCTGGCTTTGAGGCTAGTCTTTCATGAGCAAAAGTAATAGGAGTATAATTAATATTAGAAATAAATCTAGGGCCGAGCCCGTGGCACACTCGGGAGAGTGTGGCGCTGGGAGCGCAGCGACGCTCCTGCCATGGGTTCGGATCCTATATAGGAATGGCCGGTGCACTCACTGGCTGAGTGCTGGTCACGAAAAGACAAAAAAAAAAAAGAAAAGAAAAGAAAAAGAAAAAAGAAAAAAATCTATACAATCAAAAAAACTAGCATATTTTTATAAATAATGAAAATATATATTCAAGATTTAGACTTCTAAGTAAATATATGTGTGCATGAAGTCATATTACTTTATAAATGATAATGAACTTGTTAGCAAATATTTGAACTATAATGCACTGTGTGTGTGTGTGTGTGTGTGTGTGTGTGTGTGTGTGTGTGTGTGTGTGTGTGTGTGTGTGTGTGTGTGTAATATAAATATATTCTAAGAAAAGAGTGGGTTATTCATCTTGGTAGTTTTGTTATTGGTCAAGCTACATCTGTATTTCCCATGGCATATGCTATTCAGTGATTTTCATCATTACTATTCAAAAATAATAACCAATTGCTTTCTTCATTATAATAGAAAAACCATTTAAGTGAAACAATGAACAGCATATGATAATAAATTTGCTCCCAGCTTAGGCACCAAATCCCCTGCCCAGGAGAGTAATTTTTTACACAGTTATAATTAGGTATGGTATAATAATTAAAATCAGAAAACATAAAAATATTAATAATGCATTTAAAACCTTTAAAATGTTTTACTTTTATTGTTACTATGGTAGAAAAAAAAAGATTATTCCAATGGAAAATAATTACAATTAACTTTGTCAAGTTTATTTTCACAAAGCATTATTGACTACAGTTCCAAGATATAAAATAAGTTCTAAAATTTTAGGTGTACAAAAAAGGGAGAGCAAATTTTATTAATTTAAATTTTGTTAGACATTTTCTGGACACATTAATATGAAAAATTCAAGCCTTATTTTAGAAATTTTTATATTAGGAAATTCAAAATCAAGTTGGACACTACATCTTAGGAATGTGTTGTTCCACAAGTAAAAAAAAATAACAAAACTCAGGGGAAAACCAAACTCCATGTAACTCTATAATTTTCCAATGGAAAAAAACAGCAAGTAGTACTAAGACTATGTTAGGACTTTGGTAGTTATTCCAAACAAAGAACTGAATTTTAAGTATAGATGTGGTTCTGTGTAGAAACATTTTTCTCTGCTGGACATGGGATACAATCACTTATGCCAAGATATTTTCCCAAACACTCATACCCTTGTTAGAGAAAAGATTTCAAATTGACATTACAGAAAAAGTAGAAAAGCAAGAAATTCAGGAGACAGAGGGATGCTCAGAGTTGAAAATGTGAGATACTCTCAAAGTGGAATAGTGGGAGGTGCATGGGGAAGGTCAAATCAGTAAAGTGCCCCTTCTGCCATTGTCATGCGCAAGCAATACTAGAAAATAAGAAGTCTCTCCAGTGTTCATCTAAGAAGCAAACTGTAAGCAATAACTTTTGTTTTCTTTATAAATCACCCAGTTTCAAGTATTTTGTCATAAGCAATAGAAATGGACTAATACACTGTTGTAACATCTTCCTCAGTCCTATCGAATTTAAAAATAATAACTGCACCAGAAAAATATAAGCAATTTATAAACTAGCCCTTTAGGACCCTGTGAGGGAAATAGAATGGTTTAGTCAGGCCCCTAGCCTCAGGTCCAGTTGGGGGTGGTGCAGCACATTCTTTGTAAACAAGTTGTGTGTGGGTGGAGTTCGTGTGCATGTGTGCCAATGTATCTTTTTAGTTTGTTGCTATTGTGTGTTCTTCAGTTTGTGGAGCAGCAGCCTGAACTGCTGGTCTGCAGAGAGCTCGCATCTAAAAATAGAGTATGTTTACTTTGCTGGCAGCTGCTCAGTTTTTCTTTGGACTTTGCCAGTAGCAGTAGAATTTCTGAGTTTCTCTTTGAACTGCCTAACTCTTAGATGTGTGTGTGCTGAATAAAGACTACTCTTTCTTCAACCAAGGCCCTAAGGACCTTTTCCAGTTACCTGGCTCATAGACCTGCATGTGAAGGGTTTGTGACCCAGTCTGTACAACAGGCTTGAGAGGTCTGTGAGCTCCAGACCCAGCCCTAGCTCTACAGGCTCTATGTTAAGAAAGAAAGTATTATTGAAAATATTATCATAAAGGCTGATTTTAAAAAGTTCCTAACTATTTCACATTAATATGGTTATATAATTAACAATAAAAATTTTAGGCACTGAATCGACCAGTAGAAGAGAAAGCAGACTTATAATGTTATTCAAGTAATACCTGTGCTATGAATTCTTATTAAATTTTAATCCATTAAGCATGTCAGGAAGTAGAAATCTTAAAAATTTCAAATGGCATATTTCATATTTGGAAGGGAGAATAAGCATAAGAAAAAGTTTGAATTATTAAGGAACTGTTAATATAACAATGGGAAAGTATGAATGTAAAATGCTTATATATTGGAGGAGTTCGAGCAAAATGAAAATACCAATTAATAAGTTTAAGGTTGGGGTACACTAAAGGAAATAAAAGATTACTTATGTTAGTGGTTACAGCTGAGGAAAAATCAAATGATATTATATTTAGCATTGTCTTTTACGTGTTTTTTCAGTGTTTTATAATAAACACTACCTATAATAGAAATAAACTGTTTTACAGGGTTGAATGTCAAGTAAAAGTGAGAGCCAATGTGAACAATGGAAAGACAAAGAATAAAACAAAGAAAGAAAAAAGTTCTTTGTTAGGTTGGGAAAGATTTTAAATTACTAAAAAAACTGAGAGCCAGACTGGCAAAAAGAGAGAGCCAAGGAAAATGAAATAACAGGATATATGAGATAAGAAAATGTTACAAGGAAGAGAAAGCATGACTCTCTACCAAAAGAAAATCAGGATATAACAAAAATTCACAGGCAGATTTACAGTTTTGTCCTAAAAAAAAATCTGAATATCTACATAGTGTACGCAATCAATTAGTATATGTCAATAATATTCAAATTTTTAAATGTCAGCAGAAGTATTGTGTTCTCATTGTTGCCCATTGTTGACTAACAAAGAATTGCATAAAGCTTGCGTTTGGAATAAATTTAATACATAAAAATGCATTTCAATTATAGTCTACTTCAACTTGTACCAGTTATTGATTGATTCAAAAGAAGCAATTTTAGTATATGTATTTGTCACACTTTTCCCTGTTCATTTAAATCATGGTTGACTTTGATAGATTTTAGTCTGAATATATTCACTGTTTAGCAATAAAACTATTAAACAACCAAAAAAATTATTTTAATGTTATGTTATATGCCCTCACAAAACATATGGAATGTGTAATTAAGGTTGGCAGTATACCAAAGAAGTATTAAAAACTAAAACAATTTGGTTTTTGATGACTATATTACATTAGGTAATTTTCCTTCTAAATTCCATACTTAAGAAACTATGGTAAAAGTCAGTAGTAGTAGAAAAAGTTAATTCAGATGTGACAGTTTAGGACACACATTCAATATACAACAATCGCAATAAACATTTACTGAGTTCTTTGTCCTACAGCAAGATGGCTATTAAATTACTTCTCATAGTGGTAGTCCTTAGTTTAAATAAATAAATAAAAATCCACATCTGTTCATGCTTAAACTAAAAATAATGAGTACATCATTTAGCAATAGGGCCTCTGGAAGACAGCTTAGCAAGCTTCATTTTTTTTCTAAAACAAAATGGTAAAGTAAATGTCTCCTATGTAAGAAAATTGGTAAATATAAATTAAGAATTTTTTAGAGGATTAAAAAGGAGGAAGCAAACTGTGTTTAATAAATAATCCTCATGCTTTAAAAAATACTTCTAACTAGAGATATCCCAACTGATTTGCTAAAGATGGAACACAAAGTACAAATGTGAATTTTTGATCACTAGTAACTACAAACAATAACAAATTTTACAATGTGGAATAGGCCCATGAGATTTCTGTAATTCCTGATGGCTCCACTCCTCAAGTCAGTGACTTCTTATAAATATAATTGTGTGCAATAATTTTTCATAGAATAAAAATATAGTTATGACTAAGTTTTATGCTTACTTAGGTTGAGTCTACCCACCTAAAACAGCCAGACTTAAATTCAGCAATTTTGTCTCTGGTATACACAGAATTTATATATTAAGCATAAAGAGGAAAAAAAAGATGAAGATTCAAAACAATATTAGAGAGTTCAAAACAAGTGGGATATTGAAAAGACAAATTTAAGAGCCTCTCATGGCCTCACTAAACTTCTTTTTATTCCTGGATTATGCCAAGCTGCTTGGATTCCAGAACCTTCAGCTCTTTCTTCTGATAGAAAGATTTGCTTTGGGTTCCAATTTAAAGCCACTTCACTGGGTATAGCTTCAGTTACCACTGAAATTAGGTTAGATCCTAAGTATAGGATCCTGCTTGCCTTTCCTTAATAGTACTCATCACAATTGCAATACATTATAACTATCTGTTTAATGTCTGCCTTAGGTTGAATGTCCCTCCAAAACTTAATCCCCACTGTAACTGTTGAGGGTGGAAAATCCTATTATGGTAATTGAAAGGTGGGGACTCGAAGAGGTGATTAGATTGCAGAACCATGCCATAGTGAATGGATTAAAGATGGTGATCATGGGCATGGTTTGGAGGGCTTTAAAAAGAGAATGAATGAATGAAGAGGTTACTCTCTGCTCTCACTACTCTGCCTTTTTCACAATGTGGTAACCTGCCATCACTGTCGCCACCACCAAGGCCTTCACCAAATGTGTTCCCTAGACTTTGGACTTCTCAGCTTCCAAAACTGAAAGCAAATAAATTTATTTTTCTTATACATCACCCAGTTTCAGGTGTTTTGTTATAAGCAACAGAAATAGACCAACAATGCAATGTCTTTTGCCATCTAGACAATACGCAGAAGGCAAGAACCAAGGCTGCCTTAAGTGCTGTATCACCACACATGGTAGATTCTAAAAACATCTATACAGAGTGAATAGTTTATCCATCGGGATTTTCATAATTCTTATTTCATGTAATTGTATGACATGGTATTGTCACTATTGACATTAGGAAGAAAGAAATTCTGTAGAGTATTTGTTCATCATCACACAGTTATCAAGTGACACAGCTTGTATTTTAATCCCTCTTTTACCATACATGTTGACTTAAAGTACTATTTGCTTGATAATTGTAAAACAATTATATTAATAAGGTAAACATTTACCAATGTTCTGTTCAGCATTGTTTTACAAATTCCCTCATATTTTCTTTATTCATAGTTCCTTTGGAGGAAAATAATGACATTCTCAAAAATGCAAAAATTTTTACATTTACATTGGGTAATGTCAATTGCACTAAACATGGACCTGTCCTACCTTTAAAAATGCAATAATGTCCTTTGTTTTTAGCCATCAGTGTTGGTGTCTGGTTGAATAATGCTTTTAGTCTAGTAGACAAACTAACAGTGGAAGTTTTATTTGTCTGAACTCCATGTAAAATATTATGTAGGCTAATTCTTGTCACAATAGCATATATTGTAATTCATAATAGTTTAATAATGGCTTTTAATGATTGCCATTACAGAAGGGAAAAGTTTTTGATAAGGACACTAAATTACATAGTGATGATTATCTCAATTTTTATGGTAAAATGCTTATTTGTTTCAGAAATAAATTTTTGGATTTAGTGTCTTCGATTCCAATGCAACGTTCCTTTGGAGGGAAATGATGACATTCTCAAAAATGCAAAAATTTTTTCATTTACATTGTGTTGATGCTAAGAAAACTACGAAGCCTAAATTTAACTGCAAATATAATAGATCTCCTAAGAAGAATGAGTTATAACAATTGTACTAAAATAGGTGAAGATTATCAGCATTCCAGGGCTGAAAGTGAAAATTACTCAAGAAATTGTGAAATTAAAATACCTTGAACTTTATTGTCAAAGATATGCCTTGACAATATATAATATATTGCATAGAACAACTAATTTTTTAAAGCATTATTCCTAAGTGTAAGCCAATGGTCATCGACCATTGCTCTGATAAGTTATCAGACATGTCACAAATAAGTGTTTCATTTACAAATATAAAGAAAAACTTCCAGCAATAACCTCATTTACTCCATAGAGAATTTTTTCCCTTATTTTCTTTAAACAGGCAGTCCCGGCATGGCAACATGGGTGCTCAGAGAGGGGCTGAAAAGAGGTAGTCAGGGAAGGCTTCCTGGAGGAAGGACCACCTTGGCTGAAACCTAAAAGATAAGAAGGCATTGACCCAAGAGAGGGCTAGGGGCCTCCCAGGCAGAGGGGCAGATTCTGGAAAGGTTTGGTGAATAAACATTGCAGCTTGTCAGAAAGACTAGCTTCTATTATTCCAGAGAGTTACAAATTAAGTGAGAATTTATAACTCACCAGGCCATATTCATATAAGAAGCAAGAAAAGCAAAATTACGAAGTGACATTTAGGGAGTTCTACCTTGTGCTCACTTGCAAAGCTTCTTTATCATGCTCGTGCCCAGTTCTCCAAATTCAATGTATTTCCCAGCCTTGATGAAATAGTTACTTGAGTTCACTTAATGCCCTTTCTATATTTAGAAGCTCCAGGCTATTCCTGATTTTACTTTTTGTACAACTCTGAGAAAGTAAGATATCTGCTTGAGATACAGTAGGGAGGCAGTAGGAAAACTGATAAAATAATAATTTGAAGAAATATAAATAGAACCATAAAATCAGAGGGAGCAAATAGGAATGAGAAGCATTCGTTCATATACCACGTCAAGTCATTTTTTTCAAGTCTTGGAAAAGAAAACAGCAATAATAAAGGAAAATGCAGCAAATCAGGTATTCTCATCTGTTTTCTAGGGCTTTCAAAGGAACAAAACGGGAGGGAAATTGTAAAACACAGCAACCATGCTATATACAGCCACATTTCAGCAATTTACCTTTTAAGAAGGCAAAAACTAAAGAGGGAAAAAAAAATACATCAAATGGGAAATGTAAATACTCAAAAGATGGCTTTTACCTACAAATCTACAAATATCACTGAAGTGGAGTCAGATGCTTGGCATTTCTGTTCATACTTGACTCCTCTCCAATGTAGTACATTAAGAGAATGCAGAACAACAGGCACGGTGCAGAGTATGTACAATGGCAGGGCATGCGTGGCAGCCAAGTGGAGCTGTCGAGTGCTGTGTGCCATTCATCTGGCACATAGAGACATAGCCTATGAAAATGACTGTGAAGCTCATCAACATAAAAGGGATGCAGAGAATTTAGACAGAGTTCAGGGTAGAATGACAACAATAATGGAGACCTCTAAGGAAACATTAAGTAGAGTCATTAGCCTGGAGAAATCTGAGAAGCTGCATATTTATCGATCTTTAAACAAATTATGGCTTAGCCCTCAAAGGAAAGTAGTCCATACTTTTTATTCCATTGGGCATCACAAGAAGGAAATGAATTTAAATTGCACCATAAGATATTTCAGTTAGATGTAAAGAGATATTTCCAGGTAGAGAGAGTGGTTTAAAAAATTAACTTTCTCCGGAGGTCATTAAATGTATGCGATTTTAATTGGGTTAAGCCTGATGTTGTCTCTAATTTCTGTCACATGTTTCCTTCAGTGCTGTTACATTACTGCCTCTGTTATTTTGGCATTATAACAAATTATATTTTATTATGATGGGATATATTTCTTTGAATGCCTTTCACTGTCTCCTGTTAATATGTGTATAACATACAAGGAATAAAACCAAAATGGCTTGTGCCAGGCAAGTGGCTTTTACTTTGTTCTTTTTTATAGAGACATTTTAAGGAATATGCTTATCTCCATATTGATTCTCACTTTTAGCAAAGGTTATGATAGTTTGGCTGCTCCCAGGAAGACTGAAAGCTGGGAGAAAATGGAATAATATTCCAAGTGCTCATTAAACCAGTCTTATAGAGAGTTACAAAACATTCCTCTAGTCCCCAGTGTGGGTGAAAGCAGGACTGGGGAGGCTCACTGCACTTGGAAGTCAGGCATGACCATGGTTCCTGTCCCCAAGGAGACAATTCCTAGCAAGCCAGATCACCAAGCTGTCTGGACAGAGTTGAAGCAGAAATATTCTGACTTAAAGAATACTTTTTTTGGGGGGGTGGGGACAATGTTTTAAAGTTTAAGAGTTTTAAGCTTCATTTGCAAAGACCTTTGTCCTAGTTATGTTAGTACTCAGTCCAATCTGATCATTCAGGAAAGAAATAGAAAACCTTAGACTAATCAAACAATCCAGTGAACTCTGCCCCCCAAATACTTCTCATTCCAACATTTGCAATCAAACTTTCCCTTTCATTTAATTAATCTTCACACAGGATTCTAGCGAAGAAATTTAAAATATAAAATGTGGGTCAAATTATTGATCCTACTTGATTTAAATCTTTTAAACTGACTCATTTGTCAAGTTGGTAGTTATTTAAAAAGATTCGTTTCTCAAATTATAAATAAATAGCTCTCCAATATAATAGACGATAACCACATGTGGTTATTTAAGTGTAAATTAATTTAAATTAAATTAAATTAAAAATATAGTTTCTTAATAACACTAACCACATTTCAAGTGCCCAATAGACACATGGGACAATGGCTACCATACTGGATGCACAGACATAAAACATTTTCCTCATCACATAAATCTCTATTGGACAGTGCTAATCTAGATAATTTATGACATATGAAACATTTGTTTGTCTTTATTTTATTCATTACATTATAATTTAATTCTCTGTAATCTGGATCATGGTTTCTTATCAAAATATTATCCTCAGATCAGACAATATATCTTAAATGACTTGAATTCATATTAACGAAGTTATGCTCTGGTCTCTGTCATTAGCTGAGCAACCTTAAGCAAGTCATTTAATTAATTCATTCACTCATTTATTCAACAACCATTTCTTGAACATCTACTTTGTTCAAGGTACTGTACTAAGCACTGAATAGAAGGCAATGACCTAAACAAAGTACTTGAACTTGTGAAACTTAAATCCTAGTGAGAGAGGAAAATACTATGCAAAAGCAATATGTGATAGAATATTATAAGGTATTAATTGTTGTAACAAACTTATGCAGGGTAAGGAGTAAGTAGGACTGTCATCTCTATGAAAGTGACTTGGAGAGAGGAAGCCACATTTGACATTCTGTGAACCACTTCAGAATCTCTCAGCCTCACCAGTCTGGGTCTGTTAGATACCTGTTCCTCCCCAGCTACTGCTGTGTAAATTAACTCCATATGGACTCTGACTAACTTCACACAGACACAACATCACCCCAGAACCACTCACATAGCTCTTGCCTCCTGCTTTAGATAGGGGCTTCCCTGTTGATGCTGAGGCAAGAGATACCACCTGAATTGCTTGGTACACATCCATGTGCAATCTGGAAACACTGAAAAGTCAATGTCTCAAGGTGAGTACTTTAACCAATGGAGGTGAGAGCTGAAGGATAAATTCTCACTGCATGCTCCTGAGACACAATCTTTATTAACTTCAGAAGATGATCCCATGAAATGGTGACATCCACTGTAATGGATGCCAAACGGAGGCCAGCTCCTCAGTACAGCCTTCGTTTTTGTTTTTGTTTTTGTTTCCCTTCTCTGTGCTCTCTGCCTCAGTCTCCCTGTCCTTCATTCCCTCTTTTCCTCACTCCTGCATCCCTAGGATTGCACATCCTAATTGTATCACAAGACATAAGGCTTTCCTTTGTAAGAGAACCAGGAAAAGTTACTGGGGAAAGAGTCTCCTAGGCATAAGGGATAAAAAATTCTAAGTCTTTAAGTCAAGAGCATGCTGGGGTTGTTGAGACACAGCTAGGTTCTTGAGTCTTGGTTTTCATGTCTTTAAGACTTGATGGTTGAGCAGTTTATCTCTATTCATAAAAATCTGAGACTCTTATATACAATATTTGCGCATATGTATCCTTTGCATATTTATAAGATTACATCTAAAGTTTATTTTTTATTTTTTGCTAAGTCACTTCTGGTTTTTACAATTTTGTAATTTTATGAGGGCATCTTATGAAATCTCATGGAGTCTTTTACACATATTGATTGCTAAATACATCTTTATTAACTGGCCTACTGGTCTTGTGTAACTACAGTACATATGAAATTTATTTTTTTTTAATTTTGTAATTTTTTATTATACATACAGGTGGGGTACAGTGTTGATTTTCAGTAATTGTGTAGAATGTGTGGTAGTTAGATCAGCACAGTTAGCTTATTCATCGCTACAATAAGCAATCATTCTTTGTGTCCATTGACAAATTCCTCTTTAGCCCACCTCCCTCTTCCACACTCCCTTTTTCCACCACTAGTTTTACTAAAATTTCGACATATTACTGTGATTGTTGTTTCTTTCTTTCATTCTCTCTGTCTCTCTTTATTGTTCATTTGTTTATTTACAAATTCAGCTCCCAGTTATGAGTGAGAACATGCAGTATTTCTCTTTCTGTACCTGGTTTATTTCACTTAGAATAAGTTTCTCCAGGCTCATCCATGTTGCTGCAAATGGTAGAATTCCATTCTTTTTTATGGCTGAGTAGTATTCCATTGTGTATATATACCGCAATTTCCTTATCCAATCATCCATTGATGGACATTTAGGTTGGTTCCATTGCCTAGCTATTGTAAATAGAGAGCCGCAATAAACATGGGAGTGCAGGTATCCCTTCAACCTGATGTTTTCCAATTCTCTGGATATATCCCCAGGAGTGGGGTTGCTGGATCATACAGAAGTTCTATCTGTAGTTGTTTAAGGAAACTCCATACTGTTCTCCATAATGGCTGTACTAATTTTCAGTCCCACCAACAGTGCAGGAGGGTTCCTCTCTCTCTACATCTTCACCATGTCTTTTTTATAATAGCCAGTCTTATTGGGATGAGGTGGTATCTCAAAGTGGTTTTGATTTGCATTTCCCTGATGATTAGTGATGTTGAGCATTTTTTCATCTACGTATTGGCCATTTTTTTGTCTTGCTTTGAGAAATGTCTATTCAGCTCCTTTGCCCATTTTCTAATGGGATTATTTGGGTTTTTGCTGTAAAGTTGTCTGAGCTCTTTGTATATTCTGGATATTAATCCCTTGTCAGATGCATATTTTACAAATATTTTCTCCCATTCTGTAGGATGTCTTTTCACTCGGTCGATTCTTTCCTTTGCTATGCAGAAGTGTTTTAGTTTGATATAATCCCATTTGTTTATTTTTTTTTGTTGCCTGTGCTTTTGGGGTGTTATTCATAAAGTAATTGCCCAGTCCTAAATCCTAGAGGGTTTCCCCTGTGTTTTCTTTTAGGAATTTTAAAATTTCAGGACTTATATTTAGGTCTCTAATCCATTTTGAGTTGATTTTGGTGAGATAACATGATTCTATATATAGAAAACCCAAGAGACTCTACTAAAACACTCTTAGAGCTAATAAGTGAATTCAGTAAGGTTCCAAGATACAAAATCAACATACAAAAATCAGTAGCATATTAATACTCCAACAACAAACTAAAAGAAATCCAGATCAAGAAAGCAAGCCCATTTACAATAGTCTCCAAAAAAATTAAATACCTAGGAATAAATCTAACCAAAGAGGTGAAAGCTCTCTATAATGAGAACTACGAATCACTTCCGAAAGAAATTAAAGAAGACACTAAGAGATGGAAAGACATTCATTGTTTGTGGATTGGAAGAATCAATGTAGTAAAAATGTATATACTACCCAAAGCCATCTACAGATTCAATGTGATTCCCATCAAAATACCAATGACATGCTTCACAGAAATAGAAAAAGCAATCCTAACATTCATATGGAAAAACAAAAGACCCCAAATAGCCAAAACAATAGTGAACAAAAAAAAGTAAAGCTGGAGGCACTACACTTCCTGACTTCAAACTATATTACAAATCTGTAGTAACAACACCAGCATGGTACTGGCATAAAAATAGACACGACACATGGACCAATGCAACAGAATAGAGAACTCAGAAATCAACCCACGTATTTATAGCCAACTGATCTTTGACAAAGGCACCACGAACTTACATTGAGGAAAAGACTGCCTCTTCAATAAATGGTTCTGGGAAAGCTGGATATCTATTTGTAGATGAATGAAACTTGATCCATATATATGAATTTAAGTGAGATATTTATTTCCTCTAACACTGACCTAATAGGTCAGGATTTTTCAGACATTTGCGAGCATCTATGTCCCCTAGAACCTTGCCCATTTTGCACCCCATTTGAAGAAATCATTTCAGTTGGCCTGGGAGGAAACCCCATAATCTGTATTTTTAACCAGTACTTCAGAAAACTATGAGAAGATCCTCTGATGACCACACTTTTGAGCAACTCCACATTGTGCAATATCAACAGTAAATGCTGATGAGCCCGCATGGAATTGTGGCACTCTAGTAATTCAGAAAACTTATAGAAAGCAATCTCTTTCTATAAGGGGTTTATGCTTCTGTGGCACAGGCAGGTATAACATAAATAGCTATAAATTTTCCATTCAAAGCATTTTTTTAATTGATAAAAATACTTCACACAATTCATAGAAAAGCAAACTTCAATGGACATGCCAAGGGTGAAAACATTTAAGCTTTTAATGCACAAAGCTACCTTTACTAAATTTATCCTGGGTGCTATCATTCAACAGTTTTTCATCATGGTAAATGATAAATCCATTAAAATAATAATGTTAAAAGATGGATGATGGCAGACCAAAAACAGTAGAACCATCATTGTAGTAAAGTTTAGCATTCACTCTACTTAAAAGATGCAGATTTTCTTACATGAAGACGTAGGCACTAAATATTAATAGAGGTTGTGATGTCTGAAAATTATTACTGAAATGTCTGTATTATTAAATATTAAAGATATGTGAAAGTATTCTGGGCATTCTATTGCCACATCACTTTCTTGTCCAAAATCCTTCACATATTCTTTCCAACTTGCCTGCAGAATTAGGATCATCCTCCTCAGCTTTTCATTTTAAGCATTTTGTGATCTGTCACTGATTTAATCTTTCCGTTTCATCTCTTGACATCCAACAGTATCACCGATGCTTGCTTCCAATAAGGTAGAGTTTCCCACAGGATGTCCCTGAGAACACTAATTTCAGGATACTAAGAGGTGTTATATTTTAATAAAACAAAGTCTCCAAGGTCAAATGCACTTGGGAGATGATATGATTAGCAAAGTTAATCACATTCCTTTCCTATAGTTCTCAGAACCTTTACGATGCTAGTGTGAATTAAAAATAGCCAGGGAGAAGATGTAGAGTGAAATATTTCCCATATGAATTTTTATGGAGTATCTTTTGAGAATACCATCCTGCTGGAAACAGTTTATGAAAAATTGAGATGGTGGAAAGAGACCATGATTTGGAATCCAATGACCTTGGAGTCAAACCTCAGCCTCAATATTAACCAATGCTCAACTCTGGACAAATTAATTTTCAGATTTGTGTTTCTTCCCAGCAAAATGAGAAGAGTTTTGTTTAATTTAGAAGGTCATTTTAATAATTTAATAAGAAAACATATAGTAAAACCTAATATTGATTCTTGCCATATGTTATATGGTCCGTGAATAAGAGTTTTGTTGCTTTTCCTCAACCTGCAGCCAAACTAAACTCTTCAGAGTTTCCTTGAGTAAATACAGTTCTTTGCCTTTGGAGGTCATAGAAGTCTGAGGATATGTTATTTTTGTGTGTCCCATTCCTTTAAAAAATTAAGTTAACAGATATACGCCTGTGGTTTTTGGTATAATTTTTGGCCTCTCTTCCTGCCTATTTTAATCCCGCTATCCTTCAAACTCACCTTCTCTATGAAGCCTTTCTTTAATCTTAATAACTAAAACTAGTGTATGTTTTCCAACGGAAAATTTTGTTCTACCGCTATTTCATGCATCCACATCCTTTGACTGGATTATAAATTCTGTATGTTTAGTTATCAATTATTTTCTGACAAGCATAAAAATATTTTAATTGCAGTAAATGCATAAATGATAGATTAATGTTTTATTTTCTAGGAAAGCTACAAGCAGCAAGACTCTCTCCTTAATGATGTAGCAACAGCTTTAAGAGTGACCATTGATATCAACAAGCTGCCTGTTGACCCCTTATCCACACTTTTTAAAATTTATTTTATTGAAACATAGTTGACTGTACATAGCTGTGAGATACACAGTTGAATATCAGTAACTGCGTGCAAAACATGATGCTCAAATCAGTATAATTAGTATATTCAACATACAATGTAATCAGTTTTTGTGGCCCTTTACCAATTTCTCACTAACCCTCCCTCCCCCTCCCCGTTATCCACCTCTGGTAACCTCAGTTCTGCTCTCTCCTGTTGAAAGTTCAATGCACTGTTGAGTGCTGTGCTGGGAGCGCGGCAACGCTCCCGCTGCGGGTTCGGATCCTACATAGGAATGACCGGTGCACTCACCGGCTGAGTGCCGGTCACGAAAAAAAAAAAAAAAAGAAAGTTCAATGCACTGTTGAGGTCATCCACATGTTTTAATTTTTGACTTTTTATTACTTTCAATGTTTATTGGATGATGAAAACATAATTTATTTATGCCTCTCTTATTATCTTTTTATCACTGATGGCCCAATATTCTCCTCCAAAATATTGTTGTTGTTTTTTTCTTTTGGGGTTCTTAGGAATTATCTAAGTTCTGTGCTTGCTTGGGTTTAATGTAAAATGTATTTGGCTGCATTCAAAGTCTACAAATTAGCTCATAAAAGTAAAACTGCTGTTGTAATTTTCTGCTTAAATCTCAGTGTTGAGATTTAGATATAGATTTTTACTGAAACACTCAGGTTAAAATCTTGGATTCACCACTTATTTACACATATAAACTTGAAGTTTAGAGAGTTTAAGCATATTCCCCAGTTTTTATCTTTAGAAGGGGATAACACTTCATAGGGTTATTGTGATGAGTTAATGAAATAACATATGTATATGCCATTTACTGGGAGATGAACATATTTTAGATATTGTTATTTTATGTAAGTGTAGTTTTATTATTTTAAAGTTTACAAAAAGTTTAATTATTAATAAGTTTAATCTGATACTCCAAAATACATTTGGTGCTGTTTTCATATTCTTTACTTAGTTCAGTATTATTCAAGAAATAAGAACTTAATGATTCTATATATGGATTAAAAATGGTTGGGATTCCGAGATATACCTCAGTGTTCCTCTCTACATTTCAGTTTCCAGACTCTTTGCAATGACCCTCTCACTAAGTAGTAATTATGATTTAAAATAATTTCTCTGGAAATATTTTTATTTCTTTACTTCTATCTTATATTTTAATAGAAAGTCCCAATTAATCAAATAGAAAGCAAGAAAGAATAAATTTCACATCTGAATGAGAGAAAGTTATGAGAACATAAAGACCTGTTAGTGAAGATCACTTTAATGTATGTCCTGGTGGCATATTTTGACATATCAAGACCCACTGAAGCACCAAGTGAATGAATATTAGTGAACCTTAGATTTACCATAAGGACAGAGCCTGGGTCAAAGTGTACCTCATTGTCACACTTTTAGGCCTATTGGAATATTACATTAATTTCACACTACTCCCCAGTTTTCTCAGCTTTAGAAACAGTTGCTTAGAGATTTTGATAAATGCATTCTTGATACAGGTTCACTCCTATTCTCTAAGCCACAAAAAAAAAAAAAAAAAATCCACATTTCCTGCTAATGAAAACTAACTTCTGTTTTAATAGGGGTTTTAACTGGTCTTTGATTGGAAAAGAAATAGTCAAGGAAGAGAGAGAAGCAGAATGCCTGAATATTTCAGAGGAAGATGAAGGAAGTGACATATAATAAAAGATTACACAGACCTATTTATTTTGAATTGAGAATAAATTTTTATTCCAAGAGACAGTTTATGTTAAAGATAATCAATTTAGGGCTGTGTTTGCATTGCTGTCCTACTCTTATCTCAGTGTAATATGTTTTTATTTTATATAAAACAAGTCAATTTTTTTAGAAAATATTAAATGCCATCAAAAATAAAATTGCAATAATGACAGTTTACAGTGTACCTTTTAAACTTATCCAAGCATGCAAATTTTTACCTGACATTTAAGCTCCCTTGGTATCTAAGGAGAGAAAAATTATGTTTCTGTGGAAATAATGTTCCCCAATGGAAAGTGAAGTGTTCTATTTATCAGGTCTATGTTCTTTGTGGTGCACTAGAATTACCAGCAGACCACTGCTCTCCACCTGATGCCTGAAATCATTTTAAGCCAACTTCTCTTTTGGCACAGGTTCCATAAACTGAGTGTTCTTTCTATTTTTTAACAATTCCCCTTCTCCTTTCCGCCCCCTACACTCTTTCATTTTAGATCAATTTTGTCTTCCCAGGTTATACTAATTCTGGTCTCTTCAGAAAACAAGTGTACGTGTTTTTTGCAAGTGTCATATCATTTACAACAAAGGAAAATAGCAACCACATAGAAAGTTCTGAAGACAGAGAGATTGGAAATGTGATCTGAAGTGGAAAACTAAGAGGGAATAAAAATAATAGCGTCTCCAGAAGAAGTGACCTTGCTTGATTGGATTTGTACCAGTCTTCCTTCCAAACTAACCCACTCACTGCCCCGAAGCACAGTTTGCACCTGCATTTCTCCATGCTTGTGCTCCTAATGGTCTCCCAACTCTGAGTTGTTACCCAGCTGGATTACATCCAGTTTGTAGCTAGTTGATAAAGCTTTACTTGTCTAGAAGGTAGGCTAATATCTTTTTTCTGAATAATCATTATCTATCTTCATTGGTAGCTGTTTTCCCAGGATAGTATTCCTCCTTTTCTAGTGCTAGCTCCTTTCTTTCTTCCTGCTCTGCCTTGTGGTTCACGGTGGACCTGACCTCTTCTTACAGATCCCACTATCGTTTGGCCAATATTGAGTAAGCAGGCACCTGACCAACACCAGGCCGATCATGTTATTGCCCTCCCATGTCTGGTCAATTTGTGCCTTTCTTGGTGTTGTGTTTGTTGGTGTGTTTTTATTTTTTTGTTATTTTTAACTTGGGACAAGAAAGAAGATTATTTTTAGTTCCTCCTCCATAGAAAAATCTAAAAAATGTAAACTTGAGATTTCCTAGTAGCCAATTGTAGAGAATAAAATTGATGGGCAGAAAGAAATTTGGGGTAGAGGAAGATGGGGAGAGGGAGATGGGGAGAAAAAGAGAGATTGAGAACTTTGTAGTGGAGTTGTTTGTAATGCTGGTTTTAATCCTCTATCAGACCCAACTATACCTTTGCACCTTTGTGATTTATTATGTTAGCTAAAATGTTCTATTTGGTCTAAATTAGTTCAAAATAGATTTCTGTCCTAGAAATTAAAATATTGCAACCTAATATACCAATATTATTCTGTAAATATACAGTATACAGTACTTTTAACAGTCTTTATAGATGGGAAATTTTCAAATTCCTTGGGAGCAGTGACTATATCTCATGTTCTTTGCTTCCCTCTGACACCACCACAGCAAAAGGAGCTCATTAAACACTTGCTGGTTGACCCGAGAATACAGAGTAGTAAGGTTGCTTCCAGCCTTTTGAAGTTGTGTCTTGCCAGCTAATCCAATTCTGGCTCTGGTAGTAATAAGTAACTCATGATGGAAACATCATAAGTGACCTTGTCCTCATTAAAAGCAATGTATTTGGTATTCAGATAAAGTATAGACTGTATATAAAGAAATTATAAAGACCAATTCTCCCGTCTTCTAGATAAGGAAACTGAGATCCAGGAAGATTAAATAACTTGCTGAGATGCATACAGATATAGTCAGAATGAGGATTAAAAATCCATTTCACCCAATCTTAAATTTATCTGAACCACATCTTTAAACCTCTCCTAATAGTTAAAATGGACTATTAAAATGAACTACTTGAGAGTTGCAACAATATGGATTTTTTAGATAAGTGGCTTCATTGTTTACATTTATTTAGGTGGGTCCAATGCATGCTTTGGTGTCTATGTATCAAAATATCTTGTATTTTATTTCTTAATCAATTTTATTTTAAACTGAGACAATAATCAGTATGGAAACAGAAAAAATGGAAATAGAAAGCTTTACTTTCCTACTTATAGAATAAAATAGAAAATGATCTATAAAATGAGACTAAGGGAACATCAATGATAGTAAGAGACCTAGAAAAACAGAAATGATGGACGACCCAAATCCATTTTCTTAGCTTTTTCCTATTGTGATTTCTTTGGAATGGAATGATATAGCCAAGTTCACTTCAATCATGTCAAAGTGCTAAATCATATTGATTACTCCTACTAGGGTAGAAAGCCTATCTGTGATTGCACACCTGGCCTTTTACAGTTCAAATTCTCCTTATAATGGCATTTCAAAATGTATGAGGTATATACAAATTGGCTGCTTGATATTCTAATTTGCATGTAAAAAAGTGTGCTTAATTTGCTTCCTTGATGGCAATTGTGTTTTCTGAAATCTGGAATAAAATAGTAGGGTTTGAGAAAAATTTTGATAATCTGAATTCTTTTTCCTTATGAAGGTACTAAAAAGTTGGAAAGTACTAGAAATTTATAACGTTCATTGTCAAGTCAAAAATAAATAAGTCAACAAAACACTCAAACTACTAGGTAGATAATTGTCTGTTCCATTATGTGTTTCACCAATGGGAGGTCAATTACCCTTGGCTGTGTTTCCTCACAGGTGATTTTTAGATTTCTCCAGGAACGCTTACTGAGTCTAAATTTCCCTTCTTCTTCCCAATATTCCATTCTGACCTACTTAAGATTTACAGATATTTAATAATCTCTTGCTCATTTATTTCAAACTGAGGTTGAAACCACCATTGAAACTCCATGTTGACTTACCTACAGATGTGACTTTGTCATTTTCATGATCATCACCAGTGTCTCTTGAACGTAGGCATGAAATTTTCTTAGATATCTTATTATTTTAAGATTGTGGAAAATATATATATATATTTTATATATTTTTATATATATATATATAAATAATTTGGCCATTATTTTATACCTCATGGTTATGTCAAATCCAGTCCAGTCATTCTTATTAGAAGCCTATAACGTTGACCTTACTCCTAAGCAAACCCAGTAAAAACAATCCACCCAATATATTCAATACATAAATAATAAAAAAGAGATGACTGGACAGGACCAGATTAGATAGAGTGGCATTATAGTAATACCACTAATTAATACCACTAATACCACTAATTTAAACCATGTAATACCACTAATTTAAACCCATGAGTTTTAAATTAGTGAACTGGATTTAGAAACAAAACTCATAGGTTTAAATCATGGCTCTTTCATAACTGCTTGATATCCTTTACTAATTTGTTGTGCAGATGAAATATAACTATGTGAGAAAAAATCTTGATATATTCATTCAACAAACATTTACTGAATAGTTGGTATATTTTAGGCCCTGTGACACAGTGAGGGTGATAATGATTTTCTAGAATGTATGTTAGCAGAGGGATTCATAAAACAATAAAAATAAACATCCAAAAATATATCAGAGCAAACAGAAAGGACATTGTTGGCGGGGAGGGGGGGGAGGGAGGAGGGAGGGAGGTTTTGGTGATGGGGAGCAATAATCAGCCACAATGTATATCGACAAAATAAAATAAAATAAAATAAAATAAATATATATCAGATGATGGCAGGTACTAAACAGAAAATTCAAATAGGGTACAATTTTAGTGGCTAGGTAGGCTTTAATTTGGATATTACATGGAACACCTTTCTGAGAAGCTGGCATTTAAGTGAAGAACTAGGTAACAGCAGCAAAGCTAGCATGTGAAGATCAGTGAAAAGGTCTCAGCGGAGAGCATGCTGCAGGATTCCCATGAACAGAAAGAGCCAGTGTGAGTAGAACATAGTGGACAAGGGGAGAATGGTTTGAATGAAGTGGAAGATGTTAGACTAGAGAACTACAAGATCATGTAGGACATCATGACTTGCATAAATCAGGTTGAGTAAAAGACTTGGATTTATTTGAATTAAAAGAGAAAGTAAATAAAAGAGTTTTAGGTAAGGGATAATGACAAGTTTTACACAAATGATTTTATAGATTTTTAAGGGGGGAAGAATAGGTACAGGGAAACCAGTTAGAAGTCTATTGCAGATATGAAATGTAGGAGAGAAGATGATAGTGGCTTGGATGTGGGTAAGAGCAGAGACAAACAAGGGTTTGCTTGAAAAGTGAATCAGGGGCCGACCCCGTGGCACACTCAGGAGGGTGCGGCGCTGGGAGGGTGCGGCGCTGGGAGGGTGCGGCGCTGGGAGGGTGCGGCGCTGGGAGGGTGCGGCGCTGGGAGGGTGCGGCGCTGGGAGCGCAGCAGCGTTCCCACCTTGGGTTCGGATCCTATATAAGGATGGCCGGTGCACTCACTGGCTGAGCACGGTGCGGCCGGTCACAAGAAGACAAAAAAAGAAAAAAAAGAAAAAGAAAAGTGAATCAGTATGACTTGCTGATTGGATGGATGATTAGCACATGAGAGAAAGAAAGAAAGCAAAGAATTGTAAATTTTGGCCTGACGGATTCTGATTTTTTTTTAAGTTAAATTTATTGATTTTATTTTTTCTATTAACTGAGAGAGAAGATTTGAGTAGGAGCAGATTTGGGGTAGAATTCTATTTTGGTAATGCAAAGTTTGAAATGCCAATTAAACTTCTATTTTGAAATGCCAAATAGGCTGTTGAATAATTTTAGATTCAGAAAGAGAGATCAGGGATGAAGAGAACCACTGATATTTGGATACTTAAAAACACGGGATCATTTACCTAGGAATGTTGGGTATAGAGAGGTCTCTAGAGCTTTCTAAAGCTTCTCAATATTTGAAGTCTGAATAGAAGGAGGTGATTCAGTAAAAGAAACTGATAAGAATTAGGCATTAGGGAAAAAGAAAACCGTGGTATACTGTAGATAATCAAGGTCAGTTTCCTCTTCTCCTTAAATTAATGTTTTACAATAATTTCCTTCCATGTACGATGTAAGAATCTCAAAGTAATGCCATCAATCATTCATTTTTATAATCTTATAAATCTCTATTGATATTACTCTAAGAGACATTTAAATAATTTATAATATAGTATCAGCCTTTCTATTGTACTCTTTTGAGCCTTGCTTTTAAGTTCTTCGAGGATGTGTCTTGTAGGTGGAAAGTCTCAGTTATATGGGTGAGTCCTCCATTGAAGAGTTAACAGTCCAGATTAAGACTCAGAAAGGTAAATAGGTAATTATCATTAAGCATCTTCCTGCCAGGATACAGTGAAGAGAGCAACTAAGTTGTTTGGGGAGAGGGAGCTACACAATATTCTACTTAGAAGTAACATTTAAGTGGGGTTTTGAAGCATGAATAGAAGATATATATTGGTATATGTATATGTAATTATATGGTAATGCCTGCTGGACACCTCTTTGCAAAGTGATAATACAAATACATAAGAATCCTTTAGAATTCAGTGTTATATCTCAGACTTCAAAATCTACTTAGTACCTAGTATGGTGGTTTTGCCTATTGCAACATTTTCATAGTCACGATAAAAAATCTGTTGTTTTCATGAAGAGGAGAATATAAATAAAAATCTTTTTTACCAAAACATCTGAGTCAATGGTAACTTTAGAAACAGCTTCCACAATTAGCAAATCTCATTAAGAGTAATTCAAGTTTGTGTTTTCTTGGAAAGGAATGTAGAATTGTATCAAAAATCTGGATAAATGATTATAAACTATATAGAAATGAAGACACTAAGGTAGTGAAATAAAAAGAATAATAAAACCAAGTGACATAAAGCATTTTCAAGTATTTCATATTTTTCAAGAAGCTTTCTTTCTGGTAGTGAGAGGTATACATGAGCTCTTAGCTCACAGGATATGAAAGTTTTAATGTCTTTATTCATGAAACATAATAAAATGCTTTGTCCAAAGAGTGTTTAAACCTTGTCATGTATGAATAGCTTTATTCTGTTTTTATGCAAACGATGAATAGTAGTTTATATAATTAACATAACTAGAGTGTCGAACTTGATGAGTAACTGTGTATTGGAAAAAAGAAACAAAGGGATAAATTTCAATGAAAACTTCTATGAGATATCAAAAAACAGATTGTATTGGCATTTGGAGGTCTCATCTGGGCATTGTCACCAGGTATGTGACCTGAAGTCTGTCACATACCCTACTTAGCAATCTACTGCCTCATCTAAAAACCAAGGGAGTGATATATATGAACTCTGTTTCCTTTGGGTTCTAAACTTATATGGTGCAATAATATTTCTTGTCCCATGAATAAATATATGATCATTGCTCGTAAAGCTACTGTGCCAGATAACACTGAACATTTTTTAATCTCTAATTAAATCCCTAAATATCTTAAGATATATTGAGAAAAACTCTTACAGTGTAAGGATGTAAAATAGATTTCTGGCAAATGAGAACCCTGGAGAATCTAAATTATATCACACCTAATACAGGGACATTCTGATAATTATAATGATTTACCCAGCAAGAATAGGTAAAACAGAAATCTTTTACAATCCGCTAGTCAACAGCAAGAAGTTTATAAATAGCTGCCAATATAATAATAAATTTTAACAACATATAATTTTTTTCTTTCCTCCTTCTTAAGAAAATGATTGATAACTGTGAATTAATTCAAGCTTAATTACAAAAGTATCCTTCTTATTACTGATGCCAGATTTTAGCAAATTAAGTACTTTGTTGAAAGAGCATATGCAAATAAAAGGAGGGGAAAGGCCCCAAACTAAAAAAGAATCTCATTAATGGCTTCCTAAAAAAAGAAATACAACAAAGGCCTAAATACTGAATCTGCAGCTGCAGTTAACACTCCATCATTGAGCTATGATGGACAATACTGGTACTGTACAGAATCAGGCTAAATTAATGCTGTTGGTTTTTGTTTCTAAAGACAAAAGAAAAAAATGTATAAAACAACTTCAGTTTTCACTGAGCTGAATCTGAGATCCCATCTGTTTGGATTTCATGTGCTAAAAAGAAAAAAGAAATCAACCTCAAAAGCAAAACTCCATTCTAATATTAGAAGATTCAGCAGGAAACCTAGATAAAATCCTTGGACTTTTATTCAACTTGAGCAACTTTAAATGATCAAGCCACCATCTTTTGCAAGGAAGCCCGTGAATGAAGCATTTAGCTAGACCTTTATAAAGTGATGTCACCTCTTTTTTCCTGGCACAATCTGAGTAGTAAGCTACACAATTTAAGGGTGATAGCTAAGAATTCTAATAAATTTCTCTATTTTACTAAAGGCAAAGAAGTGACCTGTCTTAAACTAAAAAGTAGAGTAGAAACATCACATTAACTTTTTAATTTTCGTGACTTTTAAAAGGGTAAATAAATATCCATCAAAATTTTTACTGCTTCTTCTTTGTTTCTTAGCCAGAAAGAATTCTGATGTAAACACAAGTGCTATTGCCTAATGAAATGCTTACTAGAGAATAACTAATTGGCTTAAAATAGTTTAATTATAAGCTTGATTAAATTTTTTAGTCCATGTTTGTATTGGCTTTCTGGGTGCAATAAGTATTGTATTTCCTTAGGATTTATGATGTTTGTGAATAATCTGCTTCTTAATATAAAACACAATCAAGAAAACATTTAATTTTAGGAGAAATCTTTATAGTTTATGCTTTCTCATAATTAAGATTTATGTTATCATTATTGATTATGATAATCTCACATGATCCAGTAAGACTTCAAAGTAGAAGATATATTGATGTCTTTATATTTTATTAAATAAAATTAGTTTTATGATATTCTTTTGTTATTAATCTGGGCATATGAACTTATTATCCTAATATTCCAATTATCCTGACTTCAACATATTTTCCTCAACAAATAAAAATATAGAAAGGAGACTAAAGACCTAAAAGCCCCATGTTGGATAGCAGAAATTGGGTAAGGGAAGAATCAGAAAAAACTTATAATGGATTAAATCTACCTATGTAGACACACTAAAAAAAAAAAAAAATGTGCTGAATATAATTGATCTTCCATTTTTCAGAATAGTAAATAGAACAATTATAAAATTCTGTGATATGAGTGAAATAAGAGAATTGCACTTTTCATATATTCCTAAATCTATAGTCCTTATCCTCTAGTATTTTCTTGATAAATAATAGCAGCTAACATTAAGTGAGCACTTACTCCATGCCAGACACTAAGTGAAATGCATTAGTATTGTCTATCCCATATTATTCAGTGTAATTTTATTACAACCCTCTTATTATACCTTTTTTTTATATATGAGAAATAAAAAACACAGAGAGGTTAAGTAGCTTGCTCAAATTTATACAGCAACTAAGTTGTGGAATTTGGATTCAAACCAAGGATATGTAGAATTTGATTGGTTATCCAAGGATAGTAAAGAATTTTTCAGAAGGTTTTCCATTAAACAGAGAAAAAAAACAGTAACATTTAAGTATGTTGTATGCTATTTATTTCTCAATTTACTTTTCAACTGATATTCAAATTATACAGATATTGAAGTCTTGACAATGGTCTTGATAATTCTCCAATTAAAAAAAGAAAAGTCTGTTTTTCTAGTTTTGCTTAGATAGGTTTCTTTGACTATAAAGAATCATTGAGAAACTGAAAACTGATATTTGAAGACAGCTACTATAGCAGTCTTATGTCTGGGGAAAAAACTCAGTAAATTTGTTACTCATTAAATATTTACTTTTTGCTCTAAGGCAATTTCATATGTAATAGATATAAACGGGAAAATTTGTGTACTTATGGTATGCATTATAATATTTAAAATAGAACAGAATTATTTGTAAAAGAGCAAAAATAAATAATTTAGGAAACAAAACAAATAGAAGAAGCTATGTTTACCTATTGCCATAGATATCACCTATAGCAATAGTTTAAGATTAGCAAGTATTGACCTTCAACTTGGAATATTTGCAGTTTTCCTGCTTCACCTCACTAACATTGTATGTGGCTTCAAACAGGTTAATGATAAAAATGCATCATGTTTGTGTCTTTCCTTAGAAGTCAGAGATGTCTTTTGCATCCATGATCTCACTTGATAACATGAAATAATGACCATGCTGTCATATTATTAAATAAGTAGGTATCAGATGGAGTTTTCTGGATAAAGACCTTGGAAAAATGCTTTATTACAAGATCTTCAACAGCTAGGGTCAGATAGTGCAATCCCTTCCTGATGGTAGAGGATTTCTATGATAGAAGTTGTTTTTATGGAAGGTTAATAGAATGATAGCACACAAGACAGAGTGATAAGAATGGAGTTAGAAAAACATTTAGGAGAAAATTGGAAGGAATAGCAGGGTGGGGTTTAAACATGTTGACATCGATAATTATACATCTACATCAAAAGTTCCAAAAGGTTGTTTAAAATGCAAAATGTTACTTAGAAAAGAATAATGAAGTCATAGATATAGCTTTAAGAACCATTCTTTAGTGAGAATAATTTAATCTTGAAAGTGGAAGAAAATGACAAAGGAGAAAAGAAGATAGAAGAGGGAGGATCAGGGAATAAACCTTAGAGAATTCCCACATTAGAGGATAGGAGGTGAATATGGAGCCAAGAGAAGAAAAGAAGGAATCATAAAAATGGTGAGAAGAAAAAAAAAAAAGACAGTATGTACCACAGATTTCAGGAAATATGCACATTCCAGAGGTTGGTCAACAACTTTAAATTGCTTATGAAATGGATGAAGGAGTTGAATTATAAATCCCTTGTTGGAAAAGCAGATATAATCCTTACGCAGCCTGGAACACAGAGTTAGAGAGGAGCAGAAGACAGATCTTGAAATATGCTGAAACTGTGGGGAAAGCTTTGAATTCTATCACAGATGAAGAAATTGGAACTTGAGCCAAGTCAAACAAAAATGTCAAGAGCAAGAAACCCCTATATAGCATCTGGCTTACAATCCTAGATGGTGAGGTGCATTGCTCCCCTGCTTGAAGCCTCTTCATTTCTTCATTGTCTTGGGAATAACATCCAAAAGCATTAACATGAATTATAAGACTATGCTCCATTTAGTTCCTGCCTACCAAATAGCATCATTTCTCATCTTTTTTCTAGATATGTAGTTCCTTTCAGCGTGCCAGCCTTTATATAAATCCTGGCCTGAATATTTCATTGTTTCTTTACCATAAATGCTACCCCCTCCTTATTTACATCTGACTCTGGGTAACAAGGTCTCATCTTAAAGTTTCTTTGTCCAGTTGGGCTTTCTTGACCTCCTAGAATAGGTTTAATATCCTTGATTTATGCTCCCAAACATTTTCTGGTTCTTACCCTTTTCATAATACTCCTCATACTTGATTTTAATTTCTTCTTTGTCTTTCCTTCTAAACCACGAGAGTAGAGATTATGTCTATCTTGTTTACCATTCTATCCTGATATTTAGTGTAGTGCCTAGGATATGGTAGAAGTGAAATAAATTAGTACAGGATAACTGATTTATAGAAATAATGAATGATTTTGGATTTGGGGAAAGATTTAAAATAGTCTCTATAGGTCTAGAGATATACTGTGACAGCCTTGTTCATAAATCACAGTGTGGTCATGTTTGTTAAACAATAAAAGCAATATAAATTATGCCATTTGTAAATATCAGTAATCTAAAACATGGATATCACTTCCCATCATTTATTATACACATTGTAACTTCATTTATCTAATCATTGCCCAAAAAGCATTCAAACATTTCATTTTATGACCAGCCATTCTCTGGTCATTTGGTCTAAATGGTTTGTTCAACAATTCCAAATTTTTTTCCCATCAGGAAAACTGCAGAAGCCTCATAACTTGCCTGCTCCCTTACAATCCATTTTACACCCAGGAGCATTAGTGATCATTTTTAAAACATAAATCTAATCTGTCTGGACTCTGAGTAAGCCCATGAGTGGTTTTCCATTATGCAATCCTTGGAAAGTAGCAAGCCAAAAGCCTTCTTATGGTTTACAAGAGCCTACAGGATCTATACAACTTTATTCCTGCTTACCTTCTACAACTCACATCATTCATTTATTTAACAAATATTTATGAGTGCAGTGTTTGCTAGACATTGTTCTAGTTGCTGGGGATGCAGAATTCCTGCCCTCATAGAGCTTGCTTTAATGGTCAATTGAAGCCAAGTCCTGTCTCTTCACACTAGCTCCCAACGTACCATCTTCTCTCTGGATCCTATCCCGTTAATACTACTCCTGTTAAGTCGCCAGTGAACGTCACATTGAAAACTCACATGGAATATTTTCAACCCTCATTTTACTTGGCCTCTCCAAACTCATGACAAATTGCTCACCCACTCCTCATATAAACACTCAAGTATCATAATTTAACCCTATCTAAATAGCAACACCAACACTCAGGAGATGAAAAGAGGATGGGGGGCAAGACAGAGCCCTGAGAAACTCCAACATTTAAATGAGTGAATGAAGGAAAGAATGAATAGTTCCCCAGCTCCTTAGAACAGGTTAGTTTACTCCATTAAACACTATACTTATTCTAGGAAGAGAACCCTGCACTACTTTTCCATGGAAATTTCCACAATCACAGTTACTTATTTGTGTAATTACTTGTTTAATATTTATCTTTACCACTAAACCCATTTCCCTACTAACCCCCCTAAGACTCTGTTAATCTTGTTCCCTGCTGCATCCTCAGAGGTAGCTTGAGGTCTAATTCATAGCAGGCATTCAGTATTGTAGAATAAATGAGTATACAATGCTACCACATGTTTGTTTCATTGTGTAGCTGTGTGATTGTGTGTTTGACACCCAGATGGTGAGAATGGTAGATTAATGCCCCCAAATTACTAACAATAAATCAACTTACTGAAAATAAAAACTATTCATAAATTATGGCTAATCCCACAGTAACATAAGCCTTTCCCATTTATACCAAAGATCACTGATTTGAGAGTTATTTCTGATATTTTATTGTTCTAATAATGACTGCTTCCTAATTAAACACTAACTTAACCTAGAAAATAAAAGCAGTGATTTTAAAAATGCAGCATAGGAGTATGTAGAAGTGAGGCTGAAAGTTGAGAAAATTAAAAAGAAGACTCTGATATAAAGATTAAAGCTGTATTTTCACCTCCCTATTCTCATAAGAAGTATATTTTTTAACTTATTTTATCCTACCATAAATTCACTGGATGTTCTTGTAACAAGTAATGTAAATCAAGTAAAAATATGCAGAATAATATACTAAGCAACAACTGGAGTAAACTTTTGTACTGCCTTCATTCTTGTTAGCAATAATCATCTAATGCCAGATTCTGAGGTATATTTTATTCAAAGATATTCACAAAAATATTTGCAAAGTCACCATAACTTTGAAAAGTGGTCTATAAAACTCTTTTGATAACACTGGGGATTTTTTGTTTTTGTTTTTAATTCTAAATTTTACTTCTAAAGACATTATTGGATAATGAAAGAAGTAAAACATGCATATAAAAATACATGCTTTGTAAGCTACGTGGGCATATATATACATATATGAAATATATTTTTATCTTATCTAAGTTTAGATTGAGATATATACAAATACTAAAATAATCAGACATAATATACAAATGTTTTTTCTAATAAAATATGCATTCAACATAGTTTTATATTTCTTCCTATATTCCCCAATTGTAATCTTATGCAATTTAATAATAAATTTCTTTTTTTATCAGAGTCCATCAGTATTAAAGAAATACAAAGTAAACCAAATAAAACTTTCATACCAAATTGCTTCTTTTTGTGAAAAAGACTTACATAATATGGTGATGTTCTTTTTCCTATGAATAATACAAAGTGACTCCTAAAATATGGTGTTTAGCCTACATTTAATATTTAACATGTATCACCCTCATGAATTGGTTTTGGAGAGGTCTTTGGAACTCCTGAAACTACACGCAAACATTTGTGGTATAAGCTTATGAGCATTTTTCTGGGAAGACCTTAGCTTTTATCCACTTCTTAGCAATGTGGTCTCCTAAAAGTTAAGTACCAACAATACATAGAAAAGGGAGTAGAAGTCCACAGTGAAATAGGTAATTAATGAGACTTTGAAATCAACATTTTATACAAGGCTGTTATTGTACATGCTCAAACGAGGAAAACAATATATTTAAGATTTATTTTATGTTTTAATTAACATTATATAGACTTCCATATGCTCAAAACTCACAGTAAGTTATTTAAGATCAGTAATCTATGACTAAAATAACTTTTTAATGGGTGTGTCTGTAGAAATCAGATTTTAAAATGATCAAACTGATTGATTGCCATTCTGTGTGTATAGTTTCAGAGATATCAAAATAACTAATCAACTAGCTTAAATTTGTCTGAAATCTTCTCCAAAAGAAAGTAAAGTAAAAATAAATAATATTTTAAAATCAAACTGCAATCTTAAATGTTATATGGAGATGACTTACATCTCCAGACAAATAACTCAATGTTTCTTAATGCACATTTTCATGAAATATAACTTTCTACAAAGTGGCAATGCTCTCAATATGTTTATATTTAATACAAATATATATTGCACACCAAGATGAAGGCATTTTGTTGCTATGTCAATAAAAGAAACATTCATTGTCTAACCCTTACCTTTCAATCAGAGGACACCGGAAAGACAATATTTTATTAGAGAGGTAGGACTTGTTAGAGAAATAGCTTATTGTTATGGAATGTAAGCCTACTAATGCTGTAAATTTATCTTCACATATGTCATGTAAGATGCATTATCACCCATTAGATTCAGATATAAACTAAACATTAATGGAGGTATGGTTGATATCTTTTTACCACAATATCCTCCCAGCCAAGTGTGCAATGCCTCTGAACACAGCTCTTTCGTCTAAATGGTAGACCACTCTAAATGATATGCAATTCAGAATTGTGCTATTCTACTGCATTAAAACACAAGCCAAATTAGCATCCATTTCCAGTATAACTTTGCAAGTGAGAGAATGTACGCAACAAGGAAGTGATCACTTACCTTTAACAGTTTAAGAAACTGAAACTGATGTTTACAATACATATAGTCAAGCTAGAGAAGTTTTCATTCAGCTCTTTGAAGTCATCTTGACAACTCAAAATTTAAGTTCATTCTTACAGTGCATTGATTCTTCAGTTAGAAAACATTAGGTAAATATTTTAATATTAATTTCTACATCTCTAAAATGGAAATAAAAGTACCTTCCTTACAAGGACGAATAGAAATATTTAAAGTTATGAAAGAAACAAATGCTGTGTAAATATTATTGACATTATTACTAATATATAATTAAACATTGGACCTACTAGAAATATATTTGGTCATAAAATTAACATTGGCTTTTTCCATATTTACCAATGACATTGTGTTTCTCTCCTCACCCATTCACTGAATCACACATCACAAATATCTTAAAAATACGTAAGTCAAATAAAAAACTCCTACAAAAAATTTTAAATCCTCTAAATTATTAGGTTATATTTACTTAAAGGGAAATCACAGTTTGAAGTTTCAATGAAATGATGGATTATGAAGAAAACCACCACTTTCTATTTTAGACAAAGTGACTGAGTGGTGTTTGAAGTCTATGGTTCTATCATCTAAAGTTTCCTGGTTTTCTGGACTTTATTAGCCTATATATAAAAAATAGGAAATATCATATATGAAGTAATTTATAGTATACTGAACACTAACACAGATCTATCTATTTACATTTTTTGATATCTACCTTGCTCTTGAATTAGGAGTAATTTCTCAAGCCAGAGTTTTGGGAGCTGGGGCAATTGGAGGAAAAAGTGTCACCAGTAATCGCCATGGCTTCTGATTTGGGCTTCAGTAACAAAAACCAAATCATATCATTTTTCTTCACTTTGTCCACAAATAATAACAAATAATAACTGTGCAGAAGGCTTTGCACATTACAAATCTCATTTGATCCTCACATTATGACTGTCAAATGACAGATATAAAGAAAATAAGGATCAGTGAGACAAGGTTCACACAGTTTCAAGTGTCAGAGCCAGAACATGAAACGAAACCAGATTTCCCAATTCAAGTTCAGTGTCCTGGCCATTACCTCAAAGGTGCTTTTGGTGTGATTGCTATTCCATTGGCCGATTGTCTACATAGGGAAAAAAATAGCCATTTTAAAAAATACCTTTTAATTTTTCCATAACTGAAAAGAAAGATTTGCAGGAGAAAAGAGCTAATTCACTCTGTACTGGTGTGTCATGTTAAAACACTATTCTTTGTATGCATATTAGATGCAACTATCACGGTATGATATAATTAAACTCCTTTAGAAAGAGTTCAAGACCAACCCAATATATGATATGGCAATTAATATTACAAAAGGTATGATTATGCATTATGGTGGCAAATGGACAAGAAGTCAGAGCTTGTAACAAATTATGATCTAACTTCAAAATTTGTGTGCAAGCATATCTGAGTTAAATTTGAAAGATAGTTTTAATATTTCCAATAGTGTACTCAGGCTAAATACATACCTCAATGAGAATAGTGAAGAACCAAATATAAGGCTTTATTGGGTTAGCTACCTCAGTATTGCCCCCTAACAGCATAGTTATGCTCTCATGTGGTGCTTAGTCTTTTTCTTAGGGGGTAGAGTGGATATCCTCATTGCAAAGAGAGTATATCATACATCATTACTGCATTGATTTAATTATAAAATAAAATAAAATAAAATAAATGTCCATAAATAGGGGACTGAGTGAATTATGAGACATCTAAAATGGCATTCTACCCAGCCAAATGAAGTAAATCTCCTTGTGTTAAGTGAATAAAGCAAGAAATAGAGCAGTATATATGGTAAGAGTCCATTTTCAAATCAAAACGATAAACTCACATTATGTGTGTGTGTGTGTGTGTGTGTGTGTGTGTGTGTGTGTGTGTGTGTGTGTGTGTGTGTGTGTGTGTGTGTGTGTACAGAGAAAGAGAGAGAGAATATGATATGCCTGGACAAATCTGGAAGTGTTCTCAAAAGACTGGTGGCAGTGGTCACCTTTGTGGAAGTGAGACATGGAGACTAGAAAGGCAGGGTGACTCTGTATAATCTCCTTATGGTTTGATTTGTTTATCCTATGTAGATGTATACATGTACACATATGCATACATTAGGTATATTACATACATGTATATATATATGTCTGTATATATATAGAGAGAAAGAGATAAAGTCTTTGTGTGTGTCTGTGTATGTCGACCCCCGAATATCACCTGCTTCCTACCTTTCTTTCCCTTTGTTCTTAACACCTGAAAACCTCAAATTTCACATCAAGACAATTTTTATTTATTTGTTTTATGGTCTGATGAATTGGGCAATTGATCTCCTGACATGAAGTGATGGGAAATATGAAGATAGCAAAAAATAAAGGCATAATTACTACCTGAACACATGGATAAAATAGTCCCACCTGAGGTAATGAGACCAGTGACCACTCCTTAGGGAACACACAGCCAGAAAAAGCAAGGAGTTAAAACTCCACTTATCCTTGCTGAGGCGCTCCCTGATGTGCTCTCACCGTCATCTTTTCAGCACTGGCCTTTGACTCCAAAATATGTCTTGCCGATAAAAGAAAGTCTAAACAGAACTTCCAATATATTCCAAGGAGATTTCACTACCCTTCCTGGTTATGGTGTAAATAGGTGCATTTTTTTCTGGAGTGTGTTGATTAATGTACTCAGTTTTGATGTTTTAATTTAATTTAGTGTCATTTATTGAATGCCAACTTTATACAAAAACATTTTGCTGCATATTTGGTATATACATAGACAAGGAATGGTGTCCCTGAGTAGAAATTAATGATCTTTGAAATTCAGTATTGTTTGACTAACAGATTGCACATAAGAAGCAAATCTCATATACCAAAGTTAGGATTTATGAAATGTGAATTGGAGAATTTACATAAATTTTTAAAAATCTAGTTCTATAGTTTATTAAATATTTCTCTATAGAGACATCTATTCTCCATTATTAGATATACTAAAGTATAATACATGTATAATGTGCAGTAGACATCTAATGTAGCTGCCTTGAATTAAATGACCCCCCAAGACTTAATCCCTACTGTAACTGATGAGAGTAGGAAATCCTATTATGGTAATTGAAAGGTGGGGCCTTTATTAGGTTGTAGGACCACGCCATAGTGAATGGATTAAAAACGGTGGTTGTGGGCACGGTTTGGAGGGCTTTAAAAGGAGACTGAATGAGGAGGTTAGTGTCTCTCTCTGTTCCACCATTTTCGGCCATGAAACCCCTGTGTTGCTGAAAAGCCACCACCAAAGAAGGCCTTAACCAAAGTGTTCCCTGAACTTTGGACTTCCCAGCCTCCAAAACCGTAAGCAATAAATTTTGTTTTCTTTACAAAGTAGTAAGTTCCAGATATTTTGTTACAAGCAACAGAAACAAATACAGTAGTTAAATGAAATTTTTAAATACATCTAAGACGGGGATTTTAGGATTACAGAGAAAACTGGTCTATATGAGGAAATAATGTAAACAGCTAAAGTAAATTACAAAAAAAAGAAGGAATGCTGCCCCAGAAAGATGGAATGAGGGGCTGCCTTAACTCCTGATGACTTTCTTTTTTCATATTATTTATTATAAGCATATTATTATTACAAACTGTGATTTTTCTTTATGCCCTTTACCAACCTATCCCTCCCCAAACCCACCCCCATCCCCCATAGTCTCACCCCTATCTCTAGTATTCTAAAAGTTCAAGGAATTATTTAGGTCTTTTCTTTCTTCTTCTTTCTTTCTGTCTTAGCACCCAGTTATAAGTGAGAACATGCAGTATTTCTCTTTCCATGTCTGGCTTATCTCACTCACCATAATTTTCTCCAGACTCATCCATGTTATGCAAATGGCAGAATATCATTCTTTGCGATGGCTCAGTACTATTCCATTATGTATGTATACCACATTTTCCTTATCCAGTCATCTGTCAATGGACATTTAAGTTAGTTACATATTTTGGCTACTATAAATAGAGCTGCAACGAACATGGGAGTGCAGGTATCCCTTTGACATGATGATTTCCATTCCTTTGGATATATATGCCCAGTACTGGGATTGCTGGATTGTATGGCAGTTCTATCTGTAATTGTTTGCGGAATCTCCATACTGTTTTTCATAATGGCTATACTAATTTACAGTCCCACCAACAATGTAGAAGAGTTTCCTTTTCCCCACATCCTTACCAGCATTTGTTATTCTTGTTCTTTTTAATAATGGCCATTGTTACTGGGATGAGATGATATCTCAGTGTGGTTTTGGTTTGCATTTCTCTGATGCCTAGTGACTTTCTCTTTGTAGGATTCAGTCCTTTCTGTAACCTGTCTTCTTCCTCCCCCAGAGTTCCACAACATATACTCCCTCTTGTTGTCCCAGGCTAATTTTCCTTGTTATCCAAGTCATAAAAAGAACTTTGGCCCAGACAGAAAACTGAGGCTCAGAGAAACTAAGTAACTTACCCATGGACACCGAGCTTGTAAGTGTCAGGGTAAATATTCCAACTCAGATATTCACAGCTGCCTGCCCCGTCATGTAGCCTTGCCTATCCTCGTATCAGAAACTCCAACAATAGCCAACGAGTGGCTAAGTGTCCATATTTATGCCGTAAAGAGCTAAGTATCGAGGTGTAAAGAAATCAATTAAATCCTCCGTAAAATCTGTGAAAATGTTTTTTTAAACATTTTTAGTATACTCAATAATATAAGATACAGCTTTTCAGAAAATAGTGCTACCAGACACAATTTGCATCTGATGCTATGTTAAAATCACTGCTAAGAAAATTACAGTATATAATTGAGAGTTTACATAAAATAAAATTGTGGAAAATTTTTAAAGGTTGTAAGATTTTGGGGGATAGGACAGGCTGACATTTTAATCATTTCCTCAAAATGTTTATGATGGCAGAGAATATCGAATCAGAAGTTGTGGAATATTTACACTACAATCCTAAAGAACTAACACCTGATTGTGAACTGGCTTTATTGATGTTTCTGTGAAGAGAGAAGTCAGAGCAAGTGACCAGCACCTAAACTGCTGACAATTTTTTAAAAAGCTCGTTCCTTTTAAACTAGTGTTACGAATGGAGTAATACACGGAAATCCATTGTCATGGTTTATTGTAGTGTTTTCTCGCTAAAAGGGATTCCTTGATCAAATCATATTGGAAAAGCTGAGTTCAATAAAGTTAAACAGGTGTTTAGTTTTATTTGGTGTATTTTGGTTTGATTTTACTGCAGGGCTCCTCAGAGCCTTTAATATGTAAATGCGCATTGTAAAGCTACAAGTGAGTGCTGTTTACATGAAGCAGTTCCCAAATTTATTTTATGGCAGAAGTCCCTCTCCTCTGTTTTTTTTTTTTTTTTTTTTTTTTTTTCTTTTCTTTCTTTCTTTCTTTCTTTCTTTCTTTCTTTCTTTCTTTCTTTCTTTCTTTCTTTCTTTCTTTCTTTCTTTCTTTCTTTCTTTCTTTCTTTCTTTCTTTCTTTCTTTCTTTCTTTCTTTCTTTCTTTCTTTCTTTCTTTCTTTCTTTCTTTCTTTCTTTCTTTTCCTTCTCTCTCTCTCCCTCTCTCCCCCTCACCCTTTCTTTGAGAATAAACAAGTGGGAGAAGGAGCAATGAGTGGTTGAGAACATTAGTGCTCGAGGGACCTGCTCTGCCACTGACAACTTGGGGAAAAAAATTCAATGTCACAGATAATAGAGAGAGAAATGATTGAGGGTTATTGTGAGAAATAAATGAGTAAAATTCTCAGAACATAAAAGACTAGATAGTACTAATAACAAATTGGAAAGAACTGCCTTTATTAATTTTTTTCACAAAGCCTGGGAATAGTCCAGTTCTAAATTAGCTCAATAGAAGCCATGAATAGCCAAAAACAGACATGAAAAGCAGTTTCATCCCAAACTGATTCTAGGTCCTGGTTCTGACTCCCCCAAAAGTAGGTTTCAAAATGAATTTGAAGAAAATTATTAGACTAAGACCTAAGAGAAGGCTATCATTACAATAACAGCAACTGAAAAATATTTGAATTTGTAAAAAAAGAGACACCAAGTTGTATTGAGCTGACTTGCTTGTTAAATTTAGCTCTCTTTCAATAATAATCTCTGCTTTTTTCTAAACTATTGGCAAACCAGTGGCAAACATTAACTGATTCTTACTGCTTTGGTTAGATATCTTAACCAGAGAGCATCTCCTGTGAGATGTGTATTTAAATAATTTTAAGTGGAAAAAAAATCATTCTTTTACTTTCAAAAACATAGATATTTGTATAATGAGGAAATAGCCACTCACTTACTTTCCCCAAAACAGAGGCTCTCAAACAAGGCAATGTGTTACCCCCAGCAATTCCAATTCCTAGGGTGGTTACTCTGCATCAGTATATTTTAATTCCCCAGGTGATTATGATGTGAAGTCATGATTGAGGCCCACTGCCCTAAAATGAAATAAACTATTTCCAGTGCTGAAATTACAAACATAGACATAAAATATCAAAAATAAATAAGGACACAGGAATCAATAAAGAATTGGGAAACTTTTACATTATAAATGTATTGCTTTAAACCACAGCTCATTATTTATACATTATTAACTAATTGCAGAAAAGGGTAGAAAAATAGCAAAATTTAATGACTCTCAGTTAAAAAAAAATCAACCAGAAATGAGGATGACTTCTCTGAAACATTGTCAATATTGTTTTACCTATAAATAATGTTCTGATATTTATTACATACTATAATATTGTACACTTTTTCATATAAATATTATACATGAAAACTAAGGGAATAATGATTTGGGTCATTCTATGCATGTATCCATCTACCTACCTATCACCAAAATAGGCTAGAAATTAAGGGACAAACTGTTAAGGTGTGGTGTTAGATATAAAAATGGTACTGTAATTCATTATCAATAATTAACTTACTTTGTACTTCAGTATCACAGACATAATTTTCATTTGTACACTCTCAATTACTTTTGTTTGTGTATATAAACATAACAATACACATTTATATAGTCATTCATTTATTCATTTTTACAGGGTGTCCCCCAAAGCCATTATCAGTAAATCATATATTATTTCTCCCTTAATCTTCAGAATAACCCTTGGAGGTAGGTATTATTATTACCCACATTTTGCAAATGAGAAAACTGTTTACAGTCACAACTTACTAACTCAAACATATCAGAAGCTTAATATGTATTTGGTGAACTTATACATAAGGACAGAGAGACATGTACAACCACACTGAATACAAGCTTTTATACTGTCTTAGAAACCTCTCTGCCAAAAGCCCTGTGAAAACTGAGCAAACGTTCAGGTATTCTTTCAACAGTCGTATAGGTTGTATTCTAGATCTCAAAAAGGAGGAATATTAAAATATTAAAATATAGGTCCCAGGCCCAACCCAAGACTATCTGAATCAGAATCCCTGCTAGTGGGACCTGGAATTTTTCTATTTTAAAAAAAGCTTCTCAAGTAATTCATATGATCAACCAGGAATGGAAACCACTGGATCTCCTTGCTTGTGGTTGAGATGTAATGAGTTTGATCTTACTGATGCTCCATAGAAAGGACAAAGATGCTTCACAGACAGAACCAACATGATCAGTTTCCCTCTTTAGAGGCTAAACGGAAGCAATCCAACAGAAAATGATAACTTAGGTCTTGTGCTGTGAAGTCAGACAGAATTTCACTGAGTCCCAGCTGTGCCACTGACTAAGTTTGTTACCTGGGGCAAGTTACTTGATGCTTTAACAGCCATATTCCTTCTCTGTAAAATGAAAATGATATTTTGATTCATAGGGGTGTTGTGGGGATTCAATAAAAATGTGTTCCTTCTTCTATGGCTCAATGCCTGACACCTGAGGAGCAGACTATCTTCCTCATCTTACTGTTATTGAAAAACCAGAAAGTATGAGATCAAGGAGAGTTCTGTTTGGTAGTGTGTTTTATTTTCCTAGGTTATTCATTTATCTTAAACAGTGGTCTAGAAAAACTCCCCCACCCCATTAAGCTCTGAGTAACACCTTCTTAATGATGTCTTTCCATGTGGAAACAAACAAACAAAACAAACAAAAACCCTTTTTAAAAAGTTTTCTGGAAGAATAAAAGTGTTGTGGTATTTCTACTTTAAAAATATGACAACTTGACTCTACCCCTCTGTGTCAATTCTAGGATGTGTATGCCACAAATAAACTGTTCTAGCTCAGGAATATTGAAAGCAAGTATTGCATCTATTTAAAAATAAGAATTTTGCAAATGCATAGTATGATTGGATCATATTACTAGTAACCATATAATACACAATGCAAAGTACAATTCATAGACCTGGTTTGAAATTTAATTCTAATAAGTAAACTGATTTGACCCTGTTGGGGAAAGGCTGAAGCACTAATTCAATCTTCATTGCAATAAAATTTAATGCAGGTCTACTTTCTTGGTACCTAACAAAGAGTCTAAATAATGTATATATTTGTATTTACGTATTCAATAATGCAATGCTCTGTTCAGTGAATGATGTTCTTCTGCCACTTGGTGGTGCTTGCCAGTTTCAGAACTTGCTTCTTGGTGGCACTATAATACTAAGTACATAGTAAGTGGAACAAAATCACAGCATTCCCATTGGAAAGGCTTTGCTTCAAACTGTTTAATAATTTAAAGTACCTCTGAGGAAGCAACTGCATTTGTTAACCAGTCACAACCAGTAATTAACTCCTTTGGAGTTTTAAGTTACTTTGGGCAAAATGTCTTAGGAAGGGTACATATTATTAGAAAGCATGCCAAAAATTTACTTAGCAGAGAATTCAATAACAGTTTTCCTCTGCTAATAGGTTCTATAAAATTCTACTTGTATAGCCAAGCCCTGAAATCCTAGCAAGTCCTGTTTCATTACCATAATTACTGCATAAACACTTTTAAAGACTTTGCCTTTAGTTTCAAGCATAACTTACTTTCATAAGCCTGATTAGTTACCACACCAGCCTTGCTATAGAAAATGACATGTTCTCACTCTGTAGTGTGGAGTTGTTAAATCTTGATCCACATTAAGGTTATATTTACGTTGCCTTCTCTACCAAAAGGCTGCAGCGAAAAGACATCTCTGATTTGTTGTTTTTGCAGTATCGGTTGTCAGCTCTATCTAATGGGCATTCTGTTTCCTCAAAGAATTTAGCTGCTCTGTCTAGATGCCGATTTTCTGATGCCTCCAACGTCTGGTCAAATTGATCTGTTTTAATGGAGTCTTCGTCGGTGAGGAGCAAGATGCCACCGACTAGAATGCTGGGATCTGCTGCTTAATTGCCAAGAGTGAGAAGCAGACTCTGAAATCTTTGGAGGTGGGCGGGTGAGGGGGGGGGCTGGTCTCCGGACGGAGGTGGAGATGTCAGATAGTCAGATAAAGGGATGGGCTTCACACAGGCTTTAAAAAAAGAGAGAGAGAGAGAGAGAGAGAGAGATTTCTTTGAGGCACGTAGGTGCTGCACGATCACATCTCTCACAGAAGTTAAAAAGCAAGGAAGTGGGAGGAGGTTGGAGGTTAAAGTACTTTAAAGCATGACTCGGGCACAATTTGTTTTTCTGGTGGTGTCTGCAAACGATAGATAGTCCCCATTTTCAAAGTATATCAGTGCCTCTTTTAAGTGATTGGGAATGGACCCTAATTACCTGTTAGGTGCTATCAAACAATGCTTTTCTAAATTCAGGGGACAGGGACAGAGAAGCAGGAAAGGGAAATTTAAAGAGAGAAAAAAGAGAGGATCTGACAGCTCTTGAAGGGGGGACGGGGGAGAGAAAGAGAAGGAGGAGGGAGAGAGGGAGGAAGGCGGGAGAGAAAAAAAAAAAAAAATCCTGAATCACCGAGCAATCATACTGAAAAGAAAACTCTTCCTTGTAGGGCATACAGAACACTGTAATAGTGACCCGAGTCACGGGACAAAGATGCTCCTCTCCATCCTCGTCCCGCAAAGCTCTCGGTCCCGTTACCAGTGATAAAATGCCATTAGGCTGAACAGTGTGTCCAACTGCGTGCAGAATGCAGCAGGCGGAAGGCGGGTCCCGCTATGCCTTTCGCCCAGAGTCTGCTGGAGCGAAAGAAAAGAAACGCGCAGAGCCGGCGACTCCTGCAGCGTCACATCTTCTCGCCTCGCCCAGGTGACTGGCGATCGGCAGAGACCCTCGTGAAGCGCCCAGGACCACTACCCGCGCCGCCCGTCAAAGTGAGCCCGCTCTTCCCGGACGCCGCTCCCCGGCGGAGGCGCCCCGCACCCATCGCTTACACAGAGGAGCCTTTCCTTTCCTCTCACACCACTTGTCCCCACTAAATCTGACCTTCGAAACATATCCGACCGCACCTCCCCGGGTGGTCACAGGAATAGGCTCCGGGCTGGAGATGAGCGTGCGATGAGGAGGCTGCGGGGGACTAGCGAGGGGAGCAGAGAGAAAGAGAAGGAAGAGGAGACAGCGTGCGAGGCTGGCCGAGCCGGTTGGCGAGCAGCCCGGGGATTGCAGCCTCCTGGGGGAAATGCGGCTGCTTCCCGGCCGGCCAGAGCCGTTCTCACACCACCGCCTCTCACCCTCTCCTTCTCCCCGCTCCTCCCTAGAGAAGCGTCCCTGGGCTGCCCGCTGCCACGGTCCCAGCCCGCATCCCCCCACGGCCCGGGCGCCAGCAGGACGCCCTGTCTTCCCTGCCCGCGCGCCCCTCCCCGCCCTGCTGCTGCAGCTCTCCGCCACCTCCGCCCCCACCATCTCCAGCTCGGAGAGACACCTCCCAGCCGCGGCGGGCGCTCGCAGCCCGGGGTCACGCACGGGAGAGGGGCGCTAATCCGGACCCCGCGCCCGGTAGGGGGCGTCCTGGAGCGGAGAGTGAGGGGAGTGGTATGGAGGAGTGTGGGGGCCGCCCACGCTGAAGTCCGGGCTTCTCCCCGAGCCGTCCCCTCCTAGCCCCACTCGGGCCAGCGCCTGGCGAGCCAGCCCATCTGTGGCATCCGCGGCCGCCTCCTCCTTGCACCTTCTCGCCGACCCCTCCCTCCCGGGACCTGCATCCCGCTCGACCAATCAGAGCCCGACTGCCTCTTCCCACGTGACCCCGGGCGGGCTGAGGACCTGCTGCTTCCCAAACGCCAGAGGGATGCGGGCGGCAGAGCGCGAGCGGCGGCTGCTAGGCTGCGGGGCGCTGTGACTGTCCCTCCGCCTGCCTCGGCGGGCTCCTCTCCTGCGCCCCTCGGACTCCCGTCTCCTCTTGCCCCTCCGGCTTCCCAGAGCTCCCTCCTGATGGCAGCGGCTTCCCGCGTCTCCGGCGCAGGTTCTCAGCGGACGACCCTCTCGCTCCCGGGGCTGAGCCGGGTCACTGGATGTTGCTGAAACTCTCGAGATCATGCGCGGCTTTGGCTGCTGCTTCCCCATCGGGTGCCACTGCCACCGCCGTCGCTTCTGCTGCCGCCGTCCGCGGGATGCTCAGTAGCCCGCTGCCTGGCCCCCACGATCGTGTGTTCTTCGGAAGCCGTTTGCTGCTGCAGAGTTGCGCGAACTAGTCATGGTGCTGTGGGAGTCCCCGCGGCAGTGCAGCAGCTGGACACTTTGCGAGGGCTTTTGCTGGCTGCTGCTGCTGCCGGTGATGCTACTCATTGTAGCCCGCCCGGTGAAGCTCGCTGCCTTCCCTACCTCCTTAAGTGACTGCCAAACGCCCACCGGCTGGAACTGCTCTGGTAAGTTAATAACCCCAGCCCCCTACCCCTTAACCCGGGAGAAGAACGCGTGTATCCGGCACAGACCAGCCTACCCTAGCGCGTCTCCACCGCCCCACGCCTCCCACCGCCCCAACCCCCTGAGACCTCATGGGTATCCAGAGAATCAAGGGGACTGTTCCAGGCCTGGAGGGGGTTGGGGGGTGGGGGGTCTGGGATGGGCAGACAGTGCAAGTATAGGAACCTTTGCGTGTTTGCACTTCAATTGGAGCTGTGAGGATTTTGAGCAATATTAAATGGGATGGATTTCTGGGTTCACTGAAAAAAGCACCAATCCTAGGGGAAACACTAAAACAGAACGTTTCCTTTCCCATCATTAAAGGAAAAAAGTCTGGCTAGGATGAGCGAGAAATAACTTCATGAGAAGAAATGAGCAGAAAGCAATAAATCAAAGGGTGACTGCAGGGGAATCGCTGATTCCTGCAAAAGTGCCATGAGGGTGGTCTGGTCTCGTATTCAAGACTAGGTCACACAGATTCTAAAGGAGCTAGGTTTCAAGAGGATCAATTCCTCCTCCTCCTCTTTCTCTCTCTCTCCTCTCTCTCAATCTTCCTTCTCCCTTCTCTCCTTGGCTACAAAAGACGTAGTTTTTGCAGCCCACAGATGCCCCTCTCTTGCTTCCCCAAGCCCCTGGGTGATGGAAGGAAGTTGAGAAAAGAACCTTTCAGAGGTCCTCCCGGCCGGAGTGGGCATGACCAAGGCGCGGGGAAGACGGAACCGACCTCGGAGGGCGCTGACTCCTCCATTTCTTGACAGGCTTCCATGGAGTGGCTCAGGAGCTCTTCTGGCTCGCTTGGGTCCCTTCAGAGTTTGAACGCGAGAGCTCGGCGGGCTCCGCTCTGCTGAAGCCTCCTAATTAAATAGGGCCGGAGGATGGGAGTTGCTGCATCCTGCTAGCCGGCTTCGCATTTCAGTATGACAGTATATCCGCCGAAGTGTGGTGTGATTTCATTGGCATTTTAAGCTCCATTAACATGCCTGGGTATTTTCCCCTAAGTCAGATCTAGTTTTAGCAAGTGTGTGTGAAATTTTTCATCTTCTGTAAATATAATTCTGCTATAGTTAAATGTGGCTCTAAATAAAGTGGCTTTCAGGGATGTACGTGAGCCGACGCATAGTAACTTTCGAGAGGAGGGGATGACCAACTGTTAACTTACTGGGTGAAAGAACATGTAGTTCTGAGCACTTACTGATGCAAATTCCAAAAGGAACATGATTATGCATGGTTCTAGTTTATCCTTTTAAAAGACAAGTTGAGATTTGCCACTCTATTAGATTTGGGGCAGGGAATTGATTGTGTTCTGCTTTGAGCAGTTTCTAAATTGGGCATTTTTATAAAACTGAACGTGTTTCTTTAGCTTATTCTTGGTTCATGCGTGAACGTATGTTATTTTTGAAAGAATAAGTTACACTTTGCAGGTGCCTGTTCACTTTTTAGGTGCTTTATTGAGGGAATATTAGACATCCTGAAAAATCAGTTGTTTGAACTGTTCATGGCTTTGTAGTCCAACATGACAGATTTGCTTCATCCCATTGTTTTAGGAAATTACTAACATAAATGTGAAATTAGGACAGGCAATCAAGAAATATATTGTTAGCCAGATATCTTAAAGGGGTCTGCATAAACTAAAAAGAAGGAACTGGTTTTCCAGGCAAATTGTCAAGAACTTGGCACTTCCTCCCATCCCTGTTAACTTAGAGGTGATCGATCTTCATTTGATCCAGACAAACCATCACAGAAAACCCTGTGCCTGTTTATCTTTATTATTGGGGCTTTGTTTCCTCTTTGTCTGGAGAATTTCCAAATAAGGGGTTGTTTCATACCTTAAAGCAAAAGAACGATTAAAGATGGACAAATGGTAAAATGGCATTTAGAGACCATCACCAGCTCTTTTCCAAAATGTGGAGTTTTGGAGTTATAGTCAACTTAATGAGCAGAAAATAAGGAAGCCAGGATGCAAGTGTTAAACCTTTATTCACCACTGTCAGTATTAACTCAAGCTAAAGTAAAATAGCACTGTCAAAAAAGTATGTTAAAGGAAAATTGACTAGAAAAGAATTGTGAAAAATGGAAACAAATATTGATCACTTAACTAGATTTTGAGGTTATCAGTGGAGAATGACCTTGCTGTAAGGCTGTGGATGTTAGAATTAAAATTTAGGGCAAATTCTTTAAAAGCTGAAACATAGTGCTTTTTTTGTATAAAACCTATAACATTCTTTAATGACTGGAGTGTTCTCTTTAAATTCAAGGTTATGATGACAGAGAAAATGATCTCTTCCTCTGTGACACCAACACCTGTAAATTTGATGGGGAATGTTTAAGAATTGGAGACACTGTGACTTGCGTCTGTCAGTTCAAGGTAAGAAGTCTTATATTTGCATTTTCTAATTCATTAATGAGAATACAAAACAGGGATCTCTCTTTACAACCCATCACTTGGCAATTTATAGCTATGCAAGCTAAGAAGAAAACTAGCACCAAGCAAAAGTACCGGCAAGAGAGCCAACTGATGTCAAGAAGACATACGCTTTTTGGAGAAATGTATATGCCATGGTTATAAATGCCACTGGATGTAGAAAGCTTCAGGTTGTGCTTCTGAGATGTCAAAGGAAAATTATGTATCTCTGACCCTTGTAGTAGGAATTATGTAAGTCAACTGACTGGAAAGAATAGTCAAAATAGTCAATGGGCAATAAATGTGGCTTTGTACTTTGTTTTTATTGGGCTATCCTGTCATCTTTTGATTTTATTGCTTTTTGTTTTAATGGTCTTGAGTTTCATTATCCTGACAATCTGGTTAAGTTTTTAAATTCACTCTTTATTAATGTGGCTTCAGAACTACTGTGCTAGTTTGGAAGTCATGGAATTTATTAATATATGTCAACTTTTTAATGGGTACCACATTCAATTAGAACTGAATCTCCCAGGAATCCAAAAGAGCCGCAAGTCATTTAGTGAACGTGAGAAAGATGAACTTTGCCTTGTGTTAAATTTTTTTTTTTTAATTAAAAAAGAGAGAAAGAATTTGAAGCACTGGTACCATCAAAACTAGGCTATTAGTATCTACTAAAGATAGAATTCTTAATGTCATTATTATAGTCATTGTCTAACAAATTTTTTCTACCACGTAAATTATAATTGTTCTTTTCCTCTCAAAATATTTTTATAATTATGCATACCTTCGAATAGCGTAGATGTTGTACTAATATCCTATATTCACCCTTTAGTGTTTTAGAATTACTTTTAAAAAATGCTTGAAATCTAACGTAAGACTAAACCAGAAAATATGCAGATAAACAATACTATGTATGTAAGATCAGGAAAACTTTTCCAAGATTGGAAGCAAAAGAAAATAAATAAATAAATAAAAACATTAAACTCAAAATCAGGCCTAAGTATCTGGTGTAATAGGTAGTGTTTAGAATTGTTGGTCAAATTTAAATATTTTAGAATGATTTTAACCTCCCAATGAAAGAGATAAGGAAATTTGTATTTAAATATAGTTCGAGTGGCTTTTAGATAAGCTAAAAGCTTCTTGGACTTTTTTTCTTTCTAAGAAACAAAATAAAACAACTGATATTTGTAAAGTGCACCACCTCCTGGTGGGTAAGTATTGCTGTGACTATACTACAGACTTTTATACCATACAATAGTGTTAGAAACATATTCAAAAATAGTTAATACACATGTGACACCAACTTCTAAGGTCTCCAGGCACACTGAACAATGTAATATGTTCTTTCAATAAACTACATGAAAGAGATGGAGCATAAAAACTCTCCAATTCATATATTCCCCAAACTAAAGGGGAAAAACAGAGAGATAAATCACTAATTAAAGGCCCACAGGATTTTATGGATATTTTTCTCCTTCAGTTTGTGATAACCATAAATTTATCTTATTTTCTTAACCAAGGGTAGACATAAGAAGTGAACCGATAAATGGTGTTAAATGAGCCAGGAAGAGCATTCCTCACATGGAAAGCTGTGGTTCTAAGATTTCACCAAGAGAAAAAAGGGAGTTGCTAAAACTCTAAATGGATGCATGCTACTAAATGGAAATGTATACTTTTCTTATTAAAAGAACTGTGTTCAGTTTTCAGGTGTCACAGAGGATTGTGATAAAACTTTATCAACAAAGATATTTGCATTTTTCATATATTGGCCAGCCAAATACATTTGTCAGTAATTTAAGCAATTGTTGAGTGGAATAAATTAGGGGGTGGGGGGGGTGGGCAACGAATGCAGATTTGAATAAAAACTAAAATGTAAATTTGCTTTTCTTAATGCTTGCAGCATTCTAAATTTACTACTGGATTACTACTGCTACTAGTTTGTGCTTTGCAGTAGTTATCAATCTGGCAGAAGTAAATAAACATGTCCCTACTGGAAAATTTAGACTTTGTACATACCAAGAATATAGAGTGGCTAAATTAAATCAAAGATCAAAGAAAATGTATAAGTTGTATGAAGAATAATAGATAGGATATTTTAATCTAAGATCTTGATTTAGTCTTTTCCCAATACTTTCACATAAACTTGAGTTTTTGGTTTTGTTTTGTTTTGTTTTGTTTGTTTTACACCAGTGTCTGATAAAAAGGGATAGGCCCTGAAATCTGTTTTCCTTTATACTATTATAAACTTCTGTTTCTCCTGAATTTTTAGATGCAAACAATCTTTCACTCAAAATAGGATGCAAACTATAGTTTTATGTCTGAGGGATAAATTTCAAAGAGAAATGGGTACATATGTGTAATCTGTAATGTTTTCCAATTTGGATTATTATTGGGTCACTAAAGTCAACATACATTAACTTTTACCTTTCTTTGACAATTTAAAATAAACTGATTTTGACTCTTCAAATATATTATCTCATTTATTTCTCACAATTGGGTGAGATAATTATTTTCTCCTACTTTTAAAGATGAGAAAATTTAGGTGCACAAAATAACTTATCATTAAGTGGTGACCTTAGAGTAGTAATCTAAATCCTTTGACATTAAATCCAATTTTTTCCAAGACGTTGTACATGCAAATGAAAGTATCAGTAACAACAACAAAACTTTCAGTTTATTTTAAACAATTCTTAATATCAAAAGCAATACAACTAATTCTTAGGTGATGATATGACTTCCATTAATGGCTTACAATCTTATGCATCCTACCCTCCCATCTGTACACCAAATGATACCCTGATCAATCAATTATGAAGATGAAAATTTAGACAGTAGAAGGATGGATGGATGGAAGGATAGACAGATGAAAGGAGGAAGGGAGAAAGGGAGGGAGGGAGGAAGGAACATAGGGAGGGAAGGAGCGAGGAAGAGGAAGGGGACAGGAGGAGAGGGAGGGAAGAAGACACACATGTATTTATTCATAGATAACGCTGGTCATACAATGATCAATAATCACCTTATAATTTTAAAATATGATTAATGCTTATTTTTCAGATATTATCTAATTCAAATATTAAATATTTTTATTTAATAAGCCATGCTTTAGATCTGCAAATGTTCTAGTTACTAGGGCTGCAAACAAATTGCTCAGAACTTAGTGGATTAAGACAATGAACATTTATTTTGCTCATGAATCTGCAATTTGGACAGAGCTTAATGGAGACAGCTCATCTCTGCTCTCTTTGGCATTAGCTGAGGGGAGGGGAAGGGAATTCAAAGGCTTGGTGCTATACTCATCTCAGGCCTCTCACTCATATGGTTGACTGTCAGCTGGGGACATTGGTTCTTCTCCATGTCAATTTCTTTGTATGGGCTAGTTTGGGCTTCCTCATAGCACAGTGGTTGGGTTTCAAGGGCAAGCATCCAGAGAGAGAGAAAGAGCTGTATCCTTTAATGACCTAGCCTGGGAAGTCACACAGAGTCACCTCCACCATAGCCACAGGTCTGCTCACCCTTAAAATCATAAAATTTTTACATTTAAGAAAATATAGTCAAAGAGAAGTAAAAGTTACATATGGAATGGCCAAAGGATTGGAACATATGCAGGTTTTTTATCTTTTTATTTTTTGGAAGAGAAATATGCCATATCCCAAGCCATTCCTCCTAAGCCTTGACAACTGGGAATATAACAGAATTCACTAAACATCTGTTGAGCACCTTCTACATGCCAGACTCTCTGAAAGGTGCCGGCAATATATAAAACATAAGTCATACATAGCTTCTAAATGCTGAAATCTCAGCTAAAAAAATCCTTATTAGCCAAACAAGCAATAAATCATATAAAAAATCTTCTTACATATTTTTTATTCATTTGTAGCAAAAATGAATTCCATATATTTTAAGTGTGTAAAGTTATTAAATCTACTAATATGATGTATAACTGATTTGTTCTTAAGCAATGTGGAAATTTTGGAATAAAATCATTCTATTGAAAAACACATATTTGGAAAATAAACTTAAGATTTCTAAAACATCTTAGAAAAAACAGAATCACTTTTTGCCCTGAGTGAAAGTTTTTACAACACATACATTTATGGATCTAACCATCTGGGCTTGAGTCTTGTTTTTTCTCTTACCAGCCAACTATGTGGCCCTTAGCAAGTCATTTAACATCTGAGTCTGTCCCTTCATCTGAAACTGAGCAGTATGATGATTATCACTAAAAGCTATTTCCAATAATTTGGCAAATTTTAATGCAGTAGTTTGCCTATTTTCATGCTTAGGGTTATCCTATTTTCTGATTCTAGAAATGCCACGTTTTGGTGATGTTAGATGGTGACTCTGCTAGTTGAAATACATGTCATGAAAGGCAAATAATTTATATTTCTTTTTACAAGTGAGTATTTCAAAGTATTCCATGTTTTAAAAATATGACTCAATTCTCCAAATGTCCCGGGTAACCATTTCAAATGGGGAAACTAAGCTATAAACTCATTAAATATTAAATTGCTAAGTAATATACACGAGCACCTACAACAGGGCAGTGAGAGAAACAGGAGAACCTAGGACTTGACTCCCGCTCTTGAGCTTTCATGATTTAGAGGATGCTTCCTCCTTGTGTTATTCTTATTAATGAGTGCAAGTCATGGGACTAACAGCCAAAAACATCATTCTGATAATCTACGGTTAAGCTCTTTTCAGCTCTATGGAAATCTCCCTTTTGGCTTGTGCATGGAACTTGGCAGCTCTGTTTTTAGCACTGTTCACATTTGGCTTACTGCATCCCTCAGAAGCAGCATATGAGCACTTTATCAGTTTATTCCATATTTTAAGATGCATATCAGCATTGTGTACTAGCACTTGACAGAGATAATAAATACTTCCCACTCCCCACTCACAGTCCACTAACTCTACATTTGAGTAATCTGCAGAAATAGATGAGAAGGATAAATAGAGAAATTTTAGGGATTGGAGAGAAGGAAATGGGAACCCAAATAATCTACAAAGTATTGTAACCGGGGTTGGAGATGCAGATTAAAAGGTGACCAGGGCGAGAATGCTAGGACCTGAGCACAAGAAGTCCAGCCTTCCACACTAATTATGACTGTCTTCTGCCTACTGAAAGGGTCTACAAGTCTATTGACCATAATGTCACCAGCTGTTTCCTTCTTTCTGATCTCTTCTCTATGTGTTCAGATACCATCGTAGTGTTAGAGGGTCCCCATAAATTTTACCTACATTCTCCTGTCCCAGCTTCTAACTATGGCACATTTGTCAAGCACCTATCCATCCCTTGCCTTTCTGGTTAGGGTTTTGATATGAGCACCAGCCCCATTTATTTGTTGTCCCCTTAGTGCTACTCATTGGAAAATCCAACTCTTCGCTGATGTTTTGCTATTATCTTCTTTCTTGAGTAGTAGCAGACATTCTCAGTCCTATAATAGGGCAGTTTTCAGCTATAAGTTTAAAAAGTATATTTGGAAAGCTTGCGGAAGACAGCCTTTGCACAAGTACCACACTATCAGAAGTGAATTGCCTGTTGAGTTAAAGATTAGTTAAAGTTAATCAAATCAGTTTTTAAAATATAATCACATATATAGACTGAGTCTAGAAGCCAATAGTGTAACTGTGGAAAGAAATTATTATATAAAGGACTTCCAAAATATCTAGATTATAAATTGTAGAAAGAAAGATAAGGAAGATTTCTAAAATATGTGCTAAATCATCCTGTAAGCAATTATAGTCAGCATAATATAAGTATCATACAATTTGGATTTACTGTTTGGAAAAAAGTAAATCACAATTAGCATAATCTTATGTAAGTTTTTCAATAATAGATTAAAAAGACTCATAAAATCAGACTTTTGTTTTACAGAACATTGACTTATGTGATTTATAAATTTGTTAGGATGATTAAGCTATTATTATACAAAGGCAACGAGTAGGAGTTAAATAGTTGATTGAGAATTTTGGAAGTACAGATATTGTAAAAAAAAAAAAAAGTAAAAAATAATCTCAAGTGTTTATTAATCATTATTATTGAGAGTTTATTTTTTGTATTTTTCATAAATCATTGAGTTGACATTGACTTATGATAGAGTTTAAGGTTTATTATCATATACATTAAAACTTTCCTAGCTGTCCCACTAGATCATTGGTTTCTTTTGTATGTGTTATAAATTTACAGCACATAAAAAATCCACAGATTTAAATTAAATGTGGAAAATAGAAAAGTGTTTTCACATGTATCTGTATGTATGATATTCCTTACTCAGTTTCTGCATAGGTGAGCATTTGTAAATAATCATCTTGATTATTACATTTGTTGTAATTAAACAATGAAGTGCATCAGTAGTGCTAATCATGAGATAATCACATCCCTGGCATAATTAGAAGGTATAGGACACAGCCAAGTATCGCTAATGCCTTAGAGTGTGGATTATAGTATGATGACTATAACCTGTAGTTTGTCTAATTTTCATTGTAAAATGTGTACTTTTTTGTAATGAGGTGGTTTTAAAAATGAACTTTTCTCTGTATGAAATATATATTAGTAGTCATACGTTGGAATAGTCAGTAAAGTTTGCATATAGTTAAGAAGTTGTTGAATTTTTTCTTTGTATTCCATAGTCTTCTTTCACTCTTGACTATGTCCAACAATATCTAATGGTCTAAACATATACAAAAACTTAATTAGTAAACCAGTATTTTATCTGAATGTTTGAAAATGTGTAAAGGTTAAAACTCAATAGAGAAAAAACAACTGAGGAGTAATTGGATTCTTTGGCATTTTAGCTATATACTTCTGCTCCAAACACAAATACACATTACCTACTTTTAATAGCTTGAACATTGTAGTGTGTTTTTTTTTTCCACCAAGTCAGATGGGCTATATATCATAAAAACAATGTTAAATAGTATTGATACGTTTGTTCACATAACTTTTTCATGCTACTTGTCCAATTACTTTGTTGGATTTGTCTGATCAGTTCAGGTGCCTTTTTTTTTTTTTTTTGACCCCTGTCTAAATCAAATGACTGGTTGTCTGACTTGACATTGCCTTTGTGTATTTTTGAATGATGCTCTTACAAGGTTGAAGATTTATAGGATACAATGGAGATCACTGAAAAGGAAGACACGCGGTCTCTTTTGTAAATGATTATTTCTGTTCAGGATGTCAGAGGGATGCAGACTCCAGTACTAACCACAGGCTTACATCTGTCTTTGTGTTCCCTAGTGCAACAGTGACTATGTGCCTGTATGTGGCTCCAATGGTGAGAGCTACCAGAATGAGTGTTACCTGCGGCAGGCTGCCTGCAAACAGCAAAGTGAGATACTCGTGGTGTCAGAAGGATCATGTGCCACAGGTATGTATGTAAATCCTTCCTGAAACCTTCTGGATGGATTTTGAATCCAAAAAAGAAAAACGTCTTGCATTAACTGTTATCTCCAAATAAATAATTCAGACTATGTATTGACTAGACGACCTTCTTAGTCTTTTATACAAAGCATGCATTATTCTTATTCTTCATCTTTTTTACATTTCAAATCACTGTTGGAAGAAAGAGGAAATCCACCATAAGGTCATTGATATATTTAAATGCATATGTTATTTAATGAAATGCAGACAGTGGAATAAAAATCAAATATAGTTATAAATCTAGTTTGACTCCCCAGGTGCAAATGTATAGAAAACTATTTATGCACGGATAAAATTTGTTTGTTTTGAACAGTAACATTATCTGCTGGAGAGCAGCTTTCCAGGTTTAGGTTCTAAGTTTAAGACCTAACCTTAACAGCTCTACAAAATGCTCTTCTTACAATTACCAGACTGTATTGAAAAATGTGTCAGTAATGGATAAAACTTCTAATGACACCTATCTTTTCTGACACAATTAACCTGAGATTCTACAAAGCTTTTTAGTCATATTGTACCACGGATTCTGTAAAGAACGTGAGGAGGAAGAGTGATTTTGTATGCTCTTTAGCTTTTTAGGTTTTCCTTTTGTGTACAATGATTGTTAAAGCTCAACAGCCTTACAGCAGAAAAAAACAAGAGGCCTAAAGCCATGCTTGATAAAGCAATGCTTAGAATGGAGCTCAGTTTTCAGATTAGGCTGAGATATCAAAATCGCATATATTAAAGAAACGTTACTGTTCCATAATAGTTGCCCTTAACGGTAAATAGGCATCCTTCTGGAAAGTCATAATTTCTGAAAATTTGGATGATATAAGCATATTTAGGGGAAAAAAATAATATAAAGTATAAACTCCTCCAAAAAGGAAAATAGAGAATAGTGTCAGGAAAAGTCTATTTTACTCAGTAGTCAGTCCCTCTTACATGACAAGTATTTCTATTCCAGAGTATTATGTTAAAAGTTATGTGTTTGATGGCTGAGGCAGGGTGGTAAATCTTTAAAAAGATTATCTTAAACCTATTGATTGTTAGTAACTGATAGTATTCTAAGTTGTGCTGGTGACTACCATAGTTTCTAAGAGTTAGCAGAAGAAAATGGTATTATTTCTCGTGAACAGTGATGTAGGCTTTTTTGTTTTGGTTTTGGTTTTTAAGTAGCCTTTTCTCTTAAATGATTCTTTGTCTCAAGATGTGAATGTTCTTCCTGGAAGGGTGGTCGGGAAGCAAGCTGAACTGGGGGTCTACTAACTTTTTATTTGCTAAAGTAAACACATCATTGCTGCTTGGTCTGAGACTGAGTAGTAATGAATAAAATGACAGCAACATGTGAGAGTCATTGGGCAGGCTTTTCCAGTAGGGAAGGAAGAAGACTAGAATGCTATTTTCATAGGAAGGATAGGGGAAATAGAAAGACAACGATCAAACGAGTTCTGAAAAATCAATCAGCCATACCTAAGGGAAAAAAATGAAAAGTGGTACTTTAGGACGAATGAAATAGAAAAAAATGGAACCTTTGACTCCCAGAAATCAGGAAGATTGTAGCCAAATACCACAGGGTATTGTAGAAAGGATTTGCTTATTCAACATCATGGAGGATAACTCTTCTTCTCTGACAATAACCAAATGGGAATCAGGAAGCAATAGTCATGACAAACAGACCATAAGTTATGGTTATGGCTAATGATGTTAGTAGCAAAATCTTTCTTACCTACCAGCCTTCAAGTTCTTGTCAGCAAATGGTGTCACCTTCTCCTGATTCATTCAAATATTTCCATTCCTGTCCCTGATGTGCTGGTTATACTATGAAAATAAGTACTTAGCCAACTAGAAAATTCAATCACAATTGAGTAATCCATCCTTAGCTTATTCACATACTCAGAATTCTACAAGATTTAATTAGTAAGCCAGTCTTGCAGAATACATCTTCCATTGACTTGTAAATCTAAAAGGTTTTTGATCTGAATAATGATGGTGGAGAGACCAAAGTAATTTTGATTAACCAGGTCTGACTGTAAATAAATTAGGGTCTGACTTTTGACCTAAAAGGAATTCTCATTCTTATCTTTGTAGATTTTTCATTTTTTTAGAATATTGCTTGACACTGAGTGGGTTGCAATCTGTGATCTCTAGGAATAAAAGGCAGTAAAAGATATCACTTTATGTTTATTATATTTCATTGAACTTATAAATCTTTTTTTGGTCTGGAAAATGGTTTTCTATTGCACAGTCTGCTCAATGGTCTCACTGTCAATTTAAGGTTTTTTACCTTGTAAGAAATGCATTGGTTGATTAGAAGCCCATATTCAGGTCCAACAGCATGACTTTTTTTCTTAGGTGTTTCTGTTTCACTTTAGTAGGCTGTTTATCCCTAGTTTGCCAAGACGATTCATCTCTTAATGGAGAAAACATTAAAACTTCCTCTCACTATTCCACAATGATGCCACAGGCTTAAATGATCATTTTTCCAATCTATTCCTGCTTTCTTACCTAGCTATTTAATTTGGGCCAAATCAAACACTGACTGTCTTAAGGACCATGGCCCTTGAATTTTTAGAAACGTACATGGGATATACCAGCCAAAATACTACCACCTGTTTTTCTGATTTTCCCCAGACCTGTATTTATTAGAGAACCTGTAGATGAACAGGCAAGGTGTTTACTCAACAATCTCATTATTATGTTCCAGACAGTGCTTAAATATTTAAAATATGCTATTATGCAGTAAGCCTCAATGAGATAGGCATTAGTGTACCCATTTAATTGAGGAAGAATGAGCTTAGGAAGGTTGAATAACATTCCTTACATCATCCAATAAGTAATGGCCTGAAAACTTTCATGCATTTCCATTTTTAGGCATGTAAGTATAGAATGATGAAGAACACATTGTCCTTGACTTTAAAAAGTTGTAGTCCTAGTAGGAAATTACAAAGAAAATACATACATTCAACTAAAATACAGGTAGAATGTATTATCACTATAATGGTACAACCTGTTATTTAGTTCCTGATGATTACATGTAATACTGAATTTAGCCTTCAATTTAATTCAAATAAAGTCAATTAAAGTTTTATCTGTGAAAATATATAGAAAGGAAACTTGACAAACATTGACTATTCAAGCCCTGTTCTGTCCAAAAGAGATGGCATGGTGACATGATTATCAGTTTGGTTGGCAGGAATATTCTCCTCTTATGGAGATGAATACATCAGCCTTCCTTGATCTGTTATCATTAAACTGTCAAATCATATGATTAAAATTTTTGTTTGATTCTACATTTACTAAGAAGGGTTTTTTATTATAAATTGTCTTACAAATTTGCTTGCCTTTAAGGAAAGGATATATTGACCCAAAGATATGTCCGATCACATCGGTAATTAACTAATGACTTGACATTCTGATGTAATACAGTGTTAGACTCTGAATTTAGTTTATGTGTGTCTCCACCAAGACTGATAATTTGATCTACTGCTCCTTCATGGCAGTGCTAATGCTGTGACGTGACAGCAAGGAGGACAGTTAGGGAGGCTTCCGTTCTTCCATATGTGTCAGGCTTCGATGGATTTTCATACATTATGCCTCTTTCTATGTAATATCTTTCAATAAGTGACATGGAGGCAGACAAGTAGAAGTAATGTTTTATTTCAATTGGATTAAAACATCAAACACACATTCATAGAAGTGGCATTTGATATAGCTTTCAAACTCTGGTTAAGGTTTCAATGTGGGATGAGGGCACATCAGACAGAGAATACCAATATTAGTCTTATTTGCCAGTATTAACATTAAACATACATAATCATATATTTTTAGAATGGAAAGAAGTGGGGAGGCAGAGGGAAGGTGATGTCAACACTCAACATGTAGAAGCAGAGGGACACTTAGTGGTCTTAACTCCATATAGAGAATTAGATATTTCTGCAACTGAGTTCTCAGAACTGGACAACTTTGACCAGTTTTAATTATGTGAAGAAGGAGAGAGAGAGATATCAGAAGGGGGTATTATTTTTTCTGCCAGCATCACTGAAAGTATAAATCCAATTTTAAGCACAAAGGCAAAAGTTAAGCTTACTGTTCTACTGATTTCAGAAACAAAGGATGATTTAGTCACAGATAGAATCATCTACAGTTGTGATATTTGTAAAATACAATGGCAATTAAATAAAAAGATTTTCATTTTAAACTTTTTCTCTTATTTCATGTGCAATATCCAGGAATGTAAGCCTTATCCATAAGTTAAAACCGTTTGATGTCTAATAAGCATCTCACTTTCAATATTTTTTTTTGTTGTTCAGGGCACCAAATTCATCCTGATTAAAATGAAATATAAGAGATTTTGCATAGTCAAGTTTAGGAATGTTTCCAAAGCTGAATAATTCTTTTTTTTCATAAAGTTCAAAAATAAAAATGTTATAGAATGTATTTTATAAGTTGTGTTAATGGAAATTAAATTAAATTTGTGTGAATATGCATTATTGGTTTAAACATTAGTAATTTTCTCAATGATACTACAGTCTTATATTATGAAAGTAAACTTGAACTTTAAAAATACATAAATACTTTTTAATATGTTTTAAGCAAATATAAATTGTTTTTTTTTTACTCTCCAGATGCAGGATCAGGATCTGGAGATGGAGGTAGGAGCTGTCTTTTTATGTATTTGAAGACTTACAGGTGGATATTATTGTGTGTCTTTATTTATATATATTCCATTACAGATATATAAGACAAATTCACATTTTGCATTTTAGAAAAAGGGGAAAACATAAAAAAATATTATTGTTCTTATTAAGTAAATATGGACCATGCAAATAGTTTGGTATATCTCCCTTGTTCATTTATTTGTTTGTGTGTGAGTTATCTTTGAAATAGATATGCGTAATGTCAAAACTTCCTAAGAGAAGCTTCCATGTATATTTGGCAGGACAGAAAGAATTCATGAGGAAATTATTTAAATATTGGGTATTTTAGAATACATAATAATGCCCTCAATTACTAGGTACTAATATTAACACATATGTGACTATCATGTAGACAAGGTTTTAATTATCAGATTTATAATTTGAAACTGAAGGAGCTTTAGTTCATAAAAGAAAGTAAAAAAGATAAACAAAATTTAAGCCAATGAAAAGAAGATATCATTTACTTCCTGCAGTAAATTAATCTGTAGTTATTTTTACTAAAATAAGATAGATGTTTTTATCATTTAGTTTTGTTTACGGAAGTATGTAAGATATGAAAGAGCCAGAAACTTTATTTAATTTGATGTACTTCCTGCCAAAGAGTTTATTTATAGATTGAACCTTCCTTGTAAATTTCCCAAATGCTTTTCCAAATGAAATCCAAGCAAAATTCCACTTTTATACACAAAGCAGAAAACAAAACAAAACAAAAACATAGATATAATTTCAAGATTAATAAAAAGAGAATAAAAACATAACTATTCTCTTAAGGCCTTGCTTAAGTTGTATAAAATAATTACATGTATGATTTCAAGCTAATTTTATTTTATTTTTTATTTTTTCTAACCACTTGACTATTAGGGATCCAAGTTCATTTTAGTTTCTAAATGCAGAATCTGATGAAAGATAAGTAAAAAAGCCCTTGGGATCAGGAAAGGTAGAACTTTAATGCACACTTTATCTAGTTTGGGAAACACTTGGAAGATTTATCAAGTTGCCTTATGTAATGAAAGGCTTAACTAGTTCAAATAAGCAATACCCAGGGAACACAATTAGGGCAGCATATTGGAACACAGGTTTTTTTTCATAATGTTTAAAACCGAACAAGAGTCAAGATTCAAGTACAGAATGTATTTCAGCATAACATGATGTTGGACAGTCATTTGATGTTTGGACAGTCTTTCTCTACTTTCAAGAATTTTTTTTTCCCCTAGCTGATTAACATAGTATTACCAAGGAAGCTTCCCTAGAGGTTTAAGAAAAAAAACAGCTTAGAAGAATAAATTAAATCTTAAAGACAAAAAAAAAAAAAGAAAGAAAGAAAGAAAGGAAAAAAAAGGCAGTTCCTTGAGTAGATGTTTCACCACTGGAATATTAACAAATCAATTTTTAAAACATTGCTTTTGTAAGGAGGTAGTTTCTATGCAAAATTCTGTATATTTTCCAGATGTAAACATCATTTTATGTGAAAAGCACCTAGTTCGGCAAATATTGTGTTGAGATTAAACTGTTCCACTGTTCATCCAAAAAATTTTGTTAATTTTCTAGCATGCTTAAAAGTCAAAATAAAACAAACCAGTCTACAGAACACAGAATATTTTCAATTCTCTTTCTGTTGAAGTGTCACCATATACTTTTTTCTACCTGTGCCTCTTATTACATTGTACATAATTTCATTTCCTTTAAATAATGAGATGTGATTTCTGTTTCAGTTACCAGTTTCCAGTTTTCATCCATTGTTATTAATACATGCAAGGGAAAGGGAAGTAAAACTCACCCTTTCTTGTTGCATTTTATATTGAAATTTTTGGTCATTATGTTATCCTGTAATCTGAGCAAGGCTTATTTTTTTAGGACATAATTTTAATCTCAAGAGTATGACATTTGTAACCTATTTCTTACCATATGAGAGGTACATCAGTTTTCTTTCCCTATTTTCTTTTCTTTCTTTTTTTTTTTATTTTTTAATATTCTTTCTACCAATAATAGGTGCTTTATAGTAACCCGAAGTGGGAGTGAGGAAATTTCTTAAGAGAGATTTGCTTTAGAAAAAAAAAGAATATATAACCCATTTAATTCTGAGATATACTCTTTTAAATAATTGTCATTCAGAAAATTGTGGTAATGAGTATTTACTCCTAACTGCATAAAGATTTTTTTTTTAAATTAGAGACTGAACAGTTTATTTTGACTGAATTGCTTTTTTTTCTAGTCTACATATTACTTTGCTTTGAAATACTAATAGTTTTAATTTTATTTATGTTTTTTACTCTACTACAAGATGCCAAAAAGGCTTAACACCTAGAACCTAAACACGTAGTTTAGAGTGACATGCACATGTTCAATTCACATATCCATTGGGTTGTACATAAAATATATTTTACTTGCTACCTTTGCTATACAGAGAATAGACTTGCCTCTGTATTTTGATAGCATGTGTATTACCAAGGAAATGGAGGGGCCAGAATCAGTTTCCATTGAATTAACCAGAAATGATTGAATAACCTGTATTCGTTTGACTAACCCAACAATTGTAGCTAGCAGGATTGTTCTAAATGGTCTCTATAGAATATATTCTCAGTAATGTGTATTAAATTAATAATTGGGTCATCTTTGCAAGCACTTTGGATGGTTAATGGTTATTTTTCTAATTTCTTATTTCAACAAAAGTTAATATAATTCCCACGTGGAGTTCATTGATCTGAATAGTGAATGGACAAATTTACCTGCAAAACATTTATCATGTGTGACTATCATAAATGATATTATTAAACCTACAAATCTAAAATCATTTAAAAATATACATTAATTTATAGTACTGTAGATTATTCTATATTTTTTAAAGGAATGAAAATTTCATTGGCAATGAAGATTAGACCTGATTATTTTTAAAATAATTTATGCTTAACCCATTTGCACAAGGGCATTATCTGTCATTGACTGCATTTGAGGGAACATTTTTACTACAATATGAAGGGGACATAAAGGTTTGATAAAATTTATGTTAACTTGTTAGTATACGTACATAGGGAGTTTTAAAATCTTTAATTTATTGAGCCATTTATTCAAATGAAAGTATTCAAATGGTTAACTTTACTTAGGTAAAGCATGTTCACTGTGTCGCTAATATGATCCTCAAATGTGCATTAATTCAACAAGGTATTTTGTAGATTAATAAGAAACAAACTGCATACAAATCTTCAAGGCTGGATTTTCCCATTTCAGTGACTGTATCTTGTTCTTTTAGTGTTTAAGAAAACTCGTTAATATAAAAATAATTTTTCATTATTAGTTTTGGACATAAGACCTGCTGTTTATGGAATTCTGTTGTCAAACAAAAATGTTTGGTTGGGAATATATCTACATCAAATAATCTTTTTGGATAAACTCATACTTGAAAAAATAATTCCGAACCAACTATAATTAAGTGTGAAGTGTGCTGTGGGAAGGTAATGTGTGGATCAAATTCCAAAGAATTTGAGGAAGTGATTGAAAGAGAAGGATTTGTGTTTCAAGTACTTAGATATATGGAGATTCAATGTTGTAAATAAGAAAACGGGTGTGCGTAGGAGGGATAATAACCTTTTATCTACCCACAGACTTCCTTAAGCAACAAAAACCACAAGAAAAAAAAAAGTATTAAGGAGCCTCCTCTCAAAATCCAGGCTGTGTGGGTGGTTAAAGGATCACTTTTAACCCCTGCTTTTCTCTCAAAGTCTTTCAGTCATACAAGGCTATGAATATTTTTCATTACTCCCTTCTAAAAATATTTCTGGATTTCTTAGATTTTTGCTAGATTCCTAAAAATAAAAAAGAATAAGTCTGATAAAATAAAAGCCATATTTTAACTATTAAAATAATTATAAATGTATTATCTTGCTGTACATGTGGCAGAGTCCACAGTTAAGTTTTAATAACATGTATGAGAAGTTGTATGATAGTGTTTACAGGAATAAAATGTATGTAAGACACACAGCATAGATACAATGAGTGTATTTGTATTTCATCAGGTAAAATGGAGCACTAGGCCTATTTATACAACTTACATAATTACATAGTTTTAATAGAATTCTTTAATAGATTAATGTTAGGTATGTACAGCAACAAGTCAAATTAAACTTATTTGTATAAAGAAAGCTTGTTATTTGTATAAAGAAAGCCTGATTTTTATATTGTTGTTATGATAACTTTGGTGTTGAAGACCAGTTGACATATTGTTTTTATTTAATCAAAAACTTTCTGTGACAATTATGTTTATATAATATTACTCAGGATGTCCATAACTAAGACATTTACTTTGTATACATTTCAGATAGAACAAGAAAGGTTTGCATTGCAACATATCGTAGATCTTAGGCTGATATTTCTGATTATGTGGATTGCTAAAAACTGGCAAAGAGTTCTTGTGAGGAGGTTGAGAACTTGAAAAATATTTTTAAAAAATCCCCATCTTTCTCATGTGAATTCGATAGTATTCAGGAATTCGGTTGACTTGAACAAGCCTAATATAGCTGGTTCCTGTGGCAAGATTTTTAGAGCTATAAAGATGAATATGACACAGTTCTTTATACTCAAGGAGATTACATGTAAATTCTCTTCTCAGCACACAGTGGGGAAAATTATGATTCTAATTATGAAAAGAAAAATAATCTCCTGTAAAAATAAAATGTTAAATATACTGTAAATAACAGGGAACTGAATATTCATTCCATAAAATATTCTTACATAAGGCAAAGCAATTTTTTCTTCCTTGTTCCTGTCCCCCATTCTGTCTTTACCAGCATTTGTACTTTCTCCACTTTATTGTCACAGTCAGGTTCTGGCAAAACACAATGTATTCACCATGGCTTTTTTTTTTCTCCATTGGGTTCATGTTACAGCCAAAGTCTGATAGGCATCAACTATAGGCAGCTTCAGCTGAAATACTGATTCAATAAAGAAATTCTACCAGGCATGCAAGGTCTGAGATTCTTCCAAGGCAATACATGAAGGAAGAAAGCAGAAACTATCCTCTCTTTTGTTCTCCCACACCTTAGAGCTGTTGTTCTACCTGGAGATGAGCTTATAGCCATCTGAACCTGGATTGGAATCTTATCTCAACTTTCATAGGTTGGACTCCCTCTTGCTTTCTCCTTACCTAAAAGAGAAACAATATTGTGGTGGAGTAATGAAATAGGAGTAGAATGAATGAGAAACACGTAATGGATAACCAAATTAGAAAAATATAAAAAGCAAATGGAAAGAGAGAAAAGTGAGAATGATGGAAACTCAAAAGCAAGGAGAAAGGAAACTTTATCAGCATGGCTATAGTTTGTTTTCACACATGAATACCATTTTTAAAATAAAATAACTTTTTTTTTCTTCCTCTAGAGCAGTAGTAGTTTTTTAAATTTCTAGAGACTGCTTGGGAATGTGAAATGGGTGCCACAAACTTCTGTCTGAATCATCCATATAGGTTTTTAAAAATTATATATAGGAAAAGAAAGTTAATCGTGTGTATAGTGTGATAGAAATGGCTTTGGATTATGAATCAGGAGACTTAACATTCTTACATTGACTTAAAGGATGCCTATTTGATTTTTACACTCAGTCTCCTTGGAGATTTATTTATTTTATCGGTAAAACAGAATAACATCTATTTATAGGAAAGATGATTATAATAACTGATGCAAAGAACTCTGAACTACAAAAAATTAAAAATAAAATAGGAAGAATTCATGTTAGCTTTCCTCTTTATTTCTACTTATTCTAAGAATACAATTTCTTTGCAGAGTTTAATTAGAATTTTTAATCTTTTCATTAGTGATTTTAAGTCCATGGTTTAAAGTACAGATGTTGGAATAATAATAACTCTAAGAATCCAATACTTTTTCTAGTATTAGAGGAGACAGATAGCTCTGCCCCTTGAAGTGAAATGAAATCACCATGTTGATACACATAATGGAAGATAAATACATCCAGAGGAACTGCTCTTATACAGGATAGATAAGAAATAAGGGATAATGTTAAAAAATTAAAACAGTAAATATTTTTAAAACTACAGTAGTAAACATAGAAAACCAACAAAGAAATGGGAGGGATTCACAATATGGGAGATTCAGTATACTCACAAGGAAAAATTTTCATCAGGGCTCTAAGCATTACAAAGTTTTTCTAAGGGGATTTGAGCTTTATAGAAAGATTCTTTTAAAATAGATGAGAAGGTTTTATTGAAGTTCTGCTTGATGTCAGAATTTGAATTATCTTTAAAGATGCCTATACTCATGTATAATTATTTGTAAAATGCTCTATGGCTTATAAAGAGCACTATCATAACATTACTTTATTTCATCACAACAACAGCCTTCGGATATGTGGATGGAGATCAGAAAGGATGAGCATCTTACGCATAATCCCAAAAACAGTAAATATGGTAACTAAGCCAGTCCTCGAATTTCAAGGAAGGAAACTATTCAAGTCTATAAGGATACCCTACCTCTTGTAGTAGCTGTTTGCAATGACTACACCAGACCCCATCTTCTGCAGTTTATATAAATCATAAGTCACGCCAACAATCTTATGAAATTTTGTTATGCCATCTCCTTACCCCCTTTTCACTCGCACTTTTACTTCTGAAATCATCTATTCTATTCAATGTAGTACTCACCCCCTATGGGTTTATGTTGTTGTCTGCTGTCTAAGTTGATCATACTTCTCAGTCCGTGACACATAATAATTGTCATCTATTCTACTACTTTCCTTCTTTGTTCCCTTATCCCTAATCTCATTTATAATCTTCTGTAAGTATTCACTCTAAGGTATTTAGTATATTTTAAATTATTGGTAAAAATATATAGTAGGATTGTGCAAGTAGCAGTAAGAAGTAGTGGTTAAAGCAAAGACTAGAAATCTAGACTACATGGATTGGATACTGGCTCACCACATACTAGCCACGAGGCCCTTGGACAGGTTACTAGACTTTATTTTTAGTTTCTTCATTTGTTACTCTGGCAAGGTTTGCCAGGAAGTACTCTGAGGTTGAGATTTGTGCGCTTGAAGTTTGATTGGTGTTCTCAGGATCAGCATCTGTGGGAAGGAAAAAAGTAAGATTGAGAAGAGAGAGAGTTTGAATTGTGGCTTTTTAAAAAGCCACAGCATGACCTATATGGAATTCTGAAGATGGGATGGCCCCTATGAATTGTCCTCAATTGGAATGATGGGTGGGTTTTTTACACCCCACCATTGATCACCATTGATGTGGGTGATCCCCAAAAAAGGAGTGTATGTTGGGCCAGGTGGCTCTCTTCAGCTTCAGACTAGACCTGGAGAATGATTAAGCCATGAGCTGAGTGTAAAACTCCCAGTAGCAGAGGAGGGAAAGGTGAATACATTGCACCATGGCATCCACAAAGAACTGTAAAATGGAAAACAAGGAACAAAACACAAAATTCCTGCTGCCAAAGAGATTATTTTTGTAAAGAGATGCAAACAGTAAACAAGCAAAAAAACAAAAATATGGACTGTCAGATGATAATGAGTGCTATGTAGGAGAGGAAAGGTGGGGTAAGGAAAGTGGGGGATCATGAATTTGCTTGGAATGATCAGAAAGGGCTGAAGGAGATAAGGAGGAAATGAGGAAGTGAGCCTTGCAGATAAGGGAGAGAACATTCTGGGCAGAGGGAAGTGCAAATACAGAAGCTCTAAAGAAGATGCATTTCTGGGCTATTCCAAGAAAATCAAGGATGCTAGTTGAACTAAAATGAGTAAGATTCTTTACTGATGATGAGGAAGGAGAGTGGGAGTGACCCTGCAGACTCTCTTACAGGGTTTGGCTCTTCCTCTGAGTGAGCTGGGAGCCATTCGGAAGGTCTGCCACAGAGGAGAACGTTGTGATCTGACTGGTGATATTAAAATATCACTGTGGCTGATGTGTTGAGAAGGTACCCTGTTGAACTAAGTGGAAAGCAGAGAGACTTCTGCAATTAAGATACAAAGTTTCTTTTCTTTCTAGTTGTCATTGATTTTCAGGAGTATGTGTATATCCTCATCTGTCTTAGACATACCAGTGTGTGACTCATTTGAAGCTTGTTGTCTGTAGCCCTTTATTGAAGAGATATCCTAGGTTTCACTGTAGTCTAATCCATTTTTATTTCTCTTAAGATATTTTTGTATTCGGAACTTTATTTAAGATATCCTTCTCCCGTTTGTAATTTTTAAGCAAGCAGAAAATTTCACTTGATTCTAGATAGTATTTAATGTATAGGAATGTCTGCATGCTGCAGTGTATGTCAAATTGCATTGAATTTGTTTTAAATTCGGATTTGAAAATATAGCTTTTTTTTTACTGTACTGAATGTACAATACATATCGTAGCATATGATTTTCAATGTGTACTTAACAAAGAGCAATTTCATTTTCTCTGGTAAATTACACACTTGTTATAGCTTTGGAATTTTTTTTTAAACAAAACCCAGGGATAAACAGAAAACAGTATGTTTAAATAATATTAGCATCCTGGTTAAACGTATCAAACCAAAAGAATTATTCCAGTGCCTGTCAGTAAACTGGTTCTGAAAAATCTTTTCACTTTCTATCCCTTGCCGATCTTCCTCTGAGAATAAAAGGGGAATTAATTGGATTTTAAGTAAGGTTGGTCTAGTGCTTCGAAGAACCTCTACTGCAGATGGGTCATTTAAACTGGATCCATTCCTAATTAAATAATATTTCTTATAAACTTGATATTTTCCCCCATTTTCTCTCATTTTCCAGCTACTTTCTCACTCTTTTATCCTTTAGTTTGGCTGACTGAGTTGCTATTCTGTCATTACTTTCTGTTGGTAAAGACCACAAATAGAAGGATCATGTTAGTGGAATCGATTAGGGAGGGAACCCATTTTATAATTGCATCTACACAAAACGGTAGACCCTGCACATATTTGGTACTGGCCACATTGAGAAATTTTACATGATCTTGTAAGCATTGAGATAGTGTGAGAGTCATCACCGATACACCGGCCGTTCTCTCCAGAGACCATAGCAGTCACAGAAAAACATGACCTTTGGCAAGTAGAACTTCTGACACATTGATTTAAGTGGTAGTGGTGGCAACTTGATGAAAGGATGTGCCAAGCTATATAGTATCATCTTTTCTGGCCCCTTCAAGCCTTGTGATGTAGTTTGAGATTTAATCCTTAAGGGTTGGAGAGTTTTGTTGAGAATTTTATTCAGTTACTCAAAAGACAACCATAATAGCAGCTTAAATGTGGTTATCTTTGAAAGTAGGTGTTATTTTTAAATATAATTAAAGAGAAACACAGCTGGCAGCTTAGAGGAAAAAAAGAGAATTAGTAGTAGAGTTATTATATTGCATCTTAAATAGTGGGATGATATTAAGTGGTTATATTCTGGAAGCTCATGCTCACACTGCCTTTGAAGTCCAGACTGCCCACCATGGTCAGGCATTGATTCAGATAGCTCCCTTGGCCTTTCAGGGATTGCTCCCTTATGCCAAGATCTGCTTTGAAATAGAATGTGGCAGAGTTATAAAGCAAGTCCAGTCCTATAAATCAGCACACTCTGTGTATTTTCCATGGTTAATAGTTCTCAGATCTTTATCTCTAGACCCTCCACAAATTCCCTGTTTCAGCCCCTAGAGATCTCTGGTCTATAACATTGCAGAAAGAAAGCCTGCTAACAGGTCTCCCTGCTTCCAGCCTTGTTGTCCTAAAATTTGTCTTACTTGCATTCAAGTGACTTATATAAAAATACATTTCTAAGTATATCATCCCCCTTCTTATAACCCAACAATGGCTGTCCATCATCCTCAGAATCAAAGTCAGTCTTCCCAGTAAGAGAAACAAAGACCTCCAGGACTGGTCCAGTTCCTGCCTCTTCCTCATCACCACTCATCTTCACTTCATTAAGAGTAGTTCATTGGAATATACACCATCGACTGATGTGGTACCTCTGTGCTTTGTTAATGCTGTTCCCTCTTCCTGAAACCCTTCCCATGTTTTTGCCTAAATAATATTTATATTCCATGGATAAATTAGGGAATCTTCTTCTTCAGGATGATTTTCCTTAATTCTCTGGTTTGACTAAATATCTCTCACTAATTCTCCTTTGTACCACCAACCCAACTCATTGACATAATCTGTGTGTGTATTATGCCTGGGGCTAATTATTATTAATACCCCTGTATTAGAATATAAGGTCTGGTGCTCAGTAGGATTGCATTAAATATTTTCTCAGCTGAACCAGGCTTTGACACTAACAACAAAAAAAGTGTGCTTACATTTCTAAATGTTTCCATTCGCTTTTGCATGCTGTAATTTAAATTATTTGAAGTTCTAAAGTAAAAGTTGAGCATGAAGGGTTTAGTGTACTAAAAAAGCTGTCGAATTGTTTTAACTTCATAGAAGAGGACTGAAAAGCAGCAACAACAAAAAAGTAAGAGCATGGTCCATTCCACCAAGAATAAGGCAAGATGATTATATTCACACACCTAAACCAGCCTTAAAAATAAGCACTGGTTTACATAATGGGGACCTAGAGAAAATCAATGAAATTCAAGAGGAGTCTAACAAACATAAGTGGCAAGCTTAGCCTGCAAGGCTTTTCCTTTGCAGTTCCCTTATTTTTGAAGTTCATAGCATCTGATTCCAGTATATCAACTTGTTCACTTGTGATCTACCTCATTCTGCTAAAAGTGGCGTGCAGAGAAAAAAAAATGAAGTTATTTTAGGATTCTAGTTAGTTTGTAGGTAACTGAGGTAATTTTACCCTATGTAAATACTTTATTCTATGTCCAAATTACTTATTAAAATACCAAATGACTTTGGCAAAGAATAGAATCACTCAGAAATCCATCTGATGCCTTCATTTAATTTGACATTGAATTAGTAGGAAAAAAACACGATTTTCTGAGTTTTTGTAAAATTACATTGATTACCCCACATAAAATGTACTTTAAACATCAATGAATGTTACTTGGAAAATAAAACCTTGGATATTAGTTCCTCACATCTAGAGGGTCTATTAATTTTATGAAAGAAGAGAGTAGTACTTTTTGAGCTTCAGCTTTTAACTTATAAAATATTCAAAGATATATGGAGGAGGAAAATGAAGCCTCCATTTAATGCCAAGGAGATTCTAGAGCAAATCATTTTAGAGGCAGTCACATCATTGTCAGCAGACTGAAAGTAAAGACTCAAGCAGCACAGTTTCATAGAACTGTCTGGCATGTAGTATGGTGCTTGATAAATAGTTGTTAAATTAAGAGATGGATGAAGGAACTATCAGGGAAGTGATGTCCACCACTATGAATGCAGTTAATTGTTACACGCATAAACATAGAGGCCACTCTTCTGCTTTCCAGTAATTTCTAACTATGTCCCTCAACTTACTTCAAGTGGGCTTAAGAAATGCCATAATACGTGTCACCCTCAAGAAATCTGCAAAGTGATTCTATTTCTTCCACCAACTTCAAGTCACACCTCTTACCCCAGAGCTCATGCTCTTCCATCCCATCTATTTCCCCCCATAAATGAAACTGGAGGAATGTAGTAATTCTGTGCTCAGATATAAAGGATATGGGTTGAGGATGAAAAAGAGAGTCTGGAGAAACAAGACATGAAATAATCTGGTAAAAAAAAGAAAAGGACTTTTCAATGCAAAGTGTCAGAAGAAGAAAGGAAAAAGCAGTGAGGTTCAACATGTTATAGGAGAGTTTTAGCATTCAAGTAAGGGACAGCAACAACAGAAGAAGGTGGAACTTTAAATAGCTTCAGGCTTGGGTAGAGTGTATTGATTTTATATGTTCCAACTCAATGTTTCTTTCCATATTAACACATAAAATATTTACTGATTTAATGCATTTTCCCCTTAATTGTTTCTATACCCTCAACACATATGTTTTAAGAAGAAAAAAAATTTTTTAAATGTGTTCCAAGCATAGATTTTCTTCTTGACTCCACCACCACACACATTTTTTCCACCCATCTAAAATAGCATTTAATACTGCCAGTGGGTATTTCATTAGGAAAAATAGTTTTCGTTCTTACCGGACAAGACAAAGGTTGAAATCAATGTTTCATTCTGCTGAGTAAGAGATCTAGACAGTTTTCCTCTACTCCAGCACTTTTAAAAATGTGTAAGACTTGAAAGCCTTAAGACGCTATTCTGCCAGAGGGTATCCAGTTAAATGAGATTGAGAAATGTAGCACGTTTTGACTCCTTTTAAACAGTCATATATAAGGTGGTCAGTTAATTGCATTTTACCCTGGATTTTCCCAGTTTTAGCACTGAAAATTCTGCATCCCAGGAAACTCTTCAGTTCTGGAAAAACTGTGACAATTGGTCACTTCAGTCATATATGTAAGACTGAGAAGTTTTATGATAAAGGACATGCTGAATTTTGTTTAAACAGTATTTTTTAAAAAACACCTAACCATAGAATACTTTCCTTGGACAATGATATCAAAAAATCAAAGGAATTAGTAATCTATGGTACACACTTTGGGAAACTCTACCCCAATCCCATTCATTGGCCTCCTGGCCCCTGCAGTCTTATTAGATGTCCCCACCCTGTTGCCTGTGTTGCAGGGTATATGGAGGCTGAGGAGTGGTCTAGCCATTGTAACTACTTGAGTTTCTTCTTGAACCTTAGACTAGAGGTACTTAAAGCCTCCAACCTGAAACTTAAAAGAATCTCTATATAGATAATATTTTTATCACTTTGAAATGATTCTCCTTTCTCAGTCTCCTTCACAAATATTTACCTGTCTTAAAGCAAATCTTTTGGGAATTTCTATGGGAAGGTAATGCATTGTAAGGAAAATCCTCACAAGGTCTATATTCTGAGTACTTTTCATTTACTATCATATTATTCTGGATGAGTCTTGAGTACATGTTGGGCAGTATGTGTAAATTTCAAGAAAGGAAGTAGTAAAGCACTTTGAGACTGCACACCTATTACAGCGTAGGCGCTCAGGTAACTCTCCTCTGATCCCTCTCTCTGTAGGAACAGTAATACCTGAGGTGAAGGAGGAGAATATGGCAAGGGGGCAGGAGGCAGAGAATGAAATGCACATATTTTCAATGTTTGGAAAGGGAGAAACATTCAGATTCAGAGCCTCTTATTTCCACTCAACCTTTTTTTTTTTTTTTTTTTATCAGCAGTTAACAGCTCCATCTGGTTGAACACATTTACACTTCCCACTGCTTCACAAACCTGAGATAGGTGCCTCTTCCCTCACTTGCAAAACAGTACTAAATGGCAGAGCCCATTTCAGTGAACACCAAAGGACTGGCCAAATGAATTTAAGAAAGAAGCTCTGTTACACTGAATAATGTTGCAAAAAGTGTATTTGTTTCAAACCAGACTCAAAGTTTTCTAAATTTGGCAATATTTTTTCTTTTTCTAAGTAGTTTTTGGCTCTAAATACCTGAGAATTAAAAAAGTACTGTTTCTGACATTTCTAGCACACAGTATCCACTCATAATGCTGAGTGAGCAATCCTTTTGATAAAGTCTCTAATTTTTGTACCTCTGGGACAAGACCACACAAAAGAAAAAATGCAATAGTTGCCTACTACTCTCTAAGGTTATTAGGGAGCAAAAAGAATAGATGGAAACGTGCTTCAACTAGGGTATTACTTTTAGGTATGCTGCTTTCAAATTGGGTAATTATAGAAACATTGATAAAGATGCATCACTGCTAATTTACATATATATATATACATATGTATATATAAATCACATGAAGCACTAAAATTTATACAGCTTATCTTCTCCCATAATTGATAAGCCCAGTGTAACACTCTAAGACTAATTTATAATGTTTTTTATTAAGACACTTCTACTGAGTACCTACTAGGTGTCAGGTATTTTATTAAATACTTGCTATAGCTCTTCAAGAAGTTGTATCATATCATTTTTCAATAAAGAAAATAAGCAACTCAAAGATTAAGATACTCATTTAACAGGTAGTGTTAGTGGCAAAGTCAGTATTTAAACCCAGGCTCCTGGAGCTCCAGAATTTCCCTTTTCTCCACTGTTTCATGTGTAGTCAGTCATATATTTTAAAGTCGGGCAATTACATCAGAAAATTATGATCTTTCATAATAAAATGTATTAAACATTTATTAATTTGATTAAAAGTGAATTGTTGCTGGTGAGTAGAAATTATCTACCAATCAAAGAAACATCTATGCTGTATTTTTGTGTGATGTGACTTTCCCCTGCCCATGTAAGCACACACACACACACACACACACACACACACACACACACACACGCTTAATTTTTATTTAGAACATTTATTCTGCTAGTATTTATTGCTAGTATAGTACTTATTACTATACTATACTTTATAGTCTCTCAGTATTGGTAACATGGCATAATATTATTATACCTCATGCCAACCATGTTTTAGATGCTAGAGATATAGAAAAAGTCCCTGTTGATATGAAGCTTAATTCTAAAGGGAAGAAGCAGACACAAAACGAGCAAATAAGTAAGGAGGAACATTTCAGAAAGTGATCATTGCTTTTAAGAAAGTAAAACAGGGTGATGTAATACAAAGTGACTGGGTTTTGTAGGAAGAATGAGATTTTCACTGGAGCCTTAATTATAAGAAGGAACCAGGTGCATAAAGATCCAGAGGCAGGGCATTCTGAGCAGAGGGAAGATCTGATGCCAATACCCTAAGGGAGACCTTACTGAGATCCAGAAACAGAAAGAAGGTAGGTAAAGCTTCAGCTCAGTGACTGAGCGAGAAAATGGTAGAAGAGGAGAGTGGAAACGTGGGGAGGAATTTGGATTTTATTCATAGGGTTACAGGAAGCCTTTGAAGGGCAGTAATATAATCCGGTTTCTATTTTCAAAACATTGCTCTGGCATCCGAGTGGAGAATGAACTGTAGAAGAGGCAAGAATGGAAGCAAAGAAACCAGTAAGAAGGATTATTGTAGTGGAAGGATTATTGTAGGAAAAGGTGATCCTAACCTGACTAGAGTGCTGGCAGCAAAGGTGGTGAGAAGGTGACAGATGTACTTATGGCCATGTCTACACAAATTATCTTCCATTTATTTCTGTATCATTATTGGTGTGAACAAAAATGTTACATGCCAGTGTAAAGAAGAATATGGAAAGGAGAAGGAAAAAAGATAACAATCCTGTCACCTCATTCTGCACTCCCCAAATGCTCTATACACATTCAACATAAATGAATATATGTTTACTTTTAAGACACAAAAATGTTTCATAAAAAGCATCATTTTAAAAAACCAAAGCCCTTGTTTTGAGCCTATTATAGTCATCTAAGGTAATTTTCTCAGACTTGCAAGAGGGAAACAGATTGATGTACTTTTGGGGTTTTCAACTAGTGATTTTTCAATAAAGCCTGCATATATTGATGTTTTTGTTTTTTATTTACCATTTTAAATTTATGCAGTTTAAGCACTGTCACTGGTATGGCAATAAAAGGTAAAATATAAAAATAGACAGCTGCATAATCTGGCCTTTAAATGGCTTTACGTATTTATATTCTATGTAGGATATGTAACAGATTGTGATAACGGAATCAGATATAATCAAATTGCAGCTTTACAAATATAGCAAATATCAAGAAACAGCTTCCTTCTGCTGACTCAAAGAGTGGGAGTTCCATTTCTTTCATTATATTTTTTCTGTAACAGCTTATCACTAGCAACACCTTTGTGGCATTTCTCCTGCTTTTGTCAGTGTGACTGTCCCCACAATAGCACTTTACCTATATTTGCCATTGATTCTCTCACATTGGATTTTCAGTTCTGGAGACTACTAATTTGAGTGGCTTGAAATATAAAACCTGTGGCTTCCACTTTCAGTTTCCCAGTTCACTTAGCTGTATAGAAGTCAGTTCCAGATGCAGAAAACCCCAAGGCCCTCAGATAGACTTTGTTCAGCCTCCATGGTGTTACTTCATTTTATTTCTCTAAAGCCTGCAGCTTTTCACAGGTACTGGTGGGGGGGAAATCCGTTATCAATATATAAACATCACTACACTCAAGCTCTACTTGTTGCTATGTCTAAATGCAAATGAGGACTCCAAAGCATCTTGAGAGTGATGGCCATCTAGCCTGTCTAATCTTGGCTGAAGACTTAAAAGGTGCTATCAAATATTTGTAAACGTCTTTTGCATTTGTTTTTCAGAGATAATTTGAGAGTGAGCACAGTTGTTTTTCTGTTTTGTTTTGGGTTGTTTGGTTTTTAAAAATTTGTCTAGCTTTTCTTCTTCTTTCACACTAAATTGCAGTTCTGTTTTTACCCTACGACTCAGAAGCTATCCTTTACTGGATTCATGAAGTGGGAATAGTGTTGTACCAGTAGGGGGAGCTCATATCATGCGTATTTTGTGGGTAGGAGAAAAGTTAATTTTGTATATTTGTATAGTTAAGGGTGGAGCTATTTTAACTCTAAAGCCACCAAAGATTATGGGTTGGAATAGAAGTTGTTTCCTCCAGTTGAAAACTTAAAATTTGCTAACGTTGTAAATCTCTAGTACAGCAAAAGTTTGAATGGTTTTGGTTAATGAATATGCATGCTGTGGTTGAAGTTTTCAGAGAGCTGAAATGTGGAGGCTTTAACATACGTTAAAATACTTATTTCCGAAGACATATTATCAAATTACTTCCCTCCATAAATAACAGACACAGCACCTGATTTTAAGGGATTTTGTGTATTTGTTTTATGACTGTAGGTCAATATAAACATAGCTCCATAAGTGGTAGTGGACACAGAGTTGAACTCATTTTTCTCATGTGTTTCTTAAGTAAGTTTGCTTTGGGATCATTTGCCGTTCTCACGAAATTGGCATCAAGTGTAGTCTCAAAGGCAGAAGGATCATGATTAGCTAACTTTCAACAAATCCGTGAGAAATCATCCTGAGGCATCCTTCTCTTACTCCTTTTTCTTATGCAAGGTTGTTATGTCTGTCTCTTGAGTTGTCAGCACCCTTCAAATTACTTTCTGTAATTTTGGAATCTCTATTATGGTGGTTATCAAGCACCTCATCATGCTGAATGTACCTTTCTCCTCCCCCAGCACTTAATGCATTCCCAGGTAATGAAAAAGGAATAACACTTCCTCTCTTGGCTTGTTTGTTACACTTTATCGAGCACCCATTTAATCCCAGGCAGAGTGAAAGACCAGGGATTAAAAAATAAAAAATGAACAAGACTCATCTCTGCACACAACAAACTTATGTTCTAGGCAGTTCATCATTTAGTGTATTGGGGAGAGGATGGCTTCAAAGCCTGTTTTCTTCACTGGAAGGACACTGTTGTCTCCAAACTGGTCCACATGTTTGACTTTCAAATCTTTCCTGACTCAAGCCAGTTGACTAATGGTTTACATCATGCCTAACAAATCTGAAAGTCTTTGAATTTGAAAATGCATGGTGCCTGCATTTGTATGGACATTACTTGTGAAATCACTTATGTTATACAATTTTGATCCATATTAGTGCATTGTTTCTTAGGTTGGATCTGTTTGGAACACTGGTGTGAGAGTGGGAAGGAGGGAGAGGAATGTGAGGTGAAGTGGGAAGAGACACTGGAAGATGCTAAAATGTTCTCAGGCATTGATTCCGGTTCCTCAGTGTGAGTTCCACAACTGTCTAGCAATTTTCTACCAAAAAAAAATAACTATCCTATGGTTGATAAGCCTTTAGTATGACAGAGTGATGACCTTAGACTGAATTCTCAGATTTAAATAGCTCTTTGGTTCCCATAGGTGAAGCTCTTTTCTCTTCTCCCTCCTCCGTAGAGACTTTCTTCTCTGTCAAGGTTGTTACTGACATAATGCTCCCCTTCAATGCTTAATTAGCACGGCATTATTTCTGCTCCAGATGCCTCTTTCCCTATTCTTTGCACATTTCTTTTTCCATGTATTTTATATTTGCTGTCTTGGATTTAAATGAAAAATCTATTGTATAAACACTGTCATCCTGCATGAGCAGAGCGACCATAGCAACGTGCAGAGGCTGTTATATCATGGACCACACATGGCTTCAATTTCTGGACCCCACACCTTGCACAGGCCCCTTCTGGGCCTCTATAAATAATTACGCATTTGTAGTGTTACATTGTTATTCCTAAAGAACATCCCCTAAATTGTATAAGCTCCAGCTCCACAGAAACTTTGATTTGTCCCCACTCCTGAATTTTAGTGTTTAGATCTTTGGCTCAATTTCCAGTTGCTTTTCTGTTTTTGTTGTTGCTGCTCTTGTTGTTTTGTGGCTTTTTAGGTAAGTTATTGCAGTGCTTGTTATTTTCTCAATGAGTATTTTTTATATATTTTTTTCTCCCAGGCAGGTTCTCAGTCCAGAACTGTGCCAGAAGTCAGGTTTTCTAATGGAGCTCAATGGATTTTTTAACAATTCTTATAAAGCATGGTATCTTAAACATCTATTACTAGAGTAGATATTATAATACAGTATAGGTATTATAAGAATATATTCAATAAAGTCATCATTTGAGCCAAGCGAAATGATGATACTGTTAAGAAGACTCACCCAGCAACTTGTATTTCAGGCTTGACAGTGATTTTGAAACCAGGCTCTTTATGAAATCTGCTGGGTACTCTGTCAGTGCCACCCACCTTGATCTTCTCTCCCCAAACTCACATACCTCAGAGGCCTAAAGCTCTCAAAATTTTAGGAGGCATTCAAACAAGATGCTCTATGTCCAGGCAGTAATATCACAATGGAAAATATCCTCTGAATACTAAGCCTCTGGCAACTGTAAAGTCTGTGTATGCCATTGCTAAAGGAAATGGTGATCCAGTAATTCTCACTGGCTTTGTTACTTCTCATTAGTCCTGGCCTCAAACGTAAGTAGAAGTTCAACTTCTTGGTCCAGACTTCCAGTTCTCCAGAGAACTGATTTGGAAAATGACTTTCATTTATTAATTCAACATATTATGTATCAGGCACTTGTTCAGGTTCTAGGGATATAGAAGTAAGCAAAGCAGGCAATAATCATGTTAACATGGTAGTGAAGGCTGATGGATCAAGGCAGTGAAGTGAGAGACACTGAAGGATAGGAAAGGACTGTTTAATTATCTAGATCCAGTAACTTTCGTTATCAAGCAGTTAGGGCAGGCCACTGCTCAAAGGGACTTCTATGACAGTTCTTTGTATTACCAAATTTTATTAGATGTTGGGTACATACAGAGGTTGATCTACACAATGGTAGTAAACTGAATATGAAGTCATTAAAAATTAAGTTTTATGTTATTCTTTTGGGTGTCACGAGAGTATCAAAACTAGCGCATTCAGTTCCCAGAATCACAGCTTTATCATAAAGATGAGTCATGTTGAACTAAAGGGACCATATTTTAATGAACCAATCTGATTACTGTAGCTCATCTATGCTCAGCAGCAGACTGCCTGGGGAACAGGAGGCAATCTATTTTCAAATGAAGAATTAGTCCCTGATGCTATCCTCCTGTCTTGATTCCCCTCAACACTATCCGCTCTGTTCCTTCCTGTATACACTCTTGCCTGGGGGGTTTCCCTTAACTACAAATAACATTAGCACAAAACAATTTTCATTATTGTGGCTGCAATTCCCCATTTGGTATTTGTTAACAAATGAGAGCCACCAAATATTTATTATGTATCTGCTGTGTTAATAGCACTGTGGGATTATAAAAGAATCTTTATAAAATAATCTCTTGTCCTAAAGGAGGAGTTTATAGTCCTTCACGAGTGAAAACATATGCACATGGAATCATCAGAGCAAAAGGTGTGATGTGTAGTCCTTCAGAAAAGAACGATTGATCATGTGGTAGGTAGTCAACAGGGAGAACCTTAGAAAGGAAGCAGGACACTAGTGCAATCTTAAAGGATAGTGTAGGTTTTGAATAATTTGACATTTTTAGCATTTTCTAATTTGCTTTCTTTTTAAATTCACAAAAGAAAGATTTCCCATTGACAAGTGGATAATGCACACTTATTTTTATTCCTTGTCTTAATAGATCATTTTGTGGGTAGTTTTTGGTTATTTTTCTAGCTTTAGGTGAGTATCTGTATCTTGAATGCTTAGTTTTGAGTCTCTCACTGGTACTGGAGGTACTAACGTATAAAGTAATAAATTCTAGTGTCAGGGAACAATAGCGAAAACAAAAAGATAGGGGGAAATACTAATTTTCAGTATTGCCAATGAAACTATGGGTAATTTTTATGGTTTCTGATATTATGATGTAAACATCTTAAAGTAAATTTTGAATATATTATCTTCTACTCAATATCATGTAGCATTATTTTTAAAATATATTAATAAATACTGACTATGTACCAACTAAAGCAGATTGCTGTTGGCTACAATGCTTGGCTAGTACTAGATCTGTCTAGTTTTCACACTAAAAATAACAAGTCTAGATTTACAAATTTATTGACATTCGATATATTGGATTTGTAATCTCAAAAACATGTGTCCAAATAAGTGTTGGCCTTCAATTTTATCTTTCATGGAACTATAATCACACTTGAATAATAAGGCCATCTTTCAATAAGTTTTTCAAATCTGTGCTTCAGTTTTTCATAAAGAGCCAGTATACAATAACACAGATAAATTTTCTTAAATTATTGTGAAATTCACATTTAAACAAAAATAGCATTTCTCTGCTCGATCATCTGCTTCATTCATTCATGTAACAAATTCATTCACACTCTCAGTGTGCCAGGTGCTGTGTCAGGTGGCAAAGATCAATTGGGCATGGATCCTGCCTCTAAGGAACTTAATCACTAGAATGAGAGGACAGGTAAGAGTTAAGCAAATGAACAGGAAGGAAAAGGCCATTTGAGATGGAGGAAATGACATGTAAAAACATGGAAGTGTGGAACAGCATGGAACATTCAGGGAACAACAGATGGTTTGGCAGGACTAGAATGTAAATTGCAAGGAGAGGAAGGGTGCAGATGATGCTAAAAACGTTATTTTAAGTCAGACAATGAAGGATTTTTCTCACACTTATAAAGACTTCCTATTATCAAAGATTTTATCTGTCTTTTTTGTCATGGTTTGGAATAAAATTTTAGTAGGCTGTTCAGGAATACTTTTACTAAACTTTGAGAGAATAGAGACAGGAGGAACAAGTGATATAAATAAGCTTAGAGGTACAGTACATGGTGTCAAAGTGATGTCTGCTTCTTGTGAGCTAATTATTTCCCTTCTCAGTCAAAATAATTAAGAAAACCACAGAGGATACAGGAACTCACTTTTCTGTGTGTGTTTTTGTGAGTTTTGATTTATACAATGATCTAAGTAATAGGCATTCCTCTCCCCATTTTACAGATGGGAAAATGGAGGATTAGAGGGGAAAAAATGTTGCCTAAGATCTACAGGTTTCTGAGAGACAAAAATAAAAAATCAAGATTCAGACATAGATATATTTGACACCAAAGTTAATAGTTTATACTGTACTGTCACTTTCCCTTTGTTGGCTTTGTCTCTTCTGTATTTGGGTTTGAACACCCAGAGTTCTAAAGAAATTTTAAATCTTTCATTAAACCATTCCAAGTGTTAGGTAGGAAAAGTTGATGTTGATTTCCCTGAGTCGCAATTTTTTAAAATTATGTCTCTTTTTTATTGAAACATAATTGATTATACATATTTGTGGGGTACAGAGTTGACTGCAATACTTGTGTACAATACATGGTGATGAAATCAGGAGAATTAGCATATTCCTCATTACAAAGTGTGATTGTTCTTTGTGTCCATTAACCAATTTCTCACTAACCCCTCACTCTCCCCTTTCCCTACCTCTAGTAACCACAGTTCTGCTCTCTCCTTCTGAAAGTTCCATGTATTATTGTGATTGTTGTTCTCTCTGTCTCTCCACCCCTCACCCCACTTATGAGTGAGGCCATGAAGTATTTCTCTTTCTGTGCCTGGCTTATTTCACTTAACATAATTTTCTCTAAGTTCATCCATGTTTCTGTGAATGGCAGAATTTCATTCTTTTTATGGCTGAGTAGTATTCCATTGTGTAAATATACATTTTCCTTATCCAGTCATCCATCGATGGACATGTAGATTGGTTTCATATCTTGGCTATTGTGAATAGAGCTGTGATAAACATAGGAGTGCAGGTGTCCTTCCGACATGATGCCTAAATCACAATATTTGTATTAAATATTCTGGAGGTTGCCAGGAAAAGAATGTCATAACTATCCTATCTATATCCTCCTATACAAACTGCGTATTGGTCCATTAATCCTCAAATTAGGTTAAAGAACAAATGGGAATTTTATAAAATCTCTAAGTGTGACAAGGCTCTCAAGTATGACTTTAGGAAAATAAGTTAACCTCTCTCAACCTTAGTTCCTCATCTCTAAAATAAACAATTTAGACTAATAGTCCCATCTCTAAAATAAACAATTTAGAATAATGCAGGTCCCTCTGCATGGTCTCAGGATTTTGTGCACAGTCCGAAGTAAGTCACATTTAATTGTATAGATATGGTGTATACTGGCTTAGAGGTGAGAGAACACTTTAAGTGTGATTATTTTATAACTGCCAAATTCAGAATCAGATTTGAGAACTGTGATTCTTGTGTTTATTTTTAAGAATTCTCATGGCCTGCATATTTCTGGCATATGCAGGATTTGTTAGCAGTGATATACCCAGTTTATAAACAGAAACTTGTTCTTTAAAAACAAGGTACCCGTGGGCTTAATTTTTAAATCAATAGAAACAAAATAATCAGGAATACCTATCAATTCGTGCATTGCAGAGTGGTTGTTATATGGGGCAGCAGTAGGGTGAAGGGACTGAGGACCCAGACTGTGGGTTTGAATCCTGTGCTGTCACTTCCTAACTGTGGAACTTTAGGCAAGGGAGTTTGATTCTTTGTGCCTCAATTTTTCTCATTTGTAGAAAAACTCCTGCCTCATAGGATTGTTTTGAGGACTAAATGCAATAATGTAATGTATAGTACCTAGAACGGTGGTTAATACATGTGGACATTCATTCACAGAATGTTACCTGTTATTAGCATTTTGGATAAGAGATCATTTATTTATATTAAAGAAGTTACAGAATTAATGAATGAAATAAAATTATTAAACGTAAGCTCTAAGAGGGCAGGGTTTTTGTCTTTCACAGTTGCATTCTCAGTGCCAACCTAAGTACCTGGCTCAGATTAAGTGTTCAACAGATATTCGTTGAATGAATAAGTCAAGTTATCAGTGATGCTGAAGGCTCTGTTATCCTGTTTTTTTGCAAATGTTCCCCTGTATTTAAAAGTTTCTTATGTTCAAGAGCACTAAGCCATATGTTATAAGTCATATAATAAGTAGTAAGTGACAGTTTTGGTCTCTGGACTCCAGTTTCTCTGTGGTATTTTAAGCAGAGATATCTCAAAATCCTAGAGAACTTCTTATAAAAATAAGTGTAAGCCCCCATTTTTTTTTTTTTTTTTTACAAGTGAAAAAACAGACGTCTACTTACTTAGACATTTCATGGGTCTTGGCAGTTCTCTTTGTTGTAGCAGTAGCTGTATTGATCCAGCTGTTGCAGTTCTACTTGGGCAGCTGCTGGGCACCATTGCCAACTGCCTCAGATAGCTTTAAACTGATTTCAGAGAGAAAAACAATCCACAAATTCCAGAAATACTGAAATCCTCCCCTCTCCCTTGTCCAGTTAGAAGCTAGACCCATAGATTCCAAATTGAGCAATCCTACCCTTCTGGATACAAATTAACGCCTATCTCGAATAGTCTAAGTTTGATAAAAATTTCACCCTCAGTCTTAGTTTTAGCAATAATGCTTCAGCTTTACAGCTATGTAAGCCAAGTGCTTATAAGGATTTTCACAATATTTGTCTTATTTTACTTAAAAACCCATGCCTTTTCCTCTTTACTCTTTCCCACACAGAGAGTGTTCCCAAGTCACTGTTGATTTGCCAGAGTAACAAGGGCTGCCACTTTTGTTAGTAAAACTGAATTATTCCTCCCAATAGACTCTAAGTTAAAAAAAAAAAAAAAAAAAAAAAACACGCTGATGGTAAGATGCCTTCAAGTTTTATACCATTTAAAACATTTTATTGTTGTCTAAATGATTTTATCAGAAACATAAGCTTGAAAAACAAACAAAAGTATATTGTACAACATCAAAACCTAATGGTTGTCACCCAGAGGGGTGCATTGGCCAGTAAGAGAAAGCATTTCTTTTTTTACAGAAAGAAATATTGATAACCAATTTAAGATTCCTGGGAAGGGTATGGAAATTTTTCATAAAGCTCTCTTGGGCTCTCTAGAAAGAAAGAGGCAAAATCTCCCATCTAGACCTTCTCTACCCCAGATTCAGTGTTATGGAAACCTGAGTGGGAGAAAATGCTCTCCAAAGACCAGGCTGGGAAGGCAGGGAAGCCCTGAAAATCAGCTGCATGCAGAAGGTGGCTGCAGTGTCCCCTCAGCAAATAGAAAAGAGAACGTAACTGCTATAAGCAATATGGAAGCTCTTATAATTTAGATGGGTTATTAAAAAGAGATGCAGCTGTGTGTGTTGCCCCAAGTAAGTGAAATAAATGATAAAATGTATTAAAGTTGGTATAAAGTTCTGTCTGTGGTCCTCATGGGAGACACCAGCTTCAAATTAGTTTCTATATAGAAATGCTCCACTATGTTTGATCTGTGGAATTTGAGGAGTGAATACCAGTCATGTCTAAGTCAGAATTTAAATTAGCATGCTTATTGTATGTGGAAAGGAAAGTATTCATATGACCATTATGTCCTCACGTGCTCAAGCAATACCCTCATGAGAATCATTTTTCTCTTACACAAGGCTCTGTAACCACCTCTGCACTGTTAGAGATACTTGTACACAGTGCCACATATTATTTGGTATAATCTCCTACTCTTCACACACACACACACACACACACACACACACACACACACACACACACACACACATCATTTTTGGATGAGGAAAGTTGCAAGCCCTTCAGTATAAATACTGAAGTGTAAAACTGCCAAGTTAGTTCCCTCTCCCTTATGGTCTTTGATTCCTCTAATCATAGGAACCCAAGGGAACCACTGGGAACACCAAGAAATTTTCCTCATTTTCAAAAGCATCCATGCCTCTAATCAAAATCTGGTTAATGGATTTAGCATTGCATTTAATGTCCTCTGCCTTCAGATTTAAGATACAAGCACTATTTTTATTCACCCTTCCCCTGCTATATAAGAATATAAGCTGGTTTTGATAAAATTGTATCTGAATGAAAAAGCTATTTTATGTTTATTTACTGATTGAAATTGTGCCAGCATTTCAGGTGCGTTCCCAAGTAGGCATCAGCCATCTCATGCATATTTGAGTAGTATCAGCACTTTCACCCCTACCCAAGTATAGAGTATTTCAAGCTTTAGAATGTATGTCGGCATCTGTGGCAGATCAGAATCTTTCAAAACAGAAAACACTGCAGACAGCCTGTAGTATGCATTTTTCATACCACAGGTGTTGATTTCTCCTCTCGGAAATAGAATGGTACATCAACAGATATTAGCCATCATGATTTATGTCTGTATTGATTTTAAATAGTCTAATCAGAATGTCACATGGTTGGCAAAATGCATGATGGTCAGCCTGCTCAATAGTTGTTAGTCTGTCATGGACAGGATAAAGGAGACCCTGATACCTGATCATTGGCCCGCATCAGTAAATCTGCACAAAAGTGGTGATAAATCAGCAAATACGTGTGGGAGAATTGGCTGTTTACCAATAAATTGGCAGATATGAAATGGATATATATACCAGGAAAAAATGCAGTGAGAAGTTGGATGGAAAATTGACTGTGGAAATGGTTCTAAATTCATAATATTTTTAAAATAATACTTTTATCCAGGCATATCATGCTGTATAAAATGCATTCAAATTATTTACAAAGACTGGCATTAAAAAGTATATGAACATAAGTTGGGTGGGGGACATGGGGATTAATTGCAATTTGAGGTGGTGGGCATGCTGATAGCATTGTTTTGCTCACCACAACTTGGGTACAGGTACTGATAGTTAGCTCTTGCCCCATGAATATGTATAATCAACAAAAAATTAAAAACCAAAATTTAGAAAAAGAAAAAGTGTATGAACATATAATTTGGTTTAGACTCTTATCTTTTTCTCATATCTAAAACATATTTCTTTCACACTGGTGTAATATATCACCTGGGCAATTAAACTAATTCCTAAACATAACATCAGCAAGAGTAATAATTCAAATATTTAGGCTCTGTACTGATTGTTCAAAAAGTTTTTTTTAAAATTTAGTGTTTCCAATAAGTTTTAATTAGATAACAAATTAACTAATATCTTTATGCACAAGATTCTCTATTTTAGGGTTCTAATGGAGACTGACATGTTACCAATTCATCCTTATGGTGCATGCTAATGAATTCACTGAAATAAGGTTTTGATTAACTATATTCTGAGTATAGTTGTCTTTGCTTATAATAATAGTCAGCAAATAGTTTTCAGCATTTCTCATCCTTTTAAAATTCCTGGCCTTTAAGTTATTCCAATGTGGCTTTTTTTATACATATTAGACAAATACAATTGTTAGTGGAAATAAACTAGACATCATTAATGGATCAAATGACTCCTACTTGACTATTTAATTTTCCTTTTTTCTAATCTATAATCTATGCTCGCTTTTATTAAAATAGATATATGGTGACGATCTACTATGTGCAGATATCATAATAGCTACATACATAGATTTTATGTTTTACAGTCTTTACAACAACAGTGAATAAGTTTTGCAATTGATAAGTGTGATTCTACTCCCTTGAGGCAGCTCATTACTTTTACAGCAGCATCAAATCCTTTTTGCATGACGCTATCATATTACATGATGTCTTGGTCTCTTTCTTGCTTAACTACCCTCCATGAGGTTAGAAATGATTATAATAACAATGATACCAGATAACTTAGTGCTATAAAACCAACTAGAGGGAAATCTCTGATTTACTATTTTAGTCCCTTGAAAATGATAGAATTATGGGAGTGGAGAGACCCTACGCCTGATTGTCCCATCTGGATGCTTCTTTACATTTAGTATTTACAACACAAAAGACAACTCTCCACTGTCACTCACAGTCACCCCAGTGTTGTCTGAACTGAACAGTATGGATTACTGAGTTATGCATGAGATAAATATTGGCAGCCATCCTAGTGCACTCAGTTCCTGATTATGCATGAATGCATTATTCTTTTGCGGGTAACACATGTATCTACAGATTACCACCCCGTAATTGCTATTGTGGGACCTCCAGCCCCCTTCCTCCCTAAACATATCTTTCCCAACCACTCTAGAAGCCCCTACGGACATGACTCACATGGTTTCTGAACAATTACCCTCAGCCAGCATGGAACATTTTACCATTTTTTCTCCTCTCTGGCCCAACTCTCTTTGGTCCTATTGCTCCAGAAGCCAGTTGTGTACCTGCTGGTGATGTAGCTTTAACCCATGGGTGCTGCCCCTGTTAATGCTCTCCCAAGGTCAGACTATGTAAACACCCTTCTGCAGGAATGGGGAGAGTGTCTTCTTTGCTACAATGTTATACCCTCTTATAATGGTCCCTAAGAGGTGGCACTTCCAAGTGTCAAAGTCTATGAGAACAAAGTCTGTTAATTAACTCTTTTGGTTTTTGTTTACACCTCTAATCTGGAGGACTAAACTTGAACATGTACCTCTAAATTCCAACCATTACTTCCTTGATATTCACTAGTTAAAAACAAACAAACAAAAAAACAAAGAAAAACCCCACCTTTCCCAATTTTCCCCTAGAGTTCTGTAATCAGCATATTTGCTCCTAGATTCAGGTTCAGGCATCTCTAAATTAACATCTGAAAATAGAACTCTTGATTTCTTGAAACAATTCTCCATACAACAGCCATGGTGAGATCCCCTTATAGTGTGATAGACCAGTGGTTCTCAAGTGTTACTAGATGTTGGAATCACCTGGATAGTTTTTTAAAAACTAACTGAGGCCCATGTCAAAGGAAATAATGTCGTGTGGCCCACTTCATCTCTGACTTTCTATACAGAATGAAAATGTCAACTCCATGCTAAATTCAGCCCTTTCTCCAGGCTTTGGGACAGTGAGGAGGAGCTGTAACAAAGGAGAGACTGGGAGGAGAAATGTGCCAGGTGGGAGATTCTTGCAATTCTTGCAACAAGATTCCCTCCTTTTGTTCCCTAGAAAGTTATAATAGGACTGAATGTAAAAAGAACCGTGAGATGTCCTCTGCTTGCACTTTGGAGTATGTGCTGAGGGAGTATAAGACATTTTAGGGAAAATTACTCAAAGCAGAAGAGAATAAGAGTGGAGCAAAGAACTTAGGATGGAGTGCAAGGCCGGGATACACCTGTTCTGTGTATCATTGTGGAATAATTGTGCACCGTGGGATGCACCAAAAACACTCTGCAAGTGACAACTTCATTTCTCTTCCTTAGTTTTGTTTCTTAAACATTGTAAAGCCTTCAACTGGACAGTACTGGATTCAGCAGATGAATGTTTTTTCCAAAATGCTGGGTCAAGGCTTAAGACAAATGAACTCTGATACTTCCCACACTGGCCCACTTTGGCAGGGGCGTGGCTGACACCTGCCTACTCAGAGTTTCTGTTTATCCTTCCATCAACATGGGCCCATGGTTAATTGTCAATAATAACAATTCCTGTGTGTCCCTATCCTTGTGTATTTTTTAAAAATACATTATAACAACTACATCATTGAGAAAAGATGTGGATTTTTTACTTGTTAAGTTTTGATTAGTTTTTCCAACCATATATAGATGAACAAGATCTGTTTTAAAAATTATAAATGAAACTTATTTTTATCAGCTATAAACAGTGTATGGCAAGAAAACATTGGTTTCCAGAGCTTTACATGGAATTGTTCTATGGTGGGCCTTCTGGACCAGTGAAGCGTAGGAAGAAGTTGTGTTTAATAAAGGCACCAAGATACTAAATTATGACAGTTGAAAGTTAGCCATGAAGTTATATAATATTTTGCTTTCATTGGATTGTGTTTTTAACAGTATACAAGTCAACCCCTTCACCAAAAAATTGTATGAAAGTATGTAATGGTAACTATGAATATATTTCTTGTGACATTTCTCTCTTTGGAGTGTATGATTCCAACACATTTCACCACAGGTTTTTTACTGTTCTTATGCAGACAGTAGTGTCACCACTACTATTACTACCATAAGCCCTTCTTTGGAGCCCAAGTGCATGGTCCAAAGGTGAAAGAAACTCACAAACTAAGTTCATACTGTGAACTTCACATATAAGGCAGTTTTCAGATTAACTGTGCATCTAATATTTCCTTCTCATCTTCTTATTTCAAAGCTCCCCTGCTTCAAATATTAAAATTCTGCAAGAATCTTTAACAAGCATTGCTCTCTCTTATAGAAAAGACCCAAATGAAGTTTGAAGGATAGAACAACTGTAATTTGAGCTTTCTCTCTAGTTCCTCTTTCATCTCCCCTTGCTGTTCCTGTCTCTCTCGTTCTTGTAAACACACCCACTCGTACATATTTTTGGAGGCAGAAGAGGACTGCTTGCTTTTTGTGCAAATTAAATTGCAAAAGAGAAAATGTTGATGTGGAACTGAAATACACTCATCAGACTATAGTGCTTCTGGAGAAAGCTTTCACTGAACATCGTTCTTAGGGACACAGCTCCCTTCCTCTCGGGGCCCTAGGCATGAGCCCCCGGACCTACTGATTCACTAAAACCTACTAGACAATGAACAGGATTTGAAGGCGAAATTAAAAGCCTGAAAATTGTACTTGCTAAGTGAGTGGTGGGTTGCGAACGAGGGAAATGGGGAAAAAATAAGCCATTCTCCTGTTCCTTCTTATCTCTCTTTGTGGTTTTCTTGTCATCCTAAAAAAGCTGGAAATGCTGTGGGACTTAGGGACTCCTGGACACAGAAGATAGTCTAAAAATACATTTGTTTAAAATTTTAAAAAGCCATCCGCTCTAGAATTTGTCTTCTTTTGAGGTAATCTGTTACATGAGACTGCTATAATTTGGCTTTTGGCAGCAACAAGTAGTTATGCCAAAAATGGATCATAAATAAAGTCTAGACAAATGCAGTGTTTTTATTCCAGAGGCAGCCAGCAGATGCTTTGTGTAGCCCGCACTTGCTTGCTGGCCAGATTAATTTTGCACCATGCTTTTACCCTGTAATGCCTTGGAACAAAACAAATTTAAAATTTGTCCTTTGGCCACTTAGACTCTTCAGATCACTCACTGTGGCATTCTTCAATATTAATGAAGAGTAAACTGTCTTTTCAAAGGCCTTTCTGATAGTCAGTGACTTACCACACAGCTCCATGTAGTCAAGGAGATCACAGGCAAAGTAATAAGTACTCCAGAAATGTTTTTCAATTGTCAAAATTCTGTAACATGTCAAGTGTGAGAAGAACAAGGCAAAGAAATGCAGACCTAGGGGAACAGAAATCTCAAGTTTCTTCACGGATCATCAATCAAATTATAATTTATGATAACCTTGTATTTCACTTTTGTGATAGTCACATTATAGTGGAAACTATGAAACCTTCCAGTTCCCGCACCTTCTTTTCTGAATGGATGTTATATTTGAACAAACAACGTTGCTGCTTTTCCCAATAAAACAGTAACAGGATCTTAAATTCAGGCTTTTTTTCTTTTTGAATGAACCTCAAAAAGAAAAAAAAAATGCTAATGAAGAGCAGAAAGGTTAGCAGAGCTTGTCCTTGAAATATAGCCCAAGCTGATACTCTGTGCAACCTAAACGTGAGCATTAGCTGCAGTGACTGTGGGAAACATGATTGAGCTTTCCACTCATTATAAGCAATTCTGCTAAGCTCGATAGACAGACTTTCCTTAATTGAGGAGCAGCCATTACCAATGAATTTTTATGAGTTTCTTCGTTCTAGAATTTTTCATCATAATGCAGTCAGTTTATTATATTGAAAATGTATATCACAACTGAAACAGTTTTGTGAAACAGGCATTAATATACTACTGTGTCTATTTATTTGTACCTTGAGGATGTAAGGCAAAAAAAGCAAACTGCTTACTGTTTGAAAATTCATAGCCATCCAAAAGCTAATGGCTAGGATGTTAGAAGTCAGTGAAATGCTTTCATTGGACCCCAGTCAGGTGGTCGGAGTTGGTTATAATGAGATGGAAGGGTTAGTTGAAATTGAATCAAGATGTAGCAAAATTGGGTACTAAATTCTCTTTAATTATGCTTGAAAATAAAATATTAAGGAAGATGACTATAGTGCATTATTTGTCATTATAAGCCTGTTAAACTACTGAATGCTACTTCTAGCCCACAGTGTTTACCTGAATATATGTATCCCCACTATGATTTAGTCTTGACCTTAATTATTAGATACCAGTCAATATTTTTAATTCATCTACAAGAGTTCCTCCTCATTTCTATTACTGACATTAATATTCTGGAAAGGGGAATCTTCAAAGATATTTTAAAGGTGGAGGATAACCCCAAAAGCAGCAACCTAAAGTGGAGTCGAATTGTGATCTCTTTATATATCCAGAATATTTTAATGATGCTTCTTAATACATTACTTTGGTTAAAAATAAAAACTGCAATATGAAGTTTTGAACATTAACACTAAAATGTTTATGTTTTCTTTATTGCAGTCTGGTCTTTGAAATGCCCAAATAAAAAATTCCCTTGAAGCCTCATAGGGAACCAACACTGCTTAGCTTTCATTAGCCCATAAATGGAAAAAGTAGTTCAAAGCTAATCACCAAGCCATTAATGTGGCCATGGGTGCTCTTATGCAAGTTACTTTAGGCAGTATTTTTAAGTATGTTTTGTTAGAAGATTTTTTTTCTTGGAGTTCTTAGATAATGTGCAATTGGAAAATAATTTACACATACACACACACAAGAACAAAAACACCCAAATTACAGGCTGTTGCCATGGGCCTCTAGAAAGCTTACAAATTCAGAAAATAGGATATTCACATTGTCTCAATGAATCAGAAACATAGCAGTTCATATGACTAAGCTGATGACTAAGCAGACACTAGGGAGAAGAGCTTGCAAATTGGGCTTTAGGGGAAACGCTGTCATTAGATTCTAAAAATCTAAAATAATTATCGCTTTAAGTCAATGTGGAAAATTAATTAGTTTTTAGGCCATTATTTTTTCTAGTCTCAGATTCCTTCCCCCCTTCACACCTATCCCTTTTCATGTTGTAATCTAGTCCAATATCAAAAATATAGCAAATGGCAGAGGAACTCTTTAAAAACTAAACGTGGAGTTTCTGTTAGTTATTTTCTCACAGTATTTTTATTGGCGAGTAACCTGCCCTGTTCTGAGAATAATCTATTTTCTGACTAGAAAGATTTTAAGATTTCTTATCGTTGCTGTAGGGATGGCACCTTGCGTTGGCAGGATTTCAGTTATTTTGTCTTCTGTTATATTTACATTTCTGTGAAATTTTTTACGGTCTTATTTTTATATCCAGCCTTCATGAGCTCATTGTCCCGCATGTCTTGTGACAGTAAATACAAAAGTAAATATGATTTTTATTTCACTCACCTGCTACCATTTAGATGTGAGATGTGTTCAGTTAATCAGTTCACTTCAGCAACTAATAGATTGCTTTTCAATTTTTTCTTCTCTCATCAAAAGGGCCCCATCTTCTAGAAGGGCCACACTGGCATGTTAAGAACAAATTTATATGATGGCTACTATATATTGCTCACTATTCTAAGTTCTTTACATAAAATAAAACATTTATTCATTGTAACAACTTTAAAATATATAGATGAGAACTGAGGCACAGAGAAGTTAAGTAACTCTCCCAAGACTGCACATCTAGTAGTGCTTAAGTCAGTAGTTGAGCAATCTGTGTCTAGAATCTATGACCTTAGCAACTACTCAGTTCTCCTCACACAGAACTTTGTTTTTCTAATTATACAGAAGAAACATCTCCTAAAGGTTATGGAAGATGAGTGCTTTGTCATTTTTATCAGATGGTGAACATACTACTTTTAAAATGTTGTGTTTTATTAATTGGAATCTCTCTGATTCCCAGCACAATATAGACTTTACAAAATGCTACTGCCATGTTCATATTAAAAAATTCTTAATTGAAATAAAATTTAAATTAAAAATTGGTTTCCTGTGCTACCATATTCTTCTCTGTCGCTGTCTCTTCAGCTCAGCATTTTACCATGAAAAGAAGTGCATACGTATTTGAAAGTGCATATATACAATGAAAATAAATGTCATTCATTACATAGTTTATAGAATATATAATCAGAATCATATATACATAACTGTATTTTCAATGAAAATGTTGACTCAAAATTAGTTAATTCTCAGACAAATCAAACTTGAATTTCTTGCATTTAATAATGTTAATGTTAAATAATAGTGTAAAATATTGTTATGTAATTCATTGTTTTGTTTATTGTAACTGGCATTTATGATATGTACTTTTATATCTTTAGAAAATGGGGTTTGTTCTGTCAGTAATGTTTATACATTTTTCCCCAAAATGCAAAATATTTTAGAAAATAATATCCATTTGTTTCAAGTATGTCAACAAATAATGATCACTCAAGTATTTTGTTGACTCAATTTATTTATTAAAACCTCCCAAATTTGTATTTTTTTTTGAAAATTTCAGAAAACTCCCAAATCTTACATTATAAGTCATTTTTGGCCTTTAATTACTTTAGTCATTTCATCAGACGAGTTGAAGCCCACAAAATCCTGTTAGAAATGATCCCACAAATAAATGTGATGTTTAATAGAAAAACTATGTATGTTAAGCCTCCTATTCTCAGCATGTACAGGAGCATTATTTTCTGTTTGAATAAGGTAACATAAAAAACTGAAGAGAAGCAAAACAATTCTGCACTTGTCCTTTTTACATTTAAGTTATTTAATCTTCTGTCATTTGCTTTCTCCCACTCAGAAACAAGAATCAAAGTAGTATCAGATAAACCTTGAAATACACACACACACACACACAGACACACGTGCATGCCCACATGCACGTTAATTTAGCCAGTTTTATGGTTGTCTACAAAATAAAGGACAGAGTCAAGTTAAAAGAAGTGTGGGAAGCAATTCAGTAAACATATTGGAGGAGCTAAAAAGCTAAAAGTGGCTTTTATTTCTGCTTTACCATTATTGGACAAAGAGTGAGATACTCAGAGAAAACAGACGATGGAATGGAACAGGGGATGGAGAGCTATAGAATAAAAATTTTCAAAGCACTAGTTAAACGCACTTACCTGTTCTCCAGTATCATGCCATTGACAATGAGGAAAAAGTAATTATTCATGCTAATTCTTAAAATATGAAAAAAAAGAGGAAAAAAACCTCCTAAGTGACATTTAATAAATGAAATCAGAAAATGAAGAGAGTGATGTTGATATTGTTAATTTGGGGTGGACTGTGAACCCTTAGGAATGGGAGTTCTCCTTTGTGTACTTGAACAGAAAGCAAGAATTATATGCTTCTTCTATGAGATAACTCAAGATTTATGATTTTGTTTTGATATCAACTGAGCTTTTAAAATAGCCCAGTAATACTTGCAGTGTTAGTTTTTAATGTAACTGCTTGTGTAAACACGTAGCTAATAAATATTTAATTGGAATACAGACTGGCCTACCAAAGAATAAGGCATTATGAAGTAAAAAGTCAAACAAAATAAACAGTTTTGTGTGCATATGATTTTTCACTCTAAATTAAAAGTGACTATTAAGGAATATCACTAAGAAGAGACTATATGTCTTATATCCTTCAAGGAAACCACTTGATCAATGCAGAGAATGCTACAGGAAGGTACCTCTGCTACTCAGAAATTAACAAAAATGTGTGGTTGTCATGGGGATACTTAAATTACAGAAAGGAATAAATCAGGAAATGATGAATGTAATTAATTTTTCTTGAAGTTCAACTGATGCAAGGTAAAAGCATTTTTATTATGTGAATGTCTAGCCATCCATGATATTAAAAAAAATGAATAAATACCAAATTCACCATATATGTAAATTAGGCAAATTTTGTCATTGAAGTTTACAACAAATACAATAAGTGTGGTCACTCACTGATGAATTTAATTTTCTTATATGGGTTTGCATAAATAAATAAATACACACATACATTTATAAAAATAGAAGGCTGACCTTTGTTACTTTTTGCACTTTTTAAAAGGAAAGAAATAAATCAAAGATGTAATAACCTACATACACCAGGAGTAATTTGGTGTAAAAATTGCTATAGTGCTGAGCGGTAGCCCCTACCTTAAGGGTGGAATTTAAGCGGCTTTCAAATGCCCACCTTTGCTGCTAACTCAAAGTTAGAGAAACAACAGATCAAGATCAGATTAGAGAAACAGATCAGGCAGATAAGTGAACTATATGGATGTTAAAAAAAAATTTAGGAGTAATGAGGGCTGGTAAGGTCCATGGTAAACCGAAGAGCTCTTGCTTTGTCTAAATGAGAAGCAGCAAGTTAATTTCTCTGACAGGTGGCCTGCATGGATTTGTATCCAAACATGTGACATCTTCTGATTTTTCATGAGAAGTTGAATGTCTAGATTTTTATGCAAAATCTCCTAAATTTTAAATGTGGGTAAACAATATAAAACATTTAAATCATCTAGTGGGCCACAAACGAACTACTGCCATTAACCAATTTATTATCTTCTTACTGGTCTTCATGTAAAGTTTCCCTTAATAAATAGGCTAAAAACTGATCAATTAGGAAATTCATTGATTGGAATCTACTTGGGATCTTATTACATTTCCTCAGTCACAGTGTTCTATCAGTGATGGCTATTAATAAATGACAGCTCCTTCAGTTTGTAAGTATAAGATTGCCTTTCATAAGGCCGCTAGATCCCAGGTGTATACCTAATAAATCCTTTCTCTCAGTTCTTGTATTCCAGGCAATGGAATTTTTTTAGTTAAAACATTTGTTTGTGGTTCACAGTAGAAATTTACGTAGCCTCCAATAAGAGAATTTACTAATTGCTACTCTCATTGTTTGTCAATCTTGAAACAGAATTTTAGCCTGGATAACAGAGAGGAATTTGTGCTTCTTTGTGATATTAATTAACGTATACTAATTCCTTCATGGATTTAGAATTAGAAAAAAAAAAGATGGCATCTTCAGTGATGTGAAACATGTATGATCTTCAAACCAAAAGACAAAACATTTGGCCCTTGAGAACTAATTCATTCATCAGAGTTATCTCAGTATGCCAGATTGAATTCATCACTTCTAGGAGAGTCCAAGAGTTAAATCTACATGTAACAAACACATGATAGCTAACATTTACACAGTGCTTAGAATTTACAAATCACATTTTCATGTAATATCTCATTTTGATCCTAGATGTAATGAAAACACACATAAAATTATCCCTTTCCTCCTTTGTCCCCAGAGAGGGTCTTTCAAAAATATCCTAAGGGATTACTTTCCTATGTTTCCTGGAAAAACTCCCTTGCCTAAAAGTTACAGATGTGTTTCTGGGTTATGTTATCATAGTGTGATAACATATAATTGATTCTATATAATTTTCAGTTATATTTTCTTATATAAGCCTATGTGGATTAAGGGAGATGTTACATATAAAGAATGTCATTTAGTGCCCTGGAATACAAACGATATTCAAAAAATGCAAATATCCTTAGTTGCCTCTATTTGGGCCACCTTCTTTCTAATGCACCTGTTTTGTCCAATTTATCTACTTAAGTCAGTTTCTAAAATATAATTCCAGTTGTGGTAATTTCACACTCCAATATGTGCTATGGATCCTGCCTGCCTGCCTGCAGAAGGGCAGAGCTTTCCAGAACCCCTCTAAGTGGGTTTTCATTGCTTCCCTTTACCATTGTGCTTTATACAAACTGAAGTTGTTTCCATCTACCTGAAATTATTTTACTACCTCTTTCCCTCACCAATTATATCCTATAACAATCTTACTTATCCTTGGGGCCCAGTTCAGTGAACTATTTCTATACCTCTAAGCTATTCCCTTCACTGCTTTCGGAGCCCTTTGTGGCTCTTAACAACACTTATCTATACGTCTTATAGCCTTAAAATTAATCAAGTACACACCTCAGTTCCACTACACTAGAAGATTACAGGTGTGTTTAAGATAAAGTCTTTTTTCTGTTCACTTTTGTATTCCCAAAAAAGGGGAGATTCCCTTTCATACAGAAAATGTTCAATAAATATTTATTGAATTGACTTCGCAGAAACCATAGAAGCTGTTAAGATCAGCTTTCTGCCCAATTCAGAAACCCCTCTTTATCCTCCCTTGCCTGCCTCTGGCCAAAATGTGCAATCCCATTACTTTATGACATAGTGTTTTTCCTTGTTGGAAAACTGGAATTATTAGAAAGTTCTTTCTTATTTTGAGCTAAATGTTCTCCTTTTCACCTTCTCTCACCTCTTCCTGTGGAATTTAAATATTAAAAATTTTCCTTCTCCCACATGGCAACCCTTAAATATCAATATAGTGCTTACTCTAGGAATTCTCTTCTTGTGGTAAGCCTCACCCACCCCAACCCCCACATTCTGTCTTCCTAATATGACTCTGTTTTGGTCATCCTCCTTTTAAACGCCGATTGTTCTGTCAGTTTACTTCTTTCAGTGAGGAACCCAGGACTGGAAAAAATGCTCTGTGAATGATCTGACCAGTCCAGAAAGCACTGGAAATATTATCTCCCTCAGTGCGGACATCACACTCCTATAATTCAGCCTGCAACTTTAGCAGCCGAATCGTGTGGTTGGCTTGTAGTGAGCTTCAACAAATAACTATTTAGTGAGTGCCTGCTGTCTGCCAGGCATCATAAGGACTAATGTTTATAGTTGATTAAAACTCCCAAGTCCTTGTCACACGAATTGCTGTCAAGAAAAGATCTTCTATCCTCAGTGTGTATAATTGCTATCCCAATACAAATCTAGGAGTTTTCATTATCCCAGTTAACTTTCATTATGTTGGCATTGTCTCATCCCTTATCCAGTTAAATTTTATTTTTCTGGCTAGGCCTCATCCCTTTAACCTGTCAAGATAATTTAAAATACTGTGCCCGTTGTCAAAGATAGTAGTCAGTTTTTCCAGCTTCGAGTCAACCACCTAGTTGATAAGGAAGCCATTTAGTTTTCAGCTAAGACATTGCTAAGAAAAAGTGTTGAACTGAATGGAGCAGAGCCAAGGATAGAAGCTACTTCTCTAGACTCCTTCCTGTTGATTCATAATTAGAATCCCTAAGGTAGGTCTCTTCAGTAGCTGTAAATTCCCCTAAAGGTTCTAGCATTCATTACACATTATCTGTCATAGCTACAGGAAGCCAAAAGAAATGTCTTTAAGTGTCTTATTTAGATAATGATAGACCCCATGAAATATGAGATTGGTTTGGCATGCCTAATCTTAGTCCACTCTGGGTGTTAGTTAGTTAGCATGCTCACCACTTACTAGAGGTTTCAAACTAATCGTTTGGCAAAACTTTATGGAATTTTACAGGGTTTAATAACTGTCTCACAAGTCCACGGATTCTGTACTTAGGCTTTTATCCATTTTTGAAAAGGGGATCTTTTGCTCATTTCTAATCTTATGGGATTTCCTCTGTTCATCATCATTTCCCAGTGATTACCCAGGATGATTTGTTTCACCTTTCAAATGTAATTCATATGTGTCTGGACTTGTACATTCATTTAAAGAGGCTAAATGCTCTCATAATCTTTGCTTTTATTTTTGTGCTTCAATTACCTCTTGACGGTGCTATCATTCCTAATGTGAAGATAATTCTCCCAGTGGAGAGAAATAGAAGCAAACCACCATTTTACCACATCTAATGGTATATCATTTTTCCCATTTATCATTTTTAAGATCTTTTTTTAACTTCAAATACAGTTTTCATATCATATGTACACATATTTCATGCAATTTAAAAAACCTCTTTAGTGTCCTTAGTAAAGGTAAGCAATATCAGATAACTTTAGCCTCTTCATCCTATTCTTAAAGATTGTCGCATCTCTTTTGTATTCATCCTTGGTTATATGTTCTTCCTTTCATATTTTGCACACGTTTCATTTAAATCAGAGCTCATCAGAAAGACAGCCCTAACCAACCACACTGGTCTCCTTGGATACCGATTCTTTATTTTCTTCATCAGTATCATTTGTGATTGTATTATCAGATTTTCAATTTTTACTCTCTACCTCCTTTACATTTTCTGACCATGGAATCCCCAGGAGGACTATGATAGCTATTGCTTCATAAATTGTTTTTCAATGTAATTTCCTAAAACCTAGCGTACATGTTAGTAGCCTTTTCTTGGCTACGAAAATGTCATGGATGCTTTCTTTAAAAGTTTGCATTATTTCAGATTCAGGAAGAAGCTCCTCTTTGCTGGTGAAGATTAAATCAGGAACAGAAACTCCCTTCATTGTTTTGTCTTCAATCTGAGGAATGCTGTTTCATTAAGACAGCACAATAATCTCACATGCTCTCTATCAGGAGAAAGAGCTTTCTAGTAAATGCCCAGGTGGTTGAAATTCCCTGTAAGTTGCCTCTTTTGCCATTTGTGTGATTTGTGTAATGCAACATCAGCATCATATGTGTACTTACTAAAAATGTGAATTCAGAGCCTCAGACCAGACCTATTCCATCAGAAACTCTGGAGGAGGGTCTCAGCGATCTGTTTTAACAAGTCTTTGAGGTAATTCTCCTGCCCACTAAAGTTTGAAAACCACTGTTGGAAAACACCATCCATACCTTCTGACTGGAAAGCAATGCACAGTATTATCCCTTAACTACTTATGTTGGCTCAGATATTCTCTATTAATATCACCGTTTTCAAAGCAAATTCACTTCTTCTTACCACACCTTTTCTATTGATTTATTTCTTCTGAACAAAGAGTCTTCAATATCACATCTCTGTATCCCAGCACATATTGCGATAATTTGACTTCTAATGTTAAGTTGCCAATGTTTCAAATATATGTCACCCATCATGCTTGGGTATGTAGATATCTGAGGCCATTCGTGGAGTCTGACTCATTCAAGATTATTCCCTCCTGAGAACTCATGGCACCCTGTCTTTTATTGGTCCTCTACCTGCTCTCCTGGCTCCCAGACTCCTCTCGCTCTGGTCCGTTCTTCTAGAAATCAACCTAAAAGATAGCCTTGCTTATGTCATTTCTTGTTGGAAATTCTTTGTTGGTTTTTAACTCCTCAAACTGGCATTTGAAGCCCTTTGACATAACACTTCAACCATCCTCTTTGGACTTACATTTCATGACCCTCTGCTGTGTACTGCACACTGCAGTTCAATGGGTTAGGACCATGTGTTGTTCTCTGACTTTCCTGCCCCCCAGACCTTTACTTGTGCTCTTCCTTCTTCTTGGCCTGTCATTTACCCTCATTTTTCCTTGCTGAAATTCTTTACTTCACTTCTCTGGAATGCACCCTCACAAATTCTTTTCTATGTAACTTAGTTAGATGTCATCTCTCTTCCTCTCCCTCCAGTGAGCACAAATAGCACACAGAATGTTGTACCTCAAGTGCCTGATTACGCACTACTTCATACAATATATGATTGGGGACTTATACCTCCATTAAGAAGGGACTTTTGATCCGTGCTTCATCTGTAACAACATTTTTTTAATTGAAGTAAATATCATGATGTAACAATTCATTTTTATTTCTTCTAGGGTTTCTTTCTCTTTCCCTTTTCCCCCTCCTAAAAGTTTCTCAAATGATATAGTTAATTTCAAAGTGCCTCAGTAGAGAACTAAGGAACTTTGCTTCCAAATTATTTGAACTTAGTGATTTAATACGATACTGTATTAGCTTTATGACGAAAGAGCCCTTGACTATAATGTTCTTTTCACAAGTCTGAAGTTAGTTGTTCATCTTTGAATGGCTTGTTACCAAATGGAAACAGGTGGAAAATATAAATTTATAAAACTTGATGTTAAAAAAAATGCCATAAATTCATGTCATGTCAGGAAGGTAGAGAGTAAGAGATGGGGGAGGAAGATAGAAAGGGAGTGAAAGAAGGAGAGAGAGAAGAAAAAAGAATCCTCAAAAAATAATAAATCTGCTTATGTTTTGGTCATAATGGTTTTCAATCTTTCTTTCCTCTCCTGTCAGTAATATCACCACACACTCAATTTAAGTAAAACCATCGCTCAGTTAATATAGAATAAGTATTATTTTATTCTTACACTTACATACAGGAAAGTGCTGGTTTAATTTAAGAATTTAAAAAAAAAAATGATACCATGTATTTGGACAATATGTTGTAGAGTCGAGAGGTTTTATGAATTGTAAAATGGCAAGAGATAACAAAGCTGACTCTGTGAAAATAGGGGAAAAGCCTTGGCAATTAACCTAAGGATAAAGTATCTTTCCTTTCTCACCATGATCTACTCATATTTAAGTCTTTAAATGGAAAATGACTTGTATTTAACCTTTTATGATTCAGAAAGCCATTTCATTATAATTAAAGCTAATCTAATTAAAGATGGATTATAACAACGGCTGAATTAATAGGTCATGAAATACTGAGTTTAATTAATAGATTCCTATTTATTTTTTTAAAAAGGAAGAAATACTCTTTTTTGAAGTATTATGTAAAAACTCTCTAAAATTTTAGTTTAAACTCATAATTGTAGGTGTTGCATCATCATCATCATCATCATCACATTAGAAGACCAAGAAGAAACAGCATAGCATGAAATTTGGAAAAAATCTAAGTTACCATTTCATTTAAATTTTACGTTTATTGAATTTAAATCATTTTATATTTGCAATCTTGAAAAAAATAGTAATTTTTTATTTCCTCTTTGGAAAAATTAAGATTGTCAGTACATACTCTTGAATAATGAGAAAAATAATAATAATTTTAAATAGAAATTTTCCTTTTTTTAAATTACAAATTACAATTCAACATAGTCTAAATCACTTATTTTGTATCTATTGCATGTTTAGGAAAATTAATGCAGTTGCAGTTAAATTAGGCCTAGTGACCCATGTTAGCATCAGATAAAATATTTTAATATATGTGTTTTGATTGATTGTTTTCAGAAAAGCTATAGGAACAAATATGAATACAAGAAATTATTTTTAAAAAATGACTTGGCATGACAAAAAATTCCAAAATAAAATTGAAGGACTGTTTTATTATGTACATGCTGTGGATTATACAGTGTGGTATGCCTCAGTCTCTCCAGCTATTCCCGTATACAAAGGACTCCACTCCCATAAATGTATACATGAAGGCCAAGTCTGGGAAGTCCTGGGGCAACACACCAAATCTCTTCCCGTAAATGTCGTATTTCCTTAATTCTCTGTTATATTATTTTTATATTTAATATTTCTATATTCAGTATGCATCTTAAAATTGAGATGTAAGAACACATATGAGATCTTCAAATTTGGCCCACTGCATAGGGGATTTTTCAGGGTGACATGAACTAAAGTATTAAAATGCTATCCTCTAAAAGTGTCCTTTTTCCTTAGATGGCCCAAGAACTATTTAAATCATAGCCAGAAGGCATTTCTCTGAAGATAATATCATTTCTTTAATTTTTTTTTTTTTTTTACATACTGGTTAAAAACTGTCAGGGTTTTTGCTTTCTCCTCTTCTATGTTAACTAGTGGGTTATACTTTCAAGATGACTAGAGCTATGCAAATGAGAGAATTGGTGGACATTCGAAAATAAAAGTGAAAATCAATTCAGAATATATAATTGGGGAACTCTCAAGGAGCCAATTCTGAAGTCTGCACAAGGACCCCAGGATTTCCAGTATTTTTTCTAGACTTGGCCCACATAGGTACATAAAAACATAAACTGGCACCTCAGCTACAATACCTAATTTAGGAGCCCCAGGCCAGTGCACGGTAAGATTGCTCCATGCTCAACACTCACATGTGGGGCACCTGGGAATGTCCCAGAGGAAATGTGTGGCTATTGAATGATATGCTATGGCAATATGTATCTGACGCACAAATCACCCAGAATGTACCATTGGTCCACACATAGAAGTGTTCCACTACCCCTAGGGGATGCCAGCATGGGCTGCTGCAGCACTTGGGATGAAAATGCATTTTCTGTGAGCAACTATCTCCTCTGAAGAAATTGCTTTCTTTTTTTACCATTTGGAAGCTGCTGAGCAACCCATAATCAAGGTTTTCTTAATGTTGTTTTAAACAGGCCCATTATCTGAGTCGCATCTCTCTGAAAGCTTTAGACTTCATTACGCTATTAGAAAAAATTAACATACTGTACCTGATAAGCTTCTGGCATATTCAAAAACTTGCAGCCTTATTAATGCTAGCTATCACAGCACTTTCTTCCTATTAAAAATGGGTTGTACAAGAATTAAAATATATGCTGTTTGTCTACCTTTTTCTTGAGATAAGAAGGCAGCAGTTCACTTGTTCTGACGTTAATTTTCTATCTGCAAATTCACCTATTCATTTTTAGCATATCCTTTCTCTTGTCAAAATATTATATCTGATTGTGCAAGAATCTGTAAAAGAAAGTCATTCCGGGCATGTTTATAGTAGGTAACATTAAAAGTAAATTTGAAGGTTAGAGTGATTTATTAGAGTATTTTCTTTATCAGTAATCTAAGTAGAAGGTAAGAATATTATTATATCATGCTATGCTGAGTTGTTACTTCATCTATCCGTTCTTAAATACCATTAAAATTTAGAGACCTAGAAAAAAATGAAAACAAATATATATATCTATGTAGACATTGAGCAAAAATAGCACTTCTAGCTTCTTGAAAATAAGCTTTATCTGTAATGGCAAATTTTGCAAAAATGTTTGAGATAGATGCAATTTACTTGGACTTAGTTGGTAAAAGACTAAACTTACATAAAAGACTGAAAATTGCAATAATCTGAAACATAAGGTTGCAATGGCATATCAAGATTGGAAATATTAATTATCACTACTTCGCATAGTAGCATTCTGTAGATTTATGCTAAGAAATCCTACAAAGCAGTCCAGAGCCACATATCTCAAAACTTTAAATTAGCAGGCTTCTGAAAAGAGGAAAATTGAAAATTTCAATTTTCCATCAAAATTGAAATTAAGGTTGGAAGAATGTAAAAGTGTAAGTTATGTGTGGTAGAAAACTTTTCTAGTAGTTTCAAGGATTTCTGCTAAACTCAAACTCACTGATAGGAAGAATAACATACAAATAAAAAGAAATTATTACTTAAAATGCCCGAGATTTATTGAACTAGCATAATTAGTGCTGAGGTAAAAATGATTGCTACTTCCAATTAATGTCACACACATTTAAAATTACAAAATTGTACTGTTGCCCAATTTTTGACTTTAGACACAGTCAACTCTGTTCTTGGACTAACATGATGCTTTAACGTTTGTCCCAAATAATTGTTCCATGCCAGCAAGTCACTTATTTCTCCAAAATAAATAGAAGGACTTCTAAGCTACTTTGAACAGAAAATAAACTAATTGTTAATTTCTTAAATGTTCCTCAAATGCAATAACTTTTACATTTTTTATTTACAGATGAGATAGGTAGGAGAGAAGACAGGAAGGGCAGCACTTAAAAACAGAAGTGAAAATATTTTACCACTAAGAATTCACTCAGATAAGAGCTATGAATTAGGTGCCCTGTGGTATTTAATGAACCCTTTATAATTTGCTTTATCGTTAGTCAATATTTGGCTTTCTATAAGCATTTACAAAATTATACCTTGATGGATGATAAGGTCGGGTAAATATTTCTTTCTCCTTGCTGATAAAGAATCATTTGGAAATGGTCAGAGGCAGTCCAGATGCTATTAGTGCACTAGCTTCTCCCATGACTGAGGGAAGGACCACAGACCCTTATCTGTCAGAAAGCCTGGTTCAGGGAAAGGTCCCTTGGTGCTAATGATCTCATTCATGTACTTAGCCTTACAGCTGTCTGAGCAAGAGTGCTTTGCTGTACTCACATTTACACATAATTAAATATGGTAGTCCAACTTATTTAGAAAAACAACAAAATTCCAAAACCAAAAGCAAAAATTAACTGTTATATGTATAAAAATAAATAAACACAATGGAAAATGAACAAATATATAAATGAATGGATTGCTTAAGTGAGAAGAGGAGGCATTCTTTTAAAGCAGCCAAAGCAAGTGTTTCTTGGTAGTTAGGAGGCAGCTCCACATAATGAAAGAAAATAGGTTTTGGTGTTTAGGCAAGCTGGGTTTTACTACCTCGAGGAAGTTTCCTAGTCTCTCTGAGCCTCAGTTTGTCTAACATGACTATTAGGAGAGACAACAAGATCATGACTGTAAAACACCAAATAATTTCATAAGTGTTAGTCATTTTCCCTTCTCTCTAGTTGCAAGTGTGTCTTCCTTCCTTCATCCCAGAAGTAATTACTGTAACAGTATCTAGAGTGCATCAAGTTGCGACATGAAACCTGAAAAAAATACAGTGAATATCTTCAGTTTGGGACTCAAAATTTTAGTTGTCACCTTTGATTGTTCCCTGATGCTTCTTTTCCTGAAATACATCATGCAATATTTTTGTGCAAATATTTTAATGTATTTGAGACACCTGAATAATTTATAGGATTTTCTGTTACCCAACCTGTCACCATATAGACCTGGCAAATGTATTTGCAATTGAAAACATTTCCATAGAAAAGAAATGGTAAATTATTCAGATTGTACTTTCCCCCCATCAACTCATTAATTAGTAAAGCATATTAAGAAACTATTTTATGTGTAAAGTAACATGCAACTAAATGTAGTGAACTAAGATAAAAAAGAGAGTTTCAGAAAATGGAAATATATGATATATATTATTTTAACCACTGGATTGATAAATTTCTTACCCTTTGTTACTTGTTTGGAGGGAGAATATTGCTTCTTTTTCAAATATCTGAATAATTAACAAAATTTTTCACTTTCGATAGATATATCCATGTTTATTGGTATTTTTTTAAATTTATTAAAACTACTTTCTCTAAAATATTTTATTTTTGCCAAATTTAAATTAAGTGAATAGTTAGCCTAACTTTAAATTTAATATTCTTGGCGACTTTAAAAATTAACCCTTAAAAAAGGTTTCTGAGTAGAAACCCAATATCATTGATTATAATACGAAAATGTTTATATTTATATAATATTTGTTTTAAAAAATATGAAGTAGTATACTTTTATTAGAATTGAGCTGAATGTTATTTTAACTCAGAGATAGACTTTCTTTATATAATAGCTTGAGAATTATTTTACCTATTTTATTCGTTTGCCTATCTTCTCTCTGCAACATGTATTTTTAAGACCTGACTTCTAGTTTAAAATAATATTCAATTGGGCCAACTCTGTGGCTCACTCGGGAGAGTGCGGCGCTGGGAGCGCAGCGGCGCTCCCGCCACGGGTTCGGATCCTGTATAGGACTGGCCGGTGCGCTCACTGGCTGAGCGCGGTGCGGGCGACACCAAGCCAAGGGTTACGTTCCCCTTACCGGTCGCAAAAAGGACAAAATAATAATAATAATAATATTAATAATAATAATATTCAATTAGACCTGCGATAAGGAGAAAAATTTCACAAACCTTTAAGAAACAAATGTCTCTTTTTCCAAATGAGAAAATTTAAAAAAAAAAAAAAATGATTCTATACTATATAATTTCATGCAAGTCATATTTTGGGGGACAAGGAATGGTAGTGTATCTTTTGTGGTATGCTTTCCCAATTAATTAAGAAGAAGTTTGGTCAGGCCTTGATTGAGTGTCCCCCAAAACTTACCTCCAGTGTGCCAGTGATAAGAGGGTGGGAAATCCTATTATGTTAATTGGAAGGGGGGCCTTTAAGATATGATTAGATTATAGGACCATGCCATAGTGAATGGACTAAAACTGGTGGTCATGGGTGTGGTTTGGAGGGTTTTAGACATTTACTGGTTAATATTAGAACTTTGTCTCTGATCTGTGAGCTTTTTGTTTTTTCTTTCAGTTCCACATTGGATTATTAGCCAGCCCCACCACTTAACCTCTGCACCAGAACTAATTTGTTTTCCTTTGCTTACTTCTAAGTTGGGGAACTTCCTGTGGGAACCAGCACTTGAGCCCTGTGGTTGAGCTAAATTGCTGCTTTGCTGCTGATTCTCTGGGGAAGGCTTTTTGTGTAGCTCAGGTTTTAATTGTTGACCTTGGATGTACTTCTGGTCTTGTCAGTTTTAGTACACCTGGGTTGTGTGGAGACTCTGGTCTGGGCCTCAGACTTTTTAGCAAACTGCATGCCCTGCAGTTCTATATTACCGACCAGTCTCCACTGAGTGGTCCTGCACTGAGTGGGGGACAGATCAGCTGTCCGTACTGTGCCCCAATGTTCCCCCACTGGCCCTTCTCCCCCACTGCCCACACTACCCACTGGGTGGGCCTTTTGTAGGTCCTTTGTGATGCCTCACTGGCTCCTTTTTTCAGTTGTTGTGGCTTCTTGGTCCTATTCGGGTACATGGGAACCCTGTTAGTGGTCTTGCTGGTCTGGGGGCCACCAAGGCCCTTTTCTCCCCTGCCGCCTCCGAGCAACTTCATACGAAAGGCACAGCTGTGGCTTTTGCCAGCTCTTGCTCTGTGTGCTCACCAGGGCCAGGCTTGAAGTGGTTGGAACTCGAGATGGTCGGAGCAGTCCTTCCTTTCTCTCATCATGGCTTCTACTGCCTTTGTGAGCTCTGCAGGTCTCTCCTCTTCTCCTTAGCTCTCGTGGCCCCCACTTGGCAGTCACTGCTTTTTACTAGTTGTAAGTTGGTTGATTGTGGGAGAGGGTGACTCTGGGGACCATCCATTCTTCTGGAGGGCTTTTAAAGGAGAGTGAATGAAGAGGATTGTCTCTCTCTCTCTGTTCCACCATTTTGCAATGTGACACTCCTAGGTCACTGTTGCCATCACCAGATGTGTTCTCTGGACTTTGGACTTCCCCAGCTTCTGATACTGTAAGCAATAAATTTCATTTTCTTTATAAATTGCTCAGTTTCAGGTATTTTGTTATAAGCCGCAGAAACGGACTAATATAGGTCATAACAGCTTTTCAGAGGATATAAGACCCTACTAGCTAATGGCAAAGAGTTAATTCCAAGTGTATTATCAATAAGAAGTTAAAGGGTGCTACTATGCAAGTGGCAAAACAGTTCTACAGAGTGACTAATACCCAGTCTTCAAAAGGCACAAGCTTGGGAAGCAATTAGGACAAATTATGGGGAATGAAGCACTCTTGACTTGTGACAAACTTTTAAATACTGAAAGAATCTATGTTTCTTCTTAGTTTTACAATCAATATGAATTACTCTTCTATCCTTACATGTTTAAACTCCATTTGCCAGGTGTCATCCAAGAAACCCATTTTCTAGCTGTTTATTCATGTTTTCTGTCATTTGAAAATTTTTATAAGTGCACAGTCTGTTTCTCTGAGGCTGGCCACGTAAATTTGAAATACTTGCTGATCTTATCCATCCAGAAGATCCTAGCAGTTTCACAACTGTATGGGGGATCCAGATATTATTCTCAGGAGTATTAATTTGACCCAGAGAAGGTACAGAGCATCCAGATCCACAGAAGAAAGAATGGAGCATCCATCACTTCTGCCAGCCCTGTGTCAGGTGACCCGTGGAGCCCAATTAGAATGTCCTCTATGGGGAAAAGCTTGACTGCATTCTCGGGCTAAGAAAAGGTGATGCAGTTTATAACTGCTGAGACAGAGGAGATGAGAGAGAGAGATGGAGAAATCTGTTCAAATGAAGCCATAAATAGAAAAGAGCATGAATGCTCACCCCTGTGGTCCTGTACCCCACACTCCCTGCCATTTACAGACTAGACATTCATTTTCATTATGATTGAATTCATGCATGTTTGTTTTAAAGTGGTGGAAGTCAGGTGATTAAATTCAAATGTTGCTGGATGAAATTTGTAACCCAGCAGCACTGCAGGCTCAGACTGCTTTGGTTAGGAAAGAGTAAAAGGTGCATTTAGAGGAGCAGCTGATCAGTTCTTGGCAGGCAGAGTATTGCTGAAGTAACAATTTGCAGTAGTTTTACACTCCTGTCAGTGCCAGTTGGCAAACTAATGGAGATGATGGAATGAAAGAACAAAATGTCACAACAGAAAGGAGTGAATTGAAAATTCAAACATTTTCTTATTTCTCATCATCCTGCTGAATCAAAATGAAATCAGTCTACAAATGAACCAACTCGTTATGGAATAAAAGGCAACTATCTGCACAATTTTTTTCAAAGTAGAAAAAATCAAATAATCTTGTGACCATTAGCTTGTTCAGAACCTCATCATGATTTGTAATAACTCAGAGAATTAGTTCATAAACAAGAATATTGATTTTAAGAGACTAAGTTTTAGTTGAGAATAGCAAATAATACAGATGTTGAAACCTTACGTTAAGGATTCCCTTGTGTAGGGTAGTAGAAAATCAGTGCCAAAATAGGAAGGTCAATTTTAAATTGTTATATTACTAATAGAAGATATAATGCCTATCCTAGATATCCTCATAATACTGATCATCTGGATTTACTACATATTCTTTGCCTGACATTACAGACTGTACTACGAAAATGAACTGTGTATACAGTACACATTGCAGGTCATGTTTTTAACTTCAAAGATTTAATAAGAATTGTTGACTTTCCATGGTTCACTCATTTTTAAGTGTTTTTGTAACCTAGAGCAATTACCTCAATTTTTGACTCTAAGGGAAAAAAACACAAATTTATTTATCAAAACAAATCAGAGAAAATCAAATTAGCACATCATATCAGAACTTCAGCACGGGATAACTAAATGTGAAATACAGATGCTACCAAACATCACAAATATAACCTCAGTAAATACACGAAAGAGCAGATCTTTACTTCAGAGGAACTACAAAACAGCAGCCATTAACACGTCAAGAATGAACTACAAGTAACTTGCCAAAGGTTGGAAAGTAATTTCCCCCTTAATATGATTTTAAAGTGCAGTGATGCGGTAGCTTATTCATTTTTCTCCCATTGGGTTTATAAGAGAAGTTGTTTTAATAGTCACAGGAAAATAGATAAATAACTGTATCTATTAAGTGGCTGTTATAAGGCTCAGAGCCCAAGCTCTGTGCCTTGTTATTACATATACATCTTAAAATAATATAGATTCCTTAACTTTATTTTTGCTTCCAATCTGATTCTCATATGCTTATTTTATATTTTACTACTCTGTTATGTTTTTCTGTATTAATTAATGATTAAATCACATTGAATAATGTAGGAGTAGCTCTATCAATCTATTAGTGTTTGATAATATTTTCTAAAGGCAATTAATATAGGGTATTTTATTTCTATGTGGTGTTTATATGCATATTTATTCTGTAAAGGTAATCTTCTGATTATTCTCATTATTCTACACTAAATTAGTCTTTGGACCAAGCAGATGTGTAAAGTTAATTTCATAAACAAACTCGGCATCATGCAGTCTATTTCACTGCCTGTTGATCCCCACAGAAGCCATATAATGCAGTACCATTCACTTTATTTATTTAAAAGGACCTTAAAAATCATACAGTTCTTTGGCAGGACTAAGCTACTCCAAAAGGAGAAATGCCTATCTCATTCTTAAGAAAAGAAAGTGTGCATAACTTATCATCTGAATATTTTCTGGAACCTTAAAATAAAGCTTCTACATTGGCAGAATCTAAATTCCTCTGACATCAGTTTTAGCAGACTGAAGGTTAGCTATTATATGCCAAAATATTTCTCTTGTATATTTCCTGTTGGAATAAGTCCTGTTACTAAGTACTTTTTTTTTTTTTTTTTTTTTTTTTTTAGCACTAAGGAAATCAAATTCTGTTTTTGCTTTTTCAGTGGAGAATAGAAGGGTTGGGATAGAGTAAGGCCATATTTTATTATGACCGTTTGGTGAATATTTTTCAGAGAATATAGCTATTGCTACTTCACTTTCCTTACCTACCAATCTGCAAGATGCACGTATTTGCCTGTAGAATGCTTTTTTTAAAGAATTTTGTCATCATTCTCACTGCTTACTATAAGCTCTCAATATTTGTCTCTTGAACGTGTTTCTCTCAGCAATTCTACCCATCCTTGTCGTATCCTACATGCAGTCCATGCTCCTTAGAGCTACAGCTTTGTCTTTGTAATTCCAAAACGTGATTGTGTTACTGCTCTGCTAAAAAATGTCAACAGAATTGAATTCACTACCAGATGAGGGCTAAAAACCTTCGTGTGGTATGGAATCTTGCTATTCACGTGGTCCTCAGGCCAGCAGCGTTACCACCACATGGGATGTTGTTGGAAATGCAGAATAGAAGCACCACCAACTAAATTAGAATTTGCATTTTAAGAACATTGCCGAGGTGATTTGTTTGCACATGACAGCTTGTGAAGCCCTGGTTCCAAAGGTCACCTCAGTCTAATCCTATCATTCCTCTCCATCCTCATTCTTCCACCACTTCCTTATCCTCCTTCCATGTTGTCTCCACTGGTTCTCATTTGTCTGGACTCGAAATAACCATGTCCTGCCTCCAGCCCTCTATATACAAAGTGATCTCTTTGTCCAGAATTTCCTTTCTTGACTTCTGTAAGAAGGTCCTACGTATGCTTATGACCAAGGCCAAACATCTTCTCATTTGGCATTTCTTTTCAAGCTACAGCATCTGACAAATCACTCTTATTTAGTTCTTTCCAATTTGCTTGTGTGGTACATTTTACTTATTTCTTTTTAGCACTTATTGTATTATGTTAGAATTACCTGCGGACACATCTCTTTCCCCCCACTAGACTTTTTTTCTCTTACATTTATTAGAGTTCATGTGATATGGTAGGCTGTTGACAAATTCTTGTTCAATAAATTCATGAAAGAAAGTACTCTATAATGGTTCTCTACATTTGTTCAGACAAAAACAATGAATATTTACTATAGGATAATTTAAACAATTGCCTTTCGTATTTTCTAGAATAGGGTCCTAAAACCCCCCAGGGCCAAGTTTAGCCCTCAACCACTGTGATTTAACTCAGATTGGCTTTAGAAATGGGCTGTTGGTACAAAGTTCATAGTGTTTCTTAATAAATTCAACCCGAAATAACAAAGCAAACTGCACCTATATGCGAAAGTTACACTGCTCTAAAGTCATTTCGAGGACAACTGATGTTGTTTGAATCACAAGTAATGCCAAACTACATTCAACACTCTGGGACTGTCAAAGTTAAAGCAAAAAGTGAGGTCGCCATTCCCACACAAATTTGCAGCAGATACATTCTCTCAGCTTAAACCACAGTCTAGCGGCACTTTTCAGATCTCAATGCGAGTGCAAAGGAAATTTTTGTATTTCAAAATGCATTTAACTGTGCAGTTGAGGAGCTTCCACCTAACCTTCAATGGGAAGTCATTGATCTGCAGTTTGAAGACATGCTAAAAGGCATACATTGAGAGATGCATCTAATGGAATTCTATAAATTCCTTCCAAGTAACAAATATGCTCAATTAAAATCATATGCTCGTGCATTTATATCAGTATTTGGCACTACCTATCTGGGTGAAAAAAGCATATTCAAAGATGCCGTATATAAAATCTCATTACAGAAGAACATTTGCAATTAATTTGGATGATAGGGAACACTAGCTTTGAACTTCAATTAAGCAAAATGTTATCCATCCCCCAAAGAATTCCATTTTCTCACTAGTAGATCTGTATTACACAAAACTGTACTCCAATTTTATTATTATATTTTAAATTTCATCAATCAAAATTTTGTGGAAATTTGCTTTGTCTCTTGGCCCATAAAGCCTGAAATATTGACTACCTGACATTCACAGAAAAACTTTGCTGACCTCTGCTCTAGAAGCAAAAACACAAGAGAGATTAAGCATTCAAAAAGGGGTAACATATTTATTAAATCTGAGAATAAAGTGGAGACATTTTCACCAATTTAGAAGTAGTGTTATTGCATAATGTGTTTACATATTTTCTAAATAGTCTCAGTAAAATATATAACAATAAAATTGATATATTTTTAAAATACGTACTTGAATTATTTTCTGAGATTAGTTGTCAGGATAAAGGGTTATGAACACTGCACAGGAAGCAAAAATGGAAATCAATATGAAGAATTGCCATATCAAGACAGCTCTGGTCTAGATCAGATTTTCTTTATAAACATTTTTAAACTGCTGGATAAAAGAAACCTAGTCTTCAGGGAAATTTATCCATTTCAGGTAGTAAATTATTATAATTTTTTAAAAGCTGAAAACTGCCTTCATACTTATTTATGCTAAATAAACTCTCAGTTCCTGAAACAACGTACATAATTAAACTCAGCTAGTATCTCTTCACTGTTTATTGTAGTCCTCATATCAGTCTTATAGAGGCTTTTCTGAACACACACGGAGGGCGCTTCAGAGTTTGAGGAGGAGGAAAGGTGTTTTGTTTCACTGTGACTTGTATATAGCCCTTAAAGACAAGGCAGTTTTCTATGTCAAAACTTTGATTCTCTTAGAGCTGTTCTGGTGCAGTGGTTATGTCATTCCCCAAATTTTCTACACAAAGTGGTAGAAACACAATCCTCAGAGAATTTGTTCAAAAACTGGCGGTCACCCTAGGTAGTCCTAGAAGAGGATTAAATGCATCTGTTGGTATATCCATCTGTTATGAAAAGATCCTTAGTCTAAAATTCTTGGTACAAAACCTTCCATTTTGATTAGAACATCATTGAAAAGAGCTTATAAATAAGTTCATAATAAGTTCATATTTTTATTCATAATAAGTTCATATTTTTATTCCTTTATGATTTAAGGAGTAAATCATAAAGGAATAAAAATAAACTTTTCTCTAGATTAGTTTATTCCAAGTTTGTATTTTATCAATAGAAACCAAGGATTTTCCATTCACTTAAACACTCTTCACTCATTATTTTTCCTTCTCCCAATATTCTGTTTGGATCCTGGGCTTCCATTAAATAAATTGCCATTTTCCCCTACTTCAAGAATCTTTTACTTCTGCTTAATTAACCTGTTGCCAGTATTTTTAATTTTTTATGCCAAATTTATGTGAGCACATAATAGTATATACTCGTTTGATGTTAAGTAACTTTATGTCTACTTATCATTGAGTTGATTATAGGTCTCAGAAATAAAACCTAGTATCATGTGTAGTTTATGGAAATTATCCTTAAATGGAGCTATTCATAATTTTGAGAGAGCAGTGCACTTTTGTAAGATGTATGAAACAATCTTTTTTTATTACCACCTCTGATTATAACCATTGTCTATAACCTCCATCTACTGGTAATCACATTTTAAAGTCCCATCTAAAATAATAATAATAATTTGTTAAAAACATCACAAATATCAAACATCTATTGGAAATATATGTAGTTGTACTTATTAATGGTACTGTTCAATAATGATGAAAGTAAGAAAAAATACTTACTCTTTCAGTAAAAGTAACTGCAGAAATAAGGTGGCACTGTTCTGAATGAATAATGAGTCACAGATGTTTGATCTCTTGCTTACAAAGTTTACAAACTCTTATCAGCAATCATAGTACAAAGCACTGAAATTTACCATTTTTTAAAATACTGGTCTTCAACTGAGAATTAATTTTTTCATTCCTTACCAAATGACAAAGGCAGTAGTCTTAATTTATTTCAAAAGATTTCTAAAACATAATTCTTACACAGGTTCTCACCAGCTGTCGGGGAATACTATTTTATATATAAAGATTTACATTTTGAAGAAAATCGTGTTGCCATTTTGTTAGTCTATTCATATTGTTAACATCAACAACAAAAACTAAAAAATTATTTCCTTTATGATTATACCCAATAACTAATACCGACATATAAAATTCTTTTAGTAAAATATAGTAACTTAACTATATATTCATTGACTTGGTTCATTCATTTATCTTCATTTTGGTTACTGAATAGCATTCAGAATTCTATGAGGCAAGTCATGTGATTTATTTTTAATTTACTAAACACATTTATTTAGTTAAGCTTACATGTATTGTTACTATTAGTATTATTATTTAGAAATGATCCCCTTGTAGGCAGAAAGAGAATTTTTAAAATTTTTTTTATCTTTTCCACTTTAGTGAGGTATAATTGACAAGTAAAAATTGTATATATTTAAGGTGTGCAATGTTTTGATGTATGAATGCATTGTGAAATAATTACTACAATCAAGCTAATTAATAAATCCACGACCTTACATAGTTACCATTTTGGGGTGTGTGGTAAGAATGCTTAAGATTTACTCTCTTTTAGAAAATTTCAAATGTACAGTGCATCATTATTAACTATAGTCACCATGCTGTACGTTAGATCTGCAGAACTTATTCATCTTATAACTGAAAGTTTGTACCCTTTGACCAACAGCTACCCATTCACCCATCCCCATCCCTGCCTCTGGTAACCACTCTTCTCTGTTTCCATGAGTTTGACTTTTTTAGATTCCACGTATAAATGAGATCATGCAGTATTTGTCTTTCTGTGTTTGTCTTATTTCATTTAGTATAATGTTCTTCAGGTTCATGCATGCTGTTACAATGGCAAGATTTCCTTCTAAGGCTAGAAAATATTCCATTGTGTGTACATACACATACATATATACCCTATTTTCTTCATCCATTCATCTGTCAATGGGCGTTTAGGTTGATTCCATACCTTGGCTACTGTGAATAATGCTGCAGTGAACATGGCAGTGCAGATATCTTATGAGGTGGTAATTTTATTTCCTTTGGGTACATACCCAGAAGAGGAGTTGCTGGATCATATGGTAGTCCTGTTTTTAATTTCTTTAGGAACCTCCATATCGTTTTTGATAATGGCTATACCAGTTTATATTCTCACCAACTGTGTATGAGGGTTCCCTTTTCTCCACATTTTTGCCAATACTTGTTATCTTTTGACTTTTTTGATAGTAGCTATCCTAACTGACGTGGATTTGATTTGCACTTCCCTCATGATTAGTGATGTTGGGCACCTTTTCATATACCTGTTGGCCATTTGTATGAAATCTTTGGAAAAATGAAGTCCTTTGCCCATTTTTAATCAGATTATTTGTTTTTTTGCTATTGAGTTGTATGAGTTTCTAATCCAGTATATTTTGGATATTAACCACTTATAACATACATGGTTTGCAAATATTTCTCCCATTTTGTTGATTGCCTTTCACTTTGTTGATTGTTTCTTTTGCTGTGCAGAAACCTTTTAGTTTGATGTAAGTTCCACTTGTTCATTTTTGTTTTTGTTGCCTGTGCTTTCAATATCCTATCCAAAAAATCATTGCAATACTCAGTGTCATAGAGCTTTTCCCCTATGTTTTCTTCCAGAAGTCTTACAGTTCTAGGTCTTATATCTAAGCTTTTAATCCATTTTGAGTTGATTTTGGTGTATGATATAAGATAAAGATCCAATTTTCCAATTCTTTCTTTTTTTTCTTTTTTTTTTTTTTTTTTGCATGTGGCTGTTAAGTTTTCCCAACATCGTTTATTGAAGAGATTACCCATTCTCCACTGTGTATTCTCACCACTTTTGACGAAAATTATTTGACCTTATATGCATGGATTTATTTCTGGGTTTTCTATTCTGTGTCGATGTATCTGTTTTTATGGCAGTATAATACTGTTTTGATTATGGTAGCTTGGCAATATTTGAAATCAGAAAGTATGATGGCTCCAACTTTGTTCTTGCTCAAGATTGCTTTACTATTCAGGACCTGTTGTGGTTCTATATGTATTTTATGATTTTTTTTTCCATTTCTATGAAAAATGTCATTAGAATTTTTTTAGGGAGTGCATTTAATCTGTAGATCACTTTGGGTAGTATGGACATTTTTTAAATTTTAAGATATTTAACTAATAATAATTATATATATTCAAGGTGAAAAATGTGATAATTTTATATACCATATACATTGTGTAATTTTTATCACAGTTATAGTAATTCTCACATTTATCACCACCCATGTTATACATCAGATCTCCAGAGCTTATTCATTTTATAACAATAAATTTGTAGATTGGACATTTTGACAATATTAATTCTTCCAAACCATGAGCATGGGCTATGATTCCATTTATTTGAGTCTTCAATTTCTTTCATCAATGTTTTATACTTTTCAGCATACAGACCTTTCACTTCCTTGGCTAAATTTATTCATAAGTATTTTATTCTTTTTGATGCTATTGTAAGGGGGATTAATTTCTTAATTTTTTTTCAGATAGTTTGTTGTTAGAGTATAGAAACAACTAATTTTTGTATGTTGATTTTGTATCCTGCAGCTATACTGAATTTGTTTATTACCTCTAGCAGTTTTTTGGTAGAGTGTTTAGAGTTTTCTATATATAAAATCATGTAATCTGCAGACAAAGACAATTTTAATTCTTTCTTCCTGATTTGGATGCCTTTTATTTCTTTTTCTTGCTAGGACTTTTAGTACTATACTGTATAGAAATAGAGAGAGAGGGCATCCTTGTCTTGTTCTTATTATCCTTATATCTTAATTTTTTAATTTTCATTTTATTTATTTAAAATATATTTTCAGAATTTGATATTTAATATTATATTTATAAAGAAAGTAAAATTATCTTCTACAAATAGGTAATATTATCTGAATTTTTTTTTTTACATTATTTAATTCTTTTGGATCAAGGGCTATATTCATGTTCTCCACAATCTGAGTTGTTTGTTTTATATTTTTTTTGTTTTGTTTTGTTTTGAAGAAAAACACTCAAGCATCAGTTAAAGGCTATAACAGACAGACACACATACACATACAAACACAGTTTCCAGACTTGACTGAACATAGTTCTCAGTGAAAAGAATAAATCTAAGTAGAAACCCATATCAGTTTTGGTTGTGGATGTTATTGAAGCACAGAGCCAAGCTTTGAAGTCGGATCGATTCAAGCTTGAATTCCTGCTCTACTATCGGTGATGGGCCTTTTTCCTGAGCTTCAGTTGACATCACTGTGATGGGGACAATAATAGTACTTGTCTCATTAGAAGGTTGTAGATATACAAATAAGATAAAGTACTTGGTGAATACTAAGTAGTTACCAACTGTTAGCTACAATTAATGTCACCTGCTTTTGAGCAACTGCCCATATCAAAATTACTGTTTGAGAACTTGTATTAGGTTCATTTTATAAGTTTACTATTTATTGAGAAATATCTTTTATTTTTTCTACTATTTTTAGGGATACTAATTATATTTACCTAGGGATACTAATTATATTTACCATTATATATATTCAAAACAACCTAAACAGCTTATTAGAATAGAATTAATGTGATTAAATGCCATATTTATTCCATATTATTTCTAGCAAGAGAAAATAAATGTGTTAATAAGGAAATACCCAAAACAAAAATATGTTCTATAATCTGTGCATCCATTTACTTTTCATAATCATAAAAATAGTATTAATTCACTTAAACTTGTTTCTTTATTTTGTGATAAAATAATATATGATAACTAAGACTTCCAAGAATATACAAAAAAATTCATCTTTTCTATAGAACATTGTAATTGAACTGAAAAATATTAATATGCAGACTTCTTTGTCTACTCAACCTGCACAATTATTAATCTTTTAATTTTTAGAAATCACGGGTAGAAGAATGATAAAACTGACATAATGTTTTCTAACATTTGCTGCAATGCCAATATTTTTTCAATAGTCCATAACTCTAAACATTTTAAAATCAACAAATACCCTTAATAATCAGTAGTATTAACTTTAAGTGCTTTTATACAAACACAACATTAATGAAAGCAAGTTAAAACACATGAAACATATGGAATATATATTTTCAGGTTATTATCCAAAAAAGTTACACATATGTAGAATAACAGGCAAAGGATCTTAGTAAGATCTGATTCAGCTATGTTAAGACACAAGTAGCAATGAATGAGAAATTAACGATTCAAAGGGATGTGCAAGAGTTATAACAAATCTTAAAATTCTGTTGTTATAACAAGGTGGCATGTAGTAAATACTTAATGAATGTTGTGTATCCTAGAGGAGGTAGGAAGAGGCAAGCAAGGATTTTTAGTCTTGGAAGGGAAGAGAGATGTTTAGAAAAGAAGAATATAAGTAAGGTTGGATTTTTATTCTAAAGATAAAGGGTGTCAGCTAAAAACAACAAAAATCTCCCTCATCTCTAGCTACTAACACCTTTTTCTTCTCCTGTTTATAATTGTCTCTGTAACTCCACTACACTTCCTACTCACCACTCAACCCATTTCAGTTGCTTTCCTCATGAACAGCTCTCTATAAAGTCACAAATGACCTCTGGGTCATGAAATCCAAGGGACCCGTTTTAGTTTTCAGCTTGCCCTTTTTGAAGTGGGTGACTCCATTGACCTCTTAGTCCTCAAAAACTCTCTTTCCTTCGGCTTCTATGATTAGGTTGGCCTAATTTCCTCTCATTGCTATGATAGCAACATCTCTGTCTTTCTGCTTGCTCAACTTCATCAGCCAAGCATTAAATATTAGAGTTCCTCAATAGACAGTCACAGATTCTCTCCTCTCTTTTTCTCTCTTCTCCTTTCTTTTCATTTCCTTTTCTCATTCTAAATTTTCTACCTGATCCGTATCACTTATACCTATGACTTCATGGTGTATATACTAATGACTTCTTCACTTGTCTCTAGTTCAGAATTCTCTGAGGTAGTAGAGACTTGGAAATGCAACTGCCTATACAACATGGCCATTGGGGATATTTCAAAAATGCTTTAAAAGAACCTAGAACTTAATATGACTAAAACCAAATAATTTATTTCCCCACACACAGTCATGCACACATTTGCACACATCAAAATCTGGTTTTCCAGAGTTTCCTATTTCAATTCAATTCTGTAATCCAGAAAACAAGACATCATTGTGATAGTCACTTCCCTCACACCTCTTCACTATATGCATGCAATCTGTCATCAGGTAGTGTGAACCTGGCACTCCGAGTCTGTGTTGAGGCTGCCTACTTCTTCCCCTCTTCATTATCTGTAATAGAGATGATAATATACAGAAAGTGTTAATTAAGTCCAGAAGCATCTTCAGTAATTAACCATTTATTGTTGGTTAAGAATTTAACGTCTCCTGATCAAGTAGAAGTGGTTAGAAATAAACGTAATGAGGATCAATACACTAAAGAAAAAAGTACCTTGAGGGGATGGGAAATTGATAAGAGGTGGCAACCATCAATGGGCCAGTATAGCAGAAAGGGATTTGTAGAGATTTAGCCTGCAGTAGATTGCATGTGAATAAACAATATGTCTCTATTGATTTTTTTAAATCCATAAATAAGATTATAGTACATGGACTCTCATACTAATTATTTATTTCACATAGCTCATTTTTATTATTATTATTTTTTTTTTTTGGCAGTTGGCCGGTTACAGGGATCCGTACACTTAACCTTGGTGTTCTTAATACATTTTTATTGGGGTAAATATATATAACATAAAACTTGCCATTTTAAGTGCAAAATTCAGTGGCATTAGTTACATTCACAATATTGTCCAGCCATCACCACTATCTATTGCCAGAACTTTTTCATCACACAAAGCAGAAACTCTACCCATTAAGCAATAACTCGCCATTGGTAACCTCTAATCTAGTTTCTGTCTCTATGAATTTGCCTATTCTAGATATTCATGTAAGTGGAATCATACAATATCTGTCCTTTTGTGTTTGGCTAATTCATTGTTTTACGGCTGAATAATTTTTCATCTGTATATACAAGGCTACTTCAAAAAGTTCACAGAAAGATTTGTATTATCTTTTAATTCTATTTTTCCACGAACTTTTTGAAGTACCCTCGTATAGATTATATGTTGTTAATCCATTCGTCAGCTGATGAACACTTGAGTTGTTTCTACATTTTGGCTGTTGAGAATAATGCTGCAAGGAACACTGACATACAAGTATCTGTTAGAATACCTGCTTTAACTTCTTGTGAGTATGTATATACCAGTGAGTGGAATGACTGGGCTATGTGATAATTCTGTGTAACTTTTCGAGGAACTCCTATAGTATTTTCTACAGTGGATGCATCATTTTACATTCCCACCCACAAGATACAAAAGCTCCTCTCCTTAATACCTTTGAAAATACGGTATTGGTTTAATGCGTGATAGTTTAGAATGACAATAGAGAATTTGTTGTAATGCATTAATAAAGATTATTAAAGAATTTTAAAATGGAAGCTATAAGGCATAGATAGCACAATGACCAGGAAACGTCTTTCAGTCTAGAGAGGGCTATGTAATGATCCAACATTCATTTTTGTTACAAAAAGATTTACATTTAAATAAAGTCCTGTTTTTCGAAGATGTGGATTATACTAATGACCCATATGAGTATGGCATGCAATTTAAACTGTTATTAGGGTAATCAAAAAAGTTATACTGATTTAACTACTTTTTTGTTTTGTTTTATTTTGTTTTGTTTTATTTTGTTTTGTCAAAGCCCCATATGACCAAAAGTACTAATTTTGAGTTTGCTGGCTAGAGAAGTATTTGTCTGTGAAAATGAGCAGAGTTAATTGCCTGCTAGAAAAATCAGTTTTAAAATAATGACCTGTTTGAACTAGGTAAAATAATTGATTACATATAGTGGATGACTGGCTCATCACTTGCTTCTTTTTTTCTGTAACAAAAGAAATAAACTTAGTTTATAACAATCATTATGACATTATTAAACAGAAATTATCTACTTTCTATAAAAGAAGTCATATGGTCTCTACCTTTTGTAGAGAATTTGATAGAGAGATTTATAAGGCAGACAGAGGATGAACAAGATGATCTCTTAAATTTTCTCATTGCCTTGTGATTCCTCGCTATTCCACACTACTGATATATTGAGGCAGTTTTATTGGAATACAGAAATGTTAAGTCTTACCACAGAACATGCATTCACACTGACATATGTGGAGAAATCACTTAAATTATTATGTTTGAGAAATTTACAGAGACCTCAGTGTCTTATAGGCATACGATGAATGTCCTGTGAGTTCATGCACATTATCTAAGTTCACAAAATAACTTTGCTCCCTGTTTTGACAGACTGCTTTGTCAGCATTTGATATTGTATAAGGGCTATTCTGCTTTAGAAAATCTGTTTTTTTCCTAATTATATTTCTTAATTTCCCACAAATGACTATCTAGCATAAGTATTTGAACTGGTACTCATGGTAAGATTTAAATATGTGTGAAATATTCTTTTAAGTAAATTTAAGAATCTTAAAAATGAAGTCTGGAGTAAAAGAAAACAAAGAACTTTCTAGGTTCTCTAAAGAAAGAAAAAACTTCTGAAGATTTTTTGCTTTTTTTTGTTCTAATTCATCAAGATATGAAGATTATTACTGTGTGATGCTGAAACACTCAGAATCAAGGGCTTAGTTGATCTGTATATAAATCAACAGTCCCTTGATCCTACCTGTATTTCACATTAATTTTATTCTTACTTTAACATAATGTTATCCCCTTACTGAAAAGCTTTTAGTAGCTCCCCAGTCAATAGAGAGGAAAATTCAAACACTTTTACTCTTTTTCCCCCCAGAATGTTTGGACCTTGTTTCAACTCCTTTTCAGCATTATACTCACTATTATCAAACACTTAATTTATGAAACAACCCATACTATTCATTCTGCTTTACTTCCTACATATTCCTGATGTTATTCTAACCCAATGGAAATGCCTAAATCCTTGACCCCACCTGTAAAAGCCCTAGTCATTCTTCAAGTCCACTTTCAAGGTCAAAATGTCATCATCTTCATTGAACTTCTCTTGGTTCACTGAATGGGAAATAATTTCTATCTCTCTGCTGCTCTGAGACCTTTTACCACTACTGCTAAATGATAGGTAGACTTTTGTGCCTCATTTCTTCTGTTTGTGAGCTCCATAGGGTCTGGGGCCATATACTCTTAATCTTGGAACTTACCAAAGCTCCAAAGAAAGTGTCATGCAAAGAGGAGTACTTAAAATAAAGTTTATTATTTTAAATTGAATGAAATTTACACTTTTAAGTACAGATTATGAAAGATCATTTTAAGAAGAGTAAAATTTATTCTTCATTTAAAATAATTGTCAAAGAAATGAATAAATCATGGATATCCTTTGAAAATGATGTCAGCTAAGTAGTGTCAGTATTTTAGGACAGGAAAGCACATGAAATGGTGACTTTCTTAAAATAAGTTTTGGGTTATATTACCAAGTTATATGTTCATTGTGCAAAATAATGAGAAACAAAAAAATCCACAAATGTTAAATTACTTTTGCTTCCGCTACCCAAAATAACTCCCAATTACACCAAAATTTATTTTTAACTCTTCAAAGAGGAACATGGTTTATGTATTTTTCTGTAGTTTGTGTTTAATAACAATTTGTCATAACCTTATTTCTATGTCAATAAATATACATCTCAAACATCATTCCTAGTGGATGCCTAGCATTCCTTTCTTGTCTGTATAACCTCTATTCTTGGACATTTCAAATGTCTTAATTTTTTACTATAACTAAATCACTTTCATTTTATCCATGTGATTTAATCTTTATGTTTATCTTAGATTATTTTCTTAGGATTAATTCCTAAAAATAATATTGTCCTACAATTCTACAGGACATATGTATATTGTTAAAGCTATTGATATGCATTAAAATGTGCCCTTCAAACATTTTTGTTTTGACAATTTCTTCTATTTTACAATGCCAAATAGTGACTTCCTTAAGACTCTGTTTCTGACCCAAGCTGTATTCTCTAAAGTATTCCTCAAAATTGGGATATGTTACAATCTTATCTATTAGGAAGATATTAGATGAAGTCCTTCCTAAAGACAAAGCAATTGGATTAAGGATATAACAACTTAAATTCTCTTTTATTTTATATTTTATGCATATCTGAAAATACGTGTTTCAAAGTTAGGTATATTGCGACACATTAATGGCATGTAGTATATGGTGACTCCATATTGTGAATTCAGATATGCCAACTGAATTAAAGAAGCATTCTAGTTTTGGAGTTACAATCCCTAGGTTTAAACTGTTACCTGCAACTTAGACCACTGTGTGATTTTGGGCAACAAACCTATCAGCTCTTGACTACCATTTCTTTATTCACAAAAGAAAAATAATGATTAACCTTCTTTGAAGGGTGGTTGTGAGGACTAGCAGTAATGCATATAAAGTGAATTACCAAGTGTCTGCCAGACAGAAGGTCTCTGCAAAATAGTAGCTGTTATTCATTGTACCTACAACATTTAGAAAATATATGCTTAAAATACAGGCTCATTACTTAATAGATACCCTCAGTAAATGATTTTATTTATTGCAGAATGAGTTATACAATATAAGGAGGAGAGCATGCAAAAACAATATTAATTTTATGCTCACTTAAGTAGCACTTCATGAAATATATATATAATCAACCTCTATCTCATTAACATTCAAGTAATTTGGAAAAAAAAACTGTGTCATTTTGGAACAGGTCAAATGAAAAGACCGTGTTGCTCAACATTACTACATCAATTAAATTTCACATGAATATTTAAAGGATTCTGGTAGTAATTCATGTGGCAAAATCCAAAGGCAGCCTTTTCAATAAATGAAAAGTTTTCAGGTCAAATCTCTTTGCAATATTCATACATATTTTCTTGTCTTGAGTTAACATGAGATAACAGTCAGGGTTACAATTTCACCTATAACTAACTTAAAGAAATAAGACAGGTAAAAAGAAAAGAGCTGCCTTTCATAACACAAATATAAAATTAAACTGTCAAGACTTGAAATGTTCAATATACTACATGTAGAGTAAGATTTTTTAAATTCAAATAATTTTCTTTGAATTTGATAGGAAATGAATGTATTGGCCAGAAAATTGTGACAATTAATTGCAGAATGGCTGAATTTTAATGAAAGGCTCTAAGGAAAAATGATGAAATGAATGTGCTATTTGCTTTTAAATCATTTACAGTTGAATAATTTATGTTATCTTTAATTCATCTAGCTAAATTATCCAAGATGAATACAATATGAATAAAAGAGGTTTAGAATTGTCAGGATTTTGCATTAAAATGTTTACCAATAACCACTTTCTTTTTTTTATTACTGTTTTAATAGTTTCACATACTGCAATGTGAGTTAGAAGACTAAGCTAGAGAACACAATATAATGCATTTACAGGGTTATAAATATTTGACCTATATCTTCAGATATTAAAAGGAAATCTTTTATATAGGTACATTATGTATTCACTCAAAGAAAACTAACCTAACTGGGAATCACTCTTACACCCCTCCCCCCAATTTAATCCATCCTATTCTCCCCATTTCTGTTTCTAGCAGCATTCTTCAGTTGTTCATGCCAAAAATGTTGGGATCACCCTTAACTATTTCTTTTCTCTAAACCTCACATCCATCAGCAAATCCTGTCAAAAGCTACCTATATAATATATACAGCATGCTTCTCACAACTTCTACTGCTAGTAAGTACTCTAACCCGTGCCATCTTCATAATACTCTTGCTTTCTCTCTCGCTCTGTCTCTCTCTCCTCTGGATTACTAAAATGGTGTCTTAATAGTTCTCCCTACTTTGATGGTTGCTCTCCTACAGACTTCTTTTGATAACCCAGAATGATCCTTTACAAATAAAAGTTAGAATGTGTCAGTACTCTCAAAACTCCCAATGGCTTTCCATTTCACTCAGAGTAAAAGCCAAAGGTCTTACAGTAAACTTCACAGCAATATAATGATCAGATACCCTGTTATTTCTCTGATTTTATCTCCTACCATTCTTTCTTTTTTCCTTTGCTCTCTCCTCAAACACTCCAAGCATGCTCTCACCCAAAGGCTACAGCAATGCCACATATAAAACAAAGGTGTACAGTTTCTCATGTTTCTTCTCATTCTACTAATAACCCTATCACTTTGATTCTTACGAAGAGAGCTCTGATATTCAACCGTAAATGCTAATTGATTGACTGCCTGATGCAATATACACCATAATTCTCAATTATCTGGGAAGAGAGCATTCTAAGCACAGGGAACAAGTGCTAAGTCCTTGTTTGAGGAATCACGAGAAGTCCAGTGTAGCTGGAGCAGAGTAAAGAGGAAGAGAAACATGGAAAATGGACTTGAGATTGGGGCACATCCCGTGGGCCTTAAATGCCACTACGGTGAAGACTTTGTCTTTTACTCTGCGTGAGATGGAATGCCACTACATGGTTTTTAACAGAAGAATACATGATCTGTGTACTGGTGATAAGCTTGCAAGCATGACCTTCATTCCTGGACTAACCATTGCAAAATGGTTAGCTAAAAGCTACAAGAGAATCAAATGGAGGATTCAATTTTGTTTCTTTGTTTTTATTTTTTATGGGATAATAGTCTTTTACTATATGAGCTTCAATAATTTGTGCATGCTGTGTTTTATACCCTTCTCCCAGACATACTATTATTATTTAACATTCCAATTCCCTCTCATTTTGCAGCTCAGTTGCCCTAAAACTAAATTAAATCACATTTAATGAGCTTTTGTAAGTGCCGGATACTGTGCTACATGCTTTCTATGTAGAATCCAATTTACTCCTCCAACAGCACATAATAATCATCACTGACATTTTACTGACAGGGAAACCATAAGGCAGAGAACTTTGGGATACCAGAGCATGTGCCTTGGCAGAGCTGACATAATACTTGCTTTTGTGTACCTGAGTTCCCTCTCCAGATATTATTTTTAGATTAGAGGGTACATTCTACAGGCTGGGATAGATTGCTGAGGAGACACAGTCTACATCTTCAGACCTTATTACAGCTTGAGGTACTGCCGTATAGTTGGGACACAGTATAGTATAACAACTCAACATATGTGCACTTGTATTCAAGAACAGAGGTTCCTATCTCAGCTTGTCCATTTACTAGCTGTGTGGTACTTCCCAGTGTCTCATTTTGGTTCTCTGTAAAATAATAGTGCCTAAAGTGGGATTCAAGCCCTATAGGATTTTAGGGTCACATTTTAAGAGAAAGTATTAAAAATTAAGCACAAGAGTGAAATTGATTTACATGAAGAAAAGAAAGCATAGCAAAATATAAATTTTTAAAAATTGGCATATACCACACACATTATAAACGTCAGAAAAAAGTAAAAATATAATTGTTTTATTTCTAAATAATGCCATAATCCAATTTTTCATTCATTTTTTATCCATTTTTGGCTACATACTCTTTAATCTCCTCTTTACATGACTTTAATTTGGTAATATCATATCATATAACATAGTCTTTAATCTCTTCTGCATATGACTTCAATTTGGTAATATAACACACAACTGGTTATGTGGTAAAATACATTTGGGTAATGTTCCCAGTGTTGTCCTCTCCAAAGGTTACAGTGAAAACTGACTATGAAACTCTGACAAGGCTGCATAATTAACCTTGTTTAACTCTACTAGTAGTTTCACAAGCTAAGCTGCTAAAGCCCAATAAATCAGGTCCTAGGAAACTACCACACAGCCTTTTCTTTCATGGTATGCTTAGCATCCCATAAACTATCATGTAGTATGGAAATCCAGTTTGCAAAGCACTGTCCTTCATAAAACACAGAGTGATATTACTCTGAATTACAGTCTATATAATAATGGACGGGGTGGAGATTGAGTTGGTAAAATTTTCTTCCACCCACAGATAGCTAAAAAGTTTCATGAGTTTGTCAAAGGGAACCTATAGAAAGAACCATATATGTTACAGTATAAATTCCTGATATTTAATATTTTAAACATCTCAAACTCTAATGCCAAATCTGCATTCTGTATTTTTCTGGACAAGTGGGAATTTCGGAAGTATTCCATTCAGAAAAAACTAACAGGCCCACCTGAGCCCTGGAGGGTTACACAACAATTGAGCCAGAACCCAGGTGAGTGCAGGCTCCCATGTGGCCAACCCCCAACACAGCCGCAGGCCTGCCCAGGCCCACCCAAGCACCAGAAGGGCCCTCACATCAACAAAACAGGAGTCAAGGCAGACCACCACACACTCAACTGCATTGATACAAGAAGAGTCACCAGCAGAGCCTACAAATAGAGGAGAAAGTCTGTCTTCTCATGGCCCACTCCAAGAAAATAGAAGAAACAATTCTCCTACCAGATGACCAAACATCAGTGAAAAAATACTAGAACTACAAATAAACAAGAAGATATGACACCACCAAAGAAATATGGTAATTCTCAATTACCAGACTCCATAGAGCAGCAAGCCCATAAGATGTCTGAAAGGGAATTCCAAGCACTGATCTTAACAAAATTCAAAGACATAAGAGAAGACTCAATTACAGAACACAATGAAACAAGCCAAAATATCCAGGATATGAAGGAGGAAATTTACAAAGAGATTAACACCTTTAAAAAGATTGTAACAGAACTCCTAGAAATGAAGGATTTATTCAATGAAATAAAAAACACAACAGAAAACTTGAGCAGTAGGCTAGAACAAGAAGAAAGAATTTCAGATCTCAAAGATAGTCTTTTTGAAATAATCCAGGCAGACAAGAAAAAAGAAAAAAGAATTTTAAAAAATGAAGAAAATTTAACAGAGCTAGCAGACAACTTCAAGTGCACAAACATCTGAATCATGTGTATTCCAGAAGGGGAGGAGAAATAAAAAGGCATTGAAAACCTATTCGAGGAAGTAATAACAAAAAATTTGCCAGGCATACTGAGAGATGCAGACCTTCAGATACGGGAAGCCAAAAGATCCTCAAACAGATGCAATACAAAAATATCCTCTCCAAGACACATTTTAGTCAAACTGGCAAAACTCAAAGACAAAGAAAGAATTCTAAAAGCAATAAGAATTCTCAAGAAGTCTAACAACAGACTTCTCCACTTAAACTTTATAAGCCAGAAGAAAATGGGATGATATATTCAAAATATTAAAAGAAAAAAATTGCCAGCCAAAAAGTCTATACCCAGCAAGTTTATCCTTCAGAAATGAGAAAGAAATAGTGTATTTCCCAGACAAAAAAAAATTACGGGAGTTCACTACCTCATGACCAGCCCAGGAAGAAATTATCAAAGGAGTCCTGCATCCAGAATCTGACAAACAATAATCACTATCACAGATTTACAAGAAAGAGCAAAGCCTGCCATTAAAACCAAAATGCTAGTGAAAAAGAGAAAGAAGCTAAATCATCTCACCTCAAAAATCCAACTAACATTGAAGATGAAAAATAACAGAGGAAGAAAGGAACAAATGATATTTAAAAAATCTAAACAAAGAGCAGTATAATGACAGGAGTAAAGCAAAACTGATCAATAACAAACCTAAATTTAAATGGATTAAACTACCCATTCAGAAGACACAGATTGACTGATTGGATTAAGAAGCTAGACCCAACTATATGCTGTCTTCAAGAGACCCACCTCACCTGTAAAGACACATACAGACTGAAAGTGAAGGGATGGAAAAATATATATCATGCAGATGGAAACCAAAAATGAGCAGGAGCAGCTATTCTTATATTGCATAAAATAGATTTCAAACCCAAATCCATAAAAAGAGACCAAAAAGGCCATTATATAATAATAAAGGGAACTATACAGTTAGAAGGCATAACAATCATAACTATGTATGTACCCAACACCGCAACACCCAGATATGTAAAGCAAATACTCTTAGACCTAAAAAAAAGGTAAAGACCCTAACACAATAGTAGTGGGTTACCTGAACACCCCTCTCTCAGCATTGGACATAACTTCCAGGCAATAAATCAACAAAGAAACACAGGATTTAAACTATACCTTAGAACAAGTGGACCTGGCAGACATCTACAGAACATTTCATCCAACCACTACAGTCTGTCATGGAACATTCTCCATGACAGACTACATGTTAGGACACAAAACAAGTCTCAGCAAATTTTAAAAAACTGAAATCATTCCAAGTATCTTTTTAGGCCACAGTGGACTAAAACTGGAAATCAATAGCAAGCAAAATTCTAGAAACTACTCAAGTGCATGGAAACTAAATAGCAGACTGCTGAATGACCTATGAGTCCAAGAAGAAATAAAACAGGAAATCCAAAAATTTCTTGAAACTAATGAAAATAAAGGTACATCATACCAAAACCTGTGGGATACACGAAACCAGTACTAAGAGGGAAGTTTATTGTAATCAACACTTACATCAAAAGAATGGAAGGACTTCAAATAAAAGACCTAACACTATGCCTTAAGGAACTAGAAAAACAACAGCAATCCAATCCTAAAAGTAGTAGATAGAAATAAATAATTAAGATAAGGACAGAATTAAATGAAATGGAGACCCAAAAGTATGATATAAAAGATTAATGAAACAAAAAGTTGGTTTTTCGAGAAGATAAATAAAGTAGACAAACCATTAGCTAGGTTAACAACAACAACAAAAAAAGATGAAGAACCCAAATAACAAAAATCAGAAATGATAAAGGAGACATTATAACTGATACCACAGAAATATGAAGAATCATCAGAGACTATTATAAACAACTGTATTCTAACAAATATGATAACCTGGAGGAAATGGATAAATTTCTGGACACATACAAACTACTAAGACTGAAACAAGAAGAAGTAGACAACACGAACAGACCAATAACATGCAAGGAGATAGAAGCAGTAATCATCAGTCTTCCAGCTAAGAAAATCCCAGGTTTGGATGGCTATACTGCTGTATTCTACCAGATATTTAAAGAATTAATACCAATTCTCTTTAAACTATTCCAAAAAATTGAAAGAGAGGACACTGTCTCAAACTAATTCTATGAGGCCAGCATCACCTGGATACCAAAACCAGACAAAGATACAACAAAAAAAGAAAACTACAGGCCAATATCCTTGATGAATATAGATGCAAAATCCTCAACAAAATATTAGCTACCAGAATACAACAACACATCAAAAGAATTATACACCATGATCAAATGGGATTCATCACAGTGATGTAAGGCTGGTTCAACATATGCAAGCCAATAAATGGAATACACTACATCAACAAAAACAAGGACAAAAAACATGATTATCTCAATAGACGTGGGAAAAGCATTCAGCAAAATTCAACATCCCTTCATGATAAACACTCTCAGCAAATTAGGTATAAGATGAAATTATCTCAACACAATAAAAGCCATTTATGATAAACCAGTCACCAATATCATCCTGAATGGGAAAAGCTGAAAGCAATACAAAGTTGCCCACTCTCACCACTCTTATTTAACATAGTACTGGAAGTACTGGCCAGAGTAATCAGGCAAGAGAAAGAAATAAATTGCATCCAGATTGGAAAGAACAAACTCAAATATCCCTGTTTGCAGATGACATGATCTTATAGATAGAAAAACCTGAAGACTCTTTGAGCTTATTAACTATTCCAGTAATGTTGCAGGGTACAAAATCAACACCCACAAATCAGTAGCATTTTTACACTCCAGTAATGAACTAGCAGAAAAAGAAATCAAGAAAGCAAGCCCATTTACAATAGTCACCAAAAAAATAAAAAACCTAGGAATCAATTTAACTAAGGAGGTGAAAGATCTCTACAATGAGAACTATGAAACAATACTGAAAGAAATTAAAGAGGACACAAAAAGGTGGAAAGATATTCCATGTTCTTGGATGGGAACAATTAACATCATGAAAATGTCCATTCTATGCAAAGCAATGTACAGATTCAATGCAATCCCCATCAAAATGCCAATGACTTTCTTCACAGACATAGAAAAAGCAATCCCAGCATTCATGTGGAAAAATAAAAGACCCCAAATAGCCAAATCAGTCCTGAGCAAAAAAATAAATAAAGCTGGGGGCATAACACTACCCAATTTCAAATTATATTACAAAGCTATTGTAACCAAAACAGCATGGTAGTGGCATAAAAACAGACACCTGGACCAATGGAACAGAATGGAAAACCCAGGAATCAACCCACATGCTACAGCCAACTGATATTTGACAAAGGCAACAAGAACATACATTGGTGAAAAGACTGCCTCTTCAATAAATGGTGTTGGGAAAATTGGACATCCATATGCAGAAGAATGAAACTGGACCTATACCTCACACCATATGCCAAAATTAACTCAAAATGGATTAAAGATCTAAGTATCAGAACTGAAACCATACAATTACTAAAGGAAAATATAGGGGAAACACTCCAGGAAGTAGGATTGAGCAAAGACTTTATGAATAAGATTCCAAAAGCACAAGCAACAAAAGAAAAAATAAACAAATGGGATTATATCAAACTAAAAAGCTTCTGCACAGCAAAGGAGAATCAACAGAGTGGAAAGACAACTGACAGAATAGGAGAAAATATTTGCAAACTATACATCTGAGAAGGGTTTAATATTCAGAATATACAAAGAACTCAAGCAACTATACACTAAAAAAATCAAATAATCCAATTAAAAAATGGCAAAGGAGATGAATAGACATTTTTCAAAGGAAGACAAACAAATGGCCAACAGATTCATGAAAAAATACTCAGCATCACTAGTCATCGGAGAAATGCAAATCAAAACTACATTGAGATATCATCTCACCCCAGTTAGACTGGCCATTATTAAAAATACCAAGAATAACAAATGCTGGCAAGGATGCAGGGAAAGGGTAACTCTTCTTCACTGGGTGGGACTGTAAATTAGTACAGCCATTATTGAAAACAGCATGGAGGTTCCCCAATTACAGATAGAACTACCATATGATCCAGCAATCCCACTACTGGGTATATACCCAAAGGAATGGAAATAATCATATTGAAGGAACACCTGCACTCCCATGTTCATTGCAGCTCTGTTTATAATAATCAGAAAAATGGAACCAACCTAAGTGTTCTTCATCAGATGACTAGATAAGGAAAATGTGGTGTATATACACAATGGACTACTACTCTGCTGTAAAAAAGAATAAAATTCTGCCATTTGCAGCAACAAGGATGAGTCTGGAGAAAATCCTGTTAAGTGAAATAAGCCAGACTAGGAAATAACTGGGTGCTGAGAGAGAGAGAAAGACAGAGAGACAGAAACAAGAGAGAGAGAGAGAGAGAGAAGAGGCAAACAAAAGAGAAGAGAAGAAAGGAAAATAAAAGAAAGAAAAGACCCCAACAATTCATTGAACTTTCAGAAGGAGAGAACAAACCTAAGGTTACTAGAGATGGGGGGAGGGAGAGAGGGGGTTTGGGGAGCGACTTTGGGTAAAGAGCATAAAGAAAAATCATGATTTGTAATAATGAATATGCTAATAACTTTTAAAAATTAACAACATAAAGAAAGGGCATAAAAATCATGATTTGTAATAATGAATAATAAAAAAAGAAGAAAAAACTAACAACATGAAAATAGAAAATCAGATTATTTTACATGTAAGTGGAGCCTTGTCATCACCTTGATTTGGGGGGAATCCAAAGAATTTTAAACAGCTCTTGTTTACTGGCTATCTCTATATATAATGGTCTAGATTTCACCATTTACAATGTTAGTGGTGTTTCCCTATAGCTTAATTAATTACCAAATTAATTATCAAAAAAGGCTATTCATTACAAAGCATCATAATAGCAGTCAGTCAGTCAGTAGTGATAGTCACTCTACCCAAACAACCTTTGTCCAGTGAAGTTAAGTGCAGCAACCAGAATGAGGCAGTGTAGAAGAAATACTTGAAAATGCACATTAAGACAGCTTCAGTCAAAATGACATGACTAAGGATTGTTGCAAAATAATCGTTGGGCTCAAACTGTCCTGGGAGCCCAGGGATGAGACAAGTCTCTCTGAACAGAAGTTTCCATCAGGCACAATTCTGACACAGTATCATGCATAAGATCATTTTAAGCCTCCAAGCCAATCAAGGAGTTACCTTGAAATGTGCACAGTGCACATTTTAAGTAAAACCAGTCCCCTGTAGGCATTCAATATATGTTTGTTTAATTTAATTAAATTTGAATTAAATTGCATAAGGCTGGTTCCTTGATATAAATTGTGAAGAGGCTTATTGAATTTCAAACTTATTCTTATGGCTATTTTAAGGCAATTACTAACTTTGATAATAAAAGTGTGAACAGGACCATAATTCATTATTAGGCTAACATTTCTTCTTATTGTGGGCATTTGTCAATAACTTTTCTGGCCACAATATGGGTTGGTTTATGTATTTGTAATGAACTTGAGTAATACATATAAAAACTGAAAACTGTCTGTATTTTACCCATTGATCAGTTTGTCAAACTATGTTGATTCAGAAGCTCTATTGAACCAAAGTATACCATTATGTCTAAGATGGAAAACAAGCAATTCAATTCTTGTCATGTGGGAATGCATAGGTGTGGAATGCATAGGTGTGGAAGTAAGACCCTAGTTTCTCATTCAGGCTTACTTTGTTCTTGGCAATGTGATCTTGGTCAAGTAAATATTTGGGGGACACAGATTCCTTAAGTGTAGAATGAGCCAGTGGAGTTAGGTCTCCTTAAAGAAGCTGGGAAAAATAAATCTTGAAATGAACATACATGTCTGTGTGCTTTTAGTACTCGAATCTGTTGGGTAGCAGGGAGGAAAATGTTGCAGTGCACCAACCAAAATGAGAAGGTTGGCGAGATAAACCTTTTACCCTTAAACAGCCTTTGAAGCTGCCAGTAATTAATTTGATAGAGTTGTTAAAAAAAAAAATGAAGCCAGTCTCTCTAAGTTGTGGGGCTCTGTACATGGGCCATCTGGAACTACTAGATAACTGGGACAATTTAAGTTATCTTACATAATTGGGAATAAGAAAAGTCATTTTGGTCTGAGTCCTAGGGTGTAGAAAAACAGAGCATTGCCAACTCAAGAAAATTGAAAACACAATAGTAACAAGAAATCTATATGCAAAAGTGTCCAGCTTGAATAAAGAAAATCTAAAAGCTGCCATAATCTCTGATGTCCCAAGCTTCTCAAAGAATTAGTTCATGGATTTTCCATCAAGGAGTGAAACCCAGATATTACTCAGATACTAAACACACAAACAAGCAAAAATATATTTGTTGGATACTAAGGAATGTACTTTAACTATAAACATTACCCAAGTATTTCAGTTCCTATTTCTAGTGAGAAGAAAAATAACATTTTGTTTACTATAAAGATTGAATTAGGAACAAGTGGAAAAGAGGGAAAAAGGGAAGGAAAAACACGGAAGGAGGTCTGTGTTGAATCTTCCTCACTTCTCAGTGCACATGCTCTGTGGCTGGAACCTAGATCTCTTTGGAGAACACTAACCAAGTGCTACTGTAGCTTTGGAAACCTGAAGGAAAGGAAAGATGAAGAAAAGAAAGGTCACAAGCAGCTGGCCAATGTCAATTACATTTGCCACAATTAACCAAACTCTGGCATTGTTGGGGATCTCAAAAATATAGTCTTTGTTTTAAAAAACCAAGTCCATTAAACATAATTTCATGCCTATTTTCTGTAACTGAAATACTCTGAAAAATTCAAATCAATTCCTTTTGAATAACCGAACTGAATAATATTTAACCAAATTCTTTCTCAATACTTACTCTAGACAAATTTTATAATATTCATCCAGATACATATAATAGATTATGGTGATCAGCTGGCAGAAGACTTGCTTTTAGAGACTCTACTGTCCTTCATGGAATTGCCATTTCCCCAGGAGAGAAAATCTTCAGGAACTGTAGCTTAATTGAATTGCCAATTTAGCTCTTTTTTATTTATTTTTCAAACTTTACTTTTATCATCCAATTGAGGGAAGAGCAGCAGATAGCTTCTGCCTCTAGCTCAGCTGCCCTGATAAAAACTAAATTAGAAAAAAACAGTAGTACCTTGGTTCTCTTGTTCCTAAAACTCTGCTGTCTTGATCTCTTAGCACTTTGCCTAGTCTCATGTTAGCAGCTTCCCTTGTCAGATAATGAGAATTTTTTGGAGCTAATTATATTAATTCTGAATGGCCAACAAAGTAATTACTTTGATTTTATATAGACCAAAATTTTCAAATACTGAACACTAATAAAAATTTTAAAAATCTTTTTTCACAGTGGTGGGGGGAGGGTCAGGGTTCCATTAGATAAGATTTGAATTGAGATCATTTTGCTAATAGAATATGACCTTACAATACATTCAATGAGCAAAAAGCCACTTTTGTTTTTAGAGAACGTGTAAGCTAGTATTTTGCTTCACTCTACTATTTTGTTAAATTCAAGTTGAGATTATTCTATTTGGGTCACTTCCTAGCCTAAACCATTATTGAATAATGATGTGTACTATTAGATAACAAGCACAGAATTATATACATTTCACTCCAGAGTTTGGTTAATTGTGGCAAATGTAGTTGTCATTGGCCAACTGCTTGTGACCTTTCTTTTCTTCATCTTTCCTTTCCTTCAATTTGCTTTTAAACAGACTGTTGTTATCATTTAATAATATTTTGGTCAAGTATAAATGTGATGTGCATTGTGCCTAGAATCCTAACCCTGAACCTTCTTCAATTAATTTAGAATATTTTTAGGCTAACTTGAGCTCTGAATGTGAACATATTTAATTCAGTGATAGATTTTTAGAGACCAATCAAAAATAAAAATATAAAGACCTTAAGAATTACTAATAATGCAGGTCAAAGGGCACATAGTGAAATCCAATTGTGAAATGATGACCACAATTGTCTTACTCCCTCTGCTGTACCACAAAACCTAGAGAAAGTATTTAAAATAGTAATTAAGATTCATTGCATTTTGGTAAGATTAGAAATGAGCATATGATTATTTCTCTGAAAGACAATGTATAGTAGGTCAATTGAAGGAATTTGTTGTATCTTAACATATATTTGAAATGTTTGGGTGAATTTCTAATGATAGATGACTGCTTTCAAGTTAACAATGTATTTCTGTTATCATAGCTGAAAATAGACTATGTTAAGGAATATATGCTGTTCATAATTTTTGGCTATGTAGATAAGATGATATGATATATGAATTAGGAAATAAATAAGCTGGAATTACAACTAAATCCACATAATTCTATTGTGAGATCTCTCCTTACTTGCAATCATTTGCAAAACATGCTGTGCACAGTGTGGTAAGTAAGCTTGTAATAAACAATTAAGGGAGCTTCTCACATGGAGAAATACAGAGATAATTTTTTAAAAAATCATCTCAATAAATACCTGTAGGTAAATCCAACATGATCTCCTTAAGTTTCTTAAAAATGTGTGTGCCTATAGCTGCTATTTTATCTGCAAATTGTAGTGTACATACAAATCTGATAATTCCATTCTTTATAAATATTATATTTGTATATGTAAGTACCAAGAAATAGCAATAAAAATTAATACAAAAAAGTATTTGTGTTTTAGAATACTTTTTAAAAACTAAATTTAGACATACATTCAATTTTTAAAATATTTTTTTCTTTTTTATAATTTTCAGAATGAGTTCATTTGTAAAATGAAATTGTTGGAATAAAGGATTAATTTGAAAGAAATCAGTTATGCAAGGAATATTCTCTCATATGTAGAATGAGAATTAATCTCTAAATGATGTAAGAAATATCTTATAATAGTACTCCTTAAACCATTAAAAATTAACCTGTCTAATAAATGCAGTCACATTTATGTTATTTTGTATTAATGCTTCATCTACATTTATGTATATAAAAATTTTAACCTCAGTTGAAAATCTCTTCAAAAGAAGCTTCAAACTGTCCTTTGGAATGAAAAAGGCCCAATTAATATTCCATTGATTTCATTGTAACATTAACAGATGACCAAGTCCTAGCATGAGCAGAAGAGAAAGTCAAGTAACATCAACTGCTTCTTCTTTCAAAGCAATAGAAAACCATCCAAATCCCACATTTCTGCCAGTAAGTGTTCTGTGCAGCAGTATCTCCAATTGCCTTAATACCACTTCTCCTCATTATGAAAACCTCTTTGCAATTACAGGGTAATAATAAAAGACTAAGCCACCACAAATGTCCAGAGCATCTTTTAAGCTAGTCATATGACCTCAGAACATATATTAACCTCAAATTATGAATTATGTCAAAAACTATGAAGGATATTTATCTTACATTTTATTTGCTGGTTGTGGTTTTTAAATATTTTGACAGTTAATTATTTCTTATTTATATTATGTTTAAAGTAAAGTACTAGAGACATTTATTCCCAGAGTGCAAAAAGCACTCGGCTTGAATTAGAAGTCATAGGGTGGACAACTGATCATTTCTAGCTTTGCCACTAGCTTATCTCCAGTATCATTTTGGAAAGTCTTCTGGTCTTGGCCTCTGAAGCAAATTAGTGACAAAATTCTCCGTTTCATAAGGATTTGTGTTGCTGTTTCTTTTCTTTGTTTCTCTTTTAAATAATTGCTCTGTATATTTCTTTAGCTGCAGGAGAAGTTTTGAGTTTATTGTGTTTCATCATAACTTTATAATTTTAATGTTGCAATGGACACTTTTGAAAATAAAATTGGAATAACATGTGACCTTATTTGTTGTTAAAAAGCACACATTTAGAGTTATTTTCAAGGCAAAAAAAAGCAATCATATTTTTCCTTCACTGAGTTCTATGATGTTGTTATTTCCTTAAGGGAATTTCCTAAGGACTCACTGCCATGTCACGTACATAAGATAATACACTGGGGAACCTCCAGAGGAAAGTTTCTAGCTGGAAAGGTGTATTTCCATCCATGTCTGTCCTTCATTGGGATCAGTTTTTACTTCCTCTGTATATATGTACACAATTCTTTACTATCTCCAATAAATATGGTGCTGAAAGAAATTAAATTCTATTCCTCCTTAAACTGTTATTTAAAAGTTATAATTGCTCTTTGAGGATTTTGGCTCACTGGCAAAATAAGCAGCAAATTCTAAGCCTAAACAGTAAATTGTGTATAATCAGGCCTAGTCCTCTCTAGGATTTTGGTTGTAAAATATTGTCAAACCAGAAACTGAGCCTCAAAGCGTGGACCTGTTCAGCTCTTTCCCCTCCCCAAGTTGCCTTCCAAGCCGTCACCTTTGTAGAATTTTAAGGGCAAAATTTAACAGGACTCTCTTGTCTGTAAGGAAAGGAGAGCTGGCTATGGATGACTAGGAATTATATGGCAAAAAAAATATTATAAGAAGGGAGAGGAAGAAAACAATAACAAATGTATTCAGGACATAATAAAAGCAAGAAAGGAATGATTAAGGAAGATAACTTATAGTGGCTGATCATTCATGGTTGTAGGGCACTGTGTGCATTTGAGGGAAGTTCAACCCTGACGTCTAAATGCAGCCTCCTGTGATCAAATGTTCTATTTGCATACATGTGGAAGCTCGGTTGTGTTCATGTGGATTTTCCAATTGAGCTTCCAGAATATGAAAAGTATCATAGACTCAGTTTTGAAATAGACATAAGCAGTTGATCAGGTAAAACTCAAATATATTGACTCATCTTATTTTTAAGACAGTCATTATGTTTGGAAAGTCATTAGATTCTAGAAGAAAATATATCCATTTCTGTTGCTAGTGGGATGCTGGAATACAATTTTTTCAAAAGCCCCCCCCCCAAAAAAATGCTAATAATAGCAGTGAGTCTGAAACTTAATTATTGGCAGCTTAATTTCCTCCTCTCCAATATATGCATTAACTAATATCAACACAAATTATGAGCGTGCAAGAAAAACTAATTGTTCCACATTATTTTACAGTTATTATTGATTACCATGCCCTTTGCAAATAAAGACAGAAATAGAAAGTATAATAATTCTTAAAGGTGAATTTGCAGTTACTAGAGCGGAGGATATTTCTAAATACTTTCTTAATCAAATATTAAGATCACAGGATGCATTTAAAGGGCTTCAACTTAGTATAAACAAAAGCTGACTAAATCATCAAACATGATTTCTAATCAAACATATACTGGTTTAAGAGGAGACTTCTCTTTTCAAGTTTGAAAATTATTTCTTTTTCCTATCCTCTTTAACCACAAACAGCTTAAAGGCAAGTTAAGAACTGAGATGGGCATATTGACCAAACACACAAGTGTGCACACACATACACACACACAAATTACTGTGAATATCCCCCCCCCCCCGCCATGTTGTAGAATTTTATTTCAAACGTGTACTCAAATACTACTTAAAATGTGTTTGGGTCAGTGCCTTGGGAAGTCAGCTGTATGTTACATTAAATGGAAGATAGGTAGGAAAAGGCTGCATCACACATTAAAGTAAGAACAAAAGCAAACAAAGAAACATGAAAAGCATTACAGTAAAAGTTGTATGTCATGAAACTTTTATCTGTGACACAGCCCCAATTCCATCCTCTTACTCTAAGCAGAAAACCTCATAAACATCAACCAAAATAACATCTGTCAACATTCCTCCTTTTCATTTACCTAAATAAAGTGAATACACTTCATTCAACCAAATTAATAGTGTGTACATTCAAAGTAACTGCTTGGGATATCAAAGTTTAGGGCATTTAAATGTGGTAATGTAGAGAATTACTGTGACTTACTGCTAATACCATGAACTGAAAACCAATCCAGAGGCTTGGGAAAACAAAACAAAACAAAAATCTAGTCCTGGCCATGACAACGTGGATACTTATTTCTGTAAATCCAGCCACAGCATGCAGGAAAATCCAGGAGTTTCCGTTCCTATATCTTTTTCTTTTTTCTTTTTCTTTTCTTTCTTCTTCTCTGTTTTTTTTCTTTTTTTTTTTTTTTCTTTTTTAATTTATTCCTTCTAACTTTGGCAATCTTTGGAGTATAAATGTAAGTGCAAAGACTTTCACCTTGGGTTTCAACCCTAAAATTATTGCAGTTGATCTAGGAGTGACAAGTAGATCCAGTTGGGCCTGGGCCTGCTCCTCTTCAATTGTTACAGTTTACCAGGGGGATTCCAGGAGTAGTCTCTTGTCTAGTTCCCATCCAGCCACTGCTAAGGAAGGGGATAGAAATGTTTTATGCCACTGAGGTCTTGAGATTCGGATTTTGAGCCTGCATCCATATGACTTGTTGTACTATTTCTATGTGGCCAATTACGACTAGTTCTTAGAGATCGGGAACACATAGCTTTCTAATATCTGACAAGAAATGGAATGTTACAAGTATCTAGAAACAGAAAAGAGTCTATTTAGAAGTACCGAATGAACCCTTCTTTATGGGTGGAGAATTGATAATAACATAGAAGCAGAATTTGAAATGTATTATTTTTTTAAAAGTTTATTAAACCAGATCAAATACTACCTCATGAATAAATAGCACTAAAGCATCACTCTCCATCTCCTGGTTCTGATTTAATTTTTTCTTACCACCTACTGTATCATCTACCAAGCAGTCCATTTGTGTAACATCTGTTTCTTCTCAGTAAAATGTGAGCTGCATGAGAGCAGGGACAAGGAGTGCGCCTGTGTTAAGATGATCCTTCGTGTACAATTAAAGCAGAGATGATATCAGGAGAAGCTTTCCTAAGAAAACCCTTAATTTTCGGGTTTGTATTGGTTTCCTATTGCTGACACACCAATTACTACAAACCTAGTGACTTAAAAACAGCACACATTTATTATCTTACAGCTCTGGAGGTCAGAAGTGCAACATAAACCTTGCGGGGCTAATATCATGAACTTGTGGGAAGGACTGTGTTCCTTACTGATGCTCTAGGGGAGAATCCATTCACTTGCCTTTTCCTGGGCAAGCTTTTAGAGGCCGCCCACACTCCTTAGTTCACAGCGCTGCTTCACGCTGCCTTCTCCTGCTTCCATTGCTGTGTCTCCTTCCTCACCTGTCTGGTGCCTCCCTCTTGTAAGGACCCTTGTGATTACATCGGACCCAACCAGATATTCAAAAAGAGGTCTTCCCATCTCAGAGTCTTTATTCACATCTGTGAAGACCCTCTTGCCATGGAAGATAACATATTCAGAGATTCTGAGGGTTAGAATGTGGACATCTTTGGGGAGCTGTTATTCTGTCTACTACAGAGTTCTATACATACCCTCCTCCCCAGCCAATCCCCAATCAATGAAAAAAAGTATATATATTGGCCCTTAGGAACACTGGGAATGAAGCCTTATAAAATATGGAGCATTCTTTTCTCGACCATTTATATAATCCCCAGATTTCTTTTTTAATTTCCAAATAATCTATCAATTTCTTTAAATACCACACACATAGTGAATGTAAACTACCATATGGTTATATATAAGAATCCTATATATTTGAAAATAAATATACAGAACCCTGTGTATATAAAAATAAATGAAGGAGAATATTGAATAGAGTTTCTGAGCAGAAAAGTAAAACTTTGGCATGATTCCACTTTGTTCACGCTCAATCAGAAATGGGAGAAAGCACCACACAGAATACGATAGGAATTGTCATTTGCAATAAATGTCTCATTAGCCTTCCAAGAATGTTTTGTCTTGAAACTGAGCTTTAATAAGAGGGAGAGAGCTAGAAGTTGAGGGTTCAAATCCTTGACAAGTACCTGAACTTCAGTTGTTTAAGTTCCTGATAAAGATTGCAAGCTATATGTTTTTAAAACTTCAGGAGGAAGTAGTCACACAGTCTTAAAAAGTAAATCATTCTGAAGAAGCAGCAATACACACCTGCTGAGAGGAGGGCAGGGTTTTAACAGCAACATGTCACCAGACTTTAGAAATTTTATCCCCATCTTTTTTTCCCAGTTTTTGGATACGCTGGCATGAAATGCACATAGCAGTTCATGGTTTTTAATGAGTCAGGAATTACATTGAAATTCAGTACTGTGATAATAACCTCCAAATTAATATTTTCCTTCAGATAAATTGCATTTGAAAAAAAAAATCTAATCTTATTGCCCGTAAAGTGATATAATAAAACCCCAGAATGCCAACTACAGCGTGTAAAATTCCCAGTAAATGTTACAGACACAGTCCACTTTCAAAGTGTTTGCTCTTTGTGTTTAGCTATTAAAATAAGGGTTTAATTTAAAATGCATGAATAAGTTTCTTACTTGATTACAGACATGCAAAGGAAGTAAATAATTTTTTCTCTCTCTCTTTTAGAGAGCTAATGTTCTATCCTTTTCTTTCCTTCTGCAATTAAGAATTTAATAGGTGACATGGGGGTTGTGCAGGTGAGGGGCAGGGGCAGGGGATGAGGGTATTAAGCATAACTCTTCAGGTAACTGCTCTATTGTCCTGATAACCTCGGTGATTTCCCTGACATTTCTGCCACTGTGTGACTTTTGCTTAGGCTGGAATTTCTAACTCCATCATTCAGGAATAGGTGTTTGAGAGAAGCCATTAAACAACCATCAAAGCATTGAACAGCTACCCACGTGGGAACCTACCACATGTACTGCCATGAGTTGACTGCAGAGAATCGCTAAGCCTTGTAGCAGGTGTGATACTACTTAAGAGTAGGAGTCTGGGGAGCTGAGAGTTGACAACAGTGTCCCCAGGACTAGAGCCAAAAGAGCAAGCATCGTGAGCATCTGAGACAGATGCTGTGTTCACCACGTCCCACGTGTAATATTTCCAACACATTAACGGAGCATTAGAGTTCATGGCACGCTTAGTGACAGGAATAGAACCATGAAATTGGTAATGTCTTGCCAGTTTGAAGATGTAGATGAATAACTTCTTGTCAGAGCAATGAAGTCTTTCTTATTCTATAAAAATTCGTGTGTAACTAATGAGACTCCTGGGCCATCATACCTGCTCTATTCAATGACTTCCACTACTTTGGCTGTTCATCTACCAGTGGCACTTGGGCTACAGAGATAAGTATTTTCAGAACTGTAATAAATTAATACATAAATGCCTACGTCTGAGATGCATTCTGAACATAATGGGCAAATTTAATATATCGTTTTTAAGCTATTCCTGGTGTTCCTACATCAATGATGAGATTCCTTGATTCTTCCTCATACGGAAACATGTAAATTAGCTTATGTCACACATTGTGGAGGGAAAGACTAGGGATGGCAAGGTGTCAGGGAACTGCCATTTTGACTGATTGTACTCCTGGCAACTTATTATGATAATAGATTGCTTTTTATTATATCACTACATTTGGCTGTGATGATATTTAACTACAGAAGATTAAAGACATGTCACAATGCCAAAGAACTTTATGAATGGGCTAGTGCATTTTTGCTACACTTAAAATTAGCAAGACAGAACACAGAACAGTAATAAACAATTCTGAGAAAGCTCAGAGTCATCCACTAAAGAATGTACAATTTTTGTCTTCAGCATTTCCTTTAATTGTTGAGCTAATAAATGTGTATTGTGTACCTTTTATATGCTAACAGTAGGCTACCTACCATGTAGAACACCTCACTATAAACTATGACCCTGTCCTCAAAGATCTGACAGTAAATTTATCATACATGAGGCAATAAGAAAGAATACAAGATAATACACACCATTTCTAATTTGCACGCTATGGAAAATAAGTGATGTTTACAGAAAAGAGAAGCAGATCAGTTACTCATATAGTTACATAGGACGATTTCATAGTCAACTGGAAGATAAATAGTATTTTCTTAAGAAGACGAAAAAACAAAGCAAGTCATCTTAGGGAGATCAATGCATGGAGGAAAAAAGAATGTGGTTATGTTGGGAACAGGAGAGACCATTTCTTAAGCTTAAGGGTTACCTGTTCTAGACATCATACCACCTATTTACATGCCTTTTCATATTTAATCCTCTCAGCAATCCTATAGAGTAGAATTACTATCCCCATTTTACAGACGAGAAAACAAAAACTTAGAGAGGTTCCTTAAGTCACACAGCTCAGAAGTAGAATAACTCAAACGCCTATACAGTGACATGGCTGTGCAAGCCACAGAGCAAGTGGTAGGTCTGTGCAGGCTCGCTGTAGGGTGGTGGCTGTGGGAACCCAGAGGTAGACCCAAACTGCAGATGCTGTTCTCGAGAAAAATGGCCAGGAATAGCTGGATATGGAGAAAGTCAAGGAGATTGTCAAAGAAGACTCTAAGGATTTTACCCTGGAAGTTGTGTGTTGACTAAGACGCACTTGGAAAGAAAGAGGAGAGTCTGTTCTCTTAGACCCTACGCTATCTGGCATTATCAAAGAATTTCAAGAGCAGAATTCCCTGCCACTTAGAGAGCAATATTTAGTCATCCTCACCTTTGGGAGAAAAAAAGACCAAGATTGTTGGTCCCTTGGCTGCTTACCTAATTCTTTTATCAAAGAAACTAGGTCAAGCAAGAGGATGCTTGTGTGGGGCTGTGGAGAAAAGCCCTACCTGAGACTAAAGGAATTTAAAAAGAAGATGAAAGGAGGTTAAGAAAGACTGTGCTGGGGCCAAGCCCGTGGCGCACTCGGGAGAGTGTGGTGCTGGGAGCGCAGCGACGCTCACTGGCTGAGTGCAGGTCACGAAAAAGACCAATAAAAAAAAAAAAAAAAGACTGTGCTGGCATCCAGGGAGCAATGGCTTTGTCTAGATACCCTAAATTTGGTGAAAAATTGGAGCAATTATCTGATTCAATCTCCAAATGTCACTTTTGTCTCAAGTTTCAATATTGTATTTATTAAACAAATATCTACTGAGTGTCTATTACAGTAAGTGACTTAAGATCTTTTTTTTTTTTTTTTTTTTTTTTTTTGTCTTTTTCGTGACCGGCACTCAGCCAGTGAGTGCACCAGCCATTCTTATATAGGATCCGAACCCGCGGCGGGAGCGTCACCGCGCTCCCAGCGCCGCACTCTCCCGAGTGCGCCACGGGCTCGGCCCAGTGACTTAAGATCTTTAAATATAAATTAGACACAGCTCCTACCCTCAAAAATTCATTGAGAATTATGAGACCACACCCCCATAATTAACTCTACAACCAGAGTGAGCATGATTGATAGTCCAAGTTAAGGGCCGATAAAATGTTCCCGAGTTCAGAAAAGAAAGACTGGAAGAAGGGGTGAGAGAAGGTAGAAGGCTAATGACAAAAAATATTTTGGAGGTGGTATTTGAAATGGTTGTGAAAGGCCTTGGACATTCAGAAATGGCAGAAGAAAAGAAACCAATTTTAAATGCAAGGAATAGTATGAATTAAAAGGTTAAAAAGTAAGAAAACATGAAATATTGAAAGGGAACAAACTTGAGTTACTTGGGTTTGTCTAGAGAGCAAACGGTATATGACTACTTTAGAAAATAGCAGAAGAATTGATTCAATCTTGTGTTATATTCTGCATATCTATTATTTTATTTGAAGCAGCTGATATCAGCACCACTAGTTATAGTGACACCCGTCATGTTATCAAGGTTGACACATCCTGACCCAATTGTCACTCACTGCTTCTGCCAGTTAGGTGAGGTGAGACCCTTCTCTCTTTGTAAATTCAGCCAGTGGTGGTCTGAAAAAATGCAAGAACTCCATCAGCTAAAAATCCATTGACCACATATTTCCATGGCTGTTGGACAGACATACAGGCCCTGTGAATAGTCAGTGTTATTAAAGGTGTGAGACTCCCTTTCCCACATCTCCTTCAGTCTTCCATGTGCCTTCATGGATTCAGTCCTTTGTTATGTGCACTATTTAGCCTCCTTGGATGTGTTAGAACACAAAATTCCTGTTTGCTTTGATGTGATGGTAAATTTCTGGAAGTGATGGAATTGATGTCTGTTTTACTCCGTTTTGTGTTGTTATGACAGAAATACCTGAGACTGGGTAATTTATAAAGGAAAGAGGTTTATTTGGCTTACGATTCTGGGACAGTTGCATCTGGCATGGGCCTCAGGCTGCTTCTGCTCATGGCGGAAAAACAGCAGGCAGCCGGGGGATACAAGCAGATCACATGGCGAGAGGAAGCAAGAGAGAGCGAGAGAGGAGGTGCCAGTGTCCTTTAAACAATCAGGTCTCCTGGGAACTAATAGAGCGAGAACTCACTCACTACCCCGCCTCCCCCAGGGAGAGCATTAATCCATTCATGAGGGATCCGGGCCCCCATGACTCAATCAGTTTCCAACACTGCCACATTGGAGATCAAATTTCCACATGAGTTTTGGAGGGGACAACACATCCAAACTCCATCAATGTCTCTCAACACCTATATTGCCTCCCAGGGACCCTACAAAGAAACTGTTTTCTCACTGTTGAGCTAAAGACAGAAAACTGACACTGAAATGCTGTGGTTCCTTAGCAAATCGGTCAGCTAGAGGAATATAAACCACACTGAAAGGAGTTTGTCTTTTCTAAATCAGTGTTTGGCTCAAGGGGAGGAGTGTGGAACTAATTACAGTAAATATTGCCTCCCAGCATTTAATTCTTTATAAATAACTTTACTTCTAGTTTAATAAACAAACTATTTCTTCCTTTGTATTCAAATGTATAGCTGAAGTATACAATGTAGAAAATAGATGGTCAAAAATATGGTTTTATTAATAAAGATTTTAACAGGGGAAGTCAACACATATAATACAGGGATCTGAGTCAATCAAGGATGATAGAAAGCACTTCCTCAGAAACAGTGTCTGTCAGTATCACACAAACCATACATTAAACATAGAAAAGTTTCTAATATAATCTTTAATCTCCTTTATTGCATCTAGTTATAAAAGATCAGCTCCCTTTACATTTCTTCTTTAATTTCACTGTGGTAACATGCTTGAGTGAACTCAGACATGGTACATTTAACCAGTTTGGCACTATGCCTTAGGTTTGTTAAACAAACAAAGATTTGATGGGTTGTCTCTAAACTGTAGCCCCACAGGTAATTTCTGCAACTGTAAATACTGCCACTAAGGTGATTTTTCACTCTGCTGCTATTGGGATTCAGGATGCTATATTCAAGTGGAATCCACACACTTTGAGACCAGTGTTTATTCCTTAGATTTCTCTCCTCTTTTTAACTGGGATGTCATCTTCTCTCTACCTTATGACTTTACAACACTTACACTATAGACTGTTTTCTCTCTAAATATTGCATATACTTCCTTAGAACTATCATGGTTGAGGAGTAAATATTTTACAAAGTTAGGAAATAAGTGAATGAATTACTGTGTAGTTTTTCCCAATGAATAGGCAAAATCCTTCTCATTGAATAATTAGCTGTATTTTTTTTTCTTGCAGTTCCTGCCCAAAGTTGGATATAAATACCTATTTATTTATAATATATATATATATATAATTTATATACATTTATATTTATAGTAGATATATAATTGCTACAAATTTATATTTATACTAAATATATAATATATTAAATACAAATATCAAATAATGAGCTCCCAGACTGAAAATTCAATGTCTCACATGAAATTTTTTTAATGTTAAAATAACATATGCTTCAATTATTTTCTTCCCAAATCTAAACTAGCAAATGATGGCAAATTTTTGTTATACATGTCATATCAAAAGAGGAAATTGTATTAAAATCCTATTATATTGTATATTAAATATACAATATATTAAAATATATTTTTAGCTGTATATAAGTTGCAACCCTATATCCTAACAAGATAAAAATATTTCAAGGCAACTGTTTTTAGAGGTTCCATGTTGGCCAAAAGCAATAGGAGGTATATTCCACAAGGAATAAAAGACATGTGAACTTAAGGTTGTTTGCCTCTTGGGTAAGAGATTTGTCCAATTCTCTATTAGTCTGGTACCTACCACAATGTAGATGGATCATAAAGTTTGATCATTACTAGGGACATTTTTTATAACCCATGAACACCACCTAATTTCTCAGCTAACTGCCCTTTTCTTTTTTTGGAATGTTACCAAGGTGGTACATATGACAAAGCACATACAGGAAAGAAATGAAAATTACAACAGAAATATTTCATGGGCATCCAGATTGTAAGCAATTTTCATAATCAGTGATTTGGAGTAAGTCTACATAAACCTTGACTCAGAACAAAAACCTTGTCTGAAGGCTATTTTTTTCACCAGAGAAACCAGAATAAATTTATAGGATAATTAGTTACCTTTACTCGTGTATGATTTTTGAAGCAAAAAAAAAAAAAAAAAAAAAAACCCGAAACTTTAAATGTACATTGATATAGCTTTTGACTCACTGATGTTGCATAAGAATTACGACGGCGAAAAAAGAAAGAAAAAAAAATTAGCAAACAACTGAATGTACCACAAGCTTAAATGCTCTTAGTTGTGAATTGATGTCAGTGAATGTTATAATCAACTATTTGTTAAATAATTTCTTTGTTTCCTGATATCATTGATAATTTTAATTGGCCAAAGATGCAGATTTAAACAAAATAACAAATTTCATTTTTCATATAATTCTTTTGATCTTTGCAATGGCCTGTAGAATTGGATGGGGATCTGTGTTCCTAATGAGGGAATCGACAACAGAGAGGTGAAACAATTTACTGAAAATCATAGCAGCCATTTTAAAGTGGCTCTGCATCACGTCTGGGAAACGGGTCCTGTCCATGAGAATAAATCCTTTGAAATGCAGAGCTCTCTGGAGTACTAAGCGAATGCTGTGAGATGATGGTGAAAGTCATCTCTTAAGAGCTTTGTGATCAGATTTGGACATTTGTAGGCTAGACTTCTCTGACCCAACTTGGTTTACTGAATCCTGAAATTACCAATTTGGTGTTTTTCTTCCTGCTTCTATGAATTTGCCTTCTCTTCACTCCACAGACATGGATTTCTCCTTCCTATTCCTCTTTAATATGGTTATTAGACATAAAGTGTAGAAGATTTCACAGCTGAGAGAGATGGAGCCAAGTGCTCTGTTCTGAGGTTGCATCCTCCCAGTTCACCTCCTCGTGTGGCTGCCTGGGATGGGATTGTGCCTCGCCATCCTTAGGAGCAAAGCCTTTCAGCTGCTGTGAGATTCATTTAAAGATCCCACAATGAGTGATGCCTAACTATGTGGTGCTGCTCTATGTACAGAAAATCCCAGGATGCATAAGGAGAGTAAAGCCCTGATGCCTCGTTTATCTGATTTTGGCCTTGCTGAGGTGGTTTTCAGTGATGCGCTGCCTCTCCCTGGCATTCCATCTCAATTTACTGAGGTGCTGTGAGCTGAAGGAACTTATCCAGAGTCACACATGAATGGCTTACCCGAATTCATACCCCAGAACTGTCATGGTTTCTAAATCCTTTATTATGAGCATTATACCATACCATCTTCCAGGTCTCAGTATTAACATCATGGAAATTTATTCTCCAGCATGATTCATTAAAATGAAAATGGGCCATTTTCTCTGATTCTCCAAGCACTTTCAGAAGAAGCCTTACATCCTGAATACAGATTTCATTTTTGAGAAGGAGACAAGAAAAGAAGTTAAACCTTTACTTGTATTGGAGGCTGGTTCAACTTGAAAGGGCTTTTATAACAGTTCTCGGTTTAAAATATTTAAAGGAAAACTAAGCAGTGTTAAGGTTAAGAATAGCTACAATTCCATTTTTTAGCAGTAGGTAAAGCAAGGAAACTAAAAAGTGCCTGTAGTTCAGTGGCAGAAACTTAACAAATCCCCTCCAGATAAAAAATTAATGTAAAACTAAATAAAAATAAAAATAAATCAATCTGTGCTAGACACCCACTCACATATTTTAAGATACTTTCTGTCATCGTAAAACGCATAAGCATCAATTCCCTTTTTAGGTGGTATCTCATTTTCTGTTTAAATAAAGAGTTAAAATGATAACAGAACAACCACTTATATATAGATCCCAGTACAAAATAATACAATAAAACTCAACATATAAGCATGTTTAAAATTATAGTCAAGAGGTAGAAAGGTGAAAACAAAAGTGAAGAAATTATAAAATGTGATTGTCTTTTTTTTTCTCTTTTAATAAGAATACTACTTTGGATCCATTCTTTAAAAACTATATATATATATATATATAAGAACATTCACTTTTCTTTTATATGGATGCTTAGATTAACAATTACCCTCAGCAAAAGTCACTTATTAAGTACCCACTATGTATAAAACATCAGAATTGACACTTTTTGTACAATAAATCATCTCCTCTCTCCAGGAGTTATAATCTGGTTGTGGAACACAGCATACATATATTGATACAAGTATAAATATGATACAAGCAAGGAAATGCCAAGTAAGTGGCACACACAGTAAATATTACAGGTGTTTAGATGAGAAACTCATGTCACAGCAAAAAAATGAAACTTCCAGATCAGAGACAGTGACAGACCGTGGGAAGAGCCTGACTCTGGGATTCTGATAGACCTGTTTGCAAATCCCATCTCTATCACTATTAGCTGTGTGACTTTAAGTATAAGGAGGATGATAACACCTACCTCATAGAGTTATTTTGAGTATTAAGTTAGGAAATGCACATAACTATTCCAGGGTTTGTCTCAGGGTGGGCACAATTCAGTGGTAACAATGGTTCTAGTAAAGGCATTTTTGAAACTCCTGGAACCAGCCCCTGGCATAGAAAAGGCCCTGAGTGAATTTTATGTCTCTTTCCTAAGCTCTCTTTTACCTACAACACCATCTAACTCTCTAATTGCTTGAGTTGAGCCTAGAAGTTAAGAAATGGAAACAGACATTTCTTGTGTGAATAGGAGCGTACAAAGTCTGGAACTTAAAAATGCAATTAGGGCATTCAAGAAATGATGAATATTCTGGATTGGCAGGGGGTGGGGGGTGGGCAGAGTTAGGCATTGATTATAAGGTTTTTGAAGCCACACAAGTTTTGAAAGCTGAAGAGCTGTCTAAATACTACATATAGTAACTGCTATGTATAGAGTTTTTTTCCTACTACTTGACTTTGTAATAACTTTTCTCCATATGCATGCCACATTAATATAGCAGAGGGAGAAGTTCAATTCAGTTCATTTCATCAGGTATTTATAATTGTAGAATACAAGACAAGAACATTTTTCTTGATCAATATCTGCATTCCTCTTCCAGGAGAAAGTCCCAATAGTGTTACTGTCCACATTGCTGTTTTCTACATAAAGAGAAAGTCTTGGAAGTTTAGCTTCCATCCTTTCCTGAAACCACATATAACAAGGAAAATTGTCCCATTATACACTGAATTTAGATGATTGTGCCAGCCTTCTGGTCACTAAGTGGAGGAAGACCAGGAAGGGGCAGTAATTTGAACAACTGGATACAAAAGAAAACAGAAACTGTTTCATTAGTCAGTCATTCCTCTACTCCTCCCTCAGCACTACCTCCAATTTTGCCTTCCTTTATACCTCTCAGATGAACTTTTGAAACTTCTTGTGTTTAGGAGCTGTGAATGTTGATTTTTATTCACATATATAAATATAGGAATTAAGCACATAGTATAACCGATCGGAGTACTGCATCCCTAAAGAAAATGTTTTAGCTTCAGCAGCATTGCAGAAGAATGCTGAGAAGGTAGTTAAAGACCTTGTTCAGAAAATAAAAACTCTCTAAAAATCTTGCTAGCATAGACACGTTCCAAAAGGTAGGAAACAACTGATGAAATAAAATGTCCTCTTTAGCACTTTGACATCATTTGCTGTCTTCTGTTTTTCTTTAATTAAAACATATTTTTATAGTTGAAAATAAGCCATGTTACTTTTCAAATGAACAAAAATTGGTTTTAAGGGATAACAGTTTGGGGAAATGCACCAAAATAAATGCCAAATGCAGTAGAGACGACCCAAATCTAACTCTCAAGGAAGGCCATTTCTCTATAGAATCCCAGTAAATAAATAGGCAAAGCAGTTGTAATAAAAGCTCATTCCAGAGTAAATGCAATTAGCAAACATACATGTAGAAGAACATTTATCCTCACACGTAGTCCAAGGAATACAAATGCAATAGCTTTATGATAAAAGTGATTAAAAAGTTTTAAAAAAGATTAAAAAAAAGTGTTCAAATGTCAAAAAAGTTGCAATGATATTATTATATTCATTTGGTTTTGGTAGCTTTGAAAATTAGATGATTGTTTTAGAAAATCACAGGGGAAACATGACAAATAGGTTATATTTAACATGCTAATTTGCTGTTTAACTATAGTGGCTGCTCAGAGCACTATTGTATTAGTCTATTCCTATTGCTTATAAGAACAAAATACACAGAACTGGGTAATTTGTAAGAAAATGAAATTTATTCCTTCCAGTTTTGTAGGCTAGGAAGTACAAAGTCCAGGGAACACATCTGGTGAGGGTCTTGATGGTGGTGACAGTGAACCCAGGGGTCTCTCATGGCAGAAAATGGCAGAGTAGAGTACACTTCTTTTAAGGCCCTCAGAACCATGCCCATGACCACCATTTTTAATCTATTCACAATGGCATGGTCCTACAACCTAATCACCTCTTCAAGGCCCCACCTTTCAATTACCATAATAGGACTTCCCACCCTCAGCAGTAAGAGTGGGGATTTATGCTTCAGTGAGTTTGGGGGAGTGCGTCCAATCCACAGCAACTATGCTGCTAAGAATTCTAAAGCCGCATGTGGACTTAGCACGAAAGAACATTAGACTTGAATAGAAGTGCCTGCCATGGTAGGTTAACAGCAGTAAGAAGTAAAGATAAAAGATTTTCAAATTCTTTGATTAAGAAAACTCCACTCCTAAACACATTCCAAAGAAAGAACAAAACCTCAATATATTTGTGAAGGTGTTCATCACAGAATTAACAATAATAGCAAAAACAAACAAAAAAGGCAACTGCAAAAACAAGTGAAATAGGTTAGTAATTATGGTACTTCAGTTTTGATCATTTTTATACATTAAAAAGCATAATTTTAAAGATCATGTGGGAGACTTTAATATTTCCCCCATTATATTTTTTTCATATAACATGCTCACAGTAGGAAACCGGAAAATAATAACTGAATTGATTAAAAAGCACTGAGACTTTTCTGCCATTGAGATCAGTTTTGCATCATGTCTCTCCCCTGGCAGTTTTTTGTAATAGTTATGACTGACTGATTCTTTGGAAAGAAAAGCCTGATATTTTATCACAGTTAATTCAGTAGAAATTAAATTTCAGGTATATGAATTTAATAAATTGTCATGTTATCAGGCTGATTGTTTTATCTTTCTTAAATTAGAATTAATATGGCTAGAAAGAAATTACTTTCATCTTGTGCCTCTTTATAAAGAAATTTGCTAATGAAACAAAACCTCAAACTACTTAAGAATGAAACATGTTTTCATGCCCTGCATTTCCAGGCTTAATATTAAAGTAGACAAGTTTCTTTGCAAAGAAATTTTTCAGAGAAAGCTTCAAGACTAAATTACAAAGCATACCGTATTTTCTGCAGATTTGTGGTAAACCAATAAGCTATGCACCAAGCTGCTGCTAGAAAAACAGTATCACTTTACTTTCTCAGTTAGTTAAATGTGCTTTGGATAGGCTCTAGTATTGCTTCTGAAAATACCTATCACAAGATGTTCTTTCTTTCATTCTTCTCTGTCTGTCATAACAAAAAATTCCTGTTCTTGTAACATTCCTATACCATCTTTCTAAATACCATGGCAATGAATGCTAATTTTAAAAGATACTTTATTCAGCAAGCACAAATAAAATTACAAAAGGCAGTTATTTTTTAAGATTTCCATTTAAATATCACACCTATTTGCTCAAATATTTTGCAAAGCATTGTATGTAATAAGAAGCAGAAGATGAGAAGCTGGAAAATAAGTAAGCTTTTGGATATATAAAACAGTAGCCTAAATGAACACATGTTTTGAGTTTGGCAAAAAGATTACTTTAAACAATCCAAGTCTTTATTGTAGTCAAATGAGAAAATCATGGTGCATAGAAGCCAGTCATTTAAATTTATTAGATATATAAAATTTGTACAGTTGCAGTGTATTTGTAAATACCAAATTCACTTATTTTCTCTGTCTCAACACGGGGTTCACAAATGTGTCCAAGAAATGTAGGCTGCATAAATCTCTGAATGACTAACTATAGTAAACCTATGTGATGGTAAATTATTTTGTTATAATGTGGTTTAACCGATGTGAGTTAATACATCCTAGTTCGTTTATAGTAAGTTACTCTCTGGAGTATGCAATCATTGTTTAGCCATTTTTTAAATTTTATTTTTTCCTCCAGCCTCAACTTCATCACCATCATTACCATACTTTTGGGTAAGGTAGAGTCCAGTTCTAAAAATAATGTTAAACTCTTCTAGATTAAGGGCAGTTAATAGTCTTTATATTTATTGTGGCACTCAAATTTACATACTTTTCTGTCTTCCTAGGCAGTATTTGTACATGATTGTACAAGCATGAAGCAGTTCAAATGCTTGAGGTCATTAAAAAGCTGATAAAGAAGTATGGAATATTTTAGATCTTAAAAAGCTAATAAATGAATTTACTTTAGGAAAGCCAATGAAAGCTTAGATGAAGAAGTGACTGAGGTATATAAAATTTGGGGAGTAAAGGAAAGTCATTTTAATCTTTCATTTATTTGTACATATATTAGAGCCTAATGCCACAACAGTAAGACACAATAATACAGAAGCTCAAAAGGTAAAGTTTCTTTCCCATGTGACAGTCCAGCCCTGCAGGACAGATGAACAGCTATGCTCCATATGATCACTCAGAGATCTGAATACTTTCTGATCCAATATGAATCAGGTGGGTCCTTGGTGAAGTGGACATGGAGATAAATATAGCAGTGCAAAAGGTATATTTGGGGAGTACAAGATAAAATGGAGAGGAAGCAGAATTGGGCTAGAAAAGCCCTCAGGCTATGATGCAGATCTGATATCTGTGAGAGTAAAGACGAAAAGAAACAGGATTGGGCAGAGCAGACCTGAGATCAAGATGTAAATCAGGCAAAGATTAGGTCAACCCAATGGGCATCTCCAGAGCAAACATCACACATTAGGGAAAGTTGTGTTCTGCAGAAATGGCCAGATCCTAGTGCCCCCACTGTGCTCAGTCTTTGGCTCTGGCTGCCCAAAAAGAATGTGGCCTGGGTTTAATAGCTGAGGTGAGTCCTGAAGGTTCCAACAGCTAGAGGCTCTCAACTAAGCACATATCGTACAACTAAATGGCAAGTTACTTTTTCAAAGTAAGATCAGAAATGGATACCTCCAAAACTGCCATATTGTATAATAAATGGAAGATGAATTTAGGGGACACCAGCTGATGGCACAGTACACACACACACACACACACACACACACACACGTACTTCAAACAGTTCATGGAAAAATAGAATTAAAAGATAATGCAAATTTTTCCATGAACTTTCTGAAGCACCCTCATATATTCCATTAATAGATATAGAATACAAAGTAGTATTGTTTCAATCATTGGTTGAATTCTCCTAAACCTTTCAAAAAGATGACTATGTCATCGCAGAGAGTGTCATGCCTACTCTGAGTCTGAGAAATGTATATACACATTTTTTAGACCAGAACTAATATATTGATTATAGGGTCCAATTTGTTATCAAGTTTTTGACAGTGTATTTTTTGTTATAAACTGACACTACATAGAATATAGCTTTTCATCTTTTATGATTCTCTTCATACAAATGATTTAGCTGAAACATTGAGAGAAATCTAATGAAGGTCTTTTGCTGAAGTCCCCACAAATAATCTGTACTATAGAGAATCAGCAGGGTTAAATTTTGAATTTTCTTGATTCCTATCAAAAGTACCTCTGCAATGTATCTCTAACACCCATGCTGAAAATTCTTACCCTCTGTGGCTATCCAAATCCAACAACTGGAATTGATTCTCATGGGGAAAGAAAAAAAAAAACACAAATACAAAAGGCTTGGTTCAAATATAAAGATTTTTGTCCAGATTAAAGAAATCAATTCAGCAAAAAATAGCTCCCAATCCAGAAAGGTAAAGTATAATAATTCTATTTATTCAAGGTCCTACTATATGTCAAGATCTTTCCATATGTCGCATCTCATCTTGGAACATCCAGTAGGCATTATTCCCTTCATTTTGCAAGTGGTGAAACTAACACTTAGGAGTTTCAGTGATTACTCAAAGGCCTATGACCAGTGTAGATGTAACTCTGTGTTAAACTCCAATCCCCATCACCCATCAGTTTTTAATTATGCTATTGTCTTTCTAAATATGAATGATCCTTTGGAATGATCATTCTTTCCTCTTCAGTGTTTACATGTAGTCATATTTGGAAATCATTGCTTTTCCAAAGGACTTTAGTTCACTACAAATGAAGGTGCACCATTGAAGGTGGACTCTCTACTTCTTGCTACTGTTTATTTTCTAGAGCTCACGCGTATGGGGGGCCAGAATTAGTTTAGGAAAAACATGTACATAATGTTCTAACATATATAGGTTTTGTTACCCCTTTCTTGTAAGAAATCAGAAAGTTGTGTTTATTTATTTAAAAATGTATGCCTCCAAGTGCATAAATACATATAGGTATTCGCGTGTATGTACATAAAGAGCCAAACTTTAAAGCATAACGCTAAATGTCCGTGATACCTTCTGTATCCTCTCAGACATTGTTATGTAACTGATGCTCCTCATTCATGGCCTCATTATTGCCTGATCTAATAATCAAGAAGTAGAAGAAAGACATCCTTGCAAGGTTAATAAGCCATCCAGAAAATTAGATTAGCATGATCAGACCTTAATGATTATTGTTACTCATTGTAATAGATCACCTGAAAAGTCTGAGGAAGAAAAAATAAATTGGCATCATTGGGCAATTATGTTTGTAGCTTTCCACAGTAGATTTTACAGATGATCACCATTTATGAATTCTTTTCATATCAAAAACCAGAGGTTTTTTAATATATTATACTACCATTATTATAGTAATCAAAGCCCGTTTATTTGATCATCATCATAATGGAGTACTTGAGGCATTTTCTCCTTTGCTAATTGACAGTTGGTCAGTTAAGAGGTGCTTTTTACAAAATCTTTTATAACCCTAAGGATTTGAATTAGCTTGTAATAAAGGCCTAAGAAGCTCCTCCAGATTCTTAAGTGCCTTTGCTAAAAATTCTCAACTGCTATTTTCCACCTTCTGGTCAGGAAATGCCTTTGATCTGCCATCCAGCCGCCTTTCTCACATGTATCTATCTGTCTCGAGCATTGTATCCCTACTAATCAGCACAATGACATATTACCATTTAGGTATTTTCTGAAGCCAGATTTAAAAAGAAAACAAAATGCAAAGAGTAGGAAGAGGGTCAAACTGGAGTTTGGATTGCCCTACATGGAGAATTGTAGGGGGTGGTATGTGGTCATAAGACCAAGCTTGAGTTGATCCTCACCCCCACCTTATTTATGCACCTAGGCACCTCCTGTGCAGACTTTTTGGCTCACAAGATGCTCCCTGCTCACCCACATGCCTCTGGTGGGACCCCCTTCAGAGTCCAAGCTCCACAATATCAACATCCAGTAATGCAAAATTGCTTTCTTCAATTTCACTCCCCCTATCACTTCCTAATACGGGGTGGTAGTAGAAGGGGTGTGGTGTGGGGGGGAACTGGACTAAGTGAATAAATGAATTGCTGATTTTTTTTTTTTTTTTTTTTTTGTCTTTTTTTGTGACCGGTAAGGGGATCGCAACCCTTGGCTTGGTGTCGTCCGCACTGCGCTCAGCCTATATAGGACCCAAACCCGAGGCAGGAGCCCATGAATTGCTGATTTTTAAGAGAGGGTAGTGCAGTCTTAAAGTGTTCAAACACATTTAAAAATATTTGCTTACAATACACTAATCTCCATAATGACAGGGACTTTATTTAAGCTCACTGCTTTCTCCCCATTATGACCAGTTAGGTGTTTAGTAAATGTTGGCAAAATAAAATATGCTACAGAGATTGATCCGTATCATTGAATTAAAACTTCTGTATCTAGTTTTATCTTGATTCCTTAATGGCATTAAATTTTTAGGTAAATAAACATTTAGAGAGGATATTTTTGTGGTGTACACTCCCAAATATTAAGGATGTAATTGATTAATCTAAAACTTACTCTGTTGAGAACAGGAGAAGAAGAAAGAGAATTAGGGAGGGTTGGCAGGAGGGGAGGGACAGTGATGCATGCTGGTTTCTCAAATATAACAAAGTAATGTGTATTTGAGTAAAGGAAGTTTATCACTCTAAATATACACCTGTAGATATTAAGTTTTAAAATATGACTCTTTCTTGTCTCAAACAAAACTTAGTGATTTTATTCCTTCTTTTATTCAATAAATATTGTCTAAGTGCCTCCTGTGTGCCAAATAATGTGCAAGGGCTAAGGCACAGAGCAAAAGAAAGCAGTTTTTACCCATAGAGAAACCATAGAGGTAGTTTCTGACCTTTTCTTTCCTCCCTTCTTTCTTTCCTTTCTTTCTTTTTTCCAGCCTTCCGTTTTTACTTATTTTCTAATGCACAGAATACAAAGCCAAAAGTATAAAGAATAAAATGCTGTCCTTGGTATCTCCCACACTACTTGAATTAATCTGGAAAAGTTAGCAATTGAACATCTCCTTTTCACCAGCTGAGGTTAGCTTCCTCAGTGTGTGTCCTAGTATTTAAAATAAATATTCTGCAATTAGGGTGAAATATGTTAGTGGCAGCTGCAGAGGCTGAAGGCTTCTATTTATTCCGATACCCATTTATATCCAAAATATCAAGGTAATGGCAGATCCCCAGCTTATCACTGCTTCTGGATGTGAACACATAATTAAATCACTATATGCCTTCATTTTGCTTTAATCTCCCTCCTCAAACTGCTAGTAATGAGAGGCCTGTGGACGTCAGTTGAGAAAGTAATTCTTCTGTAGAAAATTTTTAGCCACCAAAAATGAAGTCGGTTCTATTACAAATAATATGCAGCTCAAGACTCCCACGTTGTCTTTGTTTAAACTCACATAGCTAAGTTTGTACATGGAAGAATCGGGCCCCCATGAAAAGGAAGCATTTTTTCAAGGACGTACACAGCGCAAATATAATGGTGCTACACTCTAGACACAATAATTAATATCACTGGATGAGATAGTTATGTTAATCCAAAGTGTAAATATAATTGCAAATGTAGTAGCCAGAGCCTTGGACAGAGGAACAAAAAGATACTCATTATAGCCACATTCATTCTTTTGTGCCTGAGTCTTTTCTTCTACTGTGTTGAGCTTCAGTTAATATCTATGCTCATTATTAAGATGTTTAGAGAATAAATTAGAAGATAGCTATGTTTGAGCTTTTGAGATAGCGTAAGAATGTAAGCTTCTATTACTTAAGAATTTCTGTTGAGTTTATTTATTAATCAAGAGACAATATATACAAAAGTGACACACATTGTCACACCACACATATATGATCATGGTAAGATATTCTCTCCACCTCATGGGAATACGAAAATGGCAGTCATGCCATCTCTTATTTTGTACAAGTTGAAATAAAATTGGGAAGATTGATTCATGAATGTTATATATACTATATTTGAATTATACACTTGCTAGAGCAGCACTGTCCAATAGAATTTTCTATGTTGATGGAAATGTTCGATGTCCACCATGTCCAATACAGTAACCACTAGCCATAGGCTGCTATTGATCAGTTTAAATGTAGCTAGTGCAACTGAGAAACTGGATTTTTAATTTTATTTAATATAAGTTTAAAATAACTGCTGGTGGCTACTGGCTACCATGTTGGACAACACAGACCTAGAGCATTTGATTTTTTCATTTTTAAAAGGCTTGGGGTTTTTTTATAGTAGTAATTTAAAATAGTGCTTTCAGTCAAATATCAACCAAAAAGGTATATAAAAAACAGCAATCATCATTTAATAAATATTTATAGAATATTTTAAGATAGCCCTACCATAGGGGATTTTCTATGTTGCAATAGATTCCTTAAAGAAATTTAGAAACAAAACTCGGTACATATTCAGTCTTCTTACCACTGCCTTTTCCTGCACATATCAGAGTTTGGGCATTTGTGGTTTAAAATGAGTCAGCCTTTCTCAGAACTAGTAGCAGAAAGTTAAGGCAGGTTGATATTCAGGTTTGGATACACCATACCAATGACATATTAACTTCTCTACCGGCTTATTAGAAGAAAGACTTGGTATCTGGAAATAAAGACACGAGATTACTATGAGGTCCCACTCTTCTAATCAGCCGACTATGTCATTTATTTGATGAGTGATCTCAGACGACCCTCTCAGTAGCTGAACCATCAGAGAATTATGTTGCCGGGTGATAAGAAACCTTCAGAGATATCTAAATCTTCTTTTACCACTGAGAATTTCATCTGTTCTGGAATAAGAACATTTTTATGTATGATGTTTCTATCTAGATAGATATAGGAATGTTCAGAAAAGATTCACTGACTTAAATCAAATTCATACTGACAAGGACCTTAAAACTGTAAAATACTTACCAAGAATGTGTTAGGCAATACCTTATTTTTTATTTTGTTTTTATTTTGTTTCCCAAAGGTTGAAGAAGTAGTTAATGTATTATACATTGAGAAGTCCATTAATCTTTTGATTAACATTTGTTTTCCTGTATTTTCCTTAGAGATAAACCAACAAATGACAAGTGTTCTTAATTTGATCTCTGGAGTAATCATAGATATGGATATTGTATCATTTAACAGATGCACCAAACAAATGAGTAGGTTTTTTAATGTACATTTCTATGCACCACAAATGCAACTGGCTTCTTAATTTCACTGAAGATCTGAGACTGAATTTCATTTCTAATCTAGTGTTGGTCTGCTGATCTCTTGAGTTTTTAAATAGGAGTTAAATCTAAGTAATTTGTCTTAAAAAAAAAAAAAGTTGAAATCTTCTCCAGCTGCATTAAAACTTATGTGAAATCTGCTTTTAAAAACATATACTATACCAGTGATACCCTTGGCTGTTATCCCCCCCTCACATTTCTCTCAATATGCAGTGGTTTTCACTAAGGAAACTTCATTGTTTACAGTATATTCACCTTGCCCTGGGATTCTGCCAGGTAGAGCTGATATAAAATAGAAGCTGTCCTTAAAACACATATTCCGCACTTAGAAATTCCTTATCTGAGTATTTTTTTCGGTTTCTTTGCGCTAGCCCATCTGTATGCAAACAAATCACTACCTCGGCAATCTGACACTCTTAACAATAAAGCTAAGGTACATATTGTATTTGGAATCCCTTTTTAGGCAAAGGAATGCAGTTAACAACCTTTCTAACTGCTTGTTAGGCAGTGTGGGAGCAGAGGAGGAATGAAACTGTTATCCTGAAAGACAGTCCGTGCTTCTGACATGGAATTTAACAACCCAGGCAGAGTCCTCTTCACTTTGAGTACCTGTATTGTGTTGGTGGAAGGTATTTCTATACAGAGGTGGTTTTCCTGAAAAATGAATATGATGCAGTAAAGATATGATTAGTCTCCATGTACTACTACATATATTAAATCCGTTTTCCTTCCTTTTCTCTTCCATTTAAAAATGCTGTCAACACCAGTGCTTGTACATCTACGTAATTCTATAAGAACAGTGTGCTTCAGACACCCAAAGAAAAAGCAATTAAGTATAGAGACAAAATTACTTGCTACATATCAATATTTCACAAAGCTTTAAGTATTTTGTTTCATTAACATTTTCTTTGAATCACATCTACATATTTTTCAGGGAAAGAACTTTCTATTCATTTTATCTGATCTAAAAATACAAATATGCATAAAGAAATCTAAGCAGCATTAGGGAAAAATGAAAGTGACAGTACAGAGTGTTGTGTGGGTATGAATTTGGGCAGAAAGCAGAATGTGTTTTGAGATAGGAAAAAAAAAAATGTTTTTCCATGGGGGTACCCTGAATCTGCCATGATCTGATCTTTATGTGAAAGGGCTTTAAGGCATTAAAGGCAAACATGCGAACATAACTTTTAAAATACCAGTGATTAGTATGAAATATTTCCTTATGCTCTGTGAAAGTAAAATGAGGCCTATTTAAGAATTTAGTATATTCTTGCACCTTTTCTGGTAGTTATTATCAATATTAGCTCTATTAAAAGAGGAAGACTAAATTGTCCCAACAATTTCCTCCTTTCTTCTCTTCAACTGGAGTGCAGGACCCTTCCAGATCTTGTCCGCTTCCTACTGTCCTCTCTTGTATAAGGCTAGGAGACTCTTTCTTGCTTCACGTTGTCGTTTTTCAAACCACCATCAATGCAATCTGGCATTATCAGTCAGGAAACTGCTTCATATTCAAAGCTCATGCTCTTTGCCTATAACACCCTTTCCCCATACTTTAGCATCATTTTAATCATAATTTTATCATTTTTACCATTTATCATCTAGTATCATGACTACCATTTTTCTCAATGACTCAGCACTCGACTCATTTTCATGCATTCTGCCATGGTAACCATCTGGGTCCTTGAGAGTTACAGGTGAAATTGATAAACCCAAACAGATTGCATGCATGCCTTTTAACCTCATCCCCTAACCTATTCATGGTATGCTAGGTCATGCAAAATTATGCAGTAATAACAAACATTACCCTAAAACTTAGTGACTTGAAGCAACCAAAGTTCATTTCTCATTCTTGCTACTTGTTCACTGCAGTAGGCTGGGCAAGGTGCTAGGTGGGGCAGCTGGCTCTGCCCCTTGCAGTCACTCGGGGACCTAGACAGATGGAGCAGCTATCTTGAGCAGTGACTTTATACCTGTATCCAGCCCATCAGTAAACCTTGTCAGTTTTCTCTCCAAAGTACATGCCACATCTGACACCTTTTATCGTCTGCCTGTCACAGCCTCCTAATTTGCCTCCTCTCTTGTCCTTCTCATCACACCTCACATAATAGGAAAGAGTGCTCTTGAGGGTCTCCAAGCTGCAATTAAATGTCCTAGCCTGAAGCAACCTGTGTCACTTCCAGTCAGCAACTCATTAGTCAGAACTAATTATGTGGCCCCAGTCAACCACAGAGTGTCCCGGAAATGCAATCTTGCCCTGTGCCTGGACATTTAGTCACAACTTTAATATCTACCTCAGGGTCTATCTGATCTTCCTTCTCAACACTAGCCCCATAGTTCTTCAGATTCCTCAACTTCGGTTTAACCATCTGGAAGGGTGGTCGTTCCTTGCTATTACGTAGAACTGCTATGATCCAAAGATCTCAAATTCTGAAATTTTCCTCTCTGATCACTATATCTTATCTCTCAAGCCCTGTGCTATGATGGATATAAAAGCAAATGAGACATATGACATGACCTTGAAGCTATCCTAGGACAATGGGAGAATCAGAAAAGTAACCCAAGTTCTAGAATGTGATCATTACTAAGAACACATGAAGACACAAACTAAGAGCCCAACACAAGGACGGAGGAAAAGGCAGGAAGGAGAGGACATATCTCCTGAGTGGTGTGATGCTGCAGCTGAATTTTCAAGTTAGTATCTGGATCCGCCGTGAAGGTGGGAGGAAACAGGCCCCACTAGAGAGTTATAGCAGCGAAGTCTCTGGCAAAGCAATAAGAGTAGCTATAGCATAAGAAGGAAGCCAGAGATGATGGCAGGTGGTAGGTTGGGGAAAAATTATGAAAGACTTTGAGTACAATGATAAAGACTTTGATTTTCATCCTTAAAGCAATAGGGAGGCTTTGACTAAGCAGGCTTGTATCTTAATCAAATTTATATTTTTAAAGTATCATTCAAATTTGTTTCTTAACCAATATTTCACTGACTTAAACTTAGGCCACAATCTTAAATTATATGAACAACAGGAAAGCTCTACAAAATGATAAGTTCATTTTTTTATTTTGTCATTAATTTCATCAGTGTAGCTCACAATGTTAAGACAAATGCTTTGACCTTTTAAAATATTTGCCTCATATTTACGAATGTTTTTATTTATTCACAAGTATGAATTATATTTTGTGCCTGAAAATTTTTATAAGTCCTTCAATTTTATAATTTTTAAAACAACCATCCAAGAGAAGTAATAAGCTACAGTTCCCATTAAACGTAAATCTTCATGATTTAAGCCAATAGCAGTTTTCCTCCGAACTTGAAGATTTTTTTTTTTCCAAATCCAGCAAAAACAGGGAAGTCAATTCAGTTCCAATTATCTTAAAATTAAAGTATAAAGTGTTTAAAAATAAAAGGGCTGTGAATCTTGACACAACCATGAATGAAAGTAGTTTGAATTCAGAAACCAAAAGTGTAGGAAATTGATCTCATCATGAAATTCCAAACAGAACATTCTTAATTTTTAAAAATTTATCTCTTTCCATTTATCTCTGTATAACCTTGGTGATCTAATGGCAGTAAAATTTCCTCTAAAACCCATGTATTTTTTTTTAATCAACATGTCTTTTCCACAATTATTCATTGCTTTCACTTTACAGTTTTACACTGAGCTAATGGTTCTGTAAGTAGACATATTGATTAGTTTGAAGTCAATTTCTAATCTATTCCAGCAATTCAGCTTTCTTAGACCATTTTGTGGGTTTTGTTTTATTTTGTATTTTCTTTTTTTCCATCTTGTGGAAGATGGTCATGTTGTCTTTCACACCTCAAATCAAATAATTCTGACCTTTCTGTTCTTACATTTTTGAGAATACATTTTTTCACCTTGCTTTCTTTTGTTTGTATGTTTTTTTGAAATAATGTATCTGAAAGCACTTTATCTGAGAGGGAATAAAACTTTTGGTACTGGGGCCTGCCTTACTTGGCTGCTACTGAGAACAAATTCCAAGATGGAGCATCACAAGTGAGGTCTTCAGAAGCTCTAAGTGGTAAACCATAAACTACAAATTTGAAACCAGCGCTTAAGGGACAGTTGTAAGCTAGAAGGGATAACAAGAGTCACCAGACTCCACCAACTAGAGCCAATAGCAGAAGGAAACTTGTAGGGATGAAATAAGGTCTATGAATATGGAACAAGATATATTCTATAGAATATGGTCAAAGATGGTGTGTAGTTAGATCTAGCAAAAGACTGAAACTAATCACAAGCCCTGAATTCTGGCCCAGGAATTCTTCCTAATGTTTTGGTTGCTGTAATTCCAAAAACCAGGGCCTGGGCCTTAAATAGCATAACCAGGCTGGGAGATATTACAGGCAATTAAAAAAAAAAAATTGCTATAACTACCAATTTTAGGAAATGCTGTGACTTCTTAAAATTGACTCTTTTATTACTGCTATTCTTTTATTTCATGGGCCTGTTTATACCAAATAGGTTATATATTTAAACAAGCCTTGATCTTTATAAATTTCATCTTTAAGTTTCACTTGGACTTGGCAATCAGACTTAGATGGATTATGCTTTTTAGGCTTACAATGAAAACCAAAACCCATAGCAGGCAAGTGCAGAAAGAAAAAGAGAAATCCTTATTTCATTCTTGCCTTCATCAATAATAGAAAAAATACCACTTTAGTGCTTTTTTTGTCCCAAGGTCCAGTGTACCAAAAACAGAGAGCCTGGAGCTGTGGGCAGTTTCTGAAGGCACCTATTAGAGACTTGTCATCCACTTCTTACCTGCTCCTCCCTCAATCCTTTTTCTCCTTAATACAAGAAACCAAATTTGGATGTTTTGGTACAATACTTTCTCTGTAAGTTCCACAATATGTCTACTTCTCTCTTTTTTTTATATTGCTTTGTGATTCTTATTTCCTTGCTCCCACAAAGATTTCTACACTTCAGTATCATTATAAGGCCACTCACAGGGCCAAAAATTCACATATGAGATGCTCAGCCATGGACTTCCTCCAAAGAACCTTCGTCACCTTCAACACTGTCTTAATGATAACACATTAGAGTAGAGGAGCAATTGAGAGGGTGCAAAGCACTCTCACACATCCTCCTGTTTAATCTGCACCACAGCCTGTGAGCTAAGCAGGGCAGTCATCTTATTTTACAAGTAAAAATCTGGGGCTCGAGAAAGAATATGGACAACCCAAAGTTAGCTCTCCCAGCACGAGGCCTGCCTTGTCAAGTGCGTTGTAATTGCCTTTGGATTACTTCGTGTCATTTTCAATTTTAAATTGCGTGATCAGATTTTTGTTTCAGTAAGGTATGTGGGAGATGTATTTAAGAGAGGCAAATTTGCAAGTACAGAGATCAACTAACTAATTAGGTTACTTTAAAGTTTAGGCAAAGTAGGATGCAGATCAGACCTAGTGCAGTTGATGCAATGAGAAAATATTTAGGACATAAACATGACATGTAATTTTTACCAGATTTTAAAATCCCGCTACCAAAACAAACATTAAGTAGGTTAAAATTAACTCAATTGGCAATTTAGTCTTTATTGATGATTCAAATAAAACTTTCTACATCACAAAATACCTTTAAGTTATCAATACCAAATGCCATGTACTAAGGACATATATACGAAGTATAAGTTAATAAAAATAGATCTTTATTCGTCAGAGATTTATTAATTAGAAGAACTAAGTGCAAAGTTGGCAAGCAACAAATTAGTGTGAGAAAGACTTAAAAAGACTTTGGAATTTCTTTATTCACAAACATTCTTCTGCAGTAATTCACATCTCCTTTTTCCCTGTAACATCATCTCAACTAATTACCTCCTCACATATAAACACTGTAGAGACCATGAATACAACCAGAGGATACCTACTTCATCCTCCCTGGGCACATGCTCCCTACATAGTACCCACATACGCATACTCTGCCATTCCTTTCTCTACAGGAGAGGACATGTTCCCGCTCCTGTCTAAGACCAGCTACTACACCTGTGTAACCCAATCCTTTCTCAAAGACCTTGCTTCTATAATTATCCCCTTTCTCTCCTGCCTAAATTTGTTCCTCTCTGCTCCATCATCCCTCTCAGAATATAATGATGCCACAACACCATTCCATAAAAATCCCTCTCTTGACCCTACATCCTTTTCCAATTAATACCTCATTCTCTGTTCTCCTCATCAGCAAATCTATGCAAAACTGTTGCCTACATTTACAGTTTCCACTTAGCAACTTCTCAGTCTTTTCTCAATTTCCTCTAATTGGGATTTGGTACCTACCATGGCCTACAGTATCCAAACCAATGTTCGTAACTTACCAATATAAAATAAATTTCTCATCTTTCAGGCATTAAATAAGACCTAAAAACCATTTATATGAATATGCATAAAATAATTTAAATTAATTATACTGGAAATAAACTATTTTTGCTTATAATTATCATACTAATACTATGCATGTATACTGATACTATGTTTCATGAAGTCTGGCAGAGTAACTTACTCTCAATGAATTCTACCATACACGATATCAAGCTGTTTTCTTGCCTGCCTGCCTGCCTTCTTCTTTTTTTAATTCCTTCCTGATTTCATTTCTCTCTTTATCTTTTTCTTTTTTTTTTTGAAAATCAACTGAGTATCTTCAATTCTAACTCAAACAGAACTAAGTGAAATCAGTCAGGCTTACATGTTGACAATAGAATTGTGCCTCAACATGGTAGCTTATATTAATCTCCTAAATTATTTCATGTTGTTATGCAGAAGATAAGTTATATGTGATTTCTAGAGAAGCTTTGTCAAGCTCTAGCAATCTAACTTAATTAAAAATAATTAGATTTTCTGTAATGATCTCTTTTTTGAAGTCTTTAATATGAAATTAAATTTGCTTAGTCATAAACTTGGTTCTTGGACTTTTCAAATGGATTTTAGAATTTTAAACTATTAAGTGTAAGTGTAATTTCAGATTTCCTTTAGTTTTGGGATCAACTCAAATTTAAATTAATCAAAATTTGAAAATTATCAGTAAGGTGGTACTTCTTTTAATTAAAAACAAGCAAAGATAATGGATTTCCTCCCTAAAATCTGAACACATGTTACTGCATTATGGCACTGATACATATACAGTCTGAATCTTTGTTAGTTTTGTAAACAGCAAGCCAAAAATGCCACTTCTCTTGTTTTTGAATTTTAATAATATTATATAACAGTATAACTATTATTCATAAGACAAATATCCTCACGTTATAATATATTTTTTAAAAAGTAAGTGTTTTCTTGTTCTTACTTTTTCGTTGAAGTCATATTGGGGTTTCTAGGGAAAAGTTAGAAAGTGTAAAAGAGAACATGACTATGGCTCAAAAACAACAGCTTAGAATTGTCTGGGACTCTAGGAACTGTCAGCAGCTCTCATCATTTAAATACGACTTACTCACATGTGGGAGAAGCATATGGGGGGAAAACCAGCATACACAATGCAAAATAGACAATTTTACAGATTAAAGAGTGAAATGGAGAGTTTTGACTTAAAATTTTTTTCCATTCTTTAAGTTCTTTATTGGAAGGTAAACTCACAGTTCAGCTTTTGGTAATAATGAGATAGTGATTTATACAATTTACTCAAAACTAAAAAATTGTTTTCATAATTTGATAAACAAAGTGATTCTAGTTACAACAGATATATTGAATGCTATCATTGATCAATACTTTGTATAAAGTAAAAAAAAAAAAATTAAAGGCATACCAAAAATTATTTTGCCATCTTACTATTTAAGAAAAAAACACTGACCAATAGATTGATATTGACTCTAAAATAGGGAAAAAAATGCATTCTAAATTTTGAAAAAAATCAGAAAATGTCTTGTAAAATTTGTGTAAAAGTTTTTTTCTCAGCTTTGAAATAATTTAAATGAGTATAGAACCAGTATCTATGGGTCATATTTTGAATCTGGAAATCTCATTCTTTTTGTTGATACAATTTGATGGCTTTAGGGACTGCCTACTTTATTTCAGGCTTAACACATGTGAATATTTCTATTTATACATGTCTATACCATGTTTGATGTTTGTACTATGCTTAATTTAAATGGAACATCTTATATGTTGCCAAAAGATATATACTAGGGCTGCATAGAGAAGAAAGAGAGAACCATGCATCGACTGGAAAAGGTAGTGTTATCTGGGGAGAAAATCAAAATGTAGTAGGAGAAACATGCCTTAATTATTGTAGAATATATGCTGACATAAAAAGGAAACACTTAGTCAGAAAAAATTAAAAGCAGATCTAGGGTGTGTAGATAAGTAAAGCAACCAAAATCTTAGACGTGGAAAATGATGTGAAAATATTTGTTTTCTTAGAATTTATTAATAACATTAATCCATGTGTATCAGTCAGCTTTTACTAGGTAAAGCTACAGTTATGAACAACCTCAAAACCTCAGACGGTTACAGCATCAGTGGCGTAGTTCTTCAGCCCATAGCTGCAGTCAGCTGTGGCTCTGCTCTATATGTTTTCTCTTTCCGGGACTGGTTGAAGGAACATTCCATATTCAGGAATGTGTCTTTTTTATACAGAGAGAAAGAGCAAGAAAGTACAAATACATATAATGACTTTTTTATAGTTTCAATTTAGGACTCACTCAATTCCACTCACACTTCAATGGCAAAAGCATGTCACAAGACCAAGTGTGATATCATGGGACTGTAAGTCATATGGCGATAGCAAAAAACATATAATCCTTTTATCAGAAAGGGAGGAAAAATAATGGGCAAAAATAATACAATCTACTCTTAAGTGTCATATGCCAATAGTGTTTCCCATGGAGAGTGTGGTACTATAGATAAGTCTTGAAAAGTTAGGGTAGATACAGATCAGAAGACAAATCATCTAGCAGTGATTGGCAGGGGTCTTCATTAGTGATGAACTCTCTGGAATTTTGCCTTTGAAATTAACCCAAAAGAATAGCATGACTGTTTAGAGTAAACATAATTTTAAAAATGAACATGAATCTTACTGCATAGGTAGAAATAAAATCATGATGATAAAAATGCAGAGACTGAAATATAGTAATTAGAAATATATTGCATAGTTACTAAATTTTTCATGAAATAATAGATGAGAGCAATTTAAAGATGCATATTGTAATTCTTAAAGCAACCAGCAAAATAATAACACAAAGAAATATAACCCCCCCCAAAAAAAATAATAAGATGAATACCACAGAACATTTGACTCACCCCAAAAAAAAAAAAAAAAAATGCAGAAAGAGGAACAGAAAAACACAAGATTGGCCAAATGTGAGTCAAACACCAAGTTGGTTGGCTTAAAACGAAACATATCAGTAACTAAATTAAAGTAATTGGATTAAACACCCTGATTAAATGCAGACATATTCAGACTGATAAAAAAGCAAAACCCAGCTCTATGTTTACAAGAAACACGCTTTAAACATAAAGAAACAAAGAGGTTGAAAGTCAAAGACTGGAAACAATAAGCAAAAGAAAGCTGGTGATGAGTGATGAGATATGAATGTCAGAATAAAGTGGACTTGAAGACGAACAGTGTTACCAGAGATTCAAAGGCGGCATTTCATAAAGGTAAAAGCATCCCTTATTCAAGAAGACATAAGACTACTACAAGTCTATACACTGAATATCAAAGCTCCCAAATACAAGTAAAAAAATTGGCAAAACAAAAGAGAACTATAAGCAAATTTATTGTCACCAGTATAGATTTTACCACTCTTTTCTCAGTAATAGATAATTAAACAGAAAAATCACTAATTATGGATGATTTGAACAAAACTAACCATCAACGTAAGCTAGTTAACATTGATGGAAAACTCCCACAAGAGCAAGTTACAACTTCTAAGGAGCACATGGAATATTCAAGAAAATAGACCATATCCTGGGCCATAAAACAAGTTTCAATAAATTTCAAAGAATTCAAATTCAATAGTATGTTTTTCAACCATAATAAGTTAAACTATTAAATTTAATAAAATAAAAGGTGAATAAAAATAATATACCTTTGAAAACCTCCAAATATTTGGAAGTTAAAAAATATACTACTAAATAATCTATGGGTCAGAGAAAAAATCTCAAAGTATATTACAATATATATTTTGAGCAGAAGTACATGAAAACACAACTTATCTGTTTTTGGGGGGTGTAGCTAAAGTAGTCTTTAGAAGGAAATTTATAGATTTAAATACCTTTATTAGAAAATAAGAAAGGTATATAAAGTCAAGCACTTCTGCTTCCATTTTAAGGAATTGGTTAATGGACACAAAATTGCAAGTTAGGAAAAAATAATTTCCATTGATTTATAGCCAAGTTAGGCAGCTCTAACTAACATTAACTTACTGCATGTCATCACATGGCTAGAAGAGAGGAAAATGAATGTCCTTAACACAAAAAATAAAATGATTACATTTTGTAGTGATCAATATGATAATTATTCTACTTTGATCATCACACATTATACACAGGTATTGATATTAAACTCTGTGCCCTACAAATATGTACAATTACATTTCCATAAAAAAACAGAAAAATAAACTAAATCCTGAGTATGTAGAACAAAGGAAATAATAAAATAAGAGCAGAAATCAATAAAACAGGAAAATTAAATAGTATCATATAAGGAAATCAAATTTATAATTAAACAACTTTAAAAGAAAAAACAAAAAAAACCCTCAGGACCAGATTGTTTCACTAATGAATCATAACAAACATATGAAGGAAAAAGAATAGTAGTCTATACTCTTTCACAAAATAAAGGAAGTGGGAACCCTTCCCAACTCATATCATTAAGCCATTTTAACCCTAATATTATAATTAAGCAGGGATAATACAACAAAAGAAAATTACACCCAGTGTATCTCATAAACAAAATGCTTAATAAAATATTAGCAAATGAAATTCAGCAATATGTAAAAAAGTTGATATACTATGATCAAGTTTGACTTTTCCCAGGAATGCAAGGTTGGGTTAACATGTGAAAATCAATCAGTGTATTTTACCGCATTTACAGATCAAAAGAGAAAAATCATTTCACACAGAAAAAAAAGGAACCTCAATCTCTACTTCACATCATGCACAAAATCCAATCCGAGATAGATTATAACCCTAAATGCAAAATAAAATTTAAAAGTTTATAAAAATAGAGACTTGAAGAAAATATAGGAGAATATCTTCACAACCTTTGAGTAGAAGACTTCCTACAAGTGACGCAGAAATTAAGAAATCATTTTTAAAAAGACTTCATTCAAATAAAAACTTCTGCTAACTGAAAAAAGATATCAAGAAAATAGACTAAAGAAAATGTTGCAATGCACATCTAATGAAAAATTAGTACCCAAAATATATTAAAAATTTGTGCAACTGGAAAATAAAAATGAAAACACTACCAACAATAATTTTTACCTCAAGACTCAGTAGTCCCATTGCTAGGTAGTTGTCCAAGAAAAATAAAAACATATGCGCACAAAAACTCTTACAAAAATATTTATAGTAGCTTTATTCATAAATACCCAATTATAATTTTCAGCCAATAACTGGAAACAACACATATATCCATTCATTGCAGGAGAATGGATAAATAAGCCAAAGTATATCATTCAATGGAATCCTAAGCAATAAAAAGATATAAACTATTGATACATGTAAGTACCCAAATTAATCTCAAAAACTATGACTCTGAGTGAAAGAAGATGGACACAAAAACTACATATTGTATGATCCATTGCTGTGATATTCTAGAACACTTCAGACTAATGTGTGGTGATAGAGATCAGATCACTGATCTGCCCATATACAGACAGCGTAGTGATAGGGAAATGGCTGAGAAGAGGCATAAAGAACTTTCTAGGATGATAGAGTTGTTCCAAGTGTCTTGATATGCATTTCTCAAAATTGATTGAAAGGTACCCTTAAGATGTGCATATTAGCTAAATGTCAATCTTAACTCATTTTTAAACAAAATTAGTGACTTTAAATAATTATGGGTTTGAACATTATATTTCACCATGTTTCCAGTAGTACAGCACAGGTTAAGAATATTGTAAGAAGCTCAGGAGGCATGATAGTGGGTCAGGTAGAAAACAGGGCTCATCAGGTGCTTCAATGGATAGGACCAGTCTGAAGACCTGGATTGGTCCAGAACAAGGTGGTGATGGAGCAACTTCAGATGAAATCACCAGGGCAGGGAGAGTTGAGAGGGAAGTAATTTGATCATTTCCTATAATCTCCCAATTCTAAATCTCCCTAAAAGGATTCAATCAGCTTTAACTGTAGGACAGCAGATTATACCTAATGTGCTTTCAGTATTTCCGCCTCCCTCATTCCTCAATTTTCCCCCAATCACTTGCCAAAACCTAAGTATCTATAAAATAAAGGGAAATAATTCTTTACTTCACAACTCAAAACAAAGGGTTTAAAATAAGACAATACTTTTGAATAAATTAAATCATGTGTAATCAGTGTATGAGTGCAAATAATTAAGCACTGATTCTTCCCATTCCTGGCAATGTGGAAAGAAGAGAAAAAAGAAACAGTCCAATTTAACACACATTTACTAAGTATATAACATGTGTTAGATGAGTGGTTTTCAAGCTTTTGTGACTGTGACCTTTAGTAAGAATTGTGATTTATATTGCAACCCTGTATGTACATACATATGTATAACTAAAGCAGTGTTGTAAAATAAATTCTATACTGGCTAAATAAGATACACTCTTGATATTTTCTAATTTAGTGTAGTATGTTTCATATTTACAAAAATGCAGGTCATGATGCACTAATTTCATACCTGCTAAAAGGTTGTGAATTGTGGTTTGAAAAACACAGTATTATCCTTTCTGCTCAAAATGTGGTTTGTGGACCAACAACAGCAACAGTAGCTGGGAACTTGTAGGAAATGCAGAACCTGAGGCAACACTCATACCTCTTGAATTTGAATCTGCATGTTAACACAACCTCCAGGTGCTTCCTGTGCACGTTAAAGTGTCAGAAGCCCGGTGCTGGGCAATGCATGAGGAGAGTGCTTGGGACAGATGAAGTCTTCTTGGTATTGTTTAGGACAGAGATTCTATGATCCATTTTTTAGAATATGCAATCCAATTCCCAAATTAAGCCTAATTCAGTATTTCCAAGGATATTGCAAGGCATTTATTTTTAAATAAACAAACAAACAAACAAACAAACAAACAAACAAAATCTGCCAGAGCTTCTGAGCCCAACCCTATTTAAGAACCATTAGTCTACAGGGTTAAATGAAAATTGTGCACTGATTAAGTTGTTTGTTTATTACAAACGTGGAAACCTGTGCTTCAGGTAATATGGTAAGATTTTACTTTTCATTGTGGGTAACTTTGTTTTGGGGCATTTTATTGCCTGACTGCTTATTGATGGGGGTTTTACTACTGATTCTTCTGAATTTACTTCTCCTTATGGGGGAATTTCCAAACATCTCCATTCTACCAATAACGGCCCGTTTATAGAAATGTTATGTGACTTTGGGTAGAAATATTATTAGTAGTTCTGCTGAGTTAGTCAAATTCATCCCTTGATTACTTTCAGTAGATCCCTAACCAAGGATATAGACTACAGAAGAGAAAACGGGGCTGTCCCTAAGTGGCTATCACTGATGATTAAGGACCTTCCATTGTGTTGTTATGTTTCCTGAGTGATGGGAAGTTTTAGTCTGAAAGTTGCTAATCTTGCTAACACTGAAAGGCTCTTTCCCATTAGCAGCTTCTGTGTTGCATTAATAATAAGAAAGTAATAAGGAGACCATCCTCAGCTGTTCAGTCTCCCCTGAGGTGAGTCCCCAGCTTCCCTCATATCCTCATGGTTCACTCTAATGGCCTTGCCTGTATTAAAGTAATAGAGTGGATAATAAGTGCTGTTTATTTTATCAGTCTAAAAATCCTTCTTTTGGGGGAGGAACACCTCTTTTTATGACATCCAAACTGGAAACCTTACCATCAATATTTTTGCAATTGTAGTTGACCTGTTTAATTCATAACTTTTTAAAATGTAAATTCAGATCATCAAGCGCGGGAAAAAAAATTGTTTTAGAAAAAGTAAATCTCTCTACCTTTCCTGGAAGAGCTATAAAACAGAGAACTCTCCAAGAGATGTTTTCTTGTCCTTTTTTTTGGTAAATCAAATCATTCATCTGCATAGCAATAAATTAAAGAAAATCAAGGAATAAAGATGTTTGCTTTTGTAAATATTTAAAGCTCTCTTGTTAATAGACAAAGAATAAATGATGAGAAAATAGCATACTAAAACAAAATAAGTAAGATTAGATTCGATATGTTCAGGATTTATGTTAATAAACTGTTTTTGTTAAAAATGTTTTATTAGGGTCCATAAAGACAGGAACCAATGCTGTACTTAATTGTTTATGTTCTTTTTTTATTGCAAATATGTGATCTTTTGCTGGAGCATACTTTTAAAAGGTCCTCTTGATTTAAACATCTGTTTTTAAATGTATAATCTTTCCATGAAATAAGATTATCTATTTGGTAGTTAGGTTATTGCAATTTTTCATTTTCAAGTAAAACCATTTTTTCTTTCAGCAATATATATTTTAATTGGTTAAGCAGTAATCCATCACCAAAAAAGTGTTGCTCATTCCTTGCACTCAAAATACTTGACCATAATCACCACAAACAGAAGATAAATGTTTAGGTGATGGAGATATGCTACTTATCATAATAAGTAAGTGGATCAGTGTGCAATATATGCCTGTATTGAAACAATACACTGTACCCCCAAAATATGTATAACTAAAAATAAATTTAAAAAATTTTTAAAAGTGTTGCTCACTTCCTGCACTCAAACTACTAGAAATTTTTTCTCAATTTACACTATTGTGTCCTGATTTTGAAAGGTTAATTTTTATCATTAGTATTATTAATAATTATTATTATTAAATATCATTAATATTTATTTATTATTATTATATATTGCCTACTTTCGTACCTGTAATCTGAGGGGGTGATGGGAGGACCAATATCAATAGTCATCACCAGGGACTTAATATATATTTTTAAAATAAAACATATATTCATAACTCTCTCAGAGGAAATAACTATGATTAGTTCTGAGCAATATTTATGTGAGATTCAAGAAATCACAGTAAAAACTAAAAGCTGTTTTTTAAAAACATAGTCAACATATTTTCCTTGTAATTACTTAAGAGCTTGAAAAAAAAAAAAAAGTTGACATATTTATTGTCAGGGTTGCCCACCTAAAATTTTTTAATTATACATGAAAACCTTCTTTGAGTGAAAAATTCTACAATTTAGGAATAAGAAGTAGATTTTTCCTCTAGAGATGTAACAATCTAAATCCCTTTTAATTAAATAACTTTCATATGGTCTATTTATTAGCCAAGCAATTTTGATAAATCCAGTAAATTCTCGTTTGTTGTTTTATTTTGCATATAAAAAGCAGAAGTGTTCACTACATACCAATGGGTGGCCTATTATTGTTAGAGTTGTCCTTAAATTGGAGGAAAAAAGAGTTGAGTATGACATTCTTATGAAGCACCAATAGCAAGCAGGTTGGGAAAGTAGCATCTTCAATATAGAATTGTCTTAGAGCTGTTGGTATTAAACACACTTATCTGAATTCCTTTTGTTTACTTTTTTTCTGTCCTGCAGTCCATGAAGGCTCTGGAGAAACCAGTCAAAAGGAGACATCCACCTGCGACATTTGCCAGTTTGGTGCAGAATGTGATGAAGATGCTGAGGATGTCTGGTAATATGCTATTTTTATTTTTTTAAACAAAATAATAACAGTGATTAATTTCTTTTCACTCCATTAATCATTCTCCAAAAGAAGACATTATCAACATTTTTATTTTATTATCCAGTTTCCAAGGGAAAAAATAAACTGAGGGCATAATAACAGCAAGGAATTTCTGGAGTTGGATTAAGAGGTGGGCCAGCCAGGCAGCTGTCCAGGATTACCTGATAAGGTGCACTGAAATATCACTGAGGCTCCCACAGAACTGTCAATGTTAAGATATAGAAGAAAAAAATAATATTTACTGGAATATCTCTCAAGAAGAATCATCAACAAACAATGGATGGTTGCTATCTTACTCTGTATAGACTGCTAGAACAATATACCATAGCAGAGTAGCTGACAAACAATAGAAATTTATTTCTCACCATTCTGAAGGCTGGGAAGTTTAAGATCAAGGCTTCTGCAGATTCAGTGTCTGGTGTGGACCTGCTTCCTCTTAGACAGCATACTCCTCACTGCAGCCTCACATGGTGGAAGGGGCACAGAGCCCTCTTGGGCCTCTTTTATAAGGATACCAGTCCCGTTCATGAGGGCTCCACCCAGGTGACCTAATCACCTCCCAAAGGCCCCACCTCTTAATATCTTGGGGGTTAGTATTTCAACACATGAATTTGGGGGAACACAAATATTTAGATGATAGTAGTTGCTAATCTGATTCTAAGATGGTGGGTCTGGGTAACTGCAGAGATTTAAGTATTCATGCACACACCCAAAGCTGAATTGTGTAAGACAGTTAAGCAAACAGTGATCTCTGGACTGCCAACTAGGATCAACTTTTCCCTTCCCCCAAATAATACTCAGATCCTCCTGTAAGGATATGTTGAACAAATAACGAATAATACTCATTATTTTGAATGGGTGCCAACATTTCAGCCTTCTAGGGCATCCAGGTGTCTTGGTTCTGCCCTGATCATACGGCAAAGTGAACAACGCAGACTTCAGTGTGAGTTCTTTGTGTCGAGAGGCAATCAGTCTCCCTCCCCTTCCCTCCTTCTTTCTCTTCTCCTTCTCTCTCTCTCTTACACACACCTCCCACCCTTTGTCCAGCTGACCTTTATTTTCTTCAACATGCAGACTGTTTGCCTAGAGCAGTTAATCATTTTGAGCAAACTTTTGTGAACAGGGGGAAGGAATTCATCTAAAGGAAATGAAGACAGAAAATATGGTGAAATAATTTTGGCAGGAGTGAAATGATCTTCACTTAAAATATTTTTTTAAGGCAGATTAAGGTGAAGATTCCATCTGAGTAAACTGGGGTTCATAGGGTAAACTAGGTACTTAAAAGTAAACACTGCCATAGAATAGCCAGGGAAATAGCCATCCATTAACAAAAGCAGATATCAGTGGAGTTTCTATGCCTGCAAACACTTCCAGCCAATGGACAACTAACAGCCAAGTTAGGGAGCCTATGTGCTGGTTCGACCATAGTGAGGTAAACAAATGCATGTTTTCTAAAGAACATCCCAGGCATCTTAAGGTCTGATGAATTTATGGTTCCCAGATTTAGCAAATCATCATAATTATTTGGGAAATTTTTAAAACATTCCATTTCTTTAGTTCTTCCCCGAAATTAATGAGAATCAGAATTACAGAGAAGTGGGGCTTAAAATTTTACTTTTCTAAAACTACCAAAATGATTATGGATACACTGCTGTAAAATAAATAACTGACTCAAAGAATCTTTCTTCTTCCTAAACACTTTAGGGCTCTTGTGTAGTCATAGTCATGTATGTTAAATCACACTGATAGGAAATGCATCCTTAAAATACCTTGTTTTTAACATTTGCTAGTGACCTCATTTGTAGTTCATCATTTTTCAAGCTTTTAATTATTTTGCTATTATTTTGCTTTAAGAAAAACATCACGTGTTCCTATTTTTTTTAAGAGTTTCCATTCCCCTAATTTCTTATCATTTTGATGACCATTCTTTAAGTGACATAGTTCCACTTTCCAAGTACAAAGATTTAAAACATGAGCTTATAATATCAGCAAAAATTATTGGTTCCTTACTATGATTACTACTCATCCATTTGTGTACTTTTTTTCCTTCAATTTCTTCAAAGTAACCAGAAGATATAGATTCTATTATTATTTTACTTTACAAAGAGGAAACTGAGCTTTGAAGGGTTTGAGTGGCAGGGCCAAAATGAAGATATGAGGTGAAAGTAACATAAGATGTTAGCATAACAGTTCAACCAAAGATGCAATTAAAATAATATGTCTTTGCTGTCATGTCTGGAATAATGAGATGGCCAGATTGCAGGCAGCATATATGCAGTGACTCTCAAGACCTGCTGGGTGAGAGCTGGTGCAGCAGGCAGAGGGAAAATGTCCAAGCAAGCAGTGTTATTCCTGGAATTGTTGCAAAAGATCAAATCCATGGTAGCAGTCTGAGAAGACATGGGCAAGGCTAGAGGCATCAGAAAGGCTCAGCAGTCAGCTGTAGAGCCCAGCCATGGCAATGGAGTTCAGAAAAAGTTTGGGTACAAAGGGTACAAGAAGAACTAGGCAGAATTTCAGTCACAGAATAATTGGGTATCAGTCAGAAAACTAATCAGGGACTGAAACAGGAATGACTGGATAGATATCCATTTACTGGAACTGGCGTAGAAAACTAAGCCTTGGCTACAAGGGGCTGGAAGAAGCATAGCCTGGATCTGGGGAATAAATTACAAGGTCACGGTGAAACCAGCAGCAAGGCTGACTGGATGCTGAATCAGTTAGCTTTTGGCTAGGATATCTTTTATGCTCCCAGCCTGGGGACAGAATTAGTTCCAAAATGCGGAAGGAGGCTGAACCTGCAGATGGGGGCTAAGCGCCGTAGCTGTGAAGATTAGTGGTCCACAGGGGCAGGGAGCCAAGAAGATCGTTATACTTCCCAGGCGAGAATGAAAAGTTGTTAGCTTTTAAATAAAATGTGTGTAAAATGCCCAGTATAAGCAATAAGGAATGGTGCTAAAATGATTAACACATTGATTTTTATTTACATAAATACCTGTGTATGTTAACATACTGTACTGAGTTAAGGCCGTGAAGGGCAGATTAGAAACAGCTGAAGGACACAAGAATAAAGCAATAAGTGAAATTAAATACTCATGGAATGAAAGAGGGCTTGAAGTAAGATAGGAAGCAATACGGGAGTGATCTGACTATAGTCCTGGTCACCAGAACTTCACCAAATCAAGGGAGCTTTGATACACTATTGATTTTGGATGAAACCATGGCTAGATCCTCTCACAAACATAAAACACTGCATATTCTGTGTGGCAACAAAAAGTACAACTCGGTTTTTTGTTTCATTTTTTCTTTTGACACCATCTAAACTATAATTTTATGCATACAAATTTTCTTAATCCTGCATTATGACGTAATAACAAGATGTGAATAAATACTGATGAGAAGTAATGTTATGATTGTATCTACAATATTGAAACAAAGGTGAAAAATTCATTTCTGATCTTTCTTTAACCCTGATCTAAGAAATTAATATTTTATATTCAGGTACCTCCAAGATAAAGATATATCTTTGTTAGAATTAAAAAGCCAGTACACAGACAACTGATTATGTTTTTATAGTTAGATAAGGTTTTGAGTTAAGAAGCAAGTCACATTGTAGATGGAGAAAAAATAAATAAAAGGGAGAGGGAAAAGGAGAGTAGAATAAAAGGAGAAAAAATAATAATTAAAGGATGCATTGGTAAACCATGATATTAATGACAGCATTTAATGCTTTTATTTTCACAAAACAGATGGCTTATAATTTAAGACTCTAGTTTATGTTCTATGATTTCATTTCAAGATTTTTCTCTTGTATGTTTGTTCTTATGGAGAACATCAAGACTGTAAAGATCAGAAAATGGTCAGGTTTTCTCAATGGGAAAGACCATTGCTACAAAAGATTCTTAAGGTATAAATATTTACCTAAATATAAGAAAGGATTAAGCTTCCAAAAGAGAGTGTTAAAATTCAACAGAATAAGTGGCCCACACTCTAGTATTTCCATTCTCACAATAGAGGCATCCTTTGTTTAGGATGGACTTCAAAAATAATCAAAACACCTGTGTAAAGGGATGTGCGTGCCTCTTAATGGGGGAGAGGTTAAGGTAAGAAGAAAGAAGGGCTTAAAAGATTGTTTCTCTTTATATCTAGACTGAAAAGAGTCAAAACTAATACATTTGTACATCAAAGAGACTCTCAAATACATCCTGCCAAATATAATTTATAAAGAAGAAGAATGGCTTATAAATAAGTCAAATTTAATAAAATTGACTCATTGCTAAGTAATAAAGCCCCATCTGATAGCACTGGGAATACCAACTTATGATTTCAACAAATATTTCTGATACTTGGTTCGTTTTAGTAGCAGCTTTATATTCCCTTAATTATCTTACCTGATAAATTATCTAAGCCCGAAGTAGGTCAAGAGTAACCCTTAATGCACTGCGAACTATTCCTTAGAGGTAATCAGCCTGGAACTTTCTGTTGGTCCTGTCAGTCAGAAGTAGTTCATAGCCCTGGGGTTGATTTAATATAAAAAAAAGAAAGGCAAGTTGATAGCTGGGTCGGATCATAGGAATGATTGGGTATGAAATTGGCTGTGTGCCTAATATTTCCAAAGCATCAGACTAGATCAAGGAAGGGAGCACAGGTGTAAGAGCAGATGCAGCTGGATGACAAATGACATAAAAGGACAACTTAAATTATTATGTTAAATTATTATGCTTTATACGTATGCTTTATAGCTCTTTATTCCTGTTTTAACTTTGCTTTGTAGTATTCTCTATATGCCACTCAGGCTCCATTAGCAAAATCATATTGGCTTAAATGCTATTAATTTCTCAGTAGTCATTCATTTTATTTCTGAAAGCATTAATAATGTTTTCTAATTTTAGTGTACAACATCCTTGTGTTTGACTGCAATGGTAAGAAAGGAGAGAAGCAAAGTAGCTGCAATAACACAAGTTCAGAGGAGAGAGTGAATAAGCATCTATTTTCTTCCCTATATCATTGACGTTCCATAACTGAAACAGGTGTGTGGGTCTGGCATTCTTTTTGTGAGTGTCTCTTACAAAGACAGTTTAGTTTGAAGTCTTTAACATCTTGCTGCTTTGATCTGAGAAGGTGCCTTGTCACTAGGACGACTGTGTGCTGCTGGCATCATTCCCACCTTTAATGCATTTCGGACCGTGGAGACTCATGAATATTTGAAGTAGGGCAATGGTCGTGGATGATCCTGGCACTAGATTTCACCATACATATAAGTCAATTAACATTAGGTCCTGCTGACTTTAGTATGTCTGGGTTGTGAGTTTGATAGTGAAAATTAAGGCACCTCTGAGGAAAATATAGAAAATGGATTCTGTTAAAACTACTGGCTGACACTTGAACAAAGTGATTGTGTTGCAAGTGGAAAGTTTCCAGCTGTTTTCTACTAAGTGAAAAGAAGATCGGTTAGGGTGGTATACAGGATATTCAAAGAAGATGCTGGTTAGCCCCAAAATTTTAGTGAACTAAGAGTTCATTCAGTCCTCCCTTAGGGGGTTTCCTTTTATTGATTTCCCTAGCTCTTTGGCCTCAGAACTATAAATGTGGTAACCAAAATTAGGACTGGCTTCTAACATGGAGAATTTTTTTTTAAAAAAAGATAATAGATCTGGTCTAGAAAATCCAAGGTTTTGTTGGTCTTTTAAGAACGCCTTTTCAGTTTCAAGATTCCTATAGTTGAGGTATTACCTCCCTCAAATTGCCTCTCCTCCCCGCCATGAGGACAGTGGCTGTTACGTTCTGTTTCTGTAGATGTATGGGGACTAAAGTGTGAAGACACCTCTCTTTCCTTCAACACATCTATTTGCCCAGAAAATTTTTCAGGGAGAGAGGGAAATATACAGCTCTAGATTTGGGTAAATACACGTCTTTCCCCTCCTGTAATTTCAGAGAGAACATGGTAGCACTTTTTAGCAAAGGTATGTCCAAATGTAAAAAATTAGAGTTTGACTTTGTTGTAATTTCCTTCTATTATGTATTTCTCTACCTATCTTAATCAAGAAAAGCAAAATATTTTATTTTTCTAAATTTCACACAATGAAATAAAATTTAGAACTGCAGTTACAGCTAGATAGGACTAATATTTCTAATGTTGTCTGTATGATGGTCTATTCAGGGCGTTAAACAATGTCCTTTGTCATGAATGTCATATCTGTAACCCAAACTTCTCTCTGTGGTAGCTGCCAATAGTCAAATCTGAAAACTGTAGCTGAAAGCTTCAAATGTTGCTTAGGAAGATAAATAAATAACAATGACATTTTGAATATGCAATAGTCATAGAAAAATGACATCCCACTTAAGGATAACTATTGAAATATTTGGAAACATATTTTTCCTTCCACATATGTGTGAGTGTGTTTTATGAGAATAATCATATTTTCCACATCAACAAAGCCATCCTTCTCAAAAATTTTTACTTAACCTTGAGGTTGAGTTGTTTGGTGATTGTTAGGAATACTAAACAAATTTAGGAATAACATATTTACATTTGAACATAATTTCTGTGGCCCAAATTCTAATTATTCTTTCAAAACTTTCAGCACTTCTGAAGACAAATTGATTTGAGGATACTGGCCTAAACATTTGTGATTTAAAAAACATACCAAATCCTATATCCCTGCTAAGTCTGTTAGACATTTTTCCTGGTTAACTCCAAAAGACTAGGCAGTATGTGTACTGAAAACATTTCCATTGTTTGTATTCAGACTGTTTATAATAAATAGTTTTCTGAAGTATAAGCATTGCTGACTGTAAAACTGTCCTCCAAAAGGTGCATTAAATTGGGCAGAAACTACTGCTTGTCTTCAGTGGTTTACTTCCAAATAGTAATATATTGTATGTGGTGACTCATCTAAACAACAAATCAGCAAGTGGTCCTCAGTAGCCTACATCAGTCTTTTCAGACACATTCCCCTACAAACAGGATGTGTAAGAGCAAATAAGTGATTGAACAAATTGTAAAATTATATGCAACACTCAATCGAAAAACTAGTACTGAAAGTCTAAATGCTTATTAGAGTAAAAAATAAATAAATAAATAATGAAAACAAATATCTGATTTTTCTAGCCCCCCAAAGCAAAGTAAAATTAATTGAGAATGGGTCCATTCATTCCTTCATCTTTAAGCTATGAATGAAACACAAGAAATCAGGACAATGCACTTGGTACAGATGATCTTCTAAAGATTATTTGCCACAGCTCTTTTTTATTCATTGCAACCTTTTCTAAGTCTTTGACATAATAGTTCATACCATTCTCTGAGCTCATCCTAAAATGAGCTTTCTACAATCAAAATTGTATTACCTGGGGTAATAAAAGTAATGTTAAGTCCCAACTAACCATAAAGGCTTAGAATCAGCAGATACTAGGAGATGTATATATTGGGAGAAGTACACAACAATTGGGAAAAAGGAAAAAATAAGAAATTAAATAAAATATTATCTTCATATTAGCAAAAATTAGTGATGTATTTCTGTAATAAACATTGATACCTGCATAAATTTGAAACATTAAGACATTCCAATATAACATCAAATTGTCACTTATGACAAAGAAATAAAAATAATATATTTGATTACAGTATGCAGTTTAACTTTAATTGAGTATGATTTTCCTTCCCTGTGGAAAACTGTAGGGAAGTATGCTTACTAAGAAAAAGAAAATACAGCAGAACTGTTCGCATTACATTAACATTGGATGGTTAGACTTGGGGGAAAAAAGAAAAAGAAGCCCTGCATTGATCAATATATTGGTGCATTAATCAGGATTCTCCCAGAGAAGCAGAATTAATAAAATGTATATATCTATATCTATATAGATTGATAGAGAGAAAGAGAGAGACTTATTATAAGGAATTGGCTCACACAATTATAAAGGCTGATAAGTCCACAAATCTGCAGTCTACAGGCTGGAGATCCAGGAGAGCTGATGGTAAAGTTCTAGTCTGAATAACAAAATGAGGAAATATTCATGGCAATTACAGTACTCATTTCTGCAATTGGTCACATGGTCATAGTTGGTGATACTTTTTTCCACTACCAGTTCTGTATTTACACTGCCTTCGCAAGTACCTCAGCTGGTCATGACTCTCTACACTGTGGGGTCACCTAAATCTTCTTTCCTGAAGGGTCTGGGCCATTAGTACTCCTGCCTAGATTAGGTTATTGTAGTATTTCATTGACCTTAATCACAAGGTATGGTAACACTAAAAGACACTCTAAGGGATCTTCTGTATTCTAGAAATAGTCTTCCTTACCTCCATTGTAGAGTAGTAGCCCAATTTCCCCTTGGTAGTCAGGATTAATTACCCCAACCAACACAGCAATTCTTTTCTTTGCCTGACTCTTTGAGTCAGAGGCATGAGAAGACCAAAGTAACTGGGCAGCAGTCCTAACTTCCAGTTCAGTAGAATCATTATTGTGTCTCCTTGTGGAAGCATTCCTTTTTTCAGAACTAAGACCACTAGACCAGGAGAGCATAAGATCACGGGAACAGTAAGCAAGCATTTTCTAGTTAGTCACTAGTGGTAGTAGTGGGTGGTGCCACTTCCATTTTCACCCCTTGATTCCTTACCCAGTGAATTTTGGCTGTGGGAGAAAAAGCACCATATATGAGATGCTGATTCAGAGTACATAGGGCCTTCTGGAGAACCTTGCCCCAGCCCTGCAAAGTATTGCTACCTAGATGGATCTATAACCGAGTCTTCAAATGGTAAGACCAGTGAATTCCATGAGCATGTGGCCATTGCAACACTTCTTTTGCTGTGAAGTGAATTCCTTGCTCAGACCAATGTTGTGTGTGAAATACCATGACAGTGGAAAAGCATTCTGTAAGCCCGTGGATCGTAGTTTTTGGAGACACTTTATGTTTAGGGAAGGCAAATCCATATCCAGAGTGTCTATTTCAGTAAGGACAAAATGCTGTGCCTTCCATGATGGAAGTGGTCCGATGTGATTAACCTACCACCAGGGAGCTGGCTGATCACCCCAAGTGATGGTGTCACTCCTGCAGGTGACAAATCAGGAATGGAGCAGTAGCAGTAGCCAGGTCAGCCTTAGTGAGTAGAAATCCATGTTGCTAAGTGCATGAATAACATCCCTCCTTGCCACAATAGCCACTTTGTTTATGAACCCATTGGCAATGACAAGGATGGCTAGAAAAAGAGGCTGACTGGTATTTACAGGACAGGTCATCTTACCCACTTGATTATTAAAATCCTCCTCTGCTGAGGTCACCCTTTGGTGAATATTCACACAAGACACAAATATCTTCATATTTTTTGCACATTGAGAGAGTTCTGTACATATACTTGTACTCTAATTTTCCTTGTCACCAATTTTCCAATCATGTTCTTTCCCAGTTCTTGACCATTCAACCAAACCATTGGCCACAGTCCATGATCAGTATATAATAATACCTCCTACCATTTCTCCTTCCAAGCAAAGTGAAAAAAATGAACTGATACAAGGGCTAAATAATTTGTTCATGTAGTGAAGTAAGGGAGAAATAGTCCTAGGTCAGGGTTTCCTGAACAGTTCCCTGATTTATTCCAAACCATCTATGAACAACTTGGAAATTAGGTGACTTGCTTTGTGACAGTAAAGTATCATTTCCTTAGGTAGTTTTTTTCTATAAATGTTTTATTTTACTACTAGCTAAGAATAAAAGACATGGTTGTTTTATAAGCTGTGCAAATGGGAAAACATTGATCTGACCAAATTTTTATGATAAATATCTTTGCTTTAATCATAATTAATTAACTGGTTAAAAATGCAAATGAGATGCAAAGATAAAAAATATGTAAAGCAGTAGCAATGTATCATAATATAGAGCCTGGCAATTATGATTATGGGTTTAGAATGCCAAATGTGACTTTGAAATATATTTACTTATAAGACTTCCTACTATCAATTCTACTTTTTTAATTCATGTAATTCTACTTTTTCTTTTTAACTCATATACAGTAGCCAATAATTTGTTTGATATGTTTGACTACATTTTTTTCTAAAAATCCTCATTATGAGATTTGTAGCCCTTCATTAGTATAATCAGGCTACTGGAAACTTTAACCCAGTTGTTCACCTACTGCATCTTTTCCCCCAATTTTTGTTTGTCCTCAACTGAGGTACAGTTTCAAATTAAAATCTTCTACTACAATGTTAAATTAGAGGGGAAAACATCTTTGCATTAGACACCAAACAACACATGATAATAAAGTAGAATGCATGAGGGTCATAGGCCTGCATTTTTTTAAATGCAATTTAGTTTAATTCTATTTTTGCTGCCTACAACATTGGCTAGAAGGGTTGCTGTAAAGCACTGTGGATATTAAAAACTGTAGCTTGAGAAGTTATTAGTCAGGAAGACTTTCTTTTTAATAGGAAATAAGACAATACAATGGATATCACGGGTATCTTAAGTATAGAGAAGTGGACTGTCCACGTGAGCTGATACGGTTTATGTTTGAACAAATAATTTTAAAATAGTAACTAAGCATTATTGAGTGCTTACTTTGTCCCCTGCAATTTTAACTGGGTTAAAGTTTCCAGTAGCTTGATTATACTAATGAAGGGCTACAAATCTCACTATGAGGATTTTTAGAAAAAAATATAGTCAAACATATCAAACAAATTGTTGGCTATTTTAACTACTTATTTATCAATCAACTCACTGAACCTTCAGAAGAACCCTACAAGTTAGGTACCATTACTATTCCAGTTTTAAAGATGATGAACTTGAAGCACAAAGGTTTAAATGACTTGCCTAAATTTACTAAACTATTAAGGGTCAGAGTAAAAATTTGAATGCAGAGGCCACGCTCTTATTTATTTTGTAAACATCCTTTCCAGTTGTGCTCTAGAAAGCCTGGGGCATAGCAGAGAACTTGCAAGACTCAGAGGAGCTGTATAGGTATAGAGGTACTGGGGAAACAGAAAGAAATGTATTAATTTACATGTATGAAATCAAGTACACCATCTCATTTTGTCTCTCACAACAGAGTGGAGAGTTAGGTATTATTTTCTTTTATTTATCCAAAGGAGGAAACCAAGCTTTGGGAGGTAAATAACGTGCCACATGTATGTTGCTAGGTTGGGGCAGATATCGAGTTCAACCTTAGCTTTTTCCAGTCCTTTTCAGTGCATAATGCTAGAGGGTAGATATCAAGATAGAATTAAGACAGAGAAACTGTTTAAATGGTGAAAAAGACTTAGTTGTCAAGCACGTTAGGTAGAGTAAATAACACTAAATTCTATAACAGACAAGTGACAAATTCTCAGTTATAATGCGCACACACACACACACACACACACACCCCTATTTCTTGCTCTCATCATATTTCAGGGCAGGTGTTCCTAATCAGGTCATCTCACACATGGTCTGACAGGGGCCTGGCTCTTTCCATGTCATGGGCCTGCCTTTCCTTAAATCGCTGACTTTTATTCATTCATTTAATAGACAGCAAAAGAAAAGAAAAGATGCTCCATGGGAGTTTTTATCAGCTAGTCCTGAAAGTGACATTCTGCACTTCCATTCACATCCTACCAGCCAGAGCATTCGCTGTATAGTAAAGGTGGCATTAAAGAGAAAAAACCTAGTAAAGAGGTTTGGGAATAGTCCCGGAAAGAGAGATTAGTGTCAGGGAATCTCTACAGCATCAGGAGATATTTACTTAGTACCTGTGATGAGTCATGCTCTGTCTGAGCCCTGGCAATATGGTCTGTAACACAGACAAGGTTCTTGCCTTTTAAAAAACTTATATCCTGGAAAGGTGAGAGATAGGGCATAGGCAATAAGAAATGAACACACAAACAAGCGAACAAGATACTTTCAGATAAGTGTTTTAAAAAGAAATACAGAGTTCTGAAAAACAGAGTCCTGGGAGAGTGATATGCTACTTAAGATTGGGTATTCATGGAATATCCAATGCCTGAGGATTGCTGTTTAAGTCGAATAGCAAGAATTAGTCATGCAAAGATTTGTAGAAATGGTATTCTGAGCAAAGGCACAGAGTGGAGTGGAGGTGTGCTGAAGGAACTGAAAGGTCAGGGTGTCTACAGCCCAGAGAATAAGAAGGTCTTAGATGAAGTTGAAAAGGGCTCTGATAATAAAGGTCCTTCTGGGTCTTAATGAAGAGGTGCAATTTTATTCCAAGTATACTGAGAAATGTCCAGATATTTTATTCTGGAACTGATATGATTAATCATCTCCACTGTCACTTCCTCCTGAAGCCCTACCAGACCCCCCAGAATATCGTCATCACCCCTTCTCTCATACCCATAGCGTTTTCCCTTGCTGCAATTGTATCAGTACTTAGTTACCGGGAAGTGTGGATATATGATCTCCTTAACTGGCATGTAACCTAGAGAGCAGACATATTTAATTTGTGGCTCCCTCAGATTAAATATATCATTTGTGCTAGTGTTACCAAGCACAGTTCCAAGAAAGCACTTAGGTCCTGAGTAAGTGCGTGGATAAATGAATGATGAATAAATAGATGAAGGAATAAAAAATAGTCGAAGGAATAGAAAGCAGTATCCTCTTGTGTGTCGAGTCTACAACATGCTTTCACTTTCTCTACGTCATTTGATTAGCACTGGCACATTGGGTTCATGGGAAAGAGTTTGGGAACTGCACAATTATGAGAAGCAAGAGATTAGAAAAAGAGTCAAAGAGAAAGGAAGATTTTGAGACTGAGCACTGGCAAGAATAATGGAGCAACTTTAGAAATAGGAGATCAGAAGGTGGAGTCAATTTGGAGTAGGGGAAGAAGATAGTGAGAGAAAGTTATGTTCTAATTCAGCTGATAAAAGGCAGAACCAAGTGGAATGCCCAGTAGGCAAATAATTAAATGTTAAGATGTGTGACGTAGACAGAAAAAGCTGCAGGAGTTCAGAGAAATCTAATAAAGCAAATGGATTTGGGAGATAAGGAATGAGAATAGACAAAGACTGCTGAGTAAAATGACACAACATATTTACTGAAAATAATGGGATATTAGAAAGAAAGAACAAAGTAAGTAATGGGAAATAGAAAGATACCAGGATGTATTAACTGAGACAAGAAATTAGAAATAAGCCAAAGAAGAAAAAACCGAAGAAGCTGCTGTCTTCATTTGTTTAACTGAAAGATAAAATTAATGTCCTGCTGCTCAGTGAATATTTCTGATTCCCCACCTCCAGAGGAGGGGAAGTAGGACTATGTTATAGAACTCTACTTCCTGGCTCCTTTGAGGTTGGGGACACTCATGTGTCTAGTTCAAGACTGTGACCTGTGGCTGAAAGTTTGATTGAGCCACAAAGATTTTGCCAATCAAAGACTGCAGAGTTCTTTCCTCTTTCTGGCATAGTAACTGGCAGTGTTCAAGTAGGTGACTGCTTTTCAACCTGGGTCCTTGGGTGACATATAGCATGAGCAAGAAATAGATCTTTGTTGTTTAAACCACTGAGACATTGGGGGTGTTTATTATAGCAGTATAATAACATCTTATCCTGACTGATGAACACCATCAGTGCCAAGTAAGAAAGGTAGATGTGGAATGAGATTGACTCCTGAGGTAGGAAACAATGGAGAAGTTAAAGATGGTTACAGAAGTAAGAGACATAAAGTTGGCAAATGATAGTGACCTACCTTCCAACACACTTATCCCTAAAGGCCTTGCAATTGCATGGTCCTGGAAACTTCACTGCACGTGTTTCCCTAGCCATCCGTGCTCCATCCAGTGAGAAACAGGACCATCCTTCAGCATGGCCGTGAACCCCTTAGACCGTCCGGCTCCGCCACTCTCCCTGCCTCCTCTTCACAGCTAATGTGAATTACATTGACCTGCCTGAGGGTCAGAAAGTTGACAGGACAGATAGTAGTACTTCCAGATCACAGAGCCACAATGCCTATGAAAAAGGAGAAAAGAACCAGAAATAATCACAACGAAAAGCATAAAGTAGGACAACAGTGTGTAAACATGAGAAAGAAAGCAAAATGCTTGATTGTATTCTGACAAGAAGGATATATTTAGGAAGATAAAACCAAGCTTATGAGACTACAACAGGAATTGATTTTCCATATGGTGCCTACCAATGTAGAGATTAGTAAAAAGAAAAGAGAACAAAAGAGAGGTAAATCTATTTTTGTTCCTACAATGTGCAACATATTAGTGATTTTTTTTTCCCCCATGGAAGGGTGATTAGGGGGAGGAAGAGAAAGGAAATTAATATATTTTTTAGCTTAATCTTTGCTGGTAGTAATCTAATTTTAAATTTTAGGAATTATATTTATTTTTGAAACTCAAAGTCATGTTTTTAAAAAGATTTTTTTCCTTCTTAAAAGAAGAAGAAAGGACAAACTAGTAGAGCCAATTATCTTAGGGATTTTCTTCCACAAGAATAGAATCCGTACTGCTTAACAAAGAGCCCTACCAGGATAGACACTCAACTTGCAATTGAGTTGTACCTAAATCACAGGTGTGTGATGACCACACTATATTAAAGTCTAAATCTGACAGATCTGCCTCACTTTATTCATTAGCCATGAACCAAGAGTTCAAGTCCTGCTGGTCATATTTAATAGGGAAAGATATGCTTCAATGGATGTGTGGACAAAGGGATGTATGAATAAATTTATCTAATGAGGCATCTTGGTGTCGAGAGAGAGCACAGCCTTTGTGTAAAACAAACCCAAACAAAGGGCTTTTGTGCTAAAAGCAGTCTAATTAAGAACTGAGATGCTAAAGTCAATTGCCTAGCCTTGAATTTTTGGGTTGCCACTTATTCCTGTGTGGCCTTAGACAAATTTCTTAACCTTCCTGAGTCACAAGGTTCTCATTCATATAAGGAAAATTTTAACATCTGTTGTATTAGGAAGATACATAACTATTGTCATTAACCTCAGTTTTCTTTGAATTTCTTATCTAAAAAGTTAGATCTCCAATGTGTTTCTCTTTCCCTATATCTGAATCATTTATGGTTCAGACTGTGATTTGCAGGAATGTCATTTGTTCTCTCATTATTGGTGATCTGTGTGATGGTGTCTTAGCTCATCATAGAAATTCTTCATAAGTCCCCAAAGCAGCTATTTAAATAGGCCTTGAATTAAAGTACTTACTGTGCTGGGGGAGGACGATGCGAGAAGTGAAAACAATCAAACCAGTTGTTTAGGATTGTAAAAACAAAATAAATGCTTTGACTTACTTTTATACTTCGGATAATAGTGTAGGTATTAACTAGATTAAAGAGTTTAAACCAAGAAAAATCATACCATCCTGAATTCTTGGGAAAATTATATTTTTGTTATCGTTATTACAGAAAAAATAAACGTTTCATATATGATGTAAAGTGGATAGCAATTGTTCATATTACAAAGATGATGTGTTTTGTTATCCTGATTCTGCTGATGAACTGAGGCTGAAACTGTTACAAGGCACCTTATGCCATGTCATTTGGTTAAGAAACGAAGGGGGCCAGGATCTGAACATAGGCAGTCTGGTTCCAAAGCCCGGGCTCTTTTCTGCCTCACTAAACTGCCTCTCGAATAATCACACTGTGTTAAATCTGGTTGGATGGGACCTTGGAGATCATATAATCCTGTCTCTTTGTATTACTGCTTGTAAATGTAAAGCAGAGAGAAGTTAAACGATCTGCCCAAGGTTACACACTTCCATCTTTTCCTCAACATAATAACACACTCTCACTGAAATTCATTTCTAGGATTTATACAAACTAATGGCAAAGTCATGACATTTTTTAATTGAATGCCCAATAAATGAATAATTTTCTTCTTGTTTTTCCATCTCATTTCTGTAAATGAAATGTAAAAACGTGTGTGGCAAAGCCAGAATAGTCTTTGTCTTCACAGGTAGCCTGTTTTCTCATAGAAGGAGAAAAACCATCCTCAGGCTAAGTCTGTTTTAAATGAAATAAGTGTGTGGTCATTTTCTTTGTGAACAGCATCTCTGAAGTATTAAGGGAAAAGATGTCACAAATGACCTTCTAAGTCATGTAACTTCAACTTGCAGCCACTATATGACTCTAAGAAAAGTATAATCTTTCCTACACTGCTAGTGTTATATATTTTATAAGGTCCTTCAGGTCAGTTCACTACGGTTCCAGGTAGAAAACCAACAGGGATAAAAAGTGCTTTGTCTTTTCAATAGACCAATTAATTTTATTGTTAGCTGTTAAAGTTTTTGTTGTTGTTGTCTGATCACTCTTTTACTCTTACTTTATTCAGACATTAGAGCAGATGTTTACAAGTGTTATATTATCTGAATGATCTAATTTCAAAGTCAGGAATTATTTTCCTTTAAAGTTTAAGAAGTGGTCACTTCGACCTTTTACAAAGCCAAAAAGCAAGAAAAACTCTAGATCATTTTTCTTGAAAACTACATACCATAGCTGAACACGATTTAAAATTGCATCCATTAGGTAAAATTTCTGTTAAAGGTTCTACACAAGAACAACAGCATATTCTGGTGTTAAGGCCCCTCACTAATTTTGTGATGTTAATCAAATTACCTACCTTCTCTGAACCTCATCTTCTCCACCTGTAAAGTGGGAGAGGTAACAATATCTACCCACAGAATTTTTATAAGGGTTAAATACTAAAATGTATCTAAAATATTTAGGATAGTCCTCGGTACTCAATAAATATTCAGCGATATCTCTGTGAATTCAGTATTCAATTGCAATGCCTTTACCTAGTCTTGAGGCTTCAATGTTTACCTTTAGGCATATAATGGACAAATATTTTTACAGCCTTCACTCTCATGTTCTGTGTATTCATTTATTTATTTAACACATATTCACTGAGTGTCTACTGTCAGGCATTGTCCCAGGCACTTTAATTACAGGAGTGAGCAAAATAGATAAAAAGTTCATTATTGAGCTTACTTTTTATTAGGAAAACCTGGTAAATAAATAAACATATGTAGTTTAATAGAGATAACTGCTCAGGGAAAACATAAGGAGCATGGAACTGATATAGTATTTATTAGGACACATTGGACAAGAGGGTTAAGGAGGTGGGTCACGAATATTACAATTTTAGATAGGGTGACCAAGGAAGGCTTTCCTAAGAAGGCACAACTTTAGTAAAATATGAAGAAGATGAGGTATCAAACCTTATGGATAGCAAATCAATTTTGTCCTATATCATGACATTTATTGAGCAGCAACCATGGGCCATGTATTTTAGGTATCTCCTTACTCACTCCATGCATCCAAATGTAATCCATCATCTTCCCCTCACTCCCCACACCTATTACATCTGCAGTGTTTCTGGTGCCACCATTCTGTTCCTCTAGTGACCCAAGCAGGCAATTAACCACATCGACGCTGCTGCTTGCGTCTTACTCCCAGTCCGCCCATGCCAGTACCCATCTACGCAGCAGCCAGGTCCTACAGATTTTATCCCCACAATTCTTTCACATCTGTTCTGTCCTTTTGATTTGTGTTAATACCAGTGTATCCAGACCCACAGTACCTTTAACTTGACTATTATAATCATCACCTAGCTGATGCCTCAAAGTCCAGTTCATGGCTGAAATTCAGTCTCCATAGTCATCAGTGCAATTGTTAGTCACAGTTCCAAGATCTTCAGCAATTCTCTGAATCAAAATAACTTAAGTAGTAAAAGAGATGCACAGTTCCAGGGCTTGTTAATTCAGTGACTCAACAATATCCAGGCTCTGGGTCAGCTCACTCAGATTCCTTCTCATCATTGGAACAGGAAGGCAGCAAGCTCGAGCAGCACGACATCCAAAGACAGATAGGAGCAAGCCTCCATCTCAGTAAAAACTTACACACTTTCATCACCATCTACACCAGCTGGCTGCTTTTCATTGCCTTGGTTGTGTCACACATTTGTGTTTATAACGATCACGGGAAGGGGGAGACCAATCAATCAACATGCACCCCTCAACAAATGAGCTTCTTCTTTTTTTTTTTTTTTTTTGTGACTGGTAAGGGGATCGTAACCCTTGGCTTGGTGTCACCCGCACTGCGCTCAGCCAGTGAGCGCACCGGCCATCCCTATATAGGATCTGAACCCGCGGCGGGAGCACTGCTGGGCTCCCAGCACCTCACTCTCCTGAGTGAGCCACGGGGTCGGCCCCAACACGTGAGCTTCTAATACCTGAACAGAATCAAGGATTCTTTAGCAAGGAAGAAGGGGAGCAGAAGTGGCTTTTGGATGGACAACAGTTAACGTTGGCCAGCTCCTCTACTGAATAAATTGTTGAGTGTGATATCCAAGCTTTCTGAGATGAACCTTATTTTTCCTTCCAGAGGGACTCTTAGATATTATTTGCCTTTTTCATTCTCATTTTCATACAAATGCATGATGGAGTTTTCCAGAGGCTACTTGATATGTGTTATTCAACAGTTTCAGTGCAGAGGCAGGTATTAGAACCTGGCTTTCTTTTATTAAGGCAAACATTAAAGGGTTTTAAAAATAGATACACTTCCATTCTTCTCACTAAATATATTTTTAGAAAATATATTCATTTTTATAAAAATGTGCTATGTCAACATGTAATGGGTATATAAATAAAAGCTATCTAGAGTCCTTAATAATTTTTAACATTATAAAGGGGTTTGAGAAGCACTGTCCTACCCTTGATTACTAGTATCCTCTACTTGCAATGCTGTTTCTTACTTCATTAAATGCTTATTTTAAAAGACTTAGTTCAAATGAATCTTTCTCAGTCCTTGGAAGTAAGTTCTTATTCTGCAGAATTCCAATATATTAGTTTTCTATTGCTGCATAACAAATTGTCCCATAACTTAGCATCTTAAAACAACAATGTTTATTACCTCACAGCTTCTGTGGTTCAGGAATCTGCATGTGGCTTAGCTGTGTGCTTCTAACTCAACGTTCCTCCTACATCTGCAATCATCCAGGGCTGCAGTTATCTCAAAGCTCAACTGCGGGAATATCCACTTAGCAAGATTCAGGTTCATCTTGATCATTGGCCTCTGTTGGAAAAATAGAATAGTTTGGTCAGGGTCCTCGCCTTGGGTCCAGTTGGGTGTGGTTCAGTGTCCTTTGAAAGCAAATTGTGTGCGCGTGTGTGTGTGTGCACGCATGCATGTGTATGTGGAGTTAGTGCACAGGTGCACCAGTGTATCTTTTTAGTTTTGTTGCTATTCTTGTGTTCTTCAGAGAGAGAGAGAGAGAGAGGAGTTTTAGTGAAGCAGGCGGGCGGGCATCTGCCTCAGGCACCCTCTCTGCGCAGCCATGCTTTCCAACCTAAGACTCTAAGGACGTTTTGGCTAGTCTCTAGCTCATAGACCTGCATGTGAGGGGTCTGGTGACCCAGCCTGTCATGTGAAGGGTTTGTAACCCAGTCCATGAATGGGCTTGAGGAGTCTGGGAGCTCCAGACCCAGCCCTAGCTCAACACTTGGCCCAGTTGGCAGGATTACCAGAAGGTAAAACAGCCCAACAACTGGCGTGGTCACCTAGCTTTACAATTGGCATCACAGGCAGGATTAACAGCGCTACAATTGGCAATGTCTACAGGATTCCAGACATCAGCCTTAGCAGACTGCCACATTTGGCATAGTCTGTGACAGGATTCTGAGCAGGTACAGAAACTGAAAGCCCTTGGAATAAGGAGGAAATGTGGCTACTTGTGAATATGCTATGCCCTATGGCCACCTTCCTGTTAACCGGGATCTGGTTGCTTGACACTCTACTGCAAGACAGCATAGACCAGGTACTACAACACAAAACCCCTTGGGAGGAGGAGGAAATGTGGCTATCCTTGAGCATGTGGTGCCCGGTGGCCACTTTTCTGCTGACCAGAGCCCGACTATTGCTCACTTCGCTGCAAACTGATCAAGATTTGCAGCAGAAAACAGAGTTGTTGGAAGCACAGATAAATGTCCTGGAGGATGACATGCAGCAACTGGCCACTCCTGCCTCTCACACCAGGGAAGATGACCAACCCAGTGGTGAGCTGGGAAAACCGTGCATCTCCAGGCATGACCTGTTGTGCGTGAGAAATTAAAACAGTAAAGCAGCAGAAACAGGGAGAGCCCCTGGCTGCTTGGCTGCTACAGCTATGAGACCTAGGGGTGGATGGTGTAACGTGCTCTAGAGACTATGTAGTAAACACATGTTCTGTTTGTCTGAAGGCAAAAGGCTCAGAGGGTGCCACGTAAACCTGATGGCCGGCCAGGTGCCATAAAACCTGAGAAAAGCGTGCCGCATGCAGATGGGCAGATGACCCAAGGATGGGTGCCCCTGCAGAATTTCAAGTATGTTTTCACCTGGTGAAAAGGTAGAAAAGTTAGTCTCCATTACTGTGTGCCTGTCTTTGAGGCAGCAGCTGCATGGTTGCGGATGTGCACAGGGGCAGGGCAGCCATTCCTTGATGGACTGGGCAAATGCAGCTGTTTGAACTGTGGGCAAATACTGCAAAAAAAACTTCCTGAGACTGAGTGAATAGCTGGTGTAAGCTGAGCTGATTGAAGTAATTCAAAAGCCAGAAGTAAAGGGAAGCAGAGCATAAAGATTTGGAAAATTTGCAGCCTGGCCTTGCCCTATGGAGAGCAGGAGAAAAATGCAAGGGTGAAGCAGATAAACTGTTTGCTAAAGACATTATCTTAGCCTTGAGGCAGCCAGATGCTAAGAGCCAAGACAATGGGGAAAATGCCCTAAAGGCATTTGAGAAATCCAGATGGGTGCCCCACCCATCACAGGCCCTGAGGGCATTTGAGAAGTTTGGGAGAGAGCCCCTCCCATCCTAAGAGAACTGAGTTTGTCCTGGAGGGCAGATCTGAGGTGTCATTGCCCTTGGCAAACTGCTCCCTGCATCCCTGCCACTCTGGCTGGAGCAATCCTGCCTCAGCACCTCTAAAGAAAAAAAGCCAAAAACCTTGGTGGCGTTCACATTGTGTGAAGTTTGCAGGCCAGCAGTATGTGAGAGCAGAGGAGGCATGGCAGCCTCCACTGAGATTTCAGAAGATGTATGAATAAGCTGGGGGACTCAGGCGGAGACCTGCTGCAGGGGTGGAGCTGCTGTGGAGGACATCCACAGAGTGATGTGGAACAGAAAAGTGGGGTTGGAGCCCCCACAGAGAACCCCCCACTGAGGAAATGTCTAGCGGAGCCAGGATGGTGGGACTGCCACCAGGAGCCCAGAACCGTGGGGCTGCTGGCAATGTGCAGCACCAGCCTGGAAAAGCTGCAGGCACCAGGGCAGCTCAATGGTCTGCACTTGGCAGAGCTGTAGGAGCAACGTTGCCCAACACTTTAGGGGCCCAGGTGTCCCAGTGTGCTTAACGTTTGCCCTGTTTGCGTTTGGGGTTTGTTTGGGGACTGTTTTTCCTTTCTATTCCTTCCTCCTAGAATGGAAATGTGTATCCAATGTCTGTCCCACTGTATCTTGGAAGTAGATAAACTTGTTTTTGACTCTTTACAGGTTCATGGCTGGAAAGAGTTTTGCTTTTGGTCTCAGGTGAGACTTTGGACTTTTGACTTTTGAGTTGATGCTGCAACAAGCTAAAGACTTTTGGGACTGGATGGAATGTGTAATATGTAAATGTAAGGGTCATTTATCCTGCTAAGGGAACTTTGTGGAAGATTCTGAACACATAGATTTTACTGCGAGGATCCTGAAGGGGTGGATTGTTGAGAAAATAAAATAGTTTGGTCAAGGCCCTCGCCTTGGGTCCAGTTGGGTGTGGTTCAGCATCCTTCGTAAGCAAATTGTGTGTGTGTGTGTGTGTGTGTGTGTGTGTGTGGAGTTAGTGCACATGCACACCAGTATATCTTTTTAGTTTTGTTGCTATTCTTGTGTTCTTCAGAGAGAGAGAGAGAGAGAGAGAGAGAGGAGTTTTAGTGGAGCAGGCGGGCGGGCATCTGCCTCGGGCATCCTCCCTTCACAGCCATGCTTTCCAACCTATGGCTCCAAGGACCTTTTGGGTGGTTACCTAGCTCAGTACCTAGCTCATAGACCTGTGTGAAGGGGTCTGGTGACCCAGCCTGGCATGTGAAGGGTTTGTGACACAGTCTGTAATGGGCTTGAGGGGTCTGTGAGCTCCAGACCCAGCCTTAGCTCAACAATTGGCCCAGTTGGCAGGATTACCGGCAGGTGACTGGCGTGGTCATCTAGCTTTACAATTGGCATCACAGGCAGGACTGAGTACTAGAATTGGCGATGTCGACAGGATTCCAGATGTTAGCGATAGCTCCACATTAGCCTTGCAGTAGTGCCACAGCCTCACAAAAGGGCAGCTTGCTTCTCTCCCTTGCACCTAACCCCTAAGAGAGAGATGGGATGATGGGTGGTGGGGGGGGGAGGGAGAGGGAGGAGGGAGAGAGAGGGAGACAGAAGGAGAGAGGTGGAAGCCAGAGTATTTTTATAACCTAATCATGGGAACGACATAGCATCATCATGACCTGCTATTTGTGGGGCCAATGCAAAAAAAAAGTGATGCCCCTAGTTCAAAAAGCAGTTAAAAAGTGCTGTTAAAGGCCTTTTCCTTTCTTCTGTTGGTCTGTCTGTCTTGACTTGCTACCGTGAGTTTTATTTGTCATGTCATTTTGAGTAGAGAAAGAAAGTTTGAATTTTTAAATTACTACCATGATTTTACCATTCATTTTTATATTGTGCTATGCTGGGTTTAAATGCAAATGTAAGAGCATTTAATTTATATATAGAATTACCAAAATTACACACTTTGTATTTTGTCACTTGTACACGCGTATGTATTTCATTCTTACCAGAACAACGGAAACTATTTTCTTAACTGTTTTTATTTCACTTCATAATACTCCCATATTCTACCAACCCTCTCTACCTTTGGCTTACAGGTGAGTAAGAAATGACTAAAAGGAAAAGGAGCTAGGGTCTTCCCTATCTTTTTCTTTCCTCCTGTGTCATAATTTTCAGCATAATGGCTGGCTAAACCAGGGAAGTAACACACATGCCATAAAAACAATATGATAGGGTTACTTGGTCATCCATGTTTCTTAGGACATCATTACCTTCTTTCTGTTTTCTAAGTAAGCTCTGATGTCCTTTGAACAGAAAGGACATCTTCTCAGGGCTCTCAGCATCCCACTTAGTCATAGAAGTAACTTACTTACCTTGTGCTTGTTTTGAGTCTCACTGAACTCCCGTGACTCATGGGGCCACTGGAATTCTGTGCTTATTAGGCTTTAAGAGCACTCTCTGCCAATGGGATGGCTAAGGACAGAGGCAGACACACATATGGCACGCATCTCTCTTGCTCATACTCCTGATTAATTGCCTCACTTGACTTCACACTTACAAATTTCAGAAATGACATTATTAAGAATTTCAAGTCCATGACAACAGAACCTTAAACCAAGTGCAGGGCCCTGTTTGTGCAGGCCACGTGCCCATGAAGCCAGCCTGCGCATCACTTTTGCTGTGTTGGAAGAGGTCCTAGGGCCAGCCCACACTCAAGAGGAGGGGATTACAAAGGAACACCAGGAGGGCGGGTCACTGAGACCCACGTTAGATGCTGCCTGCCACATCCAACATCATTTTTCTTTTTTGACTTGTTTCTTTCTCCCTTGTACTCTATAGTAACTAATGTACATATTATTTTGTATACTGTACTAGATGGTAATCTCCTCAAGGACAGCATTTCTCTCTGATATACATCCTGACACTCCTTTGTCATTTGTAATATGCAATATATAGCACGCACTGAATACTTGGTTTTGGAATGAGTGAATGAATAAATGAATTATGCAGTGGAACTTGGACTTAAATTCTGGTGAGTGGTCTTTGTGAAAAATAATCAATATGAGAAATTGACCTTAATATTTTCTTCAGATTTTGCAAGATAGAGACTGACTGTCTTTGTCATTTCAGATCCTTATCTTTCCACAAGCCACTTGCACTAATTTCTCTTTCTGCTTATTGTCCTGGACTGTCTTCCCTCTAAGCATGGGTTCTTTCTGACCGCTACAAAAATCTCATTTAGGTTATTTTTGTGGGTGAATTATTGTACTTCAGAAGAAAATTAATGATACATTGGACGGCTGGAGCATATCTGGAGAAACTGTTCTGTTGGCATTTATATTTTTATTTTGGACTGCATCAAAATGGCAGGGGAGCTACGCCCTTTTAATGGTTTGCACATGTGGTCAGGCATTGTGTGAGCAAATAACACTTCCCAGTGCTGTATTCAATTTTCAGAAAAAGAAAATAAAAACGAGCAGAAGCCTTTGTAGATCTAAGCATTTTCTTCAGTTTTCTTCATCGGTCTATCCTACAATGCATAAGCTTTCACTTCCAGATCTGTTTCAAGGGTCTTTTATAATGACAGAAGCTAAGTCTTTGTTTCCAAGGAGCAGAATACAAAATGCATCAGTGTGCCATTTAAGAAAAACTATTTTGTCAGTCTTGTTTATGCACTCAAGATAATGCAGTGTTTTAAAAAAAGGCTGGACCCAGCCTCTGCCTGTTTATTCAACATAAACAGAAGCATCCCTTTTGACGTTGCAAGAACAGGATATGTGCTAATTTCACCAAGTAAAAGCCACTGTATTTGTCCATATAAATCTTAGTCTAAAGTAACCTTGCTGCTTCACAATATTGTGAAAGTGCACAAAAAGGATAATATGATGATGCATATCAAATATTCATGTGCATTGACACGTAGTCATTTATTACGGCAGGAAAGTACCCACACTGAGCCGCTGTAGGGTTATGCCTTCCTTCACCTTTGTCTCTACAATTCAGCTTTCCCTCCTCCTCCTCCCAAGCCCAAACAAAGCAAAGCACTCTGTACCTTAACTAGCAGTTCCAGGGAATTCTGGCAACAAAGTGACTGGTGTCCTCACAGTGGCCTATTTAGTTACAATAAAATGCCTATTGGGCTAATGTGTGATCAAGAGAGAAATGACATTATTGTTTTGGGTTTATGATACTGTGAACTGAGCAAAAGTGGGAGCTAGGCAGGGGCTGCGGGGAGGGACAAAAGTTGGGGGCAAAGTTCTCAAGCAATGGACTATGTTTATTTCTTTACCAGTTTCTTACCAGCATTTTAACAGTAAGTGCATTGTGTTTTTATTATGTTTTATGTAAAAAACCTATGAATAACCAAGCAACAATTCCACTCTGCAGTTTAGAAATGAAAGTGTTGGTTAAATAGTTCAGTCGGGTATGTATTTTTCTCTTTGTACTCGGCTGCAAAAGCGCTGTGCTGCATCTATGCCCTGCATTCAGACGTTTCACCTCCCCACCATGGTTCACAACCCCTTAAGCCAGCACCGATCCCATATCCTGCTTCATTTGAGACTAGTGCCACACCTCGATAGGAAGGAAGCACTAGGAATCTGTTTATGCAATTCCAAATCTTCCAATATAAAAAGCCATATGTCAGAAATCAACATATTGCTTCCAGACAGAATTTTCTATTACTGTGACGCATCTACAGATCTCTTCCCATAGAAAACACAAGTGCTGAATTTTATACCCCATAATTATATGCTGAAGCAGAAATTTTGCTTTTTGTCACACAGAAACATTTCTACCCTTTATAACTGATGCCTGAGTGAGTTTCACCAACTTCTTGGATTTGAATTGAATTGTGCTGTTTTCCATGTCTTTCTACCGAGCGTGTTCATTTGTTTTTGTGCTGAATTTCTGCATCAGATAAGACCTTACCCACCACTTACTTAACCACTAACTTCACACTTGGTTGTAGGCCCATCCCTCATCATCCCCTGATCAATAATTCAGAAGCTCAATAGAAATGCTTGAAATTGAAAGCACACCATTAACAGTCCCAGAAAAGCAGGCATCATTGAAGCAAAACAACCATAGGCAATTTCTCAGTCACCAACACAATACCCCACATAGCTTGAAGTCTGGATTTCCCACTGACTGCCAATGCCTTTCCTCTAGGTCAATTATTCAGTCCTGAGTGAGTAAATTTTTGATCACCTCCCTTCATCGGGGCATTAGTCTATTTCTTTTTCATTAGGCAATAGTATACCTCGTTCATTCCTTCTTTGTTCAGGCCTTTCTGCTTTTCATTAATTTTCTCCCAACCAGCCAGCCCTGGCCCCCTGTGGTTATAAAAAATTATCCATGCAATGAACTTAATTTAGAAAACTCTGCTGCATAAAGGAATGACAACATTATTCTTTTCAGAGTCCAGTCTATGTTTACTTTCATGCTACAGCCTCTCAATAGTAACTGACATAGAAACCGATGCTGAATTTAAAATGATTTTGCAGAAGCCATTTGGACAAATGATAAATAAAGCTGAGGCTAGACTCCAAATTAAGTGCTTAAAAAAGTAAAACTCTGGCATTCATCTTCCTTATCTCTTAACTTGGAAAAACTCTCATGAAACACTGACTGTATACTCTGAGAGTACTTTAATATACATATTAAAACATGTGTCTCTAATATTAGAAAATGTGCCTGCTATGTGCATTGGAAATCAGAAAATTCTAACTCAAATTTTGAAGTTTTATTGTAGAATAACTGTTTCTAAATTTTATTTATTCAAGAACTACCAGTGTTCTCCACATGCCTAATAACACTCTCTATGGTGTATGAAGCTAACATAAGGAAGCATTCTATTTAATTGATAAATTTCACAGCTTCTCTTTGATTTCACTTGTGAAAAGACAAGAACCACTTTATTTTAAAAAACAAACAAAAACGACAAAATATTGAAAAGCACTCCTGAATTTTTTACAAAATACAATTTTATGCCATATTTAAATTGAAATGCTGTGTTGGCTTAATACAGTTTGTGTTGACTTAATGCAGCTTGTAGTAAAATGAACGGCAGGAAGTATCCATAAAATATAATTCCACTTCTGTATTTATGATAAATCAACTTTGGAAAACTCTCATTGTAAGAAGTGCATTCTAAATTATCCCATGAATAAAGAAATATGTAATATTGTACTTTAACAATAATAACTTCATACATTAGAGATTTGTGACTGTCACAAAGCATATTTGTGAGTTGCTCATACTTTTATCCCAAAGATGTACCCTTCAATGTTCTTTCACAGAATTTCAGAGGAAGACTCTTTTTAGTGCTAATCTTTCATTAACATGCTTTTTAATCACTTGGAAACTTTTGATTATCTTTAATCAATGAGATTTGCTAAACCCTCCTCCAGCAAGTGTAGTCTGTCCCTAATTCAGGTAATCTAAGAATAATAGAAACATCACTAAAAAGTGGGTTGTAGCAGTGGAAGAGAGAAAGATTTCCCATTTTAATATTGTGTCTGGCTAGCTAATGAAATTTTCCCAACTAATAAAACAACTAAAAATGTAGATAGATAATAGATAGATATGAAAAAGATAAACTATTAAAACATGCAGATAATTTTTTAACTACGAGGCCAATAAAACTGGATTTAAAAGTTTAATCAACACCTTCCAATTCTTTGTCTGCAGAAACAAAGACTTCCTACCCCCTTCCTCTAGACTGTTTTGGAAAACATAGGGACAAATCAATCAGAAAACTGTGCAGCCTTTCCTGTATAAACCAGAATGTTGTTGTCTCCCCTCCTCTTTCCTGTTATCACCTCTCTCTCTCAAAGTGCAGGCAGTAACTGCAGTTCCTTGAATATAACTAGACAAGAATTGGGCAGTGCCTGGTGTTAATGTGGATCCCACGAGAAAAAAACAATGCTACAAGCAGAAGTAGGGAGTGTAAAGAGAGTCATGGAATCTGGGCATATCCATGATTGTAGATTTTTGTGTACTTATTCAAAGTGTCTTAGAGAGAAGAGAAGAAGACCAGCCATTTTAGATAAAAGCTTAGGCACTGGACATTGTAGACACGAAAAAGGAACATGGTCAATTTGCAAGTAAACAGGGAATAGGATAAATCACAATCCACACACGTTGCACATTGGCAAACTAGGTTTATGTAAATCAGAACTTATTCAAAGATGAGTAAGCAAGTCAACAAACTAACCAAAAAATCCCCAAAGTATAAAACTTTTCTACGTTTTATACTTTATAACATAAGGAAATCCGACATAATACCTAACATGACTCACTGAGAGATACCTGTTTCATGGGATTATTGTAATGTGATAAAGAATGTAATTTATCTAAAGCATTTAGCATAGTTCATGGCAAATAGTAAACATCCAATAAAGAGTAAGTGTTATTACTGATAAACAACCGGTTCTAAAGAGATCATTCAAAAACCACTTTCTCGAGTGTCATTAAATAAACAATCAGAAAACAAAACCAATACACATCAAAAGAAAAAATTATTGAGCAAAATCAGTAAATTAGTGCATAGATGTCCACTCTGTGACATATCCTGGAAAATATGTTTAATTATAAAGATAGAGGAAAAAACTAAGTATCATTCAAGTACAAAAAAACATGTTACCTTCTATCTCAAAGGCTTCAATCAAGGAAACAGAACCACTATTAATGTTACAGAAATAGGGATTTTATGGAAATAAGACCATACACATATGTGGGAACTGCTGAAAAATATATAGAAGAGTGTCACCTGTGCATCTTGTGGTGATCCCAAAGTTGCTAGAGGCCAGCAAGGCCACTAATCAGGAAGAAAAGCTAGATGGGAGGAAAGGAAGACAGCAAGGACAAAGTGGAACTCTCAAGGACAAACTAGACCAAACAAGTACAAACGGGATCATACATCTGTCTCTCAGAGCCTTCAGCCTCAAAGACAAAGGTAACCTGCAGGAACAGGACCTACAGGACACCTTTTACTGTAGAGCTGCACACCCACCTGGCTCTGGATCAGAGAAGTGGATGTGAGAGATGTAGCAGGAGCTTGAAATGGTGCAGGCCAGGCTGCTTCCCACGCCCACATGTGAGGTGGCAACAGATGAGTGACACTCAGTGTGGCCTGCAGCTGCCCCTGGCGCCCTTCAATGGACTTACAGAGTTTAATGGCTGTAGCTTCACTTCCAGCCAATCCTCTGTGATGAACACTAGCCCAGAACCATGCAGGAAGGGATTTCTGAGATATGTAGTTCCAATTCATGTACTTACAAAGGAACAAAAATAAGAATAATTTCGGGCTTCTCTACTACAAATCTTAATTCCAGAAGACAATGGAACAATAGCGACTGCATTATAAGAGAACTAAACTATGAACTAAGGACTTAGTCCCTGAATTAGCTGATTTTTCATGTTTGAGGACATCTGTCCTCAACTTTGGTGCACTCAGGTTTTCAGAATTCCTTAGATTTTCCACACTGCCATCTGTCACTGCTTTCTCTGTTTGAAATCCTTCTCTATGACTCAGTGTTACCCTGTACAGTATTATGCTCCTGGGAGTTGGCAGTTCTCCAAATTCACACTTCTGCCTGCATCTTGTCACGTTTAGTTATGGCACTGAATCTTATTCTAACAAACTTTGTCTTTCTCTCTCTTCTCTCCATTTCAGGCTACCCATACTCATACTTTAAATTGGTCTCTGGTGTACTATGGTTCTTTCAATCAGGGGCCCAGGTATACCACAGAATCAATACCTAAAAAGATAGCTTGTAGATCATGCAAGCCTCGTCCATTAACAAAATTCCAGGCCCTCTTGAGTTACTGCCTCTTTGATCTTGATTCCTGTAATGCTATTTGCGTCATCTGATTCCTAAACTGTTTCTTACTTTCAATCAACATATTTATAGATACTCTGGGAGTATATGGTTTGTTTTGCTTTTATTTTTACCCTTTTTAAATTTATTGATTTAATGTATAAATTAAATAGTGAATTTTAGGAAGAAAAACTAGCTGTTTAATTACCTGTTAATTAAAACATATGTCATATATAAAAGCAAGATACAGCTAATAAAATAAGATACCACTAAGTAAATCTTCCCTTTCCAAAAGCCAACAAAAAAAGAGAAAGTGCACAAATCAATTATGTATGATTTTCTTTGTAATATGAGCCTTGACTTGTGCTAATATTAGGGCTTTCCTCTTTTGGGGGGTGCCAATTGGGAGCTGTGTAGAAGCACTTCTTACTGAGATGCAAACAGTTAAGACTATTCATTGGTAATAAATCAACAACTGAATTCTGTCTCTGTTTCTACATAGTAAGTTAAACTTTAAAAATATTTCTAAAATATTTATAGCCCCCAGGCAAACCACCCTAGCTAATCAGCCTGCTGTCTGCGCATACCAGGCTGTTGCTCCCACCAGGGCTAACTCTGCCCCCAGGGAGGGGACTCATCTCTCGCAACCCTGCCCTTTTGGGGCAGGCTCCCAGAGGCCTTCATTTAATCCTTTTTGCAGACCAGACTTTGAGAAGCACTGTTGTGAAAAGAGGATTTGCGGTTTATTTGCCGACTGATTAACTGAGGAATCAAGGGTAGTAAGAAAAATCTAACTGTTGAATGTGCTTTGAAAGAGGACAGTTCTCCCTTTTGTGTGTTTTATCCTTTAGCTTTTCCTATATTATCTAATTTTCCTTTCTTTTTTCAAATTTTATTCTGTCCCTCTCTTAATTTCTACACTTCTTTACTCTTAGTTATGGAGTCCTGAATCTTATTCTAAAAAACTTTATCTTTCTCTCTCTTCTCTCTCAGGTGAAGAACTCAGGAATTTTCAATAATCAAAATTTTTTTTTCTTCCTTTGATATCTTGCTTCAGCCTATTTCTTCTAAGAGCCCTGTGCTCAGTCCTCCTAAGAAAGTGGCTGGTAAAATAAAAGGAAGTTGAGTGAGCAAGAGGCCCAACCCTAGAGTTAATCTGAATATGATAATTTATAAAGAAAGACAGCACCAGCACCGTGTTTGGAAAGATACAATCTCTCTTTAAGATGTGAGTAAGGACTAGGTATTCTTAAACTTTTAAAAATGCTTTTCCAACTATTCTAAATGATCAATACTTAAGAAAAACTATTATAGATAAAATGAGGTAGAGTATTACATATTTGAGAGGTCACTTTATTTATTTATTTTTGTCCTTTTTGTGACTGGCCGCCCAGTGAGTGCACCGGCCATCCCTATATAGGATCCGAACCCGCGGCAGGAGAGCTGCTGCGCTCCCAGCGCCGCACTCTCCTGAGTGCACCACGGGGTCGGCCCTGAGAGGTCACTTTAAAACGAAACATAAGTTCAAAAGTAAAACATTTATTTTGCCCTTAAAGTGTTAGGGTACAATTCAGTATGCTGTTGAAACACAGGGAGGGTTTCAAGTCAAATGAAAGTTTCACTGTAATTGACACTTTGAATTGTTAAAGAGAAGCAAAGGTGAAGTGGAATGCTTTTTATTATTATTTTTGTTGAAATCTTATTTAAAACTTTTAATGGAATACAAGCTAGAGACTATCTTTAAGGACTCAAGTTATATTAGATATGCAGCCATTAATAGTGCTATTTACCATAAAGCTTTTTGAAAATAAATTTTCCCGCATAGACATGGGCGATTGCATTTTCTAGCTTCTTTGGATTTTCTTTGCTATTTCAAAGAAATTGATGAGCTCGAACAATATAAGGTATGGTCATCATACTGAATCTTGATTCTGAAATATAATTGGAAACATCTGGATTGCAATTTCTGCTCAAAAAATAAACTAATAAATAAACTTATGATTTTAATTCAGTGGTTTTTAGTCATGTTTAAGTGCCTGAGCATGATAATCATGATATTCATTGAAGAGTTCCTTGAAATAATGCATTTTAATTGAAAGAATTAGGAGGAAATTCACCTGCAGAAATATAACTTTTTATGTGTATGCAAGTCTCCACAGGTAAATGATTTATAACATATATTTGAGAATTAACATATACAAGGCTTGTCTCTTTTCCTATGTGTTCTTGGTTCGTTCATTTTGTCATCTTTAGCAGCACATGTCAGTAGACAAATCGAAGAACCAATGATACCAAGAAAAAAAGGAGGCCGGGAAGAAAAACTTACAACTCAGAAAAAATTCTTCTCTAACTTGGTTTTCTCAAAGATTGGAAAAAAGCTGTTATTATTTTATTTTAGTGGCAGAACATCTTGGTTGAGCTCCCAACAGAATAGTTTCCTAGAAACATAGAATGAAACCTACTATTTTAGTGTGTATCTGCTCAGACACATTTTCCAAAAGGGGACACTTTCTCTACATGAGCGACGAAAAATAGTATAATTACACTAAGTTTTCTCATATTATGAAATCTGAAGTTCTTTAAAATAATTCTCATCATGTAAAACCAATTCTGCATGTAGTGTTCTAATCAATTTTAAGCATAGTTTTTGTATTATTCCAATTATTTGATTAATCTTGTCTGTCTTATTGAATCACCATCCAGCAATTTTTCAATGCTTTTTATTCTTAGTAAAGATAAATGTGCAAACTTTAATATAGATATACCATCACGAAACGTCAATGCAAAATACAAGGACCCCGAAGAAAAAAAATATTAAAAAAAGCAAAGATAACATTTTAAAATGCAATATCTTGCGTGTGTTATAATCATCATTTCAGAGGAAGGAAGCAATTCTGAAAACAAATTTTCAAAGCTATTTTTATACTAACATTATTTTTTCTAAGTGTACACCCATTATGGTAGTGTTATCTTTTCCTTCCTTAAGCTCAGAACTATTTCAAAGTTAATTTCCTGGTATGCAATGTGTCTTTACTTTTTGTTATTTAAATTGTTTAGACAAACTCAGATCAGAGTGTTCATTTATTATACAACTGAGGGCATTGTGGGCTGAAAGGACAAATTCTGTATAACTTATCTCAGTAAAGATATTCCTAATACTTCTCAACAGTGATTCTAATGAAGATGTGTTAATTAACTTATTAGCATCCTTTATGCTTTAAGAGTTCTGATAATAAAAGAAAAAAAAGTTATTATCTACTTTGACTTATTTCTCCTATCTTACCGAAATCAAATAGTTGGCACATGGTAATTAAGATAAAAAATAACTCATTCAACATAATACTGGGGGATAGTTCAAGTAACCATCTATATAATGACAAGTAGTAAAATTCATCTAGATATTTATTTACTTTTGTTTTGTTTGTTTTATTTACAATAGAAATGTAAAATTATTTTTAAGAATATTTTGCTTTAAAGTAAATACCAAGCATTGCAGTAGATATATGAATGTGTGTAATAGAGTGATAATATTGTATAATAAGAATGATATTATTGTAGTTAGAAGGAATTGGTTTGATCACATAAGTACAACAAATTAAGAGTAAGATCTTAACATATGCTGGCTACTTCATAAATGTAGCAATATTAATTTTGCCACTTTGAAAAATGCCACAAATGGACAAAAACCAGAATTTCTCTAAATTCATGGAGAAACTGTTATTTTTCCAGTTAATGCCTGAATTTTCAATTTCATGACTTTGTAATGTTTAAATAATTATATTTTTGCTACCTGCAAATATATTGGGTCAAAGTTTCAAGCAGGTATCATCGGGGGATTTGGGTGAGGAAGGGCAAGACGGGGGGATAAAAGAAAGAACCGTTCCCAGACAACCCCCACCTGGTATTGCCGATCTGGAGAATGCCAATTCAACAGAAAAAAGTCCACTAAATCCCTTTTTAAATAATGATTGAGTAAAATAAAATAAAGGGAAGAAATACAAGTACACTAGATTAAATGCTTTAATAAGACGAGTGTGAATAAATGAAAGATGTTTGCACAACTGAGGAAGAAGGAGAATCAGGAAGTGGTTATTTGTGGTGTTTTAATGCATAAGTATAAAAAGAAACTCAGTATAATAAAGATAAGCAAAGGGAAAATGTTGAACCACTTTAACTTCTTGCTGAGTAAAAATTCTAACACAGTTATATAGAATTTTTTTCCCTGCTTATCTCAAATGAGGTCACTAATTCAAAAGAGTATTTGTTTATTGAGAGAAAATAGAAATGTGAGTCTCAGAGAAACTAAAACTGCCTCTAACGAGGCTGGCCTTTTTACAGACTTTGAGAGAACTTACCGTGCTCACAGAACAAGTGGTACAAATCCTGCCCCCCACCCCCCTGTCCTTTGCTCTCACTCCATCAACAAGCCAGAGGCTTGTTATTTTCGATAAACTTGACATCTTAGGTAGCAGTGAAGAAAGTGAGGGTAAACAGGTGAAAGATTGGAATTTGAGGTGAGAGAGAGGAAGTATCACCCCTGACTCCTCATGGTCTCCTGCTTGCCTACTGTTTTGATGTAGGTGCCAATTACTGAGGTGGGAAAACTGAAGTAGAAGCAAATTTCCAGAAAAAGAACAAGATTTTAATTTTTAATGTTAGTTTATAGTGCCTATGAGACACCCAAGTGGATAGGTCAAGAAGGCAGCTGGATTCCAGTGGATACTGAGCTGGAAAAATAAACTTGAACTTGTCAGACTGTGAATGGAAGAGGTTGCCTAGGGAAAGACTGCAAAGAGAGAAGAAAAGGGAAACTCAGACTGAGCTTTGAAGAATACCAACCTGTAGAGCATGAAATAGAAAAAGAGATATTAAACAGGCTGAGAAGGGGGAGACAGAGAAGTACAAGGAAAACCAGCAAAGAGAGGTAGCACAAAAAGTGAAAAAAATTGAAAGAATGGCCATCTATAGTGAACGCTGCCAACAGGTGTAATCAGATACTTGATTCAGGCCTCCTCATTTCTCCTCTGCATTGATACATGGATTTGAATTGGTCTCCCAGATTCCAGTCTCAGTCTCTCTTCATTCCCATTACCGCTCATAGAGGGTATTTCTGAAACAGACATCTCTTTCTGTCACTCTTCTGTGTCTGTTCTTCAAAGCTCTGGGCACCTTTATGGTAAAATTCTAAGTCCTTAGCAGGTCACATACCTGCCTCACGACGAGCCTTACCTACCTCTCCAGTCTCACTCTGCTCCTCTCCTGGGTGCATGGGGACTTCCAGCCATAGCTCCCTGAACAAAGACTTCATGCTTCTGTGCTGGAGCATAAGCTCTTCCCTCTAGCTTGAAGATTCGTCTACAATTTCTGTGCCTAAACATGTCCTACTCAACTTGCATTCCTCCTCTAGGAAACCTTGATGCTCCACCACACTTCAAGCTCAGTTAATCTCTCGGGCTTGTATTTGCCTCTAAAACAGCACTCTGCGATTAATTTTTTCTCTTCCTCTTAACTGTGGGGTAGTGTCTTGTTCATCTTTGTATCCAAAAAAACAGTGCTGCTACATGTTAGATGTTCAGCACCGATCTTTTGATACGTGACTGAATGAATGAAATCACCGAAGTCCTGCCTTGTATTTTTATTCTACAGCTTTCTGCCATGCTTCTTTATCACCAAGTGGAAGATCTAATATTTGGTAACATTCAAGAAAACACAACTTAGCTTCTTTTTTCTCACTCCAGCTAATGAAAGCACCTTTTGTACTCTGATTCTCATTCATTGGCTAAAATACAGAAATGTCCAATTTCACTGGACTTTTAATAACTAGCTACTAAAAGAACATAAATGAAAGAGTGAAAGGCTGTGAGATGGACTCACAGGTCCTAGGTATAGTTCACCAGTTGAGAGCAGGATCTCCGTAGTCCAGGAGCTAGTATGAGTATTTCACAGTTGATGTTTCAGCTGATGAGGCATGGGACTAAAATGGTATTAGTCATTTGATCAAATGATTTATGCAGATAGTTAATGAAAAGTTTGGATTGTCATGGTCGGACTGTAGTGTCCAAAATGATTCTTAAGTAAATGACCCTTAACCAATCTAATCTAATTATGAATTGTTAACTAACAAAGGTAGACATATATTTACCAGTTAATTAGGCTATGGAAATGAGAATTTTTCCTATTCAGCTCCCTGTATCCTGATAGCTCTTTGTATATTTCTAATGATTTTTTTTAACAGAATTAAGTTAATCATATCTTTCAATTCATGGTTGGTTCATATGCAAGTTCTCCCTTTTAATATGACAGCCACCCAAAAAACTGGGACCATCATCATTCTGTATTTAAAGCAATCTTTCGAGTTTATAGATTAAGAAGTGAGTACCTTCCTATGTGATTCGAGGCATGGTATAGATATACTAGCTCATCTCTGGACAGGCCTTATATTTAGTGAACATTCATTTCAAGTGTCTTGTCCTGTGAAACTTCTTTCATTACCTGTGACTGCAAGCCTACACTTCGGTTAGCTTAGGCCGACACAGTGATTGCTTAAACCATGACATGGTTATAATATGATGAGACAACACCAACATTTTGTGACACTGGCATTATGCTTCAAGGAGGAAAGGATGGGCCCTAATCGCTCAAGCACCCTGACAGCTCTGATTCCACTTTCCAAAATATGATCCCAAGTAAAACGATGTGTACTTTCTCATAAAAAGGAACCTTCTTTGATATGTCACACTTAGTGTTCAAATGTTTTGAGCTACTTACTAAGCGATCACCGTTGTTTTCTGTATGTACATTTTTCTTTTTAAAATACAGTTGCCTTTTTATTTAGTGCAGATTATGTAAATACGATTCTTTCAAAGTGTGTTATAACTAATAGGCTTGTGCTTTCTGCCATTTAAAAGAATTATCAAAAAGGTGATTATTCTCCAGCTTTTAGAAAATAGACTATGATTTGTGCGAGTTAGCCACAGTTTCAGACTTTAACTGTAAATTCTTTTAAAAAGGCATATATATTGAAGAATATGAAGGTACTTAAAAAGTTCATGGGAAAATAGAATTAAAAGACATTATGAATATTTCCAAGAGCTTTTTGAAGTACCCGCATATGCAGCCAAATGGACAAAGTTCCAAATGATCATCTAAACCCATGTAAGCATTTTAGTCCTTACCAGTCTGACAAAATAACTTCAGTGACAGCCTCTAGAATGCCATTGAACCAATTTAATGTTCCTCTGTCAACAAAAATATTCCAATGACAACTCACAGCTATCATTTTTGGATTCAATTTTTGTAAATCATTTTTGCAGAAAAAATTTTATATAGCAACATGTAGGTCAGTCCCTAATATTAGCTAGCCACAACCCTGTCTGCCCAGGTGCAGCACATGAATCGGGAAGGCAGAAGAGCACTGCTGCCTAGGAACTCCTGCTAAGCAAAGGGAAGTATTCTCTGCCTCCCATTTGCTTGCCATATTAACTACATTTACTGCAGAGCATACCCTCTGACTAGTAGTCTCCAGAAACCATAGTCAAAATAAAAACAATTTCTGCAAAAAGGCTAACTCTTTCTCTTCAAAATATTCATGCAATATTTAACATGGCTTCTGTTCCAATTCATGATTTAATAATAGTTGCATAAAATATAAGCAACAAATTGATATACATTTTTCACCTTGTTCTACCTAAATTTTGAACCTACAGAAAGTACTTTCAACCAGAACAAGCCCAAGTTTATTCAGCTTTCAGTAGCTGTTTCTGCATCTTTGAAATGAAATACATCTGTTGATACAAGTATAACTTGAAGTCGGATCAGAATAATCAAATGATCAAATTACTTAAATTAGGCACATACTAAATCACCTAAAGATGAGCAAACTGCTTGATTGGCAAAGGCTTATTATGGCAGACAGTAACCTTTAATCATTTTCTACCTCTTCAGTAAACACTGACTCATGCTTTGAAGGATAGGTGATCTTAGGGATACTAATATCAAAGGTTGGTACAGATTAAATAATTATTCAAAGAAATAAGGCTGATCAAGTTTTAGTTCAGAATAAAAAGATTCAGACAGATAGGGACTCCAAACCATTCTGAGCATCACAATAGAAAAATTAAAATTATTTAATATAGATTTTAATGCCGAGAATGTGCAGAGACAATGAAAAGGCTATTTGTATGCATTGCATGTAGCCTAGGGCTCTCAAACCATGGGGATCCTTACCATTCACATTGATTACCAAAGAGTGATCTTTGGGACACAAAACTCATCTTCATGTTGAAAATAACCTATTCCACCTATTTGGACCATTTTTAGGTAAATACTAAAATGTCTAATAACTTGTTCATGGTAGGCATTTCATTTATTCAACCAATTATTTGTCACACATCCACTATGAACTAGGTATTTAACAAAAATTAATGAAAATGTATTGTTTGCATAAATGAAAAAATACTTGATAATTGAAGCTAAACAACATGCATTGATCTAATTAACCATATAATTTAAATCAAAAGTTTATATCTAGATCACTAAAATATAAGAATATTTTAAAATTAGGAACGTATTTATGTGGTAAATATTTATTGAATGCCTTTTGCATGCCAGTCATTATTCTAGGCATGAAGAATACAACAGTGAACAAAGTAGATGAAGTCACTAATTATATGTAGCATACATTCTAGTGGAGAAAACAGACAATAAAAAAATCAGATATATAATATGATATCAAGATTCAGAGATAGAAGTGATGCTGATTTTGTCAGGATAGTCAGGGAAAGCTTGTCTGAAAAGGTAGTATTTGAAACATGCAAGTATCTGGGGTAAGAACATTCCAGGCAAAGGGGAAAGCAAGTGAAAAATCCTGGTGGCAGAAGACATATGGTATGTTGGAGGAGCAGTAAAAAGTCCAGTGTGGTTGGAGAATGGAAAGAGTTATAAGTCTGATAGGAAATAAAATTGGAGAAGAAACCGATGTCCAGATCACACAGGACCTCATAAGCGATAGGTTTCATTCTCAGGTCAATGGCAGCCTTTGGTGGGTTTTCAGCAAGAGAATGATTTGATGTCCTTTACAATTTAAAAGTGTCCGCCTGGCTGCAGTAGGATCTGACTGTAGGGAGGGCAGAGTAGGAACAGGGAGAGCAATTTCAGAGTCTCTTTTCTTGGTAATTTATACATATAGATTCATCTTGAGCTGTTTTTATATCCTGAGCATCTTAGTTTCCTAATTCTGGTTTATGCTCTAAATTTTTCTGTAATTAGGGAAGAAAATTTTATTTTTTATTTTCTATTTTTGCCAGCTGGCCAATATGGGGATCTGAACTCTTGACCTTGGCACTACAAGGCTGTAATCTAACCAACTGAACCGACTGGCCAGCCCTGAGAATTTAAAATTTGTATACACTTCTAGTAATTTTTCTATACCTTTGTATTCCAATTTATATACTGACAATTTTTCTTAGTATAGTATTTTGAATCTCTTATAATCCAAGTTATTCTATGATCTATATGAGTAGAAATACAAAGCTAAAGTCATCACATTTTTTCCTAGATATTTTATGTATTTTTATTATATTATATTAATTTTGATTAGAACTTTACATTTAAAATGTACTTTTTCGGGCCAACCCTGTGGCTCACTCGGGAGAGTGCGGCACTGGGAGCGCAGGAGCGCTCCTGCCACGGGTTCGGATCCTATATAGGAATGGCTGGTTCACTCACTGGCTGAGTGCGGTCACAAAAAAGGACAAAAAAAAAAAATGTACTTTTTCATATTAGAAAAATTCCAAATTAGAAAACAGACTAGTTCATTTATTTAGGGCTAGCATTTTATCAAATGTGAGCTTAAACTCCACCTCATGTTAAAGGGGCCCCTAGCAAATACAACATTTGGAAGAGTAGTGAAAGCATCCTGTATGGTTTGTTGGCATAGGTCCCACTGGTGCCTTGATATGTGTCTGATAATGATATAAGCAAGCCTCAAATCTGACTGCCTGCACCTGTCAAATCTCAGTAGACTATATGTCAGTGAGGAAGGCAAGAGACCCATACTACCCAGAGACACAATTAAAGTTATCACCTAATGATTTTAAATTGTAATCAACTACAGGCTGACTGATTGAAATTAAATTTACTTATGTTTTATGCTATGCTCATATGGCACTTAAAGGTACTTATTTTAAAAGATTAAACAATAACATGTAAAAATAAGAAGTATTATTCTGATTTCAAAGGGATTATAATTTAGCTTGCTTAAGATAGAAGACAGATAATTTATGAAATGGCTGACTAGCATGAGAAAGGATGAATCAAATCCCTACTACACACTATATGTAATATATACAATCAACAAAAAAAGTTAAAGTAATGAAAATATTGCCACATTTCAGGTAATAACTGATGGTAACTCTAGTGTTTGTTATAGTCAATAGCTACTTATTAAAATGATTTCTCCACTTAGAAGTAATTCAAAAAAACCCTTTTAAAAAACATATTGTGTTCCTGTAGTGGCCGCTTACTATTATTACTAAAATAAAAGTCTACATTTGATTGTGTAGCTTAAAAAGCCTTCCGAGGTGAAGCCAAGGGCAGGACCATTTTATGCAGCCATGCTTAAGAATAGAAATGCAGACATTTTAATTAGAATAAAAAGAATAGCACCATTAGCAAATAACTCTAGCATGAAAAAATAAATGAGAGCAAAAGAATTCACTGTCACTCTATGCATGTTGCCACTTATATTTATCTAAAATCTATAAATTGATTTTGTCTCTACTATGTTTGGAAGAGCAGGTAGACTCTTTTATTTCATTTATACTGTCTCTAGATATGTAATACATTTATATTGTCTTCAGAGACAATATATAAAAAATGTTTTTCTACATTACTATCAGGAATTTTGAACCTTTCCATGTTCTAGATGGTTAGCTTCTCTGCTAAATGGTAAGCTCCATGAATAGCAGGAAACTTTTTCTATAAGTACTTATAGTATATATTCTATATATTTAAATATTTGGACAGAGAGAAAGCAGTAAAGAAAGAAAGGTAAGGAGGAGGAGGACAAAGATAACAAGGACTAGAAAAAAAGCAAGAGTGAAATTTATTTTAGCATTACTTAGTATAATGATATTCTAAGATTTTACAAGAATTTGTAATATATCTAGAAAATCAAGTAAATAAGTAATAGTTTCTGTATTTTGAAAGTTATGTAGAATAAAAAATATTAAAATCTAGAGGACAGGGCCAGCCCCGTGGCTCACTCGGGAGAGTGCAGCACTGGTAGCCCCGAGGCCGTGAGTTCGGATCCTATATAGGGATGGCCGGTGCGCTCACTGGCTGAGCATGGTGCAGACCACACCGTGCTGAAGGTTGTGATCCCCTTACCGGTCAAAAAAAAAAAAAAAAAATCTAGAGGACAATACCAAATATCTCATCTTTAAAACAGAATACACTGGAGATGCTATCTATTAATGGTTCATTAACCAAAAAAATGAAAGCTAGTCTACTTGTATTTCCAATCATGGCAGGAAAAAAAAATAATGTATAGATTTTAGATAAATATGCATGGCAAATAGTTCTTTAATCCAAACTGGGTAAAAGTTTATTTACAGTTGATCAATTTGGTGTAGGTGGAAAGGTAATGTAGTTTGATGGCCAGCCCGGAAGAGCTAGACCAATTTAATATAAGATGAAGAATGAACTCTATGAGCAAAGGAAGCAACAGAACCCACTATGCACCAAATATCACATGATGAACTTGCTTTCATTTTTTCTCCCCTTGTACCCTCAGAACATTTTTTGAAGTAGGTGTTATTATGAGCTAGGAGTTATTTTCCACATTTTACAAATGTGTCAGGTAACTTGCAGAACCGGGATTTTATCTCAGGTCTGTCATTCATTCAATGAGCATTTTTTAGGTACCAGTAATGGGTTGAGGCCCTAATTATGAGATCCAGGGGTCCATGTGTTTCCCACTAATCTGTGGAAGTATGTGAAGAGAACAGGTTGGAGATTAAGTGACAAAGGCTACAGATGATGAAGGAGCAAGCAGCCTAGTGGAGAAGCATCAGGCCCAGGAAGAAAATATTCCCAGGTGACAAAGAGCACGGTTGGAACCCTGGACAGCTAGGAATAATTCCCTGTGAAAAGTAATTCACTGATTGAAGGACATTCAGGAAATGTTGAGAAATCAAACAGGATCATTCATCCATTTGTGCACTCAACAATCTCATGTGGAATGTCTACTTTGTACCAAACACTGTGGTCGGGGTCGGGGGGCAGAGGAGATGCTAAAGCATCTACTGGAGGCCTCGGCAGTGAAGCAGCAGCAAAGACTGTGAGGATAGTAGAAAGATGAGGATATGCTAGATCAACAGAAATACTTGGTATATGAGTATAAGGAAACAACACATGGAATTTTATAGCTGGCCACCCTAGTCATCATCTTATTGGGCCAGCTGACCCTCCAGGATCCTGCTGTCAGAGATCCAGCAGGTGGAAGAAGGTGAGAGTGCCCAGACCTGACCCCAGAGCCCACAGGGCTCTTTAGTGACCTGGCCTGACTCGTAGAAGCTTCTGCGGTGCTGGACTCCAAACAGGACATATATGCTGTTATTTCTAACATGAAAAATGAAGCAGTTTTAGAGAAGGAGAAAAGTGTTTTCATTTATCAGGTGCTATATCAGTGAACACACAGGTTAGAGATCAACAGAGAGAAGAGAATGAGAAGTGACATTGCTCAGGGGAAATCTTCAGTGTAGAAAAGTCTTTAGAAGTCACGGGGAAACCACCTGTTGAAATTCTACTCCTCAACGTTCTAGCTCAAGCGTCACATCCTCTGTGAAACCTTTCTGTACCCTCCTGGTAGAAATAATGAGTACTCCTCCATGATCACAAAACACCTTTTTCATGCCAACAAAGCCTAGTTCTGATGACACTGTTTTATGGATATTTTTCTCATTTCATTGTGATCACTCTTGCCAGCCAGATCGCCAGGGTCGTCTTTGTGTTTCTGATGGTTAGCCCCATACTAGGTACCAAGTAGGTGCTCAGGTACACTTACAGTATTGAACTGAATTAAGTGAGAGCTGTGATAAATGAAAATGACTGTGTCTAGGAGAAAAGAAAAAAAAAAGGAAGGGTGTCAGTAATAATTGCAGACCTCCAAACACCTTTGACACGGGGACCGTACCTGGGGTTCACACTAGGGAGGCACTCGCACATCTCTTTTCTTCCTTTCAAAGTTTAATATTTTTGAGAAACTCAGAAGCATTTTATTTCAAGGCAAAATGTTCAAACACTTCCACTTAAAGTCCTTCACCCCAAGGGTGTCAGAATAGCTCACAACTATTTCTGGCCGACAGTACTGCCATACCACCCTCTTTCAGAGCAATCAAACTCACCATCAATACTGCAGGAAGTCAATGAGCAATGGTGGGTCTGGGCCTGTAAACTAAAATGCCACCATGTGTTTTCGAGTTTAACATTTCAGTGGGCGGACACGTAAGATGAGGAGGAAGAAGGAGGGAGATCACTCCCTTCATAAAATAAGCTGCTTGAAAGTCATTTTTTACAGACAGAAACTCAATCTTAAATAGTTCTTTACAAAGAAACATTGTCTTATTCCACTGGAATTTCTCCATGCACATATTTTTTCTTCTAATTTTGTTTACACAATTTAGAAATAAACTATCCAGATTAAAATCAATGCAAAGAGTATTTAGCAAGATTGGCAATTCAATTATTTTTAAGCAGAATGTCAAATCTAATATTTTTTGTTTAATTATAACAGTTTTTGAAAGTACTGTCAAAAGTAATATTAACACTTGTTGACCCACCACCAGTGAGTTCTAACAAATGCACATATTTAGCATATTTGATTTTGATCTTTTCTTACGAAACATAATATTACAAATAAAGTTAAGGTATCCTCCTGCCTTAATCACATTTCCCACCTTCTTTTTCCAGGTTTGGGGTGTAGCACCCCTATGAATATTTTTATTATTTTTTTATTATTCAAATGATGAAATTTATGAACTGTTATAATAAGTATTAAATATTATTTAAAAAGCAAATTTAAATTAAATTGACCGCAAAATTAATAAGTGAAAGATAAAGAATGATGTAATTTGTAAAGGGAGATTATTTGATACAAGTTCTAATTATATATGGAGTTAGTTAATGCTAACATAATTTAATCAATGCTTTATTTTTACACTCAATTATAGCAGCATAAACTTTTGTGAACATCATTTGGGAAATAACTTGTTACAAAAACACTAAGAATTAATTCTATGAGGATTTGTTACAAGTATACAACTGTCATCTTATTTTCCTACCTTCATATCATAAAATCAATAAAATCTACAGAAACTTGTTGGGTAGATATTTTGTTGTTTCCATGTATTCATAATTCATTTTATGCACACACACACATACACACACACTCTCTCCCTCACTGCTTACCTCTGAGCTTCCTGAGAGCCAAAGAATAAAGGAAAAACACAATAGGTCTTACAGCTGACATTATCTAATGAAAAGAGAGGTGCCAGCCACATCATCAGGTGAGGCTACCTTCTTTTCTCCGTGAAAAGAATTATCATGCACATCCTTATTAGAAAATAAATAAAAAATTAACCAAATAAATAAAACCCACCTGAATGATGTAATGGACAATATTTGCAAACTAGCAGTTTCACCAAAATACAGAGCTATAATTCATCTGCTGTTTCTAGCTTTCATGGATGAAATCCAAGAGCGTGATGTAAAATAGCAGTTTTTTGGGAAATCAAGACTGTAATGATGTTCATACATATTTACTCCTGAAAATTTTTTGCCAAATGAAAGCATACTAGAGGGCCAGTTTGTAAAATACAAACAGGAAGCCACCCGCTGGCTAAAGAGGGTGTGAGAATCCCAGAGCTCAGCCAGAAGAAACGTGCCCAAACATTCAACATGATCATGACAGAGAGGAGCGAGTAGGAATTTAGTCTATCACATTATTCAGATGTGATTTTTTTTTTTTTTCAGTAAATTTATTGTAATGTTTTTCCTTCCAAATTTTTATTCTGGGGTTTTCATGCTTTCTGACTCTGGTGTGTATTAAGACCCATCCAGTCAGAGCAGCCACACTTCTCAATAATCACAAAGTCACTCCCTTGGTTATTAAATGTGTTTTCCAGCTTGATGAGGAAAAGCATACACATGATGCTAATGAGGGATTTTGCTTCAAGATACTTTTTAAAAATGTACATGAGTAAGAAGAATTGTTTACTTTGATTATTTTAGGATGTAAATGCAGCTGCCTCAAAAAAAAAAAAAAAAAATCCCAAGAAAAAGGCAACTGTGATCCATGACAGTGGATCCAGAGTTAAATCCTACTTCAACTGCATCACATGTACGGCCCAGGAGTGCTCACTGTCTTGGAAGGAGCCTTGTTTGCTCACTAAAGCAGTGGGCATTAACAGGTATCTGCTGCCGCTACGATTTTATTTCAATCATCTTAAATCATCCTGCAGTCAGGCAGGGCATAGTTTATATGAAGAATAATTCTCCCTAAGTTGTAGTTAAGGGTGCTTGCATGATATCACCATTATGATAACACCCTCTTTGCCCATCCCAATAGCAAAGACAGAAAACTCTCCCCATGAGGAAATAAAGCCTTCCTGAGTCACACACACAGCTGCCTCCTTGAGCCTGGCTGCTCCTCTAATACATTTCCAATTTGGAACACAGCATAGGTCAGGGTGGAAAAAAAGCAGGAAAGGGTAGAGCAGGAAGGGCATTGTGGTAACATTTTTGCCTCAGTGCTTCACCAAGCCACTAAGCCCTATTGATTCTTCCTTTTCTTCCATATGGTTAATGCCTCAGTCCTGGGCTTTCCTCCCTTGCCCCCCACCCCCACTCCCCCTGCAGCAATAGCCTGGGAACCCATCCCTCTGCTCGCACTCCACTTCTAGTGCAATCTCTCTAAAGCACTACTTTCGTCATGTTGACCTTCTCTTCACCCTGTGCTCAAAAAGCTTTCAGGATTCCCCATTGCCCAGAAAATAAAGTCCACTCCATGGACTGGCATCGAGGCTTTGCAATCTGTCTGGAGTGCTGTGTTCAGCCGCTTTGGATGGGAAGAGTGCATTCCAATCACACTGATCTATCCATGATCCTCCCACTCTGCTTGCCTCTGCTCATTCCCCCACGTCATTCCCTTCACCAACCTCTCCATTTGTCCAAATCCTACCCAGCTTTCCAGACAGCTCACTTTCCATCTCTTCCTCCCTGTCTTGTGAGCATTAAATCAAAGTCATGAGGAGAGTAGAATGAGATGCCAGGTACGAGTGGCCCCCTACAGTTTCATCTCCTTTCTCGCCAGTCAGTCTTGGTTTTACTTGGTGAACCAGTTCTGCTGACAGCTTCATGGATGGTTTTGGATCAGTGCATTTATATCTATCCCTGTCACCTGACACCACACACAGACTGCCTGAAGTATGTACCATGTGGAGAAAAGCCTTTTAAAGCATGTCACTGAATCATGTACATTAAACAGGAGTACTAACATCCTTATAATGGAGTGAAGGAGAAAGAGGAAAAAGATGTGGCTGGAGCCTGAGTGGCTGACATTTCTCAATGGGTGATGCAGCCATTTGCAGGAGAAAGAGATAAGGGACTTGCCTAAAATGCTGACTTCTGAGTCTTACCCCAGACCTATTGCATCAGAATTTCTCATGAGTGAATCTCATACACACTAAATTTGGAAGATCTCTTAGTCTTAGAGGGTGAGTAAAAATCTGATATAATTTCACCTCACCATGGCTGCACATCAGAACCACCTGTGGCATTTTTGAGCACTGCAGTTGCCTAGGATTCACACCAGACTTCCAAAATGAGAGTCTGTGGGTTGGGGCCCAAGCATCTCATTTTCTAAAATATTCTACGAAAGGAGAAGGTTCTGATCTGCATCCAGGATTAGAAAACCAAACGCTGGGCCGACCCCGTGGCGCACTCGGGAGAGTGCGGCTCTGGGAGCGCAGCAGTGCTCCCGCCGTGGGTTCGGATACTATATAAGGATGGCCTGTGCGCTCACTGGCTGAGCGCGGTGCGGCCGGTCACAAAAAGACAAAAAAAAAAAAAAAAAGAAAACCAAACGTTTATGATGACCAATATTTACTGAGTAATTACAATTTCTCAGAAACTCTTAAGCAGTTTCTGTGCATGATTCCCTTTAGTTCATACAGTTCCGAGTTATCATCTCTATTTTCCTGGATAAGGATTCTTTTTTGTTTTTCTTTTCTTCTTTGTTTGTTTTATTGTTTTCCCAGGTAAGGATTCTGAAGCTTGGGGAAGTTAAGTAACTAGTCTGGTGCCATACAGCTAGTAAATAATCAAGCCTAGATTAAACCTGGTCTGTCTGATGCCAAGCTCTAGTCTCATTCCCCATCTACCTTTATTATATTAGACATTATTTCAATATGTGGCCATCAGTCTCTTTTCCAGTTCCCTGTATTTAATATGTGATTCTGTTTTTGGAAAATTCTGGCACCACCCAGAGGAAGGGTTTCTCAGCTCAGTTTTCCTTTGACTGGCTATTTGTTGTTCAAGGTTTTTTTCCAATTAATGTGTCCCAGTATTCCCAAGATCTTCCCCATCTAATAGGCCAACTTCCAATCTTTGCCTCCTTATAAAGAAATTGATATTAATGGCAACTAAGCTTTTCCACCTACAAGATAAGCCTGGCCACCCTTGGAAAACCTGAATTGGTCCTGGATAATGTTTCTGGACAGGGGCATTCTTTCTTCCTCCTAGGTTTCAAAACTAAAAGGATTACCCACTATAATAATTTTTTTTTTTTTTAAAGGCCACCTGAGTAGCAACAAGGGAGGCTTACTAGCCTTACCACTTAGTCAATGCTTTTCCACTCTGCATAGAGGGTAATTTTTCAATGCATTTTTACATCTCTTAGCTCATTTTTCCCCTCACAACTCACAGTCGTTCCTGCACTGTAGTTTATTTACAGATAAAATACTTATAATCAAGTTCCATCAAAAGGAGTGACATGAGAGTTAATGAGTAAATGGGCTTTGAGTATCACAAGAGTCTTGTATGAAAGGTACACACTGTTTTTACTGTTATTAATATAATGCAGTTCATCCATTACAGATCTGACGGAGAGCACAGACAGCATTCTGACCTCATTTACTGGCCAGGCCACAGAGGATCTGCATAATAGCCCCAGAGATAGACAGGCCCAAGAGAAACAAACCACAGTCAAGGTCCAAAACAACTCAGAAAGCTAACCTCACTGCAGTGCAGTTGGGTGCTTTAAAACTGACTAGGAATGTTGTATGGTCAAAATAGGGAATGGACACCAAGCGGAGGACCTTGGGAGAGGAATAAGTGACAACCATGTTTAATAGATGAAACAAGATCTAGTGAAACTAGAGGGCAGCCACAAGCAGACACATGAATAAGTAATTTGCTAGCTGGCAGGTTTTGCATCCTCATGCTTTGGCAGATGACAAGGCATTTCCTAAATACACAGAGAGGCTTATTTAACTCATTGCAGATCATCCTTGAGAGATCTACTTCAAGTGAGGCAGAAAACTAAATTAATGCCAAGACCCCCAAATAATTATGAGATAATTATAAATGCATGTGAGTTGTCTTAGATGGCACCTTTTACTTCCTATAATTTAGGTTCTTTACTCCATCAAATAGTCTTTTAAAATTATTTTGTGTTTCTCTTCTTTCTTATAATTCAGTTTTTCAGTCAATGTTAATTTTCTTTGAAGGATTTTCAGAGGGTAGTATTTCCACATAGAGACCCCTGAAATTATTATTTTCGAGTAGGGCTGATTCTTTTTCTTTGTAGCCTAGAAGAAAGGAGATCTATGCAATCGCAGTGTCAAAATGTCAAAAGACTGAGATAGGTTGAAAAAAAAGAAAAAAAGAAAACACAAAAAACCTTAAAGGCATTTGTGCAGTCCTCAGCCTTACAAATCTTTGGCTCACATAAAATACTTGTGACATGCTGTAATTAACTAGTTACTCCTCTCAGAATGAATAATAATGTAATTATTTGCCAAAAGCAGTGAAGAAAGGATAGTTTCTGTTTTTCAAAATGTGTGCGTTTCATTTCTGTAGGCTGAAAAACCCTGGATTAATTTATATAAGCTGCTAAAGCATAGAGTGACCTGCAATTTCACCATTATACTATATGATAATTTTGTCACCTTTTTATTAGAAACTTACATTTTTCAATGGTTTGAAGTAGCAATAAACTGACAAGTTGCTACCAGTTCAAATTATATTGGTGCCTACAACTGCCCCCAAATACCACAAAATGTAAGTAGTAGCTTAGCTGGTAAAAACATCTCCTTGTCACAATTGGATAGATGCCATTGAGGTTACTAAAGGCTATTGCTTTGTCTCCTTTGTCCGTGCAGACACAGATAAGAGGAGGACAGTGAGCCTTAGTTCTTTAGGAGCCACCTTCCCCTCCTCTGAAGAGCCCACATGTAGCAAAAAGCTTGGTGAGAATCTTCATGGGCATATCACTGGTTGTCTTTCCTAGGTCTTAATGTCTAGCACAGTGACTGTTTTCTTTAACTCTTTCCAACTCCATTCTCCATTCTCTCAGTAATTCATTCAAGGAGCATTTATTGGAGGTCTGCTGTGATACACTGTACTAGGTTCCAGGAATTCAAAGATAGATATGACACTTTGCCCTTGAAGAGGTTGAAGAAAAGTAAAGATGTAAATTAGTAAATAGGAAATTAACAATGCAGTAAATGCCACCATGAGGTAGGTATGAACCCACTCCCATACACACATACAAAAAATCATTCACTTATTTAAACACACAAAACCCTCGTGAGTATTTTGAAGCAGAGACTTGGAAAAGATTTATTGCTAAAACCCTCCAATTTTGAAATTATTCAGCAGAGTCAGTTGGAGTATATGTGTGTATATGTGTGTGTGTATAAGTGTGTGTTTTTACATGTAGTCAACTTCATACAGCGTTTTATTTAAGGATAAAATTTTCTAAACAACTGATGTTTTAAGTAATCAGATTATTTTAATACCCATAAGACTAGTTACTCATTCAAATACCAGATATTAGTTCACAATATCATGAAACTAACATTCACCAATATATCCCAGTTGTACAAAGAAGTTTAGATCACTTGTTTGGGAAGACAGAAATTAAGAGTCAATGTGATTTAAATTTATAAGAGTATGATAAATATTCCAAAAGCAGACATAGGCTTGTTTTCCAAATCCTGTTTATCCAAAATATTTCTTTAATTAGTTAATGGTAGGAATTTGGCTCTATCTTGTTTTCCCTTGTACTTTCTGTATGTACAACAGCGCAGGCTATGATGTCAGACTGCCCAGATTTGAAATTAGGTTCTTCCCTTTACAAGTTGTGTGATTTCTCTAAGCCTCAGTTTTCTTATCTGTAAGATGGAGATAGTAGCTTCATTTCTTTGAGAACATAAAATTATTTCTGTATTTATTCATTTTATTTAGTTACCTATTCAACACGTAGTTATTAGAAGTTTAGTGTGTGCGAAGTATTGGACAGAGTGGGGAATGCACAGATAATTCAGCCACTCCCAGTAGAGGTCAAGATGGACTTAGAGTCTCAGACCATAGTCCTGAAATCCTGCATGTTTTTCTAATAAATTAAGCTTAATAGACTTGGATACACAAAATATAGTAAATAATGATTATATAGACAGAGCTCATTCATATTATGGGAATATAGAAATGGTAGGTCCTTGGTAATCCAGTCACATTTTCCTTTCCCCAGACTACATAGTTTCCAAGACACTTTAGCAAATCTTTGAAGCTTCTTCCATATATTCAAAAACGGAAAAATACTTTCCATAGATTTCCAGTTTCCAGTGATTGCTGAGATTCACAAGCAAGTTTTTTTTTTTAATTTACTTTAATTTACGCATTTATTTAATATGTGCAATTCCATAGAGCAGGGAGGAATAAGGGAAGTATAATGAGGGTATGCAATAGAGAAAAAGACCAATATAATTCATGCTTTCATGAAACTTATATACCAGGAAAACTAAACCTTACTTTCACATCAAGGAATCTATGTCCTCCTTTTGAGATGAGAATAAAAATGCCAAATGTCTATACTTTTTTCATAGCCGTTCCCTGAAAGGCTTTATTTGGGGCAGCAAGAGCCAGGAATTTCCAAAGGGGAAACAAATCTTGAAAGGAGGCCTTGAGCAAGCAATGCAAAGAAAGGAAGGGGAAGGGATGGCAGCGGAAAACTTGTGGGACCAAAATCAGATTAGTAAAATTGAAAAGAAAAATAACAAAGAAAAGGAAACAAATTAGCCAACTGGAAAAGGAGGATCTCGTAAAGTAGCCTGAACAATTGTTCAATTTTATGCTATGGCTTTAATAAGTGAATTTTTCACTGAAACATTGATTCTAGCCAATTCAACTCAACCAAATTTTCTCTTTTTATCTCTGTTCTCATTTCACCATTGTGTTGTGATATTAAATAGGTTTCTGAACTGCTGATTATTTTGGGTCAAGATATATATGGTGTACATTCCTGAATTTCTTTGGACTTAACTTTAGTACTTAGGTGAGAGAACATACCATTCTCTCTGTTCTGTTGCTGCTAACAGGTAATTTTTTAGTAGTCTTTCCAGGAGGTGGTCCTTAGAGTGTAACACAACAAACAGTTAAAACCTTAACTGACTTGAAGGCAAAAGGAACCATCTTTTTTAAAATGCAAAAAGTCAGTCTCCTTACCCCTTCTTTATTTAATACCTACAAATAGTTGAGGCAAGCCCGACCTACAAAGCCACTTCTCCAAATCCACTCTGAAAAGGACCTAAAGCTCTTTGAACATGGAGACAGCTCCTGATCTCAGATTTTCGGATGCCAAACAAGAATCCACCGAGGTAGCAATGTAGTGTTCCAGTTTCTTTCATCACATGGCAACATCATGGCTGGGGTAGGAACACCACTCCTTCAACGAGCTAAGCATTTGTAGATGGCTACCATCTGTCCTAGCTATTTGTTCCTAAATAGGTGAAGGTAAAAATAACCAAGTGTTCCTAAAGCAATTTTCTTACCCCCCCCCCAAAAAACCAAGTGCATTAGCACATTTCCTGCCAGCATTTTTAACAGCAATCTAGGTGATTCTGATACAGATGGTCTAAGGACTACACTCTGAGAAGCACTGCTGTATAGAAAAACCCTCCCTCACTCAATCAACAAACTGATGAAGCAGTGATTCCCAGGAGGTGAGTCTGGTGCCAGCATGACCACCGAAGAATACAGAATCCTAGGCTTTGCCCCAGATTTACTGGGACCCAGGAATCTACTTCTGAATCTGTATATTTAAAATTCTCCAGGAGATTCTTATAACACAGTCTGTGATATTAGAGGAAAGGGGTTGGGTTTTAGCTTAACACATCTGAGAATGGGTCCTTGTTCCACAATTTACTAGTTCTCTGCTCTATATAATATCTTTGGTCTGGAAAATAGCTGTTGTGAAGATCAAACAAAGCAATGAATTTTGAAAGCCCATGTAGTAAACAGTGTGTTATTGTTATCATTATATTACATGCCTAGCCCTAAGTAAGATATACAGAAGTACTGTGTGGATATGTGACTTCGAGAAGCATATAATCTTATTTAGAAAAATAATGTAAATATTAATAAAAATTTTAAATGAGTTTATATTCTAAGGCAGTAATATGTTTGCACACACACACCAAAAAACACACAATATTCTGAATAACAATGGAGATTGTAAAATACAGAGAATTATAAGAACGTAAGAAAAAGTATATAAAGTTTGCTTTAAAATAGTTAATGCTTCTAGTTTAGGTGACCTAATTCTCATTAATTCACTAAATTGTTATTTCAATTATAGAAAACTATTAAAATTATGAGTGACAGTCAACTTGTACTTATTATTTTGTTATTTAAAATGAGAGGTAGAAAAAGAGCAGTGTATATCAGGGAAAGGGGTCCATGGACTATGCCTAAAAAGGCCAAGAACCCCCTGAAATTCTATACAAACGGTTGTTTACATGAGGATGGGTATTCCTGGAGACAGATCTAGCTTTCGTTTGATTCTCAAAGGGTTTTATGGGCCCCCAAAATGTTAAGGATCACTGAAAGTTTTCCTTTGGCACATTTGATATGCACCCTTACTTATGCTGAAGAAATTTAACTACTAATTGCATTCTAAATAATTTACTTGTTTGCTTTCTCTTAACTGCCCTCTGAGTCATTTTCCTCAAGCTTTAACCACTCAAATACCCCGAGAAAAGAAGTAACAGGAAGATTTCATTTAAGGAAACTCTAAAGCAGGGTTTCATGGTTACCTTAGCCTATTCACATCCTCAGGCAACAGCATAGAAGTTTATGTACATGTTTTTTAAAGTTCCAGGGCAGAGATTGACGATTATTTCCTGAGTTTTTCCTTTTCATTTGTTATCTATTGCTCAGTCGTTTGTATTATTTTTGATTAGTTTTCTGTTTCTTTTCATCTCAGATAGAAACTTGAAGAAATCTCCCTGGAAGGATACAATTCAATTTTGCCAACTTGAATTTTGCCAACCTAGCATTTCTTCCATTTGTGTTTTACTTATAATGTGGTAACAACACTATTGATGTTACATATTTTCATTTCTTTCTTCCTTTAGGTGTGTGTGCAACATTGACTGTTCTCAAACTAACTTCAATCCCCTCTGTGCTTCTGATGGGAAATCTTATGATAATGCATGTCAAATCAAAGAAGCATCATGTCAGAAACAGGAGAAAATTGAAGTTATGTCTTTGGGTCGATGTCAAGGTAATGTTCCTACCAAAATTCATTTCAAAGAATGTTTTTAGTCTTTGTGCAGAAATGAAAGGTGAAGATAACTTCTTATCAGGCAGCTATTTCATTTTCCAAAAGACAGTTCTGATTTACAATGGATAGTAGCGTCTAGTGTGGCATCTGTGTTGATTACAGGAGTTTGAGGGCCTATCGAGAAACATCGATATCTTTTTCTGTAAAAAGACTGTATCGTCACAATGCCATAAACACAGAAGCCAATATTCAGAAAGTAACAGACTTTCTTTTTGCAAAGGGAAAAATGAAAGTCAAAAGCATTTTTAACAAAGAATTTAGGAATTTATTAGGCAACCTTGAAATTAAAAGCAAATCACTCCACTTTTATGTATTGATTCAGTAGAAATATTTTAATTGCATTTTTAAAAGCAGGATGTACTAGAATGTTTTATTTTGTTTTCTTGTTCAGAAACATTTTCTTAATTTGACTTGTTTTTTTTACCCAATTTAATCTCAGTTATAATTATGAACCTTCTTCTTGTCCCAAATTTTAGAAAGCTTCCATCATTCTATTCGCTTTCAAACTGAAATTGGCATTATAAATCTGTGTTTGTATAAAGATTGCTTAGAATTATAGTTGTAAAAATTCCTTAATTGCAATGAAGATACTGTTGGAAGAATAAAATAAGTTTAACATTAGATATTTAGGAAACAGTTAACCAATCTTTATTGTTAATTTTTTAACACAGATAACACAACTACAACTACTAAATCTGAAGATGGGCATTATGCAAGAACAGATTATGCAGGTACATAATATTTTTTACTACAAAATGTGGCACTTCTGTAAGTACTGGGGAATCATTGTTTACTTTTCAGTCTAAAGTGAACCTTGCAAGTCTTCTGACATGTGCTGGTCTTCTCTGGCTTAGTTCAAGCTTTCATCAGGAAAGAGTAAATTTTTGCTGAAGCAAATGAGACACCCTTTTTTTTTTATGCCGGAGTTAAAGCAATTGTCAAAAATGTCAGTGAGATATAATTAACTTGTTTTGACAGTACAAATGGTACAAATGACAAAACATTTATCAAATTAATGGGCATCAATGGAAATTAATGCAATTTTGGCAGTATATTATAATAAATGCAAATGTTCTTGGTTGAATTTTCATAAAAGTCAACAATAAAAAAAGTTTGCTAGTCTCTGAAAAGCTAGAAATAAAGGACACCGACAAATAGTAATACAGGCTGTGTATTTAGATGCAAATTTTAAAAGGTATGTATAATTTATTTTTAAAAAATAATAAACTCCTTTAATTTATTTAGAAACTAAAATGTAGCTTCTCAGGCATGCAAAATTACAAAGCATGTTATATAAAAATGTAAATTTTATTTTGAGAAATATCTCTACCTAATATAATTTTTCTAGAATGAAAAATATCTTATGGGTATACAAGTGGAATTTTATCAGATTCTTCAATTTTATAGAAATTTGGGAAATATAAAAATAAAATTATTGATGTTGATAATGATATGTAAGGGATTTTTTTAAGAGCTTTTTACATAGCTATTAAATGTTTGTAACTAGATTTATGACTAATATTCAATCAAAAAGAATTGCTTCTTATCTTTCGAAATATGTACTACCATTCATGCTTTCTTTTTGAAATTTCACTTCTTTTAACAATATTTCTGAGGTTACAATTACATACAGAATAAATATCTATAAAATTTTTAAAAATTAGTCAGATGTTTTACTTATAGATATTACAAATCTCTAAGAATTTGGAAAAATAAAAGATTTTTTTTTAATTTCACATTTTACTTAATGTTTTTCTACATGTAGATAAAACTTTTTATATGTTAGAAACCTAGAATTATCATGGACAATGATACATGGAAAAACATTAGTTCTATTGTTACATAGCTGTTCCCAAAGCATCCAGGAGAAATAATAATAGATGTTCCTTAAAAAGAATAGTATAGTGGTCATTAAGTTTGGGAAGAGCCCAAATAAACAAATGGACCTTTTACCCAGAATTCCTTTCAGTTCTGTTATTCATTGTAAAATCTTTAAGAGATATGCATCTTTTATTTATATATTTTTTACTTTGTGTTGGGGAGAATTTCTAATATATGCAAAATACATACAAATGTAGTCCGGGTAGTATAATGAACCCTCATGTACTCATCACTCAAACCCTGTAACATCAGCCCATGGCTAACCCAGCCCATCCCACTCCCAAGCTCTTTCTCTACTTCCATAAAATGTGAAAGTAAATCCCGGAAATCGCATCATTTCATTCATGAATACTTTATTATGCATCTCAAAAAGATCATTTTTTTAACAAAATCACAAAACCACAATCACACCTAAAATAATTATAAATTATTTTTTATAATACATAGCTTCTATCTAACTTATTTGATGTATAACACATTTTTTGTGACACGTTTGGAGTACTAGTGTTCCTGAGAATGCACTTTGGGATATGCTGATCCACAGAAATATTATTTACAGTAATAAAAGGTAATAATAGAAAATCAAGGTCTGAGGCTAATAATATATACCTTAAATTTTAAATAAAATCCAATTTAAATTTTATATTTCTATTATAAATAATAACTATATCTTAGTGGTATTATAAGTCGCTACTACTAACTATACTTAAAATATCTGTGTACCTGTTTTGCAAACTAACTTCTTTGGAAAAGTCGTCAACAGTATAACATTCTATGAATATCTTCCCCATTGAACCATCCATCATTGGATCTATAGTAAAATCAAACCTTTCCCTGAGGTTTTGTCCCTGAAATAAAGAATTCTTTGAGTTGATTGGCATCAATATGCAAATACGTGTGCATTTATAAAATTGCACTAACGCATACCATAATAGAGTTTACCAATCTTTCAGTATCATTCATATTGCATATTAACCATTTGTCCGTTTTCAAAGAGATTGGGGATTGAATTTTTATTCCAAAAAGATTCAAATTTTTGTTTGGTTCAGATAATCTCTGATGTTCAGTGTCACTGTTTTTAACTGACATTGTTTCTTATCTTATCTCTTTATTAGACATGAGAAAGAAATAGACTGTGTTTTTAAATACATGCAAATGAAAAAATTCAGTCACTCAATGTGATTCAGGACCTGCTAATTTGACATCAGATTTATCAAGTAAATCCCAAAGAAAAATTTTTAAGATAAAAGTAAAGTTTAAAAATAATGTATGGTGAAATCCAAATTTAAGACAGAAACAAAGATAATGTCAATTAAAGTTTGCAATTCCTAATCAAACATCGATTGCATACTTTAAAGTTTTCCTGGCATTTCTTTCAGATGTCTGTATCTTTATTAAAAGTTTTATTGAAATACAGTGTAAATCCCTCTTTAGAAATTGTTTAAATAATAGTCACATTTCATAACATTTCCAAGCTTCCAATAGTATTTGCATCTTCCTGAATTTGGGGACACAAACACTGGAAAAAATAAAAGGAACCGAGTGGAGAGTCAGTATGTTATTGTCCTCTCACTTTCTGTTTCACATGCTAAAAACTCCCCAAGGAGGGAAAACGGAAACTTTGTGACTCACATTCCTAGAAGTTTGCTATGTGATCACAGTTCATTTAATGTTACAGCCACTTCCCTTCATGAACTCTCCCACCAGAGGAAAGTAACAATCACAAGGTTCTCATCTTTTCCTCATACGTTCTTGATACTATAGGTTAAAAACCCTTACCAATCCCTCCCCCCTTTTCCTTTGAGCTTATTGTAAAGCTATTATTAATACAAGAACACGTTTCTGATTATAAAAATGGATGTCTTCTTTAAAGAAAACCTAAATCATAAAATAAATTCATTGTATCTCACTTTTAATATTACTTAAAAGAAAGAGACTCCAGCAAGAACCAGCAGGAGCTGAATTACAAAAAAAAAAAAAAGAGTAGTGAGGCCTCTAACAAAACTAACATATGCAGGATACTAGAACATGGTGAACTTGCAGAGAGGTATGAATTCCATGATCCTCACAGGCATGTAAGTGTAGTCAGCACCAGGACACCGAAGAACTTGTGAGATCATCTTTCTGGTTACGTCTGACTTGGGTCTCTATTCTGCCCTCTCTCCTTTAATGAGACCCACGGTATTACTGACTCTTGAATCAAAGGGTTTCGGTTTCTTTGTTTCAAGGCCTAGTGACAGGATCTCAGTCAGATAAGCTAAACAGACCATTTAATGTTATTCTCTCTTCATCAGTCTAAGACTTGGGCTTAGACTTAGGTATGTCTCTTCATCTGCAAAAGCGTTCAGAGAGCACAAGTTTTATAAAACCACAAAGCTAGGGCTTTCAGGGCTTTCCATTGTTTCAAATTGCTAAAATTAAACTTTCCTTCTGGAAGCTTTAAAATAGCAAATGCTTTACACCTCTTGAAATTGGCAACATTTTCTTTAAATATACATATACATATATATACATATATATCCCTGATGTCTTGTAATGAAAAAAAAAAAAAATCAAGTTCTGCTGTTTTGTTTTTCTTCATCTGGTATATGTATTTTCTGATTGTGTTGCTTTTCTGTCTAAAAGTCTAGTCATGCTTCAGAAAAAGTGGCTACATATTTTTCCATTAAAAATGTACTTAATTTTATAAGTTGCTAGATGTTAAAAATAAATGATGATAAATCATTTTGGTTTTTATCATCTACAGAATAAAACATATTTTATTTTATGACATCCTGTACAAGTTTCCAAAAAGGATTTGTAGTGTCTCATAATTAAAATACTTTCAATGAGATCGTTTAAACAGAAATTGAAAACATACCAGAGAACTGTTAAGAAAAATAAATATATCAGCAGCATAGACTATTCCAGTTACTGCATTTAGCCCCAAGCTTCTTTGCAATCAACATAAAGAGAGAAATTAATTCAACAAAAATATTACAGAGTTACTGCTATATGCAAGCCACTGTCCTAGGCTTTACGAAGGTGAACAATTTAACCTAGGTCTCTGCTAAATGAAACTTAAGTCTTTGTTGTCTTATAAAAAGAAATAGTTCAGAGACCAAACAGAAAGTTTCTCTATGCTAAATTAAAAAAGAAAACATTTAGTATATATTTTTTACAAGGCATCACTGGAAGACATAGAATGGATAAAAATCTTCAATGGTGATTTTTAAAATATGCCAAGAGGCTCTTGTCCTCTCAATTTCTATTTCACTTGGGAATTCTTTTAATCAATTTTTGATAACATTCTAGAGCATAACATTAAAATATGTATAATTCAATGATAGTGTTTCTGTGTCAGACTAAAGTAATGAGTTTCATTTATGTAAATTCCCTAATTGGGAAAAGTAAATAACACAGAATACTGAGGAAAATGGCTGCAATGGAAAGCATGTTCAGCTTTATTTTCTTCATGTATCTATAGGTTAAACAGGAACTGGATAACAGAACAGTCAGAAAACCTGAGTAAAGATAAAGAATATGCTAGAGTATAGTATATAGTATATAGATATATAGGTGGGGAAAAGAAATGTCCCTATTTTAGTGGCTGTTAATAAGAAGATAAGTCCTAGTTTATCTGTGCCTTCAAAGGGAGCCAGGGTCTCCTTTGCTCTGAGTCTAGCTACAGGCAGCCATGGAGTCCACATGTCTACCTGTTGAGCAGTTCACCATTTCTTACAACATTTAGAGAGGATTAATTTTTAAGAAATTTTCTCTTTAGAAATCCATTATTTTTCTTTAAGCAATAATTTAGATATTAAGCTCAGATCTGAAATATGGAAGAAAGAAGCTGGAAATATACAGTTAAGTCAAATTCTATCTATCCTATTAATATTCCATCAACCCATTTTTCCACACTAAGAAGAAACTGACATTTTGAATGGGTATCTAGACAGTCTAAGCAAATTCAATAGCTTCTGTAGAAGCCATTGCAATTGACAAAGCCTTTTCACATATATTGCATTGTCTCTCTCAGTCTTCGCAACAGAAATGTGAGGGAAAAATTACATGCATTTGACAGGTGAGAAAGAGGGGTTCAAGGACATTAAGTAAAAAGAGGATGTGATAGAGCTAAGGTTCAAACCATCATTGCTAATTCCAGAATCCAGCAACTGTGAATGGTGAGGGACCAGGAAAGGAGTGTCACTACCTAACACTCTTAGGTACTTTGGGACTGACTCCGCACCCTGAAGATTAACTCCTTGGGAGTTCCAGACCCAAAAATCTTTTACCAAGATGTCTGTGTTGCTGTGAGATGCTCCAAAGAGTTACTCTTCTCTTTGAACTTACGTCTGTATATTCTAAGCATCCTATAAATACTATATGGTTTGGCTTAAAAATTCTCCTGCTCTGTTTCCTATTTCTTTACCTAGACAAGAGAAAGCAATTGCAACAGTGTTTGCTACCAAGAAATCCTACATCAGGAAAAAAACGAGAAACAATCATCACTAACCTCTTTGTGATAACTTCATAGTTTTACAAAGATCCATTCACATTACCTCATTTGTTCTCATGTCAACCAATAAAACAGGGTTACTGGGGGAAGTAAAAGTGAGGCTCAAAGAAACTAAGTAGCTGACTTGGAACTGGGCACGGTATTTTGACATATTGACTAACCACCCTCCTGTGCGAATAGGGCGCTTGCTTCATTTACCTAATATTTACCTCGATTGCTCCTCCGCCATCCATACGCAAGCATAAATATCGAGTGGTTTCATATCATATTTATAACATAAATTAATTCAGTCATGTGGTAAAAATCTACATTTAAAATGGAAGCTTTTTCCATTTGCTCATGAACGCAAGGAGCACTTCACCGGAAAACATGTTATGTCTGGGCCAGTAATTTGATCTCTAGGAAATAAATAAATAGCGGCAAATGCAAGCAGCAGCTTGTAGCACAAATATTGGTATCAGCAGTGAAATAAATAAAAATGTTTGCCCAGGCTATTACAGTGCCACCAGACTAGCCTAGAATATTTAAGCCCAGGAAATGAATTAAAATGTCAAGATTTTCTCAAGATTTCTGAAAGAAACTGTCTCGATTCAAGTATTTTCCCCTCTGGGATTTACATTAGAGTGCTGCAAAATGCATAAAGCTTTCTGTGAACTCTAACTCACAATTTTTCCTGCACTCTTGAACTTCTGTGCTTTCATTGTTTTCCCCATAAAATCATGTAGCCAGTCATCTGTAATATTATGTTATGTTCATGGTTATAGATAAACACAGAAATGGTATTTGCAATACAGATGAAGGTTTTTGACTGAAGAGGTGCCTTGGGCCCTGGTAGACACTAAAAACCTTTGTGTTTATGCCCCAGTTCATAAATGCATCCTGCATCATTTATGTGCACTTCTCCCTATTTGAAATGCTTCTCTCTGAGACAAATTGTTCACCTTGAGGTGTTACTTAGCTACCTTTCTCTTCCATAAATGTGTGGCAGCTGGCTTAGTGGTCATAGCCACAGAAACAGACAGGGCTGAGTTCAAACACTGGCCATGCTATTATTAGTTATTTAACCTTGAGCCAATTAGTTGACCTTTCTGAGCCTCAGTTTCTTTATCTGTTGAATGGAGATAATAAACCTACTTCCAAAGGATTGAAGTGTAAATTAAAAGACATCATATAAGGCATTAACAAGTAAAAGTAACTAGTGAACTAGCTATTGTTATTACTTTCACTTTGGTCTGACAATTGAAAAGAGTTTATTTTTATGGGAAATATAACACATTATATTGGATATGGTCTGTCCATATGGTATGTGTTCAGAATTTTTAAATATATTATTGTTTATGGACTTGTACATATATTACAAGAGGTTTGTGGGATTTTTTTCTTACCCAAGTCATATAACAGCTTGCTGCAAGAGACCTTGGATGATTTTTTAATTCATCCATACAGAAATTTAGTGAACTAGCTCGAAGTGAATATGAAAATGGTGTGGACCATCTGACAAACACAATTGCTGTGTGTGGACAGCCACAGCAGTTACTACAAGTATTACAGCAAATGCTTCCACCACCAGTGTTCCAGATGCTTCTGACTAAGCTTCCAACAATTAGTCAGAGAATTGTAAGTGCTCAGAGCTTGGCTGAAGATGATGTGGAATGAGAAACAAATGTCAACATAATAAAATCTGAGCTAAAAATATTTTTAAAATTCTTAACTCGGAAGTTGAGCAGTTCTAGGGAAATGGGGCAAATATGCTTGTTATGGCAGATTGTTGTTGAGCACTTACTTATAAGTTTTCAGCACATGATATGTCTAGATTTTCACAGAGCCATTTTTTTTTTCAATTTTCCTCCAGTCAACAGTTTCATGTATGATATATTTTGGTCACTTATTACAACATGAGATTCAAATAGAAATTTAGTGGGAAAACATAGCATATGACACATCTGCAAGATGATGATATCACTTGTATTTCTTTTCAATCTGACCTTTAAAATTCGTCATTTATACACTAGGGTGTATGCTTGAAGCACCTACACATTCATTATTTAAAAGAAATCCATGTAATAGGTGACCAAGCAAAAATAATAGTAATGTGGTATACAGGAATTTATTTCTATTTATGCAAAACATTGTTTTCAGTCAAAAATGTTAATGTTCACATGTTGATAATTAACACACATCTTTAAAAGGTCAGAATAAATGTTTTTTAACAAAAACTGATCATAGAGAAAAGACAGGTCTACTTAGCATAGGAGGCAAAGAGAGAAAGCTATTTGAGCTCAAACATCTAGAGATTGCTAGTGAAAATACCATAATTCTCTACCTTAATTTACCTTTTTACCTGAAGCATGTTATTTCTATTCCTAGGAAGAGTAGTGTAAGTGTGGGTAGAATGTATGAAACTGAGAGAGTAGGATATGTCCAAATGCTCTCTGTAATTTCAAGGCACAACATTTTCCAAAAAACTGGTAAATAGAACTCAAGCAATTTCAAAAAAAACCAAAATGTTCAGAGGACTTTGATCTGCTTCTTTTGTTAGTAAGTCTGACATGACCCAAATATATGAACCCACATTATCAAGTACATTAAAAATTCAGTTCTCATATCTTGACTATTTGAGACTATGTAGAAACATAACCAACTAAAAATATTTTAAAATAGCCATAAAACTAAATCTCTTAAAGAAATTGCATTTTCAAGCAGTTTTGTTTCATGTGTTTCATGGGTTCCCTCCAGTTATCTGGAAAATGCTTATTAGACTTTTAGTTTGAACTCAAATGTAATCAAGAGGAATCTAACTTATAAACCAAACTCCAGGCATAACAAGTGTGTGGAAATCGGTGATAAGGCCTGAGGGAAGTGGGGGTCTGGTAATCTGGAAATAGTAATAAGGAGAAAAGAGGACAGCACCCCACTTCTGAGTCCTGCAGTGCGTGGAGGAGTGTAGTAATCTGGCCACCCTTTTGGGAAGGTGGAAAGGATTCCATATTCTCAGGGAAAGCTAGTGCTACAATATGCAAGAAGCAAGGTGGGAATTTCAGTGAACATCTGAGGATAGAAGGGAATTGCCCACTGTTTTTTTTTTTTTTTTTTTTCTATTTATTTTTCTGTTATTTAAAGAGCTCCAAGGAAGTTGAAGATTTCCAATTATTTGAAATAACCTCTGAGCAAATCGCACTCCTATTCTCACACTCCTAGCCACTCACACATTCCCTACAGTTGGCACATATGTCTTTGTTTCTGGTTTCTAGTTTTTAATGAAATGTAGCTATAGAAGCATGAGGAAAAACCAGTGGGCAGACCAGGGAAACTTATCTGTAAGGTAGTTTTCATAAAGTGCCCATGTTGTCTTCTATACATAGAATAATCAATAGTAAGCAGAACATAACATCAACAATGATAGGCGAGTATTAACTCTTACTTATCTAAGTAGATTGTCAGTACTATATTCTAATATTGAAGCTGGCTGCTTTCTGCAACTTGGCATGTTTCTGAGATGTTCACCTTGCCATGAATTGATATTCACTAAGGAAACAGCTAATTTTAATGTTATCCTACGAAAACCATTATCATCTTCATTATAATCATGATTATCATCATCACTTTAATCATCAGAAAAATAATACCACTGCAGTAGGTTCACTTAGCTCATTCCAAAATCAACTAGAAATTATATATGTGTTAGCTGTTGTTTTGGATTCTTTACAAGGCTATTCTTCAATGATATGTATAATCATATTTATTTTCTAATTTCATTTGGATTTTAGAGCAAATGACTCACAAGTAATATTTTGTAGGAGAAATAGCTTGGAGTAGAAATGTAGAAACTTTTGACTTAGCCTCATCTCTATTGTCAGCTAACTCTTGTAAATTTAATTATTTAGACTCTAAGAACCTAAGATATCCCATCAGTAAAATTTGAAAATTAAATTATGATGTTGTCTTTCTAGCTTTTGGATTCTATAACAAAGTATATATATAGTCTTAGTTCAGAAACCACGGTTGAGGGAAAGTTGTTGACCATCACTTTATGGCAGTGGTTCTCAACTGGGGCAATTTTCATGCCCTCTTCTTCATACCTTCCCCCCGCTCTTTCACCTCCCCACAGGGGACATCTGGCAATGTCTGGCGACATTTTTGATGGTCTAGGGAGGGAGTGGGGGTGGGTTCTATTGGTATCTAGTGTTTGGAAGCCAGGGACGCTCCTATATACATTCCACAATGCACAAGACAGTCCCCATAACAAAGAATTATCCAGCCAAAATGCTGATAATGCCAAAGTTTAGAAATGCTGCATTACAGTGTTAGAAATTATGAGAAAGCACATATTAGGTGGGGTCTAGAAGTTAAGTGGCATTGTGGAGTCCAGAGCTGGGCTCCCTAATCATTTCTCAGTTCTCCTGTTCCTGAAAAGGAGATAGAATACTAGACCGAGGATCACTGGCTTAGTCCAAGTTTCTTTTTATCTTGTTGCTTCAAGCACGCACACACTCACACACACACACATACACACACATACTTTTTAAATGATAGTTGTCCTACAATAGAAATGTTAGGTTTCACAAATAAGAGGAAATATCTGTCTCAGCAAAGACTTATGAGAATGATAAAAAATGATCTGGTTAACGAGAAAGTTGTACTTTTAATTACCATAAGTTATTGACGAAAGTCTCATAGTCATAATTGGATCTCTTATCATATTCAGTATTCCTAACTAGTATCTCATAATGTAAGTCCCTGCTTTGCTTCTGTTCAAAGCTGTGTCGTCTTTCCATTCATATTAGCTACTTACAAATTTTGACTAAATTGCTGAGCCAAACACTGCCTGTTTGAAAGATTTTTTAACAATGTTCTTTGAGGAGGCAATAACAACCATTTCAAAGCTTCTTTTTATTATCTGGGCACTTTCCCATTACAAACTTTTGTAAACCTTGGCTCATAGAAATATGTTTAAAACCAACTGGCTGAATTCTATTAAAATGTTCAACAGCAATTCTTAAAACTGAAATCGTTGTATTGTTTATGGAACAAAATATTTGATACGTCATTGGAACTCAAGTGTTCATGAAAATCTTCACAGCTGAAAGAGAAGGGGAAAGTGAAGATGTCTCTTAAATGATAACTTGGTGCTCAACTACACTGTGCCACATTCTCCAGGGAAGGACAGGAACAGGCGATATTATTAGGTGGTTCTCAGACACAGACCCTCCTTTGAAGGGGTAATAAACCTTGCTGCACTGGTGTGCTGTCTTACCTAGTGAAATAAAGTTATTGGTTTTGCAACAAGGACAATAAGGATATTTGTTTAAAAAGACAACTTGAAAAATAGCAAAGACAACAGGAAATGATAAATGAGCAAGTCTTAGCTACAGTAATTACTTTAGTATTGAAACAAATGAATAACTTTCACAGCAATGCCATTTTCTGTCTTAGATCATTCTCCTACCTATTCAAACAGTGTATGCACCATTGCCCTTTTTACTGGGAAGAAAAAACATCGAAGAAGGAGGAGTTGGTAAATAAATTGTCTGAGAAATTTGTGTTAATGTTTCAAAAAACTTATGATGTCCTTTGAGAAAACAGACTCCCTCTGAAAGGGGGACTGTTGTTTTGTTTTGTTTTTTTCTGTCTATACTAGTTTTATGCCAAAAGTCAGTCACTAAGGGAAAAATTGAGATAAATCTTTTTGGTACAGATAGGTGAAATAATATACAATTATTTATAATCTATTTATTGAATGTTATTCTGAATGTGATTTGTTAATTTCTACTGAGATGTTTTGGTTTTTGTGGAAAACACACAGGACAAGTTATCCAGAAGACCTAAATTCTAAACCTAGCTGCTCGATTTACAGATGTTATATAATCTGGAGAAGTCTTCTAACCTCTCTGAGAATCAATGAAATAAAGATTTTATCTTTTCTGCCTTTTTCATGTGTTTTGGACATGAAAGCCACTTCAGGTGTGACTCACTATGCAGTTATGAGGAATTATTATTGGCACAAGTTTAGGATAGGGATACACATCATTCTAAAATGTGTTCCATATTGTCATCAAAGTTTTAATTATTTTCCAGATAGAAGTAATTACTTAATTTGGGCAGCATGATTTAATCTAACGTTAACAAAATTCAAACTAAAGATTTTTAAATTCTAAGTGCCCATTTTCCCATTTCTGTGTATCTGTATATGAATTGGGTGACAAGGCTGATGGGCTCTATCTTCCCTTGACTATATATAAAGCTTTGAATTTACACCCTAGGTACTTCTGTTCCTCACTGATTGGCTTAAGTTTTTTTCAAGTTCCATTTTCCAAAAGCATGAGGGCTGTTTGGGGCAACCATTTGTATTGTTACAGTGAATTGTTTTTTTGTTTTTGTTTTTGTTTTTGTTTTTTCTTTCCCCTTAACATGTTCTCAAGTACTGGAAGAGCTCATTGGACTCAACATGTTTAGAGTGTATTTCAGAATTTCAGCAAAAATTGTATTAATATAAGGTAATATTATTTAGTCCCATAAGAGAAACATATTACAGAATTTGAATGTAATAGTATGTTAATTAAAATTATGAGTTAAAAATGTTAAGAGGGCACTCCATGTAAGATACAGCCCATCATTACCAAATTTGGAAATGTGAGATTTCATTGAGAGATTTCATCAATCAGTACAAGCATAAACCTTTCTAGTACCAGCAAAGGAAGGATTTTAAGTTGAAACTCTTGTCCTCTCTGTCGGTAAACAGAAAATGAAGAAATAACCAGTCTAGTCATTGGTGTTCATGAAGATTAAATTCTAACCCCCTCCCATCATATTAAATGAGTCTTTATCCTGTTTTCAAATTTATTTGGGAAAACAGATTTCCTAAGTTTTCTTGAACCCGTAAGTTAATAACTCTTTATTTTAAAAAAATGCTTTTTTTAAACGAAGTTTTTTCATTGGGACTTGATTTCCAAGGGTGCCCTTTATTTCTTTAAAAAGAAAAAAAAAAGAAAAGAAAACAAACTTTGGTAATTTACCTACATAGCTTTTATTACCATTACTTACCATAATATTTTCAGTATATGGGCTACTCGAGGTTTAGCAGAATAAATCTATAAACTATTATTAGAATTTAGGTTTAATTTTGAGCCTTGAAATAGCCTAGTTCATTCACTGCCCCAGGTGGCATTTTAAAAACCTGAGCAAACTGTATTATTCTTGGAAAAGAAAGGCTCTTTCTCACCAGATTCAGCATTTAGAAACAATATTGAATTGATTTGAATCAGAAAATTGTTTCTGAAAACCTGAAATGAATATAAACATTAGGCAGATGATCTCACCTCTTATTTCCTGTCTTACTTTTGTTCTATTTCTTTTGAGTGATTCTTAATATTCATTCAAACATCGTATGTGTTCTTTCGGGTGCACTCCAAAGCCACAGTTGCCTCTCACTTCCGTCAGAGCCAGGCTTACTCTACTCCATACTTCAGAGCTGTGCAAGGCTCCCCGGGCTAGAACCCTCTTAAGAAGCACATTATATTCATCCTACCAGGTACTGTCATCTCATGCGTCAAGATCACTTGTATAGTTTACTACTTTTCTTCACCCACAAAAAAGAAAATGGTGCCTTTAGGTGAATAAAGCTCTCCTGCCTTACCCTTCGGGCAAAATTCTTACATTTCTTAAAGTGGCAAAGGTTCATATCCCTTTCTGCCCCTAGGAGGAAAAAAAAAAAAAAAAAAACTAAGATGCATCATTAATCATGCAAACTGTCTACTGCAACAGTGCCAAGAAAATGATCATCCTCATACCACCCATCAATATTCCTGACACCTGTCTAAAACCTCAGGTCACGCATATCCATCTGCCTTCAGAAAAGTGTCAATGTGCAAACATCCTTTCACTATTTTTAGGGTCATGTTAAAATTACTCACCACCTGCCTGTCAGTTCATCCAATTTGTCATATTATTCTGATCTATCAATGTCTATTACTGCTCATTCCCCTTTTTCATTGTTTTTAGAGCATGAGACTGTGAGATGTTTTTGAAGCTGTCAAATATATGAGACAGTGGAATCCTACTGTAGGCCAGAATTCCCACCAAGAAATTACTATGCTCGGTGCCCCCTCATTTTTAATAGAAAATGCAGATATTTGGGGTTCCCATATCTACTGCAAGTTCTACTTCAGTCTAATTTCTGGTAAATGAATTCTGGTTACTAATGACCTTCATTATAAAATCCACAGTATTTCTGTCTGGGAAATGGTTTCAAGAGGTTAAAAACACACCTCACAAATGAGTAAAACCTTTTAAAATTAAGGGGTGGAAGAAAAATTGTTCTGATAAAACTGTCAATACTCAGATGGCTAGGAATATTATGTTATATGCAAAATTAAAAATAAAATAGACATTTTGACAGAAAAATATGATGCAGCATCAGAAATTCAAACAATATGATGGCATGTCTCATCTATTATCTTAGTATAAAAGTCATAATCCCTAAAGCTAGCTAGTCAGTCAAATTTTTCACTGGTGTCAAATCATTTTAACATTTTTGTTTTATATCTAATGTAATTTTAAAACTTATATAACTCTTTTTTCACTCTCTTTGCCTTTTTTTTTCTTTTACCTGTTTTCACTGTCATCTGCTGACACCTGTGAAATGCGTTACAGTATCTTTGAATAACAGAGACATTCCATGTTGGTGGCAAAATCTCAGGACTGGTATTTAATGCACCCTGATTCTAGTTGTTGCTAGACACTGATCCCCAGGGATACCAGTGTTAGGTCCTGCACTTGACTGTAATCTCTATAAACCTTAGTTTTTCTTATCTATAAATTGTAGATTTTGGATAGATGATCTCCAATGTTTGCTCCAGATAATAGCCTACGTTTCTATTACTGTGTACAATAACAGCACAGAAAGCCACAGACTGAAGTGCTAGTCCTTTCTAAACAATGACTTTCCCCAGAATTTGCATAAATATGTCCTGAAAATGATTACCAAATTCACAGAGTGTCTCCTCAGAATCATTATTGCTATAGTCAACATTTGCTGGCCTGATCTCATCAAAATGATAAGTTCTAAGCCTAGAAAAGCACCAGTTATATCAGATACCATCAGATGACATGAATTTAACTGTGAGACCCATAGAGTGTCCTGATTCTTAGCCTACTGGTATCCAAGACTTTAAAGTGGCAGACATAACAAAGCAATCTGAACCCACAAAATCTACTCACATGGAAGATGCATGGCCTTAGAGAGATTGTGATTTAATTAGCTATTTGGGCTCAGAATTTTAATTAGTGAATTTCTTAACAGGATTGATTGATTTATCACTGCTGCTGATAATACCTGTCTTGTCTTTTAGGATGTAAGGAAACTCAGGGGCAAACTACACCCAAGCCTCTCTCTAACTATAAACTCAGAAACCTGTGTTACTCTAATAAGCACTCATATACTAAATTTTAATTATTCAAATAACCTTTTATGGCAAATAGAAAATAATACATTAAGAGTACTGAAGTAGAAACAAAATAATAGAAAATCACATTATTTTGCATTAACTTTGTGTCATGCGTTATATATACAACATGCTGTCTTATATCTTCACGGCCTGCCTGGAGGTAGGTATAATGAGTCCTTTTTAGATACGAGGAAAGTATAGCTCAGAGACACTTATATACTAGAGCAGAGATCCAAGCCGGTGGAGTGTGGAACAGGAAAAGTCAGAAGTGTTACAGAGAAGGTGGTATTTGCATTGAGTGTACCTGACAGGGAAGAGAAAAGAGCATTATAAACATAGGGAACAGCATTTGAAAGGCAGAGAGGCTTTGATGAGCAGGCATGTTTAGAGAATGGCAAATAGCTTGTCATGGCCGAAATATGGGATGAGGAAGGGGAACAAATGGAGCTAACTGGGGACAGTAGTTTGTCACTTGAATCAAGGATCTTTCCTCATTTGCAATGGAAGTTGAAATTTATTCTCTGTTCAATAGGGGGCCATTGGAGGTCATTTTAAATGATGCCATATTTTTTACCGGAAAAAAAAAGAGAGAGAGAGAGAGAGAGAGAAAGAGGGCTGGCTGGTTAGCTCAGTTGGTTAGAGTGCGGTGCTGATAACACCAAGGTCCAGGGTTCAATCCCTGTACCAGCCAGCTGCAGAGAGAGAGAGAGAGAGAGAGAGAAGGAGCATGAGGCAAGACAAATTAAGAGAACATGATGCAACGATTAAGAAGGAATGGTGGTGGTGGTAACAGAGAAGAAGAAAGAGATTTTAGGTGAATTTAGGAAATAAAAGATTATCGGGTTTGCTAACTGACTGGATATGAAAGCCAAGAGAAGTGGAGAGTTAAGGAAAATATGAAGGCTGCTTGTTTGGCTGCCTAGATGAATGATAGTTCCATTCCCTAAGATGGAAAATGGTATGAGGAAGAGCAGATTTGGGAGCAAAATAATGAGCCAGTGTTTGACCTGTTTTGTTTGAGGACGTCGACATAGAAACAAACCTATGGGACTAGTGGTCTGGAGAGACCCAGGAATGAAAGCAGTTGTGTGGTGTTCCAGAAGTAGAGGCTGAGCCTCGGGATGCCAGGGAATTCAGGTAGAGGAAAAAGCAAGGACAACCAAGAAGAAATGCCTGGGGAACCGTGGGGCAGATAACCAGGAGCCCTGGACACAAATGGAAATTATGGGAACAGTGACTTCTCTCTCTTTTGTTTCTTTCCTTCCTTCTGGCTTCATGTTTCTTTTCTCTAATGTCAAATAAATGGTCATTTCACGTTGAGAGCTGTATCTAAAAATGCTCTTCCAAAACATAGTTTTCTGCACAATATGTCCAAAACTTATTGCTTGCCCTAGATGTTTCCTGTGCTCATAAAGATACGCATCCCCCTCAACTTCCCCAGCAGTGACCTTCGTGCCATCCCAGTGCGAGCCTGCGGGCCCATGCTCGTTGCTGTCCACTGCTCTCCATGCATTCTCTCTGCCAACACTGGTTTACTTTCACTGCATTTAATGCCAACAGAATTTTATTCATGCATTTGTGTTTTTACCTTTTTATTTTCTGTCTTCTTTTTTTATAAGATAAACTCCTTGAGGGCAGGGAATTTGTCTTGCTCCCCCCTGTAAATGCAAACGCCTGACATGTAGTAGATTTTCAATAATTATTTGTTGAATAAATGAATAAGACTGATAGTCATCTCTCTAGAAACGAAACTATATAAATTTTTAAATAAGCCCCATACCAATTTAATGTCTCTTGCTTTCTTCCTAAGAAATTTTAACCATAATATTATTTTTCAAACTTTTAGTGCAAAACCATTTAAACAGATGATGCTAAAAGATATATGCACTCATGTATTCATCGTAAAATATAGATTAATTTTTACCCCTAAAAAAATGGATTCCAGGTTGAGGGTCTAAATTTTTTTTTTTCTTTCCTCTAATGGGCATTTAAAAAGTATTTGAAGGAAGAACCTGTATGGAAAACATAATTCCAAACATTGCTTTGGAAGTGATAGCAGAGACTGTTTACTGAAAGGGGAGGAAAGAGACCTTCATATGCAAATGTATGGCATTTGAAAATGTCATATAGCTACATCTACATAAAAATAAGCTGCTCTCTGAATTCCAGGGAAGGGAGACTTTGTGTAGTATTAGCCAATTTCTATATCAAAGTTAATAAACTAATAGAGTAGCAGTGAGTCAAGACTTGGAAGAGCACATCTTCACTACCTCTTAATACAGTGTGGCACTCCAGACCACAGACCATCTGGCCAAAATCCAAACCCAGTGAACTCAAACCCCACAGTGCTTGAATGGTCGTAGAAGTGAGCCAGCTAGAGGAAAAGGGAGTCACAGATCAAAAAACTGACAACTTTCTATCAAGTATTTGCTTTCTTTCTAAGTATTGACATAGAAATCAAAGGCCTCATGAGGTTTCCTACATTTCACCTCTATGCCAGGACTGTTTTTTGTGTGACATTCTGCAGGTTGGACCAAAAGAGAAAACGGTTTAAATTTTTCCCTCTTTCCTGTTTCATATTTGTTCCATTGCCTTGGTACAAGATGGCCACTTTGGAAAAATTCCTCTGGTAAACCATGGTATGTAAACTACAAGATAGGGATAAAGAACTTCTCTGTATTAAATGAATTATTCTTCCAGGACACCAGGGTGCTATTCTATAAATTACATTTTTCCTACGTTGTCGTGGTGCTCCCAGCTCTGGAGGAGTTAGCTGGCCTCACCAGAATAGGCAACCCATTCCTGGAGACCAGGTAACCAGGTATTATTTTTACAATAGGCCATTTGCTTCTTTCCAAGTTAAGACTGTGGAACTCACCACAGGATAAAATAAAATAAAAATAAATTATTTTACGTTTTTTTACTGGCCATTTTATGGAGTTCATGCGGGAGCTGTTCTGCCAGGAGAAGCTGACCACAGTCCATCAGGTAGTTCCTACACCAGGAATTCATTTTAGGTACTAAGAAAGCACAACAAAGCCTGCCCTGGCCCTTCCTCAGCCATATTTATAAGGGAGCTAGGGCTGAGAGAATAAGCTTCTAGAATGATAACTGAAGGGAAACACTTGAATTTTAGAAAAAAAAATTTAATAAGCTTAAGGTATCAATGGGGAAGAAAATGAAAATCCAATCGTTGAGGGAAACAAAGAAATTAGGATGGTCTCCGATGGATAAATATAATTGCTACTTTTTACTGAATATATCCAAATGCTTGGCATTTTATTAGTCCTTCTTTTTGAAATGACCTTTCAATGAAAGAACTATTATCACTATTGTAGAGTTAAATAAATTTAGGCTTAGAAAGTTTAAGCAATTTGTCCAAGGTCACCCACCTATTTAAGAAGCTGAGAGTATGTGTAAACTGAGATCTCTTTGACCATAAGCTGGCTGATCTCTTTCCATCCTGCCTGCCTGCCTCTTGATATACAGAAGAGCAAAACAGGAAAAGGTAGCAAGATGCATGTGGCTACATCTGAAAGTGTACAGTCTCTTGTGACAGATATTAAAGGAACCAAAGCAAATCTCTAATGAGGATTAAAAATATCATATCAAAGAAAATGTTCAGAAAACTAAATAAGGAAAGAGAAGTAGAGAAAATTTTGTTGACTTTTTGCTGAAATTTGCTGACATGTGGGGATATTTATGTTTTTCTGAACATCTGGAGGATATTAGTATGTTTTTATTCACAATCTTCTGTTATTAATGATAAAGGCAAGCTGAGTAATTATGATATACTGCCACAATAAATGAATATTATGCATGGTTTTTTCCAGTGTACTATAGAATCTCATCATTCCATCAAACATAAAAACATAAAGTTATTTTTAAAAAGAAGATGTGGATGTTAACTTATCATAACAAACTTGTTTCCAACAGAAGAGGTTATAGTAAGTCAGCAACTCTTGTGTCTAAGAAATGAAAATAGATTTCAAGTCATAAGATTTGTTGTTATTAATAAATGATTCAAATTACACTTTTAATATTGCCTTTAGTTTGAGAAATGACCTAAACCTGATATAAATTTGTTTTGCCAAGACAGAATCCCATTTCTTTCATAAGACTTCAAGGAAGGAGAGATTATTTTATTAGTGGTAGAGACACTATGGCTTTTGTCTCCTTTGTAGATTATCTAAACAAAGTATATCTCTACTGATGCTATAATCTTTCTTCCCTGGCTTCTATCAAGGGCTCCTTCAACCCCAGAACTCTTACAAGAATCCATTAGTGAATATAACTGAAGCCCTTCCATAAAATGGCAGCAATGACACATATGCCAAGTCTGGCTAAGACAAGCTGGCAGTGGAGCTGCCAGTCCTACTGGAGAGGAGGTTGCCCGTGAGTGGGAATGTGCTGACCTGGTAGCAGAATGGCATGACAGCTTTTATGGCATGTACCACACTCCTTAATCCATGCCCTCTGCCCTCATCTCCTTTACTCTATGTCCATACAGGGCTAGTGTCCCTGTCAGCCATGCTCTGTTTCCCACCTGGGTTTCTGTATATATTGGTCTAACATAGCATATTGGTCTGTTTTCTGTCACTTATAATAGAATCCCTGAAACTCTGAAGTTTATAAAGAAGTGAAATTTATTCCTTACAGTTTCAGAGGCTGGGAAGTCCAAGGTCCAGGGAACACATCTGGTGAGGGCTTTCTTCTTGGTGGGGATTCCCTATAGAGTCCCGTGACAATGCACAGTGTCACATGGTAAGAATGTCATAAGCAAGAACTCTTTCACGTGCTGTCCTTATAAAGGAGTTACCCATGACAACCCATTAAAACATCAACCCATTACTCCAGGACTGAATTAATCCATTCATGAGGGCACAGCCCTCGTAATCCAATCACCTTTCAAAGTCCCCACCATTCAAATACTATGATAAGATTTCCCACCCTCTCAACACTATTGTGGTAGGGATCAAGTTTCCAATACATGAACTCTTGGGGGACCATTTGACTCATACCACATGGAATATTCTTATGCTTTTTTTCATTTGTCTAATTCATACTTCATGTATCAGCTTAGATCTTCCTCTGGGAATGACAGTGATTTTAACAGTCATTTTCATTTACTGAGCACTCACTATGTACCATAAACAAATGCTTTATATTTAAAACCTCATTTACTCATTGCACATATTAGTTTAAAATTACTACAATTTATTGAGTACTTATTGTGTGCCAGACAATGCATAAATTTTACAGACATGCATTAAAGTTAATAACTTGCCTGTGGTCACGGAGGTAGGAATAAAGAACAACAAAACAAAACAGCATTTGAATCCAGACAGTCAAACTCACAAGCCTGTGATCTTATGACCTCATAAGTGTTTACTGTTATTCCATGCATTTGAAACTGAGGCCACTCGCTCCCCACGTTCCCTCTGGAGTCTGAGGCTAAGTCCTTCTGTGTGTAACGTTGGCCTCCTATCTTGACCCAATCATCACATTGCATTATATTTGCCTGTGTGTTTTTCTGTTTCTTTCTTTTTAGATGAAGAAACAGAAGCCTTGAGGAGTGAAGTAATTTGCCAAAAGACCATTAACAATAATAAATGACTGAGCTCTCTGTTCCAAAGTCTGCATTTTTCCTTCTGCTAAGCAGTCCCTTGTAAATGGGAGCCGGGGCAGTCCTCCACAGAGATGCATTCCCATAAAAACGAAGGCAAAGTGACCTGAAAAGACACAGGGAATATTTACTTCTATGTCCACTGCTTCATTCTCATTTGGTTCCTTTCTATTTGTTTTAAAACATGACTCTGAGGACATGTGATTATAATAACTAATAATAACTAAAACATTTATGAAGTGCTTATTTTTTGACAGCTCTTGTTCTGAGGAATATGTATGGATCCTCTCATTTATTCCTCACAATAAACATGTGAGGAAAATACTATTATTCTCCCCATTTTAAAGATGAAGAAACATCTGCAGAGGGGTATAGGGTCTACGGCTTGTTTTAAGCTCCACAACTAGTAGGTAGAGGAGCTAGCTTTGGAACTCAGACAATTTGACACAATAACTCTTCATTTGTAGCAGTAATGAGATTATTTCCAGTGTTGCAAAAATTCACTGTCAATTACCAAACTATCTAACTCATAAACATATCAATTACGTACTATGAGGCTAACAGCAAACATGCCTTGTGTTCAATATCTCTTAGAAAATACTGAGAACTACTTAGGGAATAAGAGAGAAATGATTTGCTTAAAGCTCTTCGTGCTCATATTTTACTCTTGGTTTCTCTGGAATGCCCTAGCTTGAAAAGATGATAAAGGGCTTGTGTGGGTCCAACTCCACAGAAAAAGACAGATGGGATCCTGAGACTCTGTAAAGCTGTTTCTCTGCTAGGCATACTTTATCTTCTCTATGTTAAACTGCTCTTCTTTAATTGGTGTGGAAGATTCATTGTCCAAAATCTCAGTTGAAGATCCCTACAATGAATGCTGTTGTGCCTGGCAGCACTCTGAAAGGACAATCTTATCACATCTAGCCACAGTCAGGACACAGTAACAGTTGCTTCTGGTGACACCAGACCAATAAAAAACATAAAAACACGAAAAATTTTAAAGTTCTGACCCCTAAAAGCAATTAGCCCATGTTTGGTACTGCCAACCATCGTAGAAAAGACTGCTGAGCTCCCATACACATTTGGGAACTGGAAAAACTATTTCCAAAAATCAGCATGAGAACATGGAAGCAACTGGTGGATGTCTGAGTTTTAAGAAAGTTGACAGAAGGAAGATTATACATTTTTAGTACAAGAGGTTGTTAATAAGTAATGAAAAGCTCTGAATATACAAAATCTGAAGAGTAAAATCTTCAAAGACTTGACCATTTTTTAGTCAAAAAAAAAATCACTTGATGACTTTTATTTTTCAATTAATATATATTTCTGATGATAAAAACATATTTATTATAGGAAATTATACCCCATGATTTATTTATCTATTACTTTGTTACTGAAACTTTAGTTAATTTCCCATTTTATACTATTTTGGATGGTGCTGAAGTTAATTTCTTTGTAACATGAATCCATCTACTGTTTAGGCTATTAATATGTAATACTACATTCTGAAAGTTTTACCATACTCTCTTCCACTGATGGTATCTTAAATTCTCATCTCTTCATCAACCACTGGGCAATTAACATAAGATGTGGACTTCCAAAGACCACAGTTCCTCTCCAGATAGAGTAAATGGCTTACTTATAGTGAACCATGCTGCACAATTAAACTTCCCTGCTATTTGAGAGTAGCTTTTAGACATGGCCTGAGATGGAGCTTAAAAAAAAAAAAAAAAAAAAAACACCATAGACATAGCCCAAACTAAATAAACAGATCCAAACAATACAGGTAGTAAAAAGACCACAAGTTAATAAATGAAATATTGATAGCGGTTTTTCTTTAGGTTGTTTGAGTACTTTCTTTTGTTCTTTTACTATATATATTTTCTACTATTCTCAAATTAATGCAAATTGCTTTTATAATAAAAAAAATCCAATATGCTTTTTTTTAAGAGAAAAATATATAGAACTAAGCAATTTAGCCCTCTCATAAAACCAGCATTCTTCACACTGAATGATACACGGTTTCCTATTAGTAAGTGAAACACCTGTGCTTATGACCATACCTACAGACTCAAGTGGAGAAGGCAGGCAATCATAGGGATCTCTCCAGGTTAAAAAAAAAAAAAAAAATACATTTCTCTCTCAGTTATCTTATACCTTTCAGACAAAATTGTTTTCTGGCCTGGAATTATCCAGATGACTGACTCTTATTTTTCCCCTAATTCTACATGTACAACTCAAAGACAATTCTTTACCATTGAAAATTGTGAAGAAAACACTAGATTGAAAATGAGAACACACAGAAAAATTGGATATGGGTGTATGAGAATTCTCTGTACTACCTTTGAATTTTCCTGTAAATCTAAATCTATTTTAACACAGATTTTAAAGATGAGACACACATGGCTCTGGAACTAATTCTCTGCCTTCAACCCTCTCTATGGCATTAGGGAATAATCAGATATTTCTGGCCTCAACCTCTTAATTTACCAAAGAAAAAATATATAAATGCACTTCAATATATAAGTATGGTATATATAGGTATATATACATGCATTTGTGTATATATATGCATATATATGTTTGTGTATATATACACATATATATATTCATATACTTTACTTCCTAGGTGTATTGCAATCTCAGACAAAATAAGAGCTACAAAAACTTTGACAAATTTAAATCTTTAAGGAATTGCAAAATAATAATTGCAAAATAATAATTTAATAATTTTTTTGCAATAGAGGACCTATGTTATATAATGGGAATTGAGAGCAAATCTACAAACTTCTTATCATTAAAGAACTCATTTTCTTGTGATAACTTTTACAAAAAAAGAGAAAAATGCTTTGCTTAAAAGCATTCTTCACTGATGTTTCTTCATAGTCTAATTTATCCCTTTCATTCTATGATATTTCTTATCTTGCCTTTAAATTTACATCTCCAAATGCCTTGTAGATAATTATGTGCTCTTCTTCCTACCTTGGATAGCATGTAGCTGTAGGTTTCCATTTCATAATCATAGATTTTCGTAATATTATCTCGTAGACATTTCACCCACTCATAATTTTTTCACTGAACTGGGAATTCCTTCCAGTTAACATCAATTCTTTCGTAGACATACTCAAACATAAAAATATAATTTTCACTGTAATCTCAAAAATCATAGTAAGGAATTTCTGTAATGTCGTTGGAGTTTAGATGTTTATCTTCATTTTCCCCATTGTACAAAATGACACTTCCAAGATGTTTAAGCCAAAAATCCTAGTCATCTTTAAGTTGTTCCTCCTATTTTGCAATACATAAAGAAGTCGTATTTGTCCACCTGTAAGGTACACGTGGAATAGAAGTTGTTTTTTTCTCCCTCCATTGCTACTACCCAAGTCCAGGACTTGGACACTGTCTTTCACCCACACTACCATACTGGTTCCCTGTTTGTTCCCCTGGCTACCTCTGCGTCTCCTCAATTATCCTCTTTCCTCCATACAAGTCAGATTTGCTCAAAAGTATCCAAATGATTTTCTGCTGCCCTTTAAAGCAATACTTTGTGGTCTGGCATACAAAATCCTGCATAGTGAGAATCTCACTAGTCTCCCCAACTTCATTTTGTCCCTCTCGCCACTCTACCTGGCATTCTGTGCTCAGGCCACAAGGCTGGTTCTGGGAACACCTTTCTTCTATATTAGAGTCTTTCTTTCTGCATGCTCTGCACTCAGTAGCTCTTTCTTCCTTCCTCAATATGCCTTTCTTCTCTAAAACAGGTCTACCACCCTGCAATTCCATTGCTGAACACCCCACTTTTTTAATTTAGAAAAATTTTAACATTTCTAATTTAGACATTAGGATTTTGTTTGTTTTTGTATATTGCCTGTAAAAACTGTCTATTTGACTCACCACTGTACACCTGAAACTTGTAGATTTTGGCATATAGGAGATTAGTCAATATTTTTTAAATGAATGAATCAATTGATGAATTAATTAGGTACAGGAAGGATCAAACTCTAGTACATTTAGAAACCTTATTAGAGAGAACATGTTTCTTTTTTTTTTTTCAACAATTTTGATATTTACTATTATTCAGTCAACAGATTCAAATTTTCAGATTCAGAATCTCCAAAACAGGACATTCATAGACTTTCAGACCATGTTACATTTTCTCTGTAAAAGTCTCTCTAACAATTGGAGGCTTCTTTAGTCTTTCCTTCAGAATATTTTATTTGTGTCAAACCATCTGAAACCTGACATTTTCTTCTTATATTCTCTTTAAAACTATTTTAAATCCTAATAAACAAGTTCTTTGTGATTGTTTTGGACTGAATTACATCCCCCCCAAATTCATATGTTGAAGTTCTAATCCACAATATGACTTTATTTAAAGATAGGGGTTTTAATCAGGTGATTATGTTTAAATGAGGTCTTAAGGATGGGGTCCTAATCCAGTAGGTCTGTGTCCTTCCAAAAAGAGAAAGAAACACCAGGTGAGGACACAACAAGAAGGTGGCAATCTGCAAGCCAGGAAGAAAGGCTTCACAAGATACCAGTCCTGTCAACACCTAAATCTTGAACTTACAGCCTCCAGAACTATGAGAACATACATTTCTGTTGTTTAAGCCACCCAATCAGTGGTATTCTGTTATGGCAGCCTATGCAGACTAATATACCATATATATCTGGACACACATGGTAATTGTTTTTTGTTTTTTGTTTGTTTGGTTTTTTGTTTTTTTTTTTTTTTGTCATACCAAATTTATTTATTTTTTTAAGTTTATTTATTAAATTTTTTACATTCTATGATGTTGTGGAGCAGTTGGGGGAGAGGGGTAGAAGGGAAAGGGGCAGGAAATAGGGTGGGAGAAGGAGGAAGGAGGAGGAATGGGATTGAGGCCTGTGGCAACCTCCTCATTCCTGCAGGGGAGACCAGGGGGCTGCCAGTGGTAGCTTGGCCATTGCTGGACTGGGTACAGATGTCAGGGGGTTGTGGCTGAAGCCCTCGCTCCCCACAGCCCCAGCTCAGGAGCCCAGGGTGCTTCTTGCAGTGGCTTGGTAGCCCTCACTGGGATGGTTGCAGGTGTTGGGGGAGCGTGGCTGAGCCCCTGGCCCCCCACTGCCCTGGCTAGAGAGCCTGGGGCACTTCCTGCAGCAGCTTGGTGGTCATCACTTGGCTGGTTGTGGGTGTCAGTGGGGCAAGTTTCTTATCTTTTTTGGATCCAAAGGGCTATATTGTCACACACCAAGAGCCAGAAGTTGTGGGTTGATGTTGACAGCATTAATTAAAGAAAAGTGAGGGGTTGGTTAGAATTATCTATGTCATGCCCCACTCGCCTCTCTGAATATACCCATCTTGTGCATTTTCTATTTAAAAATAAATGATTATCTGTAAGCTCCAATTCTAAATGTCAGCTGTTCTATTTCTATGGACAAAATAGGTATTTCACTCTCTCCAAATTCAAATTTGTACATGTTTTATATACCCTATTGATTTTTTGAGTGGTTAACCATGTACTTGGAGACTGTAAATTATACACTGGCATTTTATTATACATGTTAAAGGTAAAGTAACACTATGAGACCATAAAGTACCATTTAGTTAATAACTAATTTTAAGCCCTAATTGATGTCCATGTGGAAAGAAACTGTTTAGACCTTCATCACATCCTTAACTATTTCTAGAATACTTTTTTGGAAAGTTATAACTAAGTAGAAATTAAGGAGGTACCAGGATCAAATCAATTGTTCAAAACTGGGGAAAAACAAAGAGTGAATCCATGGCTATTTAAAATATTTGGGGAATGAGTTGTCCTCAACACAAAAAGATTTGAACTGAACTGAAGAATAACATTTCAAATACAAGAACATTTAAGTTTCAAATTTTCTTAATGGAGTACTCTAAACTTCCATCCTTCTTAAAGATGCTAAATAAACTCTAGCATTTTCTTAATGAGTCAGAATTCTCTATGAACATTAGTTATTCAGGCATTCTGAAAATGCAAATAGAAATAGTGTGGAAGATCATACCCAGATGTGACCTGAAAATTTTTTTTGAAAAGTTCATTGACATCAGTTTGCTTCTTGATCATTTGCTTTTTTCTGATGAAGGTAGAATGTAGCATCATTTTGGCTAAAATCCAAAAGACTCTGAACAATAAATGCTGGTGAAGTTGCGGAGAAAAAGGAACTGTCACACATTTTTGGTGGGACTGCAAAATGGTGCAGCCTCTATGGAAAATGGTATGGAGGTTCCTCAAACAATTGCAGATAGATCTACGATATGACCCAGCTATCCCACTGCTGGGCATATACCCAGAGGAATGGAAATCATCAAGTCGAAGGTATACCTGTTCCCCAATGTTCATCGCAGCACTCTTTACAATAGCCAAGAGTTGGAACCAGCCCAAATGTCCATCATCAGATGAGTGGATACGGAAAATGTGGTACATCTACACAATGGAATACTACTCAGCTATAAAAACGAATGGAATACTGCCATTTGCAACAACATGGATGGACCCTGAGAGAATTATATTAAGTGAAACAAGTCAGGCACAGAAAGAGAAATACCACATGTTCTCACTTATTGGTGGGAGCTAAAAATTAATATATAAATTCACACACACACACACACACACAAAAAAAAAAAAAAAAAAAAAACGGGGGGGGAAAGAGATATAACAACCACAATTACTTGAAGTTGATACAACAAGCAAACAGAAAGGACATTGTTGGGTGGGAGGGAGGAGAGGGAGGAGGGAGGGAGGTTTTGGTAAGGGGCTACAATAATCAACCACAATGTATATCGACAAAATAAAAGTTAAAAAGAAAAAAGAATGTAGCATCATTTGCTCTTGTAACAATGTAAGATGACTGCTTTTCTTACAAGATTAATTAATAAATCAAAAAGGAATGCATCCTCTTCCAAAAAGTTTTCCCCTCCTCTCAAGAATTCTGCTTTATTGTGGTTATTAGTATCCTTCAGCATATGAGCACCTTAAAAACATAATTGCTGTTTTGCAAATGCAGTAAACCACAGGTGCTTCAACATAAGTTTAAGCTAAGATGATCATGTAATTTATTGTCCAAATTAGGAAACTTTTGAAAGTGAAACAGGACACTATCAATGATTGTGCTGGGAGAATAGACATCAGCTAAGACTTTCTGGTCACATACTAGCTGAAATCAATCTTTCAGCACACTTTTATTAATTCCATTAAAAAGCATACTTCATTAATGTAAGAGTTTGGTTGGTGAATGGTAACTTCTAGTTTGCTAGGGCTGCCATAACAAATTACAACAAACCAGGTGACTTAAGACAACAGAAATTTGTTATCTCACAGTTGTAGAGGCTAAAAGTCTGCAATTCAAGTCTTACCAGGGTCACCCTTCCTCCAAAGGCCCGGAAGGAGAATCTTTCTTTGCTTCTTCCAACTTCTGGTGACTCCCGCATGCCTTGGTTTGTAGCAGCATAGCTTCAATTTCTGCTTCCATCTTCACATGAACTTTTACTTGTATGTCTTCACATACCTTTCTTTTAAGGACAGTGGTCATTCGATTTAGAGTCCACCCTAATCCAGTATGATCTCATCTTAACTAATTACTTATTTCCAAATAAGTTCTGAGGTTCCAGGTGAATTTGAATTTGGTGCAGAGGGGACAAATCAACCTAGTACAGCAACCAATTTTTATTTGGTTATTACTTTATTTATTATCATTTTACTATATTAGCATATTAATATTGTGTTAATATTTAATGTATTAATATTATGTGTTATTACTTTATTTTGTTAGTATTTTTATTTGGTTGTTATTCTACCAATCTCTAGACATGAGATTTTATTGACAGATAAAAATAATACTAGGCATAAAAATTCTTGTTCATTTGGTGTTATTGTGTCTCTATAACAGGTTAAAAGGGGGAGCAATGTGGAAATCTATGATGGATTCTCACATCATTAAAAGTTTTATTTTAGAAAGCAATACCACCTTCAATGACAGTATTCATTGCTTAAGCACAAAGATATTTGATTCACTGACATGTGCCAAGGTATAGTTGAGAAATACTATCAAAAGAGAATAAGTTTTCAACATCATTAAACTGTTCAGGGGCTGTACTCTGTTCAGAAGTTACTCCTTAGCAAAAACTACAAAATTCTGTCTTGGAATTGATTCCATAACTTTTTTATTAGCAATTTTATCAAGAATGCTGATTTGAAATGTCAAACCCACTCTCAGAAATACACATAGCACAGTCAGCTACATTCATTTCTTAAAATTATTTTGTCTTAGGCTTGAATATTAGAAGAGACGGTGTACCTTCTAGCCCTTTCAATGAAGATCACTTACATTAATTTTGTCACGTATCATATGGCAGAACTCCAAATTTATAAATGAATCCAAATCTACACCATAAGTTCTCTAACTGCCCTTTCTGGGCCATGACATCTTACGGAAGAAATACGCAAACCCATTCAACATTTGCCTATACTTGCCCTTTCAGGTCACTTATAGATTTCCTTCTTGTCTTTTATGAGTATCAACACATTTTCACCCTCCATATTTTTGCTTTTCACCGAAGAAGATGCAAGTGGATTGCAAATATGGCTTTTACCTGTGCACCTAGTCCTGTCATACTGAAAAATACATTCCATTGAGTAGAGTTCTCCACCATATTTACCTTACCTTGTTACCCAAGATAAGGATTGGTTGTGCCTGTATGAGCACTGACAGGCAACTGGCACCTTAATGCAAACAACTAAGAGGCATTAATTGTTACAAAGCCACCACACCAAGGTACAGGCGACTGCCAAATGTATCTGCTATGCCTATAATATTTATTCATTTATTCCTGCTACATGTTGAACACCCACTTTGTGCCGGTCACTGCTCTAAACTCCAGGGATATCACAGTAAACAAAACAGTCTCTATCCTAAGAGAGGGTTTAGTCTAACGCAAAACCTTCTTGTGTGCCCTGAATGGGTAACAGCTGTGTTAATGAATTCATCCACGTTAGCCCTCAGGGTGACTTGTGTGGCCGGAGCTTCCAGGCTGGTTGTCTCCTCCTTTTACCAAAACCTAAATATTTTTTTTCTATGTTTGTGGTGGTGTGAAAAATTTGGAGATGTCATGGTCTAATGCAGTGTTCCCCAGAATGGAGCTGATGGAATAGTCCCACTAAATGTTCCCCAAAAGAAGAGGGAAGTTCCATAGACTAATGAGTTTAGGAACACTGCATAGGAACTGTTAGGAACATGTGTCTCTTCTTGTCATACTGCATTGTAAGCTAGCCTTTTAAGGGCTCTCAAAAAAACAACAGTAAAGAAACCTGTATAACTTTGTTTAATCCACTCTTTCCCCAACACATTTGACTACAAAAACACCTTTTTCCATGAAGCCTGCTACAAAAGTAGCAATGTATCAACAGAGCGAGCTCCATTTGAGTAACTCTGGTCTAGAGAGCATGGCCTGTGTCCTTAGACCTGCAATTCAGAAGCACAGGTGGCTATTTGTCCTGCCCCATGAAAGAGAAGAAATGTCCGTCTCCTGCTGCCCCTTCTTTCTGCTATCAGCACATGATATTTGTTGTAATATCATCTCTCCCAGTTGTCACACTGCCACAAATGGAAATTTTGATTCCATTTATTTCCTTCTATTTGCCTTTTTTCCTGCCCCTGTTGCTTCTCTTATGAGTTTATCTTTTCCATAGACTAGCTGGACTTGTATAGAGATCACCAATGGACCAATGCTCCTTTATTCTCATTTGGAAATTGAAGCAGTCATAAACATTAGTATAATATGCACCTTTTTTCAGCTATGTTATTTGTGCCTGTATCCAAGAGGATGCTTCATTTGCTTTCACACAAGGAGTTCTTGTTACTATTCTGTTAGTTATCTAACAGAGTCATTAAGGAGCCTAGAGGTTTGAAAAAGTTGGTCTCAAGATACCTGAGATTTGACAAAATTTAGAAGCCTCTCACAGATGTTGGCACTTGTAACAGGCACACAGTCTATTCTTTGAGTGTTATGTTCTCAAAAGTGGCAAAGACATTCTACAGTGAAATGAATTGTTCAGGCTGACTACCATGGGTGAGGAAGGCTTGGCAGGCTGAAAGCCTCTGAGGACTTCCCGTGACATCCAAGGGCAGATGTGGGAAGAGCAGCAGAGGGCAAACCATTGCTCACACACTCATAGTCTGTGGCTGAGACTGGCACTTTATGCAAGAGAGGCTGAGATAGTCCTGGGACTAAGAAGGTGGGCCAACTATAGGGCAGTTACCGGGGAAAGGATGGGGATCCAAGGTGCAGGAAAACCTAGCATCAGGTGGCCAGAGGCAAAGAGGGATGAGGAGAAATGGCTAGTGAGGTCCGAAGTATCATGATCCATATCATCTGAGTATCAGGATCACCTAGAGTATTCTTTAAAAAGATAGACCCAGACCCGTCAGCTGCTGATTCTAATTCAGCTGGTCAGCAGCAAAGCCTGCAAATCTACTTTTCACAAGCAGCAGAGGTGAGTCTGCACTTGAACAAGCAGCATTGCTCTTAAAAAAGGAATTTTAGTATACTAAAATTCTCATTACATTTTATTTCATTAAATGTTTCTATTTGTAAGAGGTCATAGTAGAATTATGTTTATACAAAACTCACAGACATATACACACATACCTATGAGAGGAGTGTCAGAGCAACATGTTTTTTAAGATTCTGTGACATCCACATCCACACATTTAGGTGCTATACCTAAAAATGCTGCTCAGGTATCTAGCATTACATAATAGTCCAACTGGCTGTCTACAATTTCTAAACTAGGTAGCTTATCAATGTTTAGAATTAAATGCAAAACTGAAATGCCCATTTAAATAATGTAAAACATTTCTAGTTATTAGAAGTGCTTTTGCCACCAATTTTATGAAACTTTTATTTATTTCCCTTTATTTTTTCCAGAAGTTCCGATTTAAACCAGTTTAAAAGAATTTTACATTACTCCTAGTGTCTTTTCTGAAGCACTTTTGAGACTCTGCTCATGAAAAAGCCTGTTAAAGAATAAAAGCTATACCTTTGCTCCCCAGTATAAGAAACTATAAAAGCTCTCTAGTTCTGTTAACGTGTTCTTATAGAAAATGAACCTGATCACTTGCCTCACTGCATTGCAGTATCATCAAGAATAGCTGTGCTTATAGTTTTGGTGTTTATCATTTATTGCCATAAAATACTTTTGAGTGAGAATAAATGCATGTTGTATTCAGAAGCTGACAAGTAAGAAAAAATGAATGAAAAGAGGGAAGGAATATTCTTAGCATAAAATGGCTGCCTGTGTTATTTGCTTTCTCTAAGGTTTCCAGTAAACTGTCTCCTAAGAACAGCTTGGAAGTGAAAAGAGTTGCTGAGGGGAAAACTCAGTGGGAAGAGCTGTGGCAATTTGAGGCAACACCAGCTCTGGGCTCCCCGGAGGCTAATGAACCATAGATCCTGCCTCTTCCCAGGGTCTGATACTTACAGAAGTGTTGTCAAAGACATCTCAAGTTCCATAAAATATTGTATTTTTAAAACATCTCCAAGCAAAATCCTCTAAACCTATAGGAGTTACCCACGTACTGAAAGTTAATAGGTTCTTGACTGAACGGTGAAGTTTGAAAAGACCTGTAGAGTCAGAACACTATTTCTCCCGGTGGCCTCACTCATTTGGGAGCTCTGCCACTCAAAGCCAGACAGGGTATTTCTGAGTCAAAAAATAGAGCAAACGGCTAAGGAGCTGCTTATTTTGCTTTTAATAAAGAAGAAAGAAAGAAAGAATTGCTCACTAAATCTTTATGAGCCCTATTATGCAAAATCCTTGAATTATAATAATTGTATTTGTATGTCATAAGTTAAATGTTAAATGTTAAAATGTTACAAGTTTATCTCCCAAGATTTCACAGATTTCTCATTGTTTATCTATGTAAATATATTACCAGCAGAAACTGAAATAATGAAAGCCCATGCAGATAATCATCCAGTATTATTGCATTTCAATTGCTCCAGCCCTCAAATGACTATGTATATTTCAGCTGCTAGTATTGATTCCAATTTAAATTCAAACAATTCCTGGATAATGTCATCAATGCCTTCCTTGAGAATGTGGTTACATGAAAATTAGTTTTCTTCCACTTTATTTTAATTTTATGTTCAATAAGAATATTTATCTATGCAGGTGGTGATAGGGATAATCGCATGTCACATTTTACATTGGTGCCTGACTAATGGTGGGATAAGAAAGAATTTCTATCCATTTCCATCCATCCTGCTCCCAACCCATATAACTGCCTAACTAGCAAAGTTTCAGATCCAAGTTGTTTCAATTCATCTTCTGAAAAAATAGCAATGTCCAACTTACAGAAGAAATGTTGAATTTGTAGCACTTGAAGGATTTGGATTCTGTTTTGAAGAGTTGTTTTTCTAAATCTTTAACAGAAATTAAATCACTTGGAATGTTATGACTGGGTTTCTACTCTTAATGAAGTTTGAGAATTGATTATGACCTTAATACCTCTATGTCCCTTGCACTAGGCTGCTGCTTTTATCTAGCATTCTCACTTGAGTCTCTGTCCTAGAGGCTGAAAAAAGGAGAGACTCTTCTTATCTGCTTATCTATGCCTTAAAGAAACTATGATAGTATGTGAGGCTATTATGGAATTTGTTAAGTTGCAAGGAGTCGTACTGCATTACATTCAGAACCTGTCCAATAGGAACGCTTTTCTGGTCTTAAAAAAAACTATTCAATTCAAGCTAGATATGAAGTTTTACTGCAACCTCATATGTTCATACCTGATAAGAGAGGAAATCATAAAAATTGTATATCTTCATTGAAACCGACTCTAATCAACAATGGGACAATCATGACTCAACTTCTAAATTCATAACTTATTTCTTTACCAGGCGCAATGTAAATATAATGGGGAGTAAGATAGTTGACTGAGTAAAATTATTTTCAAATTGCTTTGGAGATATGGCAGTTAAGTAGGAAAAGGGTAAAATCAAGTTAATCACAACAGGTGTGCAAAAATATGAATATTTCAATGCTAGAGTTTCCCTGTACTGTCATTAAATATAAAAAATAGTATTATCTAAATATATTCAACATTGGAAATTTGGGTTTTCTAGAAAAGGATGGCACATTTCGTGTGTCCACAGGAAAAGATAGTTGAGAAGATAATAAACTGAACGTACTACTCACATGCATGTGCTTGTCGAGATAATATGTGTTGTTAAAGCATGATGTTAAAAATTGAATTTAGATCCACTAAACATATTGTTCCCCAAAAGGAATGCAATGCATAATAAAGATCACTTTATGCTAGAATGTCGGAATTATACACATAGTCAAAGTTTAAGATATTTTACACCCTTTGAAAAAGTAAAATGTTTCCATGTAATTAAGGCAAAAGTGATTTCTTTTGTTTAATACATCTAAATAATGTTCCTATTTCTCCATTTCTTTCTCCTAGCACATCAAAAATAATATTTTACAATAAATATTAGTAAAAATTAATATATCGTGAGTAAATATTAGCAGTAGAAATAAATATTACTTTTAGAGTTCAAAGAACCTAGAGGTCTAAGATAATCTAATCAATCATACAGTAACAGTCTACAACATCCCTGAGAAATGGTAACAAAGCTCCTTTTTAATACTACAAGAAACTCATTATGTCACCATACAACATGTTCCCCTATTGGCCAACTCTATTTCAAGCAGTTGTTAAAAAAATGTGCAGTAGAAATCTGCCTCCCCATAACATCCTCTAAATCTTTGATGTTACCTCCAGTTTAGGACCTTTCCAACTCACTCTGGAATCGTTATACAGAATCAGACCCACACTGGGGAATCAGTGCCTAAGGGATTTGTATGTATTTGAAAGAAATGCCTGATTAAAGCCAAGTATTTCCAGAGAAATATCAGATGACCAGTCCACAAAATGCTTCTTATACTGTAATACACAATGGGTAGGGTCTGGTCTTCTGGCCTACAGGTGCAGAAATTTGATCTGACAAAACTGCAGAATGGAGTGGGCTGAAAAAAGAAGACTTATGCAACCATTCCCCCACCCAAAAAATACAGAAAACCAGTCAATTTACTCAAATGAACTATATAATTGTCAAATGGATCAGATATTTATGTTGTACTGTCAAAGACATTCCCAGTGTGTAGACTACATAGAAGCCAAATTATTCTAAGACTATTTATAAAGCAGAGCATCAGAACAAGAGAAATGGATTAACTAAGTAAGTATATTTAATAGCATTAGACACTAACAGTCTGGCGCCCCTATCTCTGCAACTGGAACTCTAGGTTTGGTAGTTCAGGTTGGCTTTTCAAGACACACCACCCTGGACAGCACTTGAACAGATGACACAACTTGACTTTCGGAAGCTTCTTTGGCCAAGCTCTAACCCTTGTCCAAAGGAAAACATTCTTTTTTCACATTTACTTGTATGTATTTGTGGGATACAGTGTGTCATTTCAATACCTATATATACTGCACAATGATTCAGCTTGTGGTTTTGCAGTTTTGTACCTATTAGCGGCAGACACATTCTTTCTTTAGAAATATAGTTTTAGTCAAATTTTATACTGTCATATTTTTTCTTTGACCCATATGTGTGTTTTTGATAGATTAATCCACATAACAACATCTTATTTCCAGCTTTGGGGGGAAAGGAAGGCAGGGATAATAGTAAATACACACACACACAGCGAGGACTGTATTGATTTAAGTATGGCTCTGCCCCCTTTCTTCCCACTTACATTACTTGATTTCCAGTAAGGTAAAAACTTGCCATCTTCTCTGTCTCTTTTTCTTTCCTTTTCTCTTTCGCTGCAAGCACCGGGATAGAAACCTTATGTGTTGTACTATAGAAAGCCCACTTCGCTAGCTCTTGACTGGAGTGTTGACTAGGAATGGACATGAAGCCCTATTAGCTCTGCTGCACATAACTCAGATTATCCAAATTTAAATGAGTCAGGATCTCTTTCAGAACAAACCATTTGTAAACATTTAAACAGGAAACTGCTTGAGGATTTTAAACAGAGATATGGAGAGTTTCTACCATTGCCACAAACCCTCTTAGAAGAAAGAACACAACCCTTACATTAAACCTGTTTTTAAATGGAGGACAGAGAAATTGATGTCTAAATCTCCAGCCACTGGTGGAAGCATGCATCATTGTTACATAATTTTAAATCTTTAAGTGCTTTATTATTGCTTGAATATCCACTGTACTTAAACATCAGGATCACAAATACTCACCATGGTCCATACACATATTTGTTTGGGATATTAGATTTCTGTGTTTCTCTTCTTCCTAATATACTTAAATCTCATTTCTAAATACATCTATTGCATTACTAGAAGTGGTTATATATTCAGGTTTTCAATCAACTGGCATACTTGGTTGGACTGACTATAAATTTGTTGACATATATTGATGATTCCTCATTTTCTTGCTCAGGGATCATTTCTTCTACTCATTTATTTTCAATCTCTCTACTTTCTTATTTGACAGTATCCAATGAGCAGCATAACAGAGCACTCCAAGCTCATAAGGAATGGTGTAAACTAATTAGCAGATTTTATGATGGAAACTATTTCCCCTCCACGTGATCACCCTGGCTGGATAACAAACTTTGTGAAAATATGCAGCTCTTCCCACACTAAGGCAGCAGTTTTATTTTGCCCTCAGACTTCAGCTCCTAATTGTGGATATGCTGCAAATCCAGAAACAAACTGTCAGTATGGGGTGAGGTACAATGTTAAAAACAAAATAGCTTACAAAATGGATTCTGAATTAAGAAAATTCTTGATCTTCTTTTGCAACTGACAGAAAGAAAAATAGCCCTAGCAAGATGTGTTTGAAAAACATGATTGTAATGACAGTGTATAACTGAAATGTAGGGAAGTCACAGAAAACTCCCTTGCATGCAGGTGTGCAGAAGCATTGAAGTGTTACTAACAAACACTAAATAGAAGTGCTGAATGGTTTGTTATGGGAACAAGATCCAGAAATGAGACTGAAAATCAGTGCTGGTTCATTACATCAGCAATGGGACCAATAAACCCCACTGCTAAAGTCTTCTTTAAACAGCAGGTGCATGGTTTGGCCACTCTAGCTTGTAGCTGCTTGGCCCTGGCACAGAATGAGCCCCGTTGTCTCCATGAATTCATAAATGCCCACAAGACATCTCAAGGTGCATCTAAATACCATATTTTCCCTGCTTCCATTGTGGACACCTGTTCCCACGTTGGAAATTTCACCCAACACTCTCCACTTCAGTTTTGTTGTGTTTGCTTACTGCAGGTGTAATTTGCTTACAAAAACACCATGCCACAAAATTCCAAAGTTACTTGAAAAAATAGGAGAGAACCCAAAAGAGAAAGTTCTATACACTCTTAGTCTTCTCCATGAAAGTAATTCATTCAGTTTAATGATAATTACTAATGTAAAAATATTATAATGCTAACAAAGGATCACTAATAATCATAGCTAAAGAGAGACAGATTGAAAAAATGAATGATTTAAATATCTTCTGCAAACCCTCAAGCATACTTATGGTAAATCCCTTACTAATTCGGGTAAGTAACTTGAGATATAACCCATCATAACAATGTACATAAATATCCCTACACAAGGAAGTACTAAACATTTAACAATTTATTTCAAACTTTAATGTTTTGCAGATGGCACCTAGATCTTAAAATGTATACATATTTTACAGCTCTGCTTAAACATAAATAATACATTTATCTGATTCACTAATACCAGAGGCACTTTTTTTCTTCTGATGAATATGCTCATCATCCATGACTGCCAGCAAAAATTATAAGGAATACTATAATGAAAAACCATACCCCTGTGTGGAAATAATAGAAAATAATATATTTTGCTTGCAATTCTCTATTACTGCTGACCAATTACTGTGGTGTTGAAGAATACATTTAGATTGAAGAGTATATTTAGACTGAGGTGACTGACAAAAGTTATATTTCTCATATGTTTGGGCAGAAATTTTCGAGAATATCAGATTTCAGATTATAGAAAAAAACTCAAAAATGGCAAATCTTTTTATTATAAAATGAACATATAAAGAATCAAAAGACCACTTAGAGATGGCATTACAAATATGAAGCAGATGTATTTGGACTAATGAAAGTCAGGAAAAATATTTAAATATCTATATAAAAACATGAGAAAAATAATACTTTTTGTTAATGGCAGGGGAAAGGGTTCATATTTAATCACAAGTTTTTTTATCGTAAGTTTAAATTTCACATTCTATTGCTAACATAGGCTAAATATTATGCCTTAATTAAAATTCACTTATAGCATTCAGTGTGTACTGTGTGAATGCCTATATAAGTGATTCTGAAATCATGTTTGCTCTTTCAATAGTTTTATTTTGGTAATAACAAAATGGATGGATGCTAGTAAAAATCTTATTCACAGTAGATTTTAAAAGCCTGGAAGAGTACATTTGTTGAAATCTGCATTTGGCTTGGAAAATGTCTGCTTACCAATTGAATGTGGCCATATTTTAACTTTTAAGCTCTCTCATTGAGAAAATATCAAGGTATTACAGCAATTTACTCTTAGAGACATTATGCTGGGCTTTGAAATGCAAAAAACAGGATATTTCTTTTTGTATTATTTTATGATCAATGTACAGTCTCTGTGCCAAAAAAAAAAAAAAAATTAAAGTTGTCTGACGACTTACAGAAACATCATTGAGTGTTAAAGATGTAGGAAATTGCATAAAAGCATGAAAAGCACTGGATAATTTTGCAGTTTCATCTCTAAACACAATTGTAAAGATGTCTGTCTTTCAATTCTCTCTTCCTCTTTCTTCTAAAGCATGGCCTTTTACTTCTTGTCCTTTTAAATATCTTTGCCTAATGTAGCTTTGCTTCTTAATGCACTGGTTGATCTTACTGGGCTAAGGAAGTATTTACAGGGGGTGCTTGCTTTTATCTGTGTTCACAGAGAATGCTAACAAATTAGAAGAAAGTGCCAGAGAACACCACGTACCTTGTCCAGAACATTACAATGGCTTCTGTATGCACGGGAAGTGCGAACATTCTATCAATATGCAGGAGCCATCTTGCAGGTAACGTTTTCACTCTTAACTTTCAAAATGTATAAAGTGAAAATGTAGAAACTAAATTCTAGATGTTTACAAAGAATTGGTCGGTATTGCGCTTGAATGGGTGATCAGCAGCAAAACTTGTTTCTGCCTCTCCTGCATACACACATACACGCACACACACACACACACACACACACACACGCATGCATTAGAAAAACCACAAAATGTGTGTGCCTTACACACTCAAGTACTATGTAGCACATCACTATATATACATAAATTTTACTTTGTGATTTACAAGCTCCTTAAAGGCACAGGCTCCTCTGTATTACTCACCACTCTTTCCCCTGAACATAGAACAGTGCTTGGCACTTACCAGGTATTCATAAATATTTCTCAAACGAATAGATGAGGCCTTATGTACATTAGATAACATAGTTGCTTTGGGGAGGTCATCTTTTCCAAAGTCCTCAGGTCTTCTAATACATATCATCAATCGTGGTTTTGCTTTGCTGGGCACTCTATTTTCTAAGGATCTGCTATCCCTGGAGCCTTGCATTGTGAAATTATTTAGCCACATCACCACAGTTTCAAACCCAGTAGAGACATGAAGAAATTGCTTGTCTGAATTTAGTTTATAAATATAAGTATGTGCCATGTATTTATATTCTAGCACACAATTATTTCAGAGACGGTAAAGCTAAAATGAAAAAAACTAACGTGTTCTTATTTAAATTAATATGCAAGCAGCATATGATGAAATAGGTTGTGTTTTGATAAACAACAAAGGGCCTCTTTCTTCCTCTCTTTCTCTCTCATCCAGAACTGTCTTCCTTTGATGTTTCTCTTCACTGAATACGCTAGCACCTGCCTTCTAGTGAAGCCAGGCAGAGTGAATGTAACTGAGATGTTACTTCTGCTGCCCCCTCACTCCTCAGCAGTCACCATTATTAAACACTTCCTGATGCAGAGAGGAAATATCTCAGGATGTAGTTAGGAGAAATTCAAAGTGAAGTACTAAAAGAGTTCCATGAAATCAATGACAAGTTGATCCCTTTAGTATTGGGTTTCTTTTTATATGAGCTGTTTTCTCATTTCATTGTCAATGCTAATTTTAATGTCAGATTATCTACCTGAGCTTTCAGGTGAGGGTTGAGCGAGTGAGAGGCAACATTCATTCTCAGATAGAGAGTGCATGGGCTTGTTTTGCAGAACCATATTGCCCACCTCTTAATTACTTTTTTCTAACAAAATTTAACTGTCTGACATCAGCAGATGACTTTAAGACCAGCAAATTAAAGAAATGATTCTAACTGTACCTCTGGTCCTAATATTTTTTCAAAATTTATTCTGGCTATAGCATAGGGAATGTTTTATCCAAAACATTCCAAATAAATAAATAGATATATTTTTGTACCCATGTCATCAGAAACAAACCTTTTCTCAAGTAAACATGTGAATTTTGGTTGATTAAAGATCAAATTAAATAAAATGTAAAGCTTGCCTGAAAAAATACAGAAAGAACAATTTTCCCTGGACATATATGTCAAAAAGTTCATGAAAAGATTCATAGTATCTATTTTTTCACAAACCTTTTGAAGTACTCGTATTATCTCTGAATATTGCCATCAAAAACAAATTATCTAGCAATTCTCCTACTTCAAAATCCATTATTATAAATATAATAAGAAACAACTTTCTTCCAGACTACAAACATAAAGAGATCTTGTTGAAAATAAGTAATTAAGAACCATATCTAGAAAGTAGTATTTTTTTAGAAAGGGAAACAAAAAGCCCTAATTTTGTGATGAAGATAAATACCTATCAGCCAACTAAAAAGGTGAATCCAGCAGCTACAGGTAACTGGACCCTATCATTTCTTCCAGGTGTGATGCAGGTTATACTGGACAACACTGTGAAAAAAAGGACTACAGTGTTCTATATGTAGTGCCTGGTCCTGTACGATTTCAGTATGTCTTAATCGCAGCTGTGATTGGAACGATTCAGATTGCTGTCATCTGTGTGGTGGTCCTCTGCATCACAAGGTCAGTAACTGCACTCGGTGGCACCCAAATAAAGGGATATGTTGTTCCTCCTTTTTTTAACCAGATCCCTCTGATTACAAGTCCCTCCATGTACTCTGCAGCCATCAGTTCTCCATGTGTCCTATTTCCTCATGATAAACAGCATTTGAATAGCCTAATGGAAAGGCATGGATTTTCATGTTGGAGTGGTACAAATTATTTTCCTTATTTTGCATTACAATGAAGATTATTTATTTTCTAAGCAAAGGTCTTTATTCCCCTCTAATGTATAATGTCAATCTTTGTTTAAATATGCTTTTCTCTTTTAACTATTAAAGGTCAATCTTCATTCAGACTACTATCAGACTATTTAAATGACTAGCATATCTTTAGCTATTCAGATCAGTAAGCCAAATGAGGTCATGAGGTCAGAACAGATTTTATACAAGGGCTAAAAAAGTACTAAATTGTAACTCTCATTTATAACATTTTTATTTCCAAGAATAACTCTCAGATATTATCGATTTGAACATATTGTGGTATAAATGACAAATATGTTTTTGGCCTAAGATGACAAAATAGCTTTTAATCACAAAATGCAAAAAAAAAAAAAAGAAGAAGTTTTAATAAGAAAGATTGTTATAATGAAAATCTCTGATAAATGGAAACATGCAGCAAATATCACAATAAGCTTCTATATCAAACTCCCAGTCCAATCAAAAGGTGATTGTTTCATGGAGAACCAGGTGGAGAAAGATACAGAGGTTTCATCCAGTTTCAACAGAAAAGAAAACCATGATTGATTAGTGATGTGTGACATTGGGGTTTAGAGTAAAGGAGTGAGGACAGGTACTTGCTTAATTTCATTAGCATGCAAATCCATAGTAACCAAGAATTAGATTCTAAACCAAATGCGTATCATTTACATATTATGTAACCAGAAAAGTTAATGAAAATACTTCTTTCTGACCTTATTCACTCTCCTATAGAAAGTTCCAAGGAAGTTTTTCAAGGTTTTCAGCAAATGCACAAGGCATTTAGACTTTCATTCATTTGTACAACTCTACATTAAATCAGAATGTTTCCCAAAAAGTTATTTTCAAAAGACAAGAAGAAAATAAAAAAATGCATCATGTCTTTAGAAAATAAAGGCCATAATACATCTCAGTATCTGTATTGCACTATCTTCTTAAGGACAAGTGTGGCATATGCTCTTGAAAAGACAAAATATGGTTCATAAATCCTTGCCTGGCCTAAAGGCTTAAGGGAAGATCATCAACTGGAGCTTTGTGCTCCTCTAAGCCAAGTTGAGTTCATCAACTCGACTCTCACGTTTAGATGCCAAGTGAGTCAATGGATTATATTAAAATAGATTCTGGGGAACATAAAGATAACTCAAGAAGCCAAAAATACTGAGTATAAGAAGAAAAGATAGAAAAGAATCTAAAGCATAGAAAACTATGCTATATTACTCTAAAGGTCTTGAGCTTTCTAATATCTAGACAATACCAGTACATGAAAAATAAAACTCATATTTAATGGATATAATCTCATAACAATTGGATTGTGATTTCATGTGCTAACAAAAATACAAAACTTTAAATACTTTAGCAGATGTTTTCAACTCTGTTATTAATCACAGTCCTGTTCTCATACATTATAAAAACAACTAGAATATGCAGGGTCCTTATCTCATCAGGAATTGTGTATGTAAAATTGTGTGTGTATATCATACACACACACACACACACACACGTGAATGAATACCCCACACACACACACACACACATGCACAAATACACATTTAATAAGATTACAAAGAAGAAACAATCATCCTCATTTTCCAGATAGGGACCCTGAGGTATAAGAAGTCAGCAAATTGCTGAGCTCACACAGATGAGCAATAAAAGTAGAAATGGCATTCAGGCTGTCTAGTGTCAGAGCCTGTGCACTTAACCACTCCTCATACTGCCCCATGGCTGTTATGATTTTGTGTATTGATGCTCAAGACTACCTAAACTAAGCTCCAAATTAGAGTAGGCTATTTGTTCAAGGCATATGGCCTTTTTCATTTTCCATGTTAAAACAATACTTTTCCTGTACAGTCATGCATTACTTAATGATGGGGATACATTCTGAGAAATGTGTCATTAGGAGATTTCATCATTGTGGGAACATTATAGTTTGTACTTACATAAACCTGGGTGATGTAGCCTGCTACACACCTAGGCTATGTGGTATATCCTATTGCTCCAACCACCATTGTATATACAGTCCATAGTTGACCAAAACGACGCTGATGGTGCATGACAGGTATTTACTTTTGAGGAAAAGCACATGAGCACATGAAGTAAATTAGTATTATTGTAATGCATTTTATAACTGTATCCTAGGATCACCACACATTTGAAAGCCTTTTCACAAGTCATACTAATCAATAAACCACACCAGTTCCCAGCTTGGATTCGTTTCATTCACTTGAAAACATTCTACTCAAAACACAGACTTTCCACCTAGGCCATTTCCCTCTCCCCTGACCCCCCTGCCTGGTAGCCTTGTCACACTTGTCTGTCAAGGCCTATTTTGAAACATCCAGTTGCTACAGGATTTACAAAACTGCACCAAGCAGAGGTCCCCCACCCCCCCATTCTCTTCAGTTGTCTTTAAATGTCTTCCTCACCTGGTTGGTCCTTTTTTCTATCTCCTTTTCTTTCTTTTCTCCTCTTCACATTTTTTTTCTAATTCCTTCCTTTTTTTTTTTTTTTTTTCTTCATTATGTTAGACAAATACATGCCCTTCTCCTAAACATGTGTTGCAAAAATTATGGACATCTAGAGACATGTTCCAAAGTGAAAAGAGTTGCCCTGTTGAGAAGTTGGATTTCTGTTCATTTTATCTTCAGCTCCCACCTGCTGGGAATGTGATTTCCAGATCCATGTGTATTTTGACAAATTTATCCTCCCCAAAAAACTGTATATACAGGATTTTATATGAAGTTTATATTCTCCTTTGCATAGTCAAAGCATTCTTTTATTACAAGAGAAAAACAAACTAGATCAGATATTTTCAGATAATTTCAGGGAATATTAGCTTCTTATAGAAGCTATATAATTGGTACCAATTCATGTCTCTAGCTTATAGTATTAATGTACAAAAATAATTTTAGGCTGAATCAAAATAATATCTCTTTCCATTACATATCAGATATTTACAGTTGGCTCATTCTTTGGTTTGATAGGATTTAAGCTCATAGCACTGAAATGTCAATATAACATTCATCCTGAGGACATTTAAAACATAAAATTGTTGAAGACCTTTAAAGTGAGATAAGATGAGCTCACAGCTCCCTTGACAGCATTGTGCTGAGTCACTCTTTGTGCCTTAGTAAGTAAGCAGTTGAGGACAGGTTAATGTGTTCCTCTTCAACTTCTGTCTCTGTTCTTCCATTCTCAACAAAAGCTTAAAGACAACTGCAAAGAGAAGCAAAAATAACTTCCCCCAAATAACCCCAGCTTCTACTAATAATAAATTGTTTCATCTGAAATATTTTAATCATTTGCTTAATCCACTGTTTCACTCTGTGATTGTAGGACAAACTTTCGGTAATCGCATTGGACTAAGATTTGTAAACTTTCCAACCTTCTAGGAAATGCCCCAGAAGCAACAGAATTCACAGACAAAAGCAAAATACAGGGCACTACAGTTCAGACAACACAACAAGAGCATCCACAAGGTTGATCTAAAGGGAGCATGTTTCACAGTGGCCGGACTACCGAGAGCTTGGACTACACAATACAGTATTATAGACAAAGGAATAAGACAAGAGATCTACACATGTTGCCTTGCATTTGTGGTAATCTACACCAATGAAAACATGTACTACAGCTATATTTGATTATGTATGGATATATTTGAAATAGTATACATTGTCTTGATGTTTTTCTGTAATGTAAATAAACTATTTATATCACACAATATATAGTTTTTTCTTTCCCATGTATTTGTTATATATAATAAATACTCAGTGATGAGAAAAAAATTGGCATTTTTAAATTTGCGGTATCTTAGAACTATAAACATAATCAAACTAGTACAAATTGTACCGGTACTAGTATTTATCCTTCTCCACATCTTGACACAGTGCATTAGTTTGTACAGGACTCAGTGGCTAGGTCTTGAGTGATTCCAAGATTGAGGGAAATGATGTTTATTGGAAAAGAAAAAAAATAATTTACTTTATATTGTGTGAAGATAAAATATTTCAGATTTTTGAATCATCTCTATTTCATCAACTTTTTTCCCTGGTCTTCCATTTTCATCCCCAAAGCAGAAAAATCTCTGGCATATAAATTAAATCAAAGAAGAAGAGGAGGGAAAGTGTTTTATGACTCATAAAGGAGAGGGAAAGAAGATATTGGTTTTGATTTGGGAAGCAGCTTAGAATCTCCCAGTTAAGTGAGTATATATCCAAAGGGTCCTGAGCAATTACGTATTAGGTATATACACACCAGCAAAATCTTTTCCATTTAGGTGAGTGGAATTAACAACTAAGGGGTAAATTTAATAACATCACTAAGTGTGAAACACCAAAATTGTCAATTCTCAAAAGAGCCTTGCTATATTTATAGTATGTGGTTCTCTAGAAAGAAGTTAGAATCACAACCAAATACCCCATGAATAGCTTTATGGCTAATGTAACATCATTATTTGAAATGGAAATAGGATGATGACAATATTTCATGAAAACAGAAATATGTTTTGATCATATATATATAATAAGGTGAAAAAGAACATCTTATATCATCAGAAAGACCTTAGTGGGAAGTTGGTCCGAATTTTCATTTGATTTGAGCATACTAATGGGTACAACCACTATGGAAAAAAATAAACTGTGAAATTCTCAAAGAATAAGATGAAAATAAATCAAATAATTGCCTTATTATCATTTAGCTTTGTATAGGTTTCCATGGCTAATATAGAAGATCTAGATAAAACTCTCTCTGTCTCCTTCAAATGACCTCTGCATGGGCTAAAAAGAATGACACTCTTGTGTCCCCCCAAAAAAGACACAAATCAACATATTCTGAATATAAAATATTCAGTGAAAAATAAGTTTTGTGAAGTGATATTGAAGATATTTGTTAAAACATAAAAAAATGGTGACAATCTAAATAGGATTTAGGACTCTGAAAAACCTGGTTTTCTAGGTAAGTCATCATTTTGAAAAGTGTGAATCTATCGGCAGAACCGTCACTCAAGTGTTACCATAAATCAGTACTAGACTACTTGTGCAAGACAGATTCCTTTTAAACTTCTGCACGGAGATTTAGTTTGGTTAACAGTTGCAGAGATATAACTAGTCCTGGTCTCCCTTGTAAGGTCGTAGTTGTGGCAAACGAACTCTTTCTCCTGCTAAAGGAAGAGAAGTAAATGCAACATCAACAGAAATTTGTAGGTTTTAAAAGAAAATTCTTCTGACTTCTGCTTGCAAGAGTATGAAATAACTTACTTCGTTAGATATGGAAGCATTACTATATGTGAATTTTTATCAAAGAACCATAAACTTAAGTGTTGGAAAAGTCCTTGAAGTTAAAAATACAATACACTCCTGCCCACCTTTATGCTCACCCACCCATGAAGGAATCCCTTTTAAAAGATGCACGATGAATCTTAAGTGAGCATCACTGTGTGCCAGACACTATTCAAGGTTCTAGGGAAATACAAATAAAACATGGTCTCTGCTCTAAAGGAACTCACAATCTAGTCCTGATAGATAATCACCCAGCCTCTACTCATATATTTCTTATAATTTGGAATTTCATTCTTGAACAATTCTAATTTTTCAGACAATTCTTTCTCATGTTTAAGTGAAATTTACTTCTCTGTGGTTTCTATTCATGGCTCCTATTTTTCCTCTCTCAAATAAAGAAATAATGACATATATTTTTTAAAAAATCATGTTTCCCTGCTTACCCCATAGCCGCTCTGCAAGTTTTTCTTTTCTCCAAGTAAAACATTTTTAATTTCCTCATCTGCTCGTCATGTGATATGATTTAAACATCCCCATAGTGTCTTCATCATCATTCCTTGGACAAACTCTACTTTATCAATAAATTTCTTTAAGTGCAGAGCTCAGAATTGCTGTCTACTGATGCACAGTATATCGTAGAACTTGTAGAAAGCAAATCTGAGAGCCATGATTTCTAAATGTGAGTCGTACTTTGACCACAAATTTTTTGTGAATCAAGACAAGCCATTTCATGTCTCAGATCTCTGTTTCCTCATTTGGAAGTTCACTTCTAACTCTGTAATACCAGGATTCCATATATTCAGAAAAATGTATATCTATACATTGAGTATTCGTATAAATGTATACTATCCTTTTAGTGTTGCTACCCAAGACCACATTAATTATTTTTGTTACTTTGCTCAACATAAATTCAAAACTCTTTTAAAATAAACTGCTAATAAGCCATGCCATTAACTTACTCATCCATTCATTCATTCCCTCATTCATCCACTGTACATATACTTATTATACATTACACATTTACTGAGGGCCACCAATTACCAGCATCATGCTAGGCTATAAGAAGACAAAGATAAACAAAGCAAATTCCCTGCCTAAAAGGAACTCACTGTCAGATCATGCTGCTTCCCCACATCAGATTTCACAGTCCTGTGGCAGACTGAGAGGTAAATTAAAAATTATAAAGAATGTAACAAAGGTGATGACACAGGCCAGTTCAGAGTGCTTGGGGACCCCGAGGGAGGAACATCCAGGCTGGGTAAGTGTTCTTTCACAGCAAGATGCACAGAATGACCTCATCATTCTCGACGCATACTCTGACTTGTTGCTCCTAGGATTTTAAACATTCCTCATGCTTTCTTCATGCCTTTCTACTCTTCACAATACCCAGAGCAAATAACAGCTTATCAGTGCAGCCTTCATGACTCCCTTGGCAGTCTTCCTAATTCCATCATGATACTTTCCATGTTGTTCCTTAATTGTCAGTGCAAGGCTGTCTTTCCCTTGGCCTGGGAGCAATGAGAAGCTAGAAAATTAGTTCTTGGCCAATTGTTTCCACTTATTTCACAAACGTGTATTGGGTGCCTCCACCATGCCAGACACTATTCTAGGTACCATGATGTAACAATGACATGGATAACAGGTCTCTCAGGCTCACATTCTAGCCAAAGACATAACGGTTGGTGAGGGGAGACGATTTATCAAACAGTAAGCCAAACTGGGAAGTTTTAAGTTCTACTCAAAGAATTAAAAGTAGAATGAAGTGACTGGGTAGTTATGGGACTGGATGCCTCCAAAGTGAGAGTAATATTTAAGACTTGGCCTCTGAAGCAAGGCAAATATGGGTCCCAGTTTAAGTTCCACTTTATTAACTATTTAACCTTGGGCAAGTTGCCTAATTTCTTTATGCCTCATATTTATAATGGAGAAAAGAATATCTTCCCATGCCCAATATGACTGGTATGAGAAATAAACAAGACAGTCCATGTTTGTACTCAGAACAGTGACATGCACAGAGTAGACTTTTAATATATGGAAATTATTTTAGAGAGATGTGATAAATATTTGTTGTAAAGCAAATAAATAATAAGAAGAGACCACATTTCATCAGTTAAATGATGCATAAGGGGAATCATATGGTCAGAGTTAGAAGGAGCTAAGCAATCACGCTTACTCAAAGGAGTGTCTCTCATGTCATGGAGACAAGAGAGCTCATTTTACTTCTAGAAAAATAAAACAATGTAGAGTTAAGAAATAATACAGTCCCTCTAATTTTTTTTTTTCAAATGGGTCCACTGGTACTGTTCTGCTCAAGAAGGGGATAATTCTTCTATTTTAAAATAAGTCTATCCTGATACAGTACATACCATTAAACCTCTTGTGTGTTTCCAGACACAGGGTAAGTCAATATTGCAGTGACTTTGCAGAACAAAATTCTATACTTGCATGGATTCCTGAGAAGTCAGTGCAGACTACTGAAATATAACAGAGATTATCTCAAAGTCATATTAGGCTCTCTACTAATGTTTATCTTCAGATGCTATTTCCCTTTGCCAAAATTATGCACCACCTGCACCGACTGTTACTCTTCCTCAATTACAGTAGACATTTTAGTTATATCATCAGTCATCTGGATGTCAATAATAAAAGCTTTTTCATTGAATTAATTGATATTTTTATATGAGCATCCACAGGAAGCTCATATAAAAAATGGATAAAGGAAGGATGAAAGATTATATAAAGTAATGGGATTGGTTTTATAACCATGGCATAAATATACAAATGAACATGTTCTTTGAAACCAGGATCAGGGAGGGCTGTGTGACATGCCATCCACCAGCCACATGCAGGCCTCCTTCCAGCCTCACTGTGGACAGAAATCTGCTTTACTGGTCTACCTGCTCTGGGAATGGGGCTTTGGTTGCATCTCTCTCCAGTAATAGGAGGTTCTATGTTTTGGTTTTAGTGGGGAGTTTTGGGTGGCTATCTGGTACAGGGATCGAACCCTGGATCTTAGTGTTATCAGCACCATGTTCTAACCAACTGAGCTAACCAGCCAGTCCATCTCCAGGGATACTAAATTAGTTATTTCAACTTGGGTTATTTTGTACATTTTTAACTTTTTAATTAATTTTTACTATTTCTCATGCATCAGATAAGAAGTGAAGGAAATAATGCTTCCTTTTATGTTTCTAAGCCAAATTCAATCCAGGACAAGAACCTAACTAAGAGTTAATGGGAGTTTTAAAATCAGGTATAATGAGGAAAGGGATGGAGGGACAGGAGCAAGCCTTGCCCTCTGTTCCTCACGGTCCCATTGCCATGGATAAACCTTGCAGTCTTCCCGATCTGTCACAGGCAGGCCCTCTACAAGGGGCTTCGCCACAGTGATCACCCCGAGGCAGCAGCTCTCAGCACCCACACAGTCAAGCCCATTCTTCAAGGTGCATTTTGAGAGAGCCCTACACCCTACCTCTCTGTGCAGGTCTCCCCTTGCTGGGCTTCCTCCCACTCTCGAAGTACTAACCACCTCTTTTTTCTTCACCTCATGAAGTATCCATCCACCATTACAGCCCTTCTCTGCCACAATCCAGCTTAATTCTTCTCTGTGGTTTTAGCCCTCGAAAATAGCCCTTTTCATGAGTCCAGCTATGAAAACAAAGCACAGATCAATGTCCCAAATTGTCACTACAGTGCACCAAATTATTAATAAAGAGATCACATAAATAATACTTGATTAATCAATAAAATTCGAAAATTTACATAAGCCAAAAATCCAAAATAATCCCACCACCGAGAGAAAAGCACCATGGTATTTGTGTATATTATTTCAGATAATTTCTATGAATCTATGTTAAGTAAGGTTTTTTAAGACAAGAAAATAATTTATTAATAAACTGAATCCTCACTAAAGAATGAGTTACAAAGTTTCATAGCCTTTTAAGCATAATTTATCAACATATATATATATATATATATATATATACACACACACAGTGTCATTCTTGTATAAGTTTCAATTCCTCTCTTGTGCTTCTTGGGTAAGTTTTGATTCTTCCTCGAAAGAGTTTAGCTGAGGACAGTCTTTCCCTGTCAGTTCCATCTTTATCCTTCTTTCCCCATGTCACTAAATTTACCAGCATCTCACACACTACTTGGAGGGATCCCTTTCTAGTCTTAGCACTTTCAGACCAGGTGCAAGCCTTTCTCAGTCTCACCGTCTGCAACTGTCAAGAGTTTACCCACAAAGCATGAGGACCTCATTGACAGTTTCTTCCTGACTGTCCCTGTGCCTAACTTGCATCTACCTAGATCCAGAGGTGTTAAAGCAGTTTTACCCTCACTCACCCTGAGGATGTTCTGCTTCTCTTTTCACCTTGTCAAGGTCTCTCTCCCTGATCCCTAAGCTAGAGAAGCCCAGGGTTTTGCCAATTAATTATCACATGCCCATAATGCACTTATGCCAAAGCCACCCTTCCTCCAATGGTTCACACTTCAGTTAAACTCTGCTCGTGACTGGTGCTAACCCTGGAGACAGCCGAGTTACCTCCCAAACTGGGGCTCTCCTTCCTCTGATTTGCAAGGTGTGAGTAAAAAGCTGTTCATTGCCACGAACTGAGTCACCCACTTTGGTTTAGAATCAGGAGTTAGTTTAAGTAACGTAACATCAAGTAACAGTAGCAACCACATTAAGAAGTGTTCATAATTTTGCTTTTATTTATTCAAAAATATTCCACCTGATTATATTCAAAAGTATTCGAACCAACTTTCAAACATAAATACAATATAAAATTGAATATAATGGGAAAATAGTACATTACTTCAGTAAAGGAATGTACAAATAGCTGCCACCCATTACCTGAGCTGAAGTTAGCGGGTACAAAAGGGCATTGAATTTTATGGGATGAACTTGTCCAGTAAAGACAGTCTACTCTACAACAGGCTTTACTACTTGAGACTTCATGAAGTCTTTCTATAAGAACAAAGATGAGGAGGAAATGAAATGGCCCCGAGCAAACACATCTCCTTACAACCTACCTGTGGGGACAAAAGATTCTTAACTAGAAGTTTTCCATCTGTTCACATCCATGACCTCTCGACCAATGGCATTTCATGTACTACATCCTCAGAGTGAGACATGACAGCATGGGAGGTGGGGAGAGAAGAAAGGGAGCAGGAAAGAGTGGAGTGAGAAATCAAAGGCTCCAGAAGGTGAGAGGGCTGAAGATAGCAGACAATTGGATTGGCAGCAAGGGGGCAATTATGGGAAGAGGAATTTAAGGGGTTCATTCTGGGCTGGCCAGTTTGCTGCTCAGTTGGTTAGAGTGTGATGTTGAAAACACCAGGGTCCATGGTTCAATCCCTGTACCAGACATCCACCAAAAAAAAAAAGAAAGAAAGAAAAGAAAGAAGGAAGATTATTAATTCAAATAGTTCTTCTAGAAGAAATGAGTCTAAAGCATTTGGGCAGGATTTCAAGAATATGAGATGGCAGCAAGAAAGCAGGGAGCAGAAGGTGGCGCTCCCAGAAGGCCTCTTGCCCAGAGGTCTAGGAAGGCTAACCTGCTGTGGTTACAGGGTCCATAGGCAGAGGAGCTGGCTTGGCAAGCTGGGCAGAATGAGGCCAAGGCATAACTCAAAAAATGATTTTTCAGGTTGGGTGAGGAGGAGAATGTGTTTAAAAGAGAACTTTGTCATGGGCATATTTTCTTCCTCATAAATCTTGACCTCAAGATATGTAGATTCGATTTTTTATATTCTGCAGGGCCATTGTGTCCCAGAGCACTAGATCTGCTGCCCACGTAAAGAATAAAGGAACAGCTCATCCTGTCCACCCAGAGGCTAGCCCTCTCTCTCAGCAGTGGAGGTGCTGTGGCAGTCACAAATGCAAGCTGCTGGATAGTATCTGATCTGGCTACAATTGGAAAACAAAATCCTGGGGTCATAAAGCAGCCCTGAATAGTATTAGAAAAGACAAGTTAAAAAAGGAAGCAGACTAGCCCCTGCTTGCAGAAGACAAATCCATCTGTAGTCTGCCTGGGGATATAAGGGTCAGAACTGCTAAGCAGAGCAAACCATTGGAAAGGATGGTTTAGGTTTGAAAAGATGAGCAGGAAGAGAAAAGTGACTGCTCTGTAAGTGGAAGTTCAGAAAGAAATGGGAATGGAAGCCCCAGTGTTCCACCTCTCAGCCTTTCCAAAGGCACATGTTTCAATTCTTCACAGAACAGTGCCAAGAAGAGCCAGGTAGTTTGTAATTAAGCTCACAGAGCAAAGAGTGAGTCTTGTAAACAGCCAGCGATGTTGCTGACTCCGCCCCCCCCAAGCTTGAGACTTTGCTGCACCAGCATCCACAGAATAACATTATATTTCACTTTTAAATAAGATGCACGTGAATGTTCTCTTGCACCCAATTACAGTAATGCATGATTTACATAAAACTAACTCTCCTGCTTAATTACAGTCAGGCAGGGATTACAGGAGAAAGCGCTTGTGCTCTGTAGACAATACATGCTTTAACACCTAGCCTCTCCATGAAATATAACTGGTCCAATCATTAATGAAAATGAATTCTTCACTCACTGGGTTTTCCCTTAAGTTTTCTTGCCTTCTACCAGGAGTATGTGTAAACTGAGTCACCAGAGTCTATCTAGTTAAAACAGAGGAATCCAGTTCTTCTGAAACATGAATGTGCAAACTGAATGGCTTTGTAGCAAGGAACTAGGGTTTAGAAGTTTTGCATTCAGTGTGAAGTTTAACCCTCTGGGTAAGGAATCTGCAAAGGGCAAGAGAATGAGTCTCCAGTTTTCCAGAAGCAGCAAAGAAAATGCTTTCTTTAAAGGGCGATCCAAAGCTGCTTTGACAACAAAATGATTAAAGGCTGCTGCTTCTCTCATCTTACATCTGTCACTTCTCTGCATCCTCCTTTTTGCCACAAACATGAACACAATTTTTCTCTGAACGGGACTTCAGATTGCACATTAGCAGGGAATTAAAAGTGAAGTTCACTGCAACCCACACCAGAAGAATTGTTTTCTTCTCTTCCTCTGCCAGACCTGGTGCCAGAACTGCAGTTGAAGAAAATTCATTGAGCTGGCACAATACAAAAATGATTGAAGGCAACAGGGATTGAAGTCTCATCGTTATCAGTTCAGTGGGGATGTGAAAATGCTTCCCTGAAAAGCTGCACAAAAATACCTCAAGGGGACCGAATGCTCACCATGCTGGCTAGCTGCAAAAGATGGCAATTTCATTTTGCCATGCCATCAACCCTCTTTTCACCTAGTACACAGAAGAGCTGGATACTGTAAAGAAAGAAACAGCTTTGAAGGGGAGAAAGAGAGACCAATAACCTGTGAGCACCTAGGAAGAGCATGGAAGAACAGGATCTTATACTTAGAGCAGGTTGCATTTGGAGGGAAGAACTATAAATTGAAATTATGCAATTGAATCTTATTTTCAGAACATTGAAAAATAGTCACATTCCTTTCCTCTGGGTATATTCCCATCAGTGGGATAGCTGGGTCATATGGTAGATCTATCTGCAATTGGAAATCATAAAGTCGAAGGTATACCTGTTCCCCAATGTTCATCTTTACAATAGCCAAGAGTTGGAACCAGCCCAAATGTCCATCATCGGATGAGTGGATATGTAAAATGTGGTATATCTACACAATGGAATACTACTCAGCTATAAAAACGAATGAAATACTGCCATTTGCAACAACATGGATGGACCCTGAGAGAATTATATTAAGTGAAACGAGTCAGGCACAGAAAGAGAAATACCACTTGTTCTCACTTATTGGTGGGAGCTAAAAATAAATAAACAAATTCACACACACACACACACACACACACAACCTGGGGGGTGGGGAGAAGACATAACAACTACAATTCCTTGAAGTTGATACGACAAGCAAACAGAAAGGACATTGTTGGGTGGGAGGGAGGAGAGGGAGGGGGGAGGGAGGTTTTGGTAATGGGCCACAATAATCAACCACATTGTATATCAACAAAATAAAATTTAAAAAAATAAGAATAATAATAATAAAAAGAAAAGAAAAGAAAAGAAAAAATAGTCACATTCCTAACTCAGGGTCTGAAGCTTAACATCTTCATAAGTACTTTTAAACACTATTCCTAGTAAGCTAGATATCTATAGCACACCAAGCACTTTTATAAAAGGATTGTTAAAACCAAAAATCATTAACTCGGAATTACACTGAATGTATAGAAGAATGATTTGTGATACAAATAATCCCTGCCTGTTATCCTGCAACAAATCATTAAGTGAAGAGATCTTTTCAAGTCTTTGAATTCAAAAAGGCTTCTGTGGGGGAGATTTTCAAAGATATCTTTGAAAAGTCTGTAGACAGTGTAGGGTCACTTGGTAGTTTGGGGGGAAATTAGTCCAGTCATGTGTGTTTTACTTTTTTCTTTTCATCATTGAAAATTTTTCTGTCAGAATCTGAGGCATTAGAAGCTAAAGTTGTTGATTTTTTTTGTTTGTTTGTTTGATTTTTTGAAATCAGGGTCTTTCTGCTCTTTTGAGTTACCTTCTTTCTGGCACCGGCTGCTTCACATCACGCCTTATGCTATAAGGCATCCTTACTTTAAAATGCATAAATCAACCTTGAATTTTCCATCGTTTGATCCTTCGTTGAGTTGTTGTTTCACAATATCAAAAAGCCTCAAAAGCTACTATGACTTGAATAGTGGCCACACTCACAGGAACACTATGTCAGGTTTGATCCTAAATAATCAAAACTTCTTCCCTCTGGGACAAAACCCTTTATTTGACCTGAGAGTAATGAAATAAAACTGTTCTTAAACTACTGATTTTGGCACTCTAGCTATGTTCGAGGATTTTAAGAATTGATATCATAGTTTATTGATTTTAATAACATGCACTGTACATAAAATTACAATTTATAACTAAGGACAAAAACAAGAACCACATGTATTAATTACCTAATCATCTTTTATAGGAGAGGAACTGTCTTGGGCACTTTATGAATAATATTTCACTTATGTCTTACAATGAGTTCTGCGACATGTTATTATACCAATTTTATGATGATGTAACATTAAGTAACTGGTTGAGTTGCAAGTAATTTGGCCAACGTCACAGACCCAGGACAAGCCACTGTCTAGATCTGAAACCAGATCAAACCAAAATCCATTTTGCTCCAGTATATTATGCTGTTTGCATTACTTTGGTTTTATACTAGCATGTGAGAAATCATACTAAAATCTTTCTAAGCTACCTGTTGGCCAGCCGAATGCTTGTTCTAATGATACTGTTATTGCTTCAATTATTTTGAAATTTTCTATGGAAATTATCCTGAGACAATTTATCAACTGTACCACAACACCTGTTTCAACATATTATAACGATGCTGTCTTTTAGTTTTTAACTTTTTCTCCTTTGTCCCCCTTTCATCATTCTCCCAATTTTAATGAACTCAGCTGTACGCATAGCTCTTTTTACCTAAAGTATAGATGCCAGAGGAAAGAACTGAACAAGATAATTTCAGATCGTTATAAGTGATATCATATCAGACATTGTCTTGTTCGTGTGTATTTTTTTTTTTTCGGTCTCTCCATTTTCAGCCGCTCTACCCCAAGCAGTGTTAAAATTCATGAGATCAAGAAGCCTGTCTTGTTGATATGGCCCCAGTGCTTAGAGCAATTCTTGGCACTTTGTAGATGCTCAAATAATGCTTGATGAATGAATGAATGAAATTAAAGTCATTTCTGAGCTACTGCCAATCTGCCTGGAGTAACTGCTCTGTGCAAGTCAGAAACATAATTATGCCATTAGGCATAAATAAGCAGAAGTTGAATAAGACATGTTCAGTTTGAGAAGTTGCTAGTCTGTAAAATAAGAGCCCCAAAAGTGTAAGCTGACAGTACAGAGGCTGTTAAAACGGCATTTTTTTTTCTTTTTACCTTTCTTCCAATCCTCCATAAGCCGTCCTAGCTTCCAGGTGGCACCCTGGTGGGGCAAAGGGTAGTATGAAGCTGGTGTGCTATAAATTATAGTCATTACAACATGTCAGCAGCCCCCAGCTGAGATCTTTAACTCATTGCCATGAAGGCTTTCAAGGACATTCACTTTCAGCAAGGTTTAAGAGCAAATGTCTTTGCAACCCACCAGGATTTTTAACTCATGTGAGTCTGACACTTGTTGGATACATTTTATCTTGCAGCCAATTTAATTAGGAGCTGCCCGATTAAAAATGATTTGTTGCTTTTGAAAGGCACTCAAACTCTAAGATTCATTTGTAAAGCTGTTCTTTTTCCCTGTCTCATATTCTGTCCTTTCAATACCTAGTACAAAGCAGCATAAGGGGACAATGTATTGTAATCACCTTTATCACCAAAGACAGGCACATCGTAAAGCTCATTTTGAAAAATGAGTGATTGCTAAGTTATTATTGGAATCTTCAGATGTCATACACACTCCTTTGAACAGTCAAGATGGAAATGCGCCCTCATTTTATTTCTTACTAAAATCATTTATTTCTGACCTTTTCTCAAAGAAGGAAAACTTTTTAAGTGGCTCTGCATGTCAGAGATCAGAATGGCCAAAAGGTGAGCTAAAATGAAGGATAAAACTCAAACACAAATCTAGGCAGGAATAAAGGAACAAGAGGTGCTCAGTCCTGTTTCATTTGTTCAAGACACAACGCCCTGATTCTATCATTAGCCATTCATGGAAAGGGACACAAGTAAAAAAGAAAAATGTTAGCTACCTAAGAACAGTACTTCCAAAGCTACTGAGGTAGAAACTGCAAAATGAACCTTTCTTTCCATGAGGTCAGCCATAAATGAAAGAGATGTATTCAGAATAAATTACCACCAGCAAAGGCAAGCAGAGAGCCCTCTCTGGTGAGGAAAGTGGATAACTTTGGATTTCATCTGCTAAGGTTTCGGTGTCATATGGAAAAGTTGAGAGGTGAGATGAGGAAAAGCCATTTTAAATGACCTAATTCTAAGGATCTACATTGCAATCCCTACCTGCTCTAAAATTTCAAATAAAAAGAACTGCTTGGTTAATGGTTAACAAAAATGATTAGTACATATAGGGCCCTGAATCTGTCAGACTCAAAATGTAATAAAGAGAAAAATCTATAAGATACCACAGGACATTAAACTGTTTTTAATTGCATATATTACTATTATGGGTTTGCACATTTATTATTAAAATTTGATTACTCTTTTCCTCTATGGTGTAAGAAAAGTAAACTGGAAGTCCAATGAGATTTAATTGTGTTGTGTTTACCATCTGAATTGGGTCCATTGAAGTCTGTCCTGAGTCCAATGAACTATTCCAGAAAGAGGCTATGAGGACAGAACTATATTAGAGACAACAAATTTGGTGCAAGGACATCCTCAGCTAACTATAAAGGGATTTACCAACTGCAAACACTTCCACATTGAGTACATGGGAACCAAGGCAGAATGTTAACCATGAACTTTTAATTTCTGCGTATAGACTTGCTCTAAAAACAAATTGCAAGGAGATCTGTGAAGCCAAGCTACCTATGAATAATGCATGCTGGGTTCTTTTTTTTTTTTTTTTTTTTAATCAAACATCACTATGGTTTTCCAGTTGAATAAAACTTTCAGAATAAGTAATTTCTAATTGATTGTGGAAATCTACAGTTTAACATTCCTTTGTTTTCTCCCTCCTTGGTACCATTTTGAAATTTGGAGTTGGGAAGAGCTAGGGAAAATGGTGGTGAGGACCCTAGATGGGGAGCATAAATACCAGATTTGGCACGGTAGCTGAAAAGTCTTGCCTGGGTGCTGTGGTAGCCAGAGCTATTATGGCATTTCGGCAGCAGGGTGTTCTGGCAGTGAAGGAGAATCCTGCGTGAAGCACAATCTGCCTTGTTTTATGCTGTATTTCAGAATCAGTTGCACATCCAATCATTTTTTAAGGTATAATACAGTCTAGGAAACAAAGAGTTCTGTACAATAATAACAAAAGCTTGCCAAGGAATGAGGCGATGGAGCAAAGCATATTGCTTAATGTTTTGAATAGAGTTGACATTTCCTGGGAGAATTGTCCACTCTTTGAGAATTACCCTAGATACTCATGCATCAGACAATAAACTTCTAGGTTTGACTCAATCTGTGAAGCCCTAAATAGTATATACCTTTTGGAACCAAGACTGCCTGCTGCCCTATGTCTCATTAAAGTTCCTACAATCAGCAGGATTAGACTGACTGACCATCCTGATGTACACTTGAAAGAGAAGAAAAGAAGTGAAGAACTATCTCTAAGGAATGCCTTTACCAAAATCTTTTATAGTACTTTCACAGTCTTCTTCAGGTTTAAGAATAGAAACCTTTTTTCTTGACTTATGGATGTCTTGATTCTATGAAACGTTGCTCAGATGTCATAACTCAGATTGAAGAAACTCCTTCCCTCTCCATTCATTCAGGATTAAAATGGTACCTATTTTGTTCAGCCATTTTAATTACAAAATATAGTAAAATACAGCAATGTAGTAAGATAATTACTGACAATATTATGATTGTATGTGCATATATATGTGTGTCTTTGATGATCTGGGCCCTACAGCTGCTAAAATGCTTGGTGAGTTCAAACAGTAATCTGAAATACCTTTTAAAGGTGACTTCCAAAAGTGAAACAGTTCAAAAATTGAAAAATTGTTAAGTTCTTTCAAAAATTTAAACAGCAAACAAAGTTCAGGATGGAAGTTCAATAGGAATAAGATTCATGTAGATATAAAGATTCCAGCAGGTTACATCAGATTTTAACTTCCCTTGCATTATTAATTTAATCTGTAGTCATTATGATAATACTAAGCATTTAGAATGCATTTGGTGTTTATATAGATGGAATAACTCCTCAAAATTACAATTTGAATTAATACACTATTAAAAATGTCACTAGAAAGTGCTTTTGTTATTCTGCCAGTGAAATAACTGTTCCCTGTTTCTTTTTATAAATGAAATTTCAGCATTTATTTTTTGATCTTCCTGAGATTTTGAAAACTGTAATGTTTCTGTTTAAGAATTCTCCTTATGCTACATTAGTACCATGTTCTTTGACAGCACAAAAAATATGCAAATATAGCCTTTTTTAATGGTGATTTTTCATTTGGTTACTGTCATTTAACTAAATAACAACTGATGATGTTTCAACTTATCACTTAAAACAGTGAAGTTACTGGATTGATATTTATGTTCAGAGCAGATGACACAGAAACAAATATGTTTGAAATACCATCTGCACCATGTTGATTTCTTCCTTAAAGGCACAATAGAGTTGTTGAAATTCAGCCTTACAGGGAAAATCAGATTTGGGAGCAGAGATGGCACATGCCTACCTAAGAAAAATGAGGTTTGCTGAATTTGGAGGTGTGTTGTGGGGCAAAGGAGGAGAAAAGGAATGATGGGAATGTGAAATTTACAACTTCATAGGAATCCTTCCATTTTAGCGACAAGAGCTGTCCCTGCATTTTGGCCTTGCATCTCTCAGACTGCCCACTTGGCTACCTGCCACACTGCTACCTCCCCTTGCAGCCTCTTCTGGGTATTACACAGCTTCTCCATCTGTTGCTGTTGCCAACCTGCTGCTTAGGAAACCCCAGAATACTCTGAGCTGAATTATGTGGGAGTGGCACCTCTCACAGCTATTTGAACTAAGAAAAGCAGGCAGCTGGGTGGGAGGAAAGTTGGTAGAAGTGCCTTGCTGGAGCCACATGCAGTGCCCAGCAGGGCTGGCTCCCAAAGGTGGAACTGAAGGCTTATCCGGGAGTTGCTAGAAGATGTCACGTAGGAAGCTTTCCACCATCCGAAATGATTAGAAAACACAGAGAAGAATTCCTGTTAATGGGTCAGTGGAGAGACTATTATATTGAATGAGATTTTTCTCCTAGCTTGACCTAGGCAAATGATGATAGGATTCAATTAACTCCACTCTGCCTGAATTTCCTGATTCTGAGTACCCAGATCCAGTCTTCATGAGCAGAAAACTAAGGTTTCTTTGAAGTCTCCCACATGCACATTCTCACAAGGCTTATCTCCATTCACAGATCCCATTAGCAGGCAATAAAAATTATAATGCTAGTTAATATTGACTGAGCACTTACCCTTTAACAAAATTGGTGTTAAGCATTTCTGTGCTATGCTGAATAACTTCCATTTGCCCCTCAGAGTCGCTCTCTGTGTGTCCTCACACCCTGCTCCATGCCCTCTCTGTGCCCTGGGAGGCAGACCACCTAAACTGCAACTTTAGGCCCCTGTGCCTTCTGGCTTCTGCAGATTCAGTTTATATGCAAGTCGCTTCAAGCAGATTTGTGGAAGGGAGAAAAATGAGGTTAGGGTAGTATTCCCTCTCTGCCTTGTCAAAGCAGGTTGGCTGTGTCCTTCTACCCAAAGCCCTAACCAGCAGTTTCATACAGCTACAGAGTCCTACCTATTCCCTCTCAGGCCTGGGTGTGGTAATTACTCTTGGTTATTTCCCTGAACCCTACCCACACCTTTGTAAACATTCCCTTTCTTAAACTCTTCTCAATCACCCTGCCTTGGGTGTGCCATCTACTCCCTCTTATAGGTGAGGAAACTGGGACTTAAAATTGGTTTAGAACTTGCCCTAGGTCATGGCCAAAGTGTATACCCATTTTTCTAACTCTGAGCTACTGCCCAATACTGCCAAGATAATCAATTCTAACTTCATAATATTGATTATATTAGTCTGTCTCTTGACCTTATCATTGTAAAACTGAAACTCTTGCCTACACTATTGCAAGTCTATCAGATTAGGGAATATTTAACTAGTTTTACACAACAGAAAATTCAAGTTCACATAACAAGAAAAACCTATCCTAAAGTTGTGGTGGGCAGCCTCAAATAGCCCTATGACCCCCTCTTCCTGGTATCCATGCTCTGTGTAACCCACAGAGCATGTACCCCTTGAGTGTTGGCTACGTTTATTGACTTCTAATAAATAGCACATGTCAGAAATGATGGGATGTCACTTCCAAAATTAGGTATATTAAAAAAAAAAAAAAAAAAAAAACATGGCTTCAATCTTGGATGCTTCCTTTCTCTCTCTCTGTCACCCATTCTTGGGTCCCTCTTTCTGGGGAAAGCCTGCTGCCATATTGCGAAGCAGCCCTGTGAAAAGGCCCATGTAGCAAGGAACTAAGGCATTCCAATGGCTACATAAGTGATGGAAAGTGGCTCCTTCCCCACATGGCCCTCAAGATGACTGAAGTCACAGCCAATAGCTGATTGCAGCCTGTAAAAGACTCTGAGCCAGAACCTCCCAATTAAGTGGCTCCCAGATTCTTGACCCACAGAAACTATGAGTTAATAGATATTTGTTGTTTTCACTTACTAATTTTTGGGGTAGTATGCTATACAGCAATAGATCACTGATGTAGATTTTGATTCTGAGTGTGTTTCCAGAGGAACAGAATCTTAAGGATGAGTTTTCTAAATGTATTCTGTGCTGTGTGAGTCTCACAGGAAAGGTGAAGTGTGGAAATGCAGTAGCAACCTTCTTCTGTAGCACACACATCATTGCTGGGCTGCTGTGCTACCCATTGGTATGAGGCAATGGCCAGGTCTGTGACTGCTCCAGCTTCCCCTGCCTGGGTCTTGCCCTCCAGCTTCCCAGACTGCTTAATCAGATCCTGCCATTGTGTAAGGTCAAAAACTTTGAATTTCATAAACTCAGGAAAGGTTTTAACAAAAAGCCTAGGAAAGTCTGGAGCCAGAGGGGTCAGCAGGACACGTTAGTTGATCCTCTCCTTCCAGCTCTACCATAAACCCAATGCAGACTTACCAGCTTCTCTTCTCAGGTCTCCTAGTCAATATTCCATGCTCTTGAGAGAGAACCTGATTGGGCCAGCTTGAGTCAGCTGTCCTCCTCTTGACCAATCAGCTGGGGGTTCGGAGGATTATGTGGGAAAAATACCTAGAGATACAGTTTACAGAGGAGAAGAGAAGGACAAAAGCCAACAGGCCACTGTGGCTTCTCATAAGGTCTCCCTGACTCCAGTCTTTCTCTTCTGATTTGTCCTACCCCTTGGGGTCATAACTTTCTACCAAGTACTCACAGCTCATCTAAGCATGGTCAGAAGTACCATCTGAAGTTCAGATAACTCACCAATGTGATCCACAGTCCACACTTAACATTCACAAGCCACTTAGAAAGCCCATAAAGCTACATTTGTATCTGATCTATGACAGTTAACCAAATTGGCTTTTATTATTATAATTACTTATGGACCTCTAAGCTGAGCTAAGCTTAAAATGTAGTACACAGTTGTCTTGCTTTTATTCAGTAATACCTCACTGTCATTACACTTTGGTCAGGGTATTATAAGCAGAAAGGCTATCTAGAGATGCTTTCTGACAGTGTAGAGCATGTATAACTTTTCCTTTTAATTATATATTCATTCTTTCACTGTAAGTACTATTTGTTCACTCAGTGATTAACTGCCAAATTAAAAAAAAAAATTATAACACCCTAATAATATTCTTGCCAAATAAGGACAAGAACAGTCATAGTAGTGAGAAAGTCTAAAATGTCCCTCTGCAGGCGCTGAGTGGCTTTTGTTTAACACAAATCATTAGGTACACAAATGGGAACCCTGTACATTTGCTTAAACGTGTTCAATTTGCTCTTGAAGTTGTGCTGTAAGAATGGGCACTAAGTGAAATTGTCCTTTGCTTCACATTTTTTAAATACTAATGTCTCCTAAGTATTTTAAATTATAAAAATGAGGATATCTAGCGCCTGGAGTAATGGATCTCAGTTTTTTTGTGTGCATGAGAACTACCTAAGAAAGTTGTTTTGATAAAAGTGCTGGGCCCCAGTCCCATAAATTCAGCTTCAGTTGAACCAGGATAAACCTGGGAATTTAAATATTTAATAAGCATCCGCAGGTTATTTTGATGAAAGACATCTGCCTGTCCATACCTTGAAAAATTCTTAAATATTGATATAAGCTCAGAACTCAAACCAGTCAGTTTTTGACTGAATGAACACAAAAAACTCCTGAGGCTTGTGAAGGCAATCATATCACCAAGCCATCCCACAACCCAGAAGGAATTACTCTTGACCTGGAGGCTTGCACTGAGTGAAAAGGTAAGTCAACCAAAAGTTCAAACAAGCAAAGAAAACTTCAGGGAGAAGAGAAGGCCAGCATGAGATGAGCACTAGCCTGGGTCTCTGAGCATCTTGATAATAAGGCCTGGGAAGCTCAGTGGTGGCTGAGGACAAGCATTCTAAATGCTAGTCAAATGAGAAAAAAAAAAGACCATTTTGTTGTAAGAAACAGTTTCTGCTAAGAATATTTGGAAAATCAACCTGTAATAGCATCCTTTTATTGGTACCAGCTCCACAGATTTGGTTGCTTTTAGAATAATGTTATCAAACAACTTCCCTTAAGACCTAAGCTCTGTTGCCTTGCTATTGTCAGGCACAATTTAACTTTCATTACTTTCTCAGCAGAGGTGTTTATATGAGACACTGTGATCACCGTGCATTGCTTTCTCTTTTTGTTTTTCCACAGCTACAAGTACCAGGTGTTTAAAATAAAATTTAAATTTTTTTTTTAAATCCTGCAGTGAATGCAACTAGTTTTACCCAAGCTCACACTGAGGGTGATGGGCATTCAATGGCCGTGTAGGTTTCAAGGATGATGCAGCAGCGAGAATGCTAAAATGGAGCCCATTTAAACTGAGTGGCAGGTGTGGGTTCAGCTGACCAGGGTTTCTGGCCAAGGGTAAAGGGAAACTCAGAGATCCATGTGGAGGGCAAAAAAACAAGACAGGGATGTGGTCAGGAGCAATGTCAGAGGCCAGGGGCTCCACGCTGAGTAATAGGCCATTGGAAGAAGTGTGAGTTCTTGTTCCACCAGAGACAAAAAATGAATGAGTAGTCATGTAGTCAGAAAGTCAAGGTCCAGAGGAGCTAAAAAAGTAGCAAGACAAAAAAATAAAACCCTCTACACTAACCAGCTGCTAGACCCAGGAATCAGGATAAGAGAGTCTTGTGGTCTTCTTCCTGATCTTGACAATGTTTCCCCAAGAGAGAGCTCTGTGTTAACAACTTTATAACCATGCATAGCACTGGTTAAAAATGCAGATTCATTTGACGCTTCCATGACGCACTGTGTGAAACTCTCTAAAGGTGGGCTGAACTCCCACAGCTGGTTCTGAGCTCATCTACTAAAGCTGGAGACTCAACTGTGGAAGTGGCTTTTCCAACATGCTTCGTGCCACTCCCCTCCTCCACCCTCCTATTTCATTTATTGCAATTAGATGTCAGTGTCTTTATCTCAGGATTCTCATCTATTTCCTTTGAAAAGTCTATTGTATCTAGCAGAGTAGAGGTTCTCAAGGGAATACAGTCTGTTTACTAAATGTTTCTCATAAACCAAAAGTTACAGAAAAAACATTATAGGCCAATAGTGTTGTAATATCTAGAAAGAAAATACTTACCTGAGACATTTCCAAAGAATATCTTTTCTTTTTTACCAGGATAGCAAGGTATTATATATTTTTCTTCTGGATTAATGTAACAACTTTTCCCCAATGGGATCTAAGTTGTTCCATTTGAATAGCTGCAAACGTAAGACAAAAGAAAGTAAACATCCAGTCACCCAATGTGGGTATTAACCATTAGAAAAGGAGGAATAGAATCCAATTCTCCCAACCCTCAGTAGAATATTGCTATATCTATTCAACATCAAGCATTTGGAAATTTAGATAAAACAATCAATGGAAACCCCTAATATCGCTGTCTGTAATTTGAACGGAAAATGAGATCTGCAGTAATACAGACAACAAAATAATATTTAGTATCTATGTAAAGTTCATCTACTAGAGGAAAGCCACAAATAAAGACACACATATGCAAAAACTGATATTAAAGAAGGGAGAGAATTAGTAGCTGCAGTTTTCCACAAACGGCTTTGGAAAGTGATGATAAAATTCCCAAATCACATGTACTGAGTTTCCAACTTATATACACACAGCCTCTAGCAGGAACAGCAGCCAAGTCACATGTATAACTAAAGCCAAGATAATTACTGGAAAACATCAGTCACCCCTACTTTCCTCTCTTCTGCATCCACCCCTACATGTGTGGCTTTGTGTCTTTCTCCAGAATAGACAAAGTGGTGGGTGTACATTTCACGAATGAAAACTTTTCTATTTACTCAAAATTGTGAAGGACTATGAGTACTTTCAAATTAAAGTAACTTTGCAAGTCTTACCATTCTGTCATTCTTTAAGGAGTTCCTATTAAGTCTTAAATGCTTCAGAGATTAAAAGGGTATATTAATGTTGCAAGAGACTTGAGATAAAATGCCATGCCTTGCAGGGTATCTTTGCACTTAATGAAAACATTTTCATCACATTCTAAGTCTATTATGCCAGATCTTCATTTCATAAGTTGTAAGATAATCTTATTTTAATTAAAGGAGATATACCAAGTATATTAGTGTAATACAGTTAAATATATTCATCAACTTTCTCTTTGTCAAGTAAAATGCCTCCTTCAGAGTTTTCTACACTGATGTGCTATCACAGGTGTAAGTAAAATTACGTGTGTATATAAAAATTCTAAATGATTTCTAGAATTAATGACTAAATGACTTTTTTCTAAGGAGGAACCTATATAACCATATCTAATGCTACACTGGCCAAAATGGTAGCCACTGTCAAATATGGCAATCAAGTACTTGGGATATGGCTATCGAGTACTTGGGATATGGCTAGCTCAAAATGAAATGTAACATAATATAAAGCACACTGGATTTCAAGGATTTAGTATAAAATGTGTAAAATGTCTCATTAATAATGTGTACATTGATTACATGTTGATATCATTATATTTTGGCTATTTGGGTTAAATAAAATATATTAATAAAATTAATTTCACCTGTGCTTTTTACTTTTTTAAATACAGTAACTAGAAAATTTTAAGTTTGATATGTAATGCACAATATATTTCTATTGCACACTGCTGCTCTATATCATCTAACCAGTATGTAAAGTCAAATTTTAATTATCTGATAAACTCAAATTGGCTCCTCCTGAATTATGAACAAGTTCCCAATTACCTTTCCCCACTGTCTGGTCAGTTAAATGAAAAAATGAAAAAAAAAAAATGATCTTTATTTTTTTGCTGGCCAATACAGGGATCAAACCCCAGACCTTGGTGTTATCAGCACCATGCTCAAACCAACTGAAAAGCTAGTCTTAAAACAGCAGCTTACTAGAAAGGTCCCTGGCTGCAGAAGGAAGTTGGACATGGATTGTGTGATTTTCAAGAGTGGATTATGAAATGAAGCCAGAAGTGGGATAATCAGTCTTTAAAAGTAATCACATTTCTGCTCTAGACATTCAAGCAGGACAATGGAAGCTTCAAATTATATCTTATGGTTTTGCAATTCTTGAAAGGGAAGAGAAGAGAAAAGGTACATGTATGGGTAGAAAAAGTTTTCATAATTAACAAATACCTCTACAGACTGCATGAAAATGCCTCATTGGGAGGCAAGGAAAAAATGTGAGCTCCAGTCAAAACAGCATTTAAATAAAAGCCACAAATACCAAGTTGATAACATAAAAGGGCTATTTATTTATTTATTTATTTATTCTTCAATTTATACACTGTAGTTGATTTCTTGCTACCCTCAAAGAAGAGGAATATAGAGCAGGTCATAGGCAAACTGAAAACAAATGGTCCATGAAGAAATCAATAGAGCACCTCACAAGGGACTCCAAAGCAAAAATGCAATCCCCTTTAAGTACAACAAAGTCAGGAAGCCAGCTAGAAAATGCAGATGTCACTCAGGGATGAGAAGGTGATGGTAGGGAAAATCAATGTATTATTTGCTTCAGTCTTTACTCAAGAAGACTTTAGAAAATGTTTCCCTTCCATCTTGCTTGAAAGCAGACATGTCAGTGGAAAACACAGGATTTTCCTAGAACTAAGCGAGAAACTAAATGTAAATAAATCACCGGGACCAGACGGCATCCACCCAAGACTTCTAAAGCAACTCAAGGGTGAAATATGGAGCTGTTGGCCAAAATGTATAACCTGTTGTTAACTGCTACTGTTTGAGAAGATTGGCAGATTGCCAATGGGACTCATAAGAAGGACTCCAGAGGACAATGGGGGAACAAAAGTTTCAGTCTGATTTCTAATCTTGATAAGGGGATGGCCTCTACATAAGCACTAAAGATACAATACTCAGGGAAGATATGTTTTGTATGAGATGACATTTTGGCTAATCATCTATGAGAGACATTTTTAGATTACTTGGGAAACTTGAATCCGATACTAAGAAATCCTTAAAATTTTGTTGAGTTTTTTAAGAGTACGTATCTATTAACAGATTTATGGATGAAATTATGTGAGGATACTTCAAAAAGTTCATGGAAAAATTTGTATTATCTTTTAATTCTATTTTTCCAACAAACTTTTTGTTTGCTTTAAAATACCCCAAAAGAAAAAAGTTAGAAAAAAGGATGGATGTAACAAAAAAAAAAAAAAAATAGACTGTGGATAAGATGGGTACATAGTATTTTATTAACCATTTCTTTCTACTTTTGTGTGCTTGAAAATCTCCATAATAAAGCTAAAAATTTTTGAAGGAGGGAATATAGGAATATATAAGCACATGTCCAAAGGAAAACCAATGAGTGCTATTTATTTAGACCTTCAAAAATACTTTGACAAAGTCCCACGTTAACATTTCATACACAAACGCACACACACACACACACACACACACACACACAGTGAGTTTTTTCAGTTACCATGAAATTTTTTCTCACAGAGAGATGAAGTGCTAATAGTGGTATCCCTGATGAGCCAGTTTTATATAAAATCTAAAAAAAAAAGGAAAAGTCAAGTTTGTGAGTGACATGAAACTCATTTCAGTAGTGAGCTGCCCAAGCTTACAGGGAAAATAAAAATACCAAAAATACCTTCCAACATTTCCTTAATGGAAAAAAATGGTGTATGATCTTTAATGCATACCAATATTAAAGGATTAAATTTAGAAAACGGGAAAATAGAAATATATGTATAAGATAAGAGATCAATTATTAAAATTCTAGAAAAATGTTTAGGAAGAACTACGAACAATTTCTCCTAAAAAATCAGCTTATTTTGCTTCTGTGACTAAAAAGAAACTCAATGCTAATGAACCCCAAGAAAGTTATAAATAAAACATTTTCAAAACTAGATATGTCTAAGGAAGCAAAGTGTCTGCTTTTTCTGGACACTACATCTCAGTGACACAACAACTAAACTGAAGGAAATCTAGATAACAACATCCAGAATCATTAAGGGATCAAGTAGCCGCTGTATCAAAATAGACTCAAACAAAACTTTTCAGCTTAGAAACACAAAGCTTGAGTGAAACAGTATGATCAATGTTTACTGAACAAAAAGCATGTAAAATGAGAAAATATGGCTTCATTTACCAATTCCTAGAAGTAAGGACTGTACTCCTTGAGTGTTAAATCTTTAGTTCACAAACAAAATTAATATAAGATTACACAGTGAGAGTAAATTTTAAAAAGATGTTACCCTCAAGAAAGGGTTGAAACTACAAACATTAAAGAAATGGAAGAAAACTTTAGATAAATTTATGTCTAAGTTACTGAGGATCACTAATGGGTACTTAGAAAACAAACCTATCTTTGTTTGTTTTTAAAGAATAAACTAAAAAGAGAAAAAAATTACTACAGTATCTCTTGGTGCTCCTCTCAGAGCTGGAATGGTAGGCCACATGAACAACTATACAAATTTTATTGGATTAACTTCATCTTTGATGTATTGGTATCACTTTTCTCTTTCATTATAAATTAACATTAACTGTAATGATACCAATTCTTCAGTTGTACAATTCAGTATCACAAACCATAACTTTATTCCTTATAAAGAGACAGCAAACTACAAGAAAAAAAGTGCCCAATAAAACTTGCAAATATTTATATCATTTTTATATTATTTTCATACAAAGATTTTAATTCACTAATGATTAGGAAATTAGCATTAATAAATCATTTCTTTTTTAGTTTTCCTTAAAAGCTATAGTAATTCTATAAACATTAGTTGACTGAATCCTTTACTCATCTTAAAAGACAGATGATGTTCCTATAAGAGATTATTTCAATGTGTTACTCATGGCATTGTCTTCTAAATCCCAAGAAGCTGAGTGTAAAATAGCTAACTCATTTCATCAAATAACCAAGAATAATTATTTTACACTCAGAGAAGCTAATGTAAAATAAAGATGAGATGACAACAGGAGTGTTTTCCCTCAAGGTATCTGCTTATTTTACCTTGCTCTAAAATTATCACAGTGCTTTTCAATTCTGTCATAATCTGTACCAAAAAATCAGCTAATCACCACATTCCAAGAGTAAACATTTTCATGCTATATATCTGAAAAGACAGCATAATTTCTTAATCTCTTTCAGTTTTGCTTGTTCATAGGTTTGTCTTATTTTAAACATCTGAAACTTTTATTTGAGAATTTCTAAGTTATAAAGTCAAAAGTGAGGCTAAAGAGAAACTTCCTGTTTCTCTCCTGCAACAAATGATGGTGAAAGTTTTATTTCTCGCCCCATAATAGGTGAAATGTCGGATACCTGGGAAAGCCACACACTTGCCCAATTTGCCACAGTGTCTCTGACTCAGTTTCTCAACTCAATCTCTGCAGTATCTTGTATATCCTAGGTAAATAGCAAAAATACAAAAGCCTTATCATTATGACCAATATTAATTCTTACCTAATAATAACCCCTACCTGTGTGGTGTTCTAAGAAGAAAATTACTCAGTCAAAACAGTAAATTAGCTAAAGTATTAATAATGGTGATCTCTGGTTAGTGGTTTGATTGGCAATTTTTATTTCCTGACTTCTCTGTAATTGTATTTTCCAGTTTTTAAATATAGATTAATTGATTTATAATCAGGAAAAGCATTCAGAGTATTTTAAAATAGGTGTCACAAATTTCCATTAATATAACCTGGAAGGAATATTTAGGGTAAATATCTTACTGGCAAAGAAGTTTTCAGGTCTAATGTCTTATATAATGACTTCCCATTTTCTCTGAAATAGAAAATGCACTTGATTTCCATCCATGTGGAAGTTGTGAATCAAAATTCTTTATTAAAAAAAATAAACTAAAAATATTTATTAGGCTTCTTTTTAATTTTTGATGAAGACATATTCTCACTACCTACCATCCCTTATGTAGTGAAACAGACGTGGAGATGGACTGATTCAGATACATTCTGAATCATGAGACAGGGGTTGATATTTTGCAGTAAAATGCCACAGAGTCTCAAAAGAGGGCTTTGAGAATTCTCAGGGTCCACATACAAATATATATTTAGCCAAGAGAACTAAGTGGGAATTTCACTTTACCTCATTCACTTAAGGAATCTCAGTCGCTCCCCAAATAGCAAGGTACGGACTCAGCAAAAGGACCCAAGAATTACTCACACATTGTTTATGGCTGAGTGAGCTTACAGAGGGCTGGTATATGCTGAGCACACAGCTATTTGTCATAAAGCCATCAGTCAAATTCAGTTGATAATAGAAATCCCTAAATAAATGAATTATAGAAATCAATGAGTCTGCTATCCTTTCAGAGTTTAAAATCACTGAAAAATTTACCATGGATTTAGGAGGCAATTAAATAGTGGGGCATCGATATTCTCTTATTCATTTCACAGCTCATTCAGGCCAACTGCTCTGTTTGTCAAATACCCAAAGAGACCACTAAAGACAGACACTACTGGGGTCATCCCAAGAATAAAGAGAATGAAGGCAATGGCCAAGTCAAGTTTCATGAGCTCCTAATTACAAAACAAAGTCAAGTTCCTTGGAGCCCATCCAATCATACCTACCAGTATAGACCCAGATCTCCCTAGCCTATTATCTCAATTAGTAGGTCCAGATAAAAAGAAAAAATGAAACTCCACAGGCAATCAAAAACTCTCACATCAGCTTTTAAGTTTCACTTCACCTTTCCCCTCACATTACTAAAAGTAACAATGACTCTTTCTGAGTCTCATCTTTCTCTTTGTTCCACTCCAAAGCATTATCAATTCCTAAAAGTCCCAGATGACACTCAGTAGAGAAACAAAAGGCGCAGATAATTACAAACGTAATAATATGCACCAAAGGGAACAGGTTCAACAAACATGTTGGTATAAAGCCTAGATAGGCAAATGTAGTCCAATACTGTGTTAAAGGGGAGCACATGTACTTACATAGCAATGAAGCTTAATTTCTTTGGTTGTTAACAATAACGTTGCAGCAGCCGTACCACATAATACCATGAAGAAAGTGTGTAAAGGCTGCCTACTATGTGCCAGGCACTGTGTTAGGCATCGAAAATGCAAAAATGACAAACCATAGGTCCTTTCCCATAGAAACTCCAGGCTGGTGGTGAAGAAAGACACAATATCATTACCACGTAGTGTGAAAAGTATGATATTGTGTAAGATACAAGCAGCAGAACAGGATTAACTCTTTGAAGCGTAGGTGCCCAGAAAGGGCTCACAGGGGATGAAAAATTGGGTATTCGTGGCTGAGATGCCTTTGAACAATAAATTAAATTTAGCCAGCAAACGAGGAATGGAGGGCAAGTCATGTAAAGTTCGTTGCATGTGCAAAGGTACAGAGTATAGAATAGCCTAGTATGTTGGGAACTGTAAATAATGCGGGATAGCTGGAATGTCAAGCGGGCAATGATGAGAGCCTCCATCCCCTAAGTGCATGTACTATCAACCCTTCCTCTGACTGGGAGCTATTTACAGAGATGATTCTGTTGGGGTTCCCTGAATTGTGCAGTTTCGGTCCAAATTGAAGCTCTGATTACCACTCCGTACTCATCTAGAGCTGTCATTCCTGGTTACTAGCAGCCATGTTGCACAATTGACTTCCAGTTGTGCTCCATTGTAACCCTGCTACCTTGCTTGCAAACACTTAAAAGGAAAACTGACACGGAAGAAGTTAATGCATTTTTATGAAAATGCAATCACTAACAGTGCTTTATTGCTGAAAATACAAATTAAGGTCTCTTTTCCCTCCCTTATCCTAATCCATCATCTTCCTCCACTCTCTAGTCAAAGATTCATTATCTTAGTATGCACTAAAAATACCGTTTTGTCTTTTTGAATACTCTTTGATTATAGGGATTGTGTTATATTTATCCCTGTTCCTAGGTAGCTGGCAGAGGGGCTTGCCTACAAATGATTGATGAACAGAACAATCAATCAATCAGTTTATCTGATTGCGGCATTGAAGGCAAGTGTGGAAGCATATGCCATGTAGAGCCAGCCAATTTATACAAAGGAAAATATTGTATATTGTCTGCAATTTTAATGACCTCAAAGAAGAAGGCATGTGAGAAATCATCAACATTCATCTTTGAATAAATCCTAACTAAAAATAAAATAATGGTAAGGTGATGTGAGTTACAATGTCTTCACTATAAGAAATGGAAAGTTTATTGCCTAAACAATAAAGAAAATGTATTCTCTCACAAAAGAAGGCCAAAGTTCCAGGGTCGATTAATTCAGTGGCTTAACGATGACATCTTTTTGATCTGCCATCTTCAGGGTTTTAGTCCTGTTAGCCTTCTTTGTGGTTATAATTTGGTGCAGTAGCTTCAAACATCACATGATCACACAATATCCAAATGCCAGATTGGAAGATTACGGCATATCCCTTTTCCCTATTTCTCATGTCTCTTTAGCCAGAATTGCATCATATCAGTCCTAAGCCAATGGCAGTCAAGGAAATGAATTATTGTGATTGGCTCAGCTACAGACTAAGCAAAACCTACCTTGCTGGGGATTCAGGGAGGGTCCCTGCTTCCTCCAGGAACATGAACAAAATAAGAGTCCTGAAGCAAGGAATTAGGGGGTTGGGAAACACAAGTCAGATTTGTTGTTAAATAGTCAATCAATAGTTTCCACAATAACCAATGACTTATTTAACTTTGTTATACACTCATTCACTTCCAAAGGGTCAAATAAACAACAGGTCAACCATATTTTCCCACAAAAAGAGGCACAACTGTATTTACTTTTAAGAAAGAAGAGACGGATAAATGATACTTCAACAAAAAATAAGCAAGAGGAAGGAAAACTCAAATAAAATGATTGTAAAGAATGTTAAGCACCATGATCTTTGAGTGAAAAAATACTATGTTCCACTACTGTAGATTGCTTTCTAAAATAAATATTAGAATTTCAATGCTTCAATGCAGTAAGTCAAAATTCCTCCATGTACTTCTTCTGTTGACAGTAGGGATTGAAAAGTGATCATATTTAATACAAGAAACAATAGACAAATAAAAACAGACAGAGACTCAACTTCTAGTTTCAGGACTTATAATCATATTTGTATGTCTGCAATCCTTTACCCAGAAATATGCAGGTTTTCACCAAGTCTTTGAGAATAACACTAATTAATTTGTTAATTTATTCAAAAGTTATTTTGGTGGGCAGAATAATTTAGCTCTAACCACAAGTTAATACAGTTTTAAGAAACCTTGCTGGAATTCAGTGTCTGTTACACATTTAGTGTTAATACCATGTTTTAGTCCATTTCTGTTGTTTATAACAAAATACTCAGAACTGGGTAATTTATAAGAAAATGAAATTTATTTACTTATAGTTTCTGAGGCTGGGAAGTCCAAAGTCTATCTGATGGTGATGACAGTGACCCAGGGTCTCACAGTGCAAGATGGTGGAAGCAGAGAGAGCAGAGAGAGTGAGAGATAGCTCCTCATACACTCTCCTTTTAAAGCCCTCAGAACCTTGCCCATAACCACCATTTTTAAACAATTCACTTCAGCACGGTCCTACAATCCAATCACCTATTTAAGTCCCCACCTTTCAATTACCATAGTAGAATTTCCCACCCTCAACAATTATAGTAGGGATTAAACTTCTAATATATGAAATTTGGGAGACACAATTCAATAATCCATGGCATACCATGTCGCAATATTTAAAAGCTTATTAACATAAGTATTTCAAGATATACACTTTATTTTTTAATTAATCACAAATTAATTGAAGATTACACCCATTAACATATCCTTTAAGAGTGGAATGTTGGGCACAGCAATCATCACTGGTTGCCTAGTAACCATGATACCTGCACTTACAGTAAGTTTATATGAAACACTACTGTAAAATCAGTGATAAATCTACATCCACTTCAAGTCTCTATTTATTAGAAAAATGGACTCTTCCTGTTATTAATGATTTTGTATTTTGTTATTCTTGGGAGCTGCATTTCATTGGAAGGTTTGGGAAGGTGGTGTCCGGTCATTAAGCTATCACTTACTTTCAACAAGCAGTCCTAAGAATGATGCTCAATTATTAAAGCAATGATGCCAATCACTGATTACTGTAGTTAAAATTAAATTAATATCACATGATTATCTCAAGCCATCTTTCTTAAAAAGTCATGCTGGAAAGTGTACCTTGCTTCCATACATTCTAATTTCTGAAGGAATATAAAATTAGACTATGAGCACCTTAGGGCACTCCCAAAGCTATCCTATTCTTTAAAAAGCCTGAGGTAGGCCCCACAGTCAAAAAATGTCATCTCTCATCCAATTTTCTACTGTTATATTATATTGCAACAAATAACCTTTCTAATTCTGCATATATTCCCATGTCTGTGCATTTACATTACTGGAGTCTCTGGTGCCTCAATTGCCAAGGAGCTCTCTTAAGCACTGCAGCTGTACTCTGCCAACCGCATTTGGCTGCCCAGCTCCTTCTGGGCTCTGAAAGCTGGCAAGCTAATATGCTAATAGAATTCATTAGCCTGGGCCTTGACAGACAGTTAAAACAGGACTCCACATCAGCACTCCAGTGCTGCGTGGCCATTATGCCATTTCAGGAGGCGCAGCTAATTCAAAGAAGATGATGACAGGGTTTGCAATCAGGGAACATTAGAGTGTCAGGCAGTGGAGAGGCTGAACACGCTAGGCAGGCAATACTGCCAGCAACCCTGATTTGATTTCTGGCACCACTGGCGGGCTTGGCAAAAAACGGAGGTAATGAGATAAACTGAAATACCAGGCACCGGGACTGGTCTTTGAAGTAATTATTCTCTGGAGTAACAAGGGACAAGATGAAAAAGCTTTCAGGGACAGGCAGTGGGCACCTGTGGGACCCAGTTTCCATTACAGCGTGACACTCTGCTGAGCCACTCTCTCTCCACTCAGGAGAGCAGAGAACTAAATAGGCTGTCAAAAGGGAGGGGATACTGGAAAAGGGTTTGTGAAAAGAAATAAAGCTGAAGAAAGATAGAAGCAAGATAGAGAGGTTGTCAGAGCCCTGCAAGAGAGCCAGAATTAAGTGAGGTGTTTCAGAATCTCCATGAGGAGCAATGATAACTTCCGTGCCTTGCATCAGTGAGTCTTCCCATTCAACACGCTGGGGGGAGAAGGGAGAGATGACGAGGCGAAGGACGCCACAGGCCACAGAAGCCCCGGGCATGCAAAAATCCCTTAAGACGCTGGTGGAAAATAGATAAGCCTTTGGCATTTCCCCTTTGGGGCTCTTGGTTCCGTCAGGTTGAGGACCTGAGTGAAATGATTAAGAGAGCACATTCTGGAAGTTCAAGCCTCTAAGCCTCTGAATATAATCAAGCTCGCCCAGCAATTCTTTATGTAGGAACAGGCCCAAGGCTAAAGTTGAACCAGAAATGAATCATTTCTCATTCTGCAGCGTATACTCCATCTTCTGAATCAAGTTGGAGGTCACTGGTTAAACAAACTGGGAAGCGTGCATGTTACAAACCAGGAGAGTTAACCCCTGTACATAAACCTAGAGCTTTAGCGGGTTTTTGTTGTTGTTGTTGTTTGTTTTTTCAAGGGAAAACGTTCCCCAGCTGAAAATAAACACCACACCAGGACTGACTACAGAGAATATATACAAAGCATGTCAACTTTGCCCTGTTTGGTTTAAAAAGTGGGAACGAGGATATATTTCACCATATTCTCCTCCACACCAGAAACACACGCACAACATTGTGAGTCCAGAGAAGCTGCATATTTCAGTGGTGCACTTTTGATTTCTGCATATAACAAAAACTACCCAATGTATTCATCAGCTATACCTTTCATATATTTTCTCCAAAGATGTCCCCAGGCTCCTTCTCTCCTCTTTTTATGGTTGAGCAACGCATTCAGTCCATTCCTGCAATTTCAGCTATCACCACTATAGAAATGGTAATCAACCTCTCTCAAAAACCCAATTACTTGAAAACTCCAGGCCCAAAGTTTCCCTGTCCTGTTGAAGGGCACCAGTGATGCACACAGAGCTGGCAAGCAAAATGCTTTGACCTGCAGCCACAACTCAAATTCCACTTGTCTAAAACTCTTCTTCTATCTCCCTTTCCAAATAACATTATTATCTCTTTATTCACCCAATTTAAAACATCAGAATTATCTTCTCTTTCTCTTGTCTCCCACACCCAATTTGATGCAAACTTTGTGGATTCACTCTCTGCCATCTCTTACATTGATCCCCGCTTGCCATTCCCACCATACTTTTCTAACCACATTAAGAATTTAATAGTGTTTTATGGACAAAACTGAGAACATACCACTAAAATATTATTTCCGTGGGAAAATACATTCTATATACCTGCAACCAACCAACTTTAGCTCATTCTTGACTCTGTTTACTACACTCCGAACTTATACACGGTCAGCTCTAAATCTTGTGACATAACCTCTGTGTATCACTTATATTTGCTACTCCCAAATAGGTCCTGCTGGTATTCTAATTCCTACCTTCAAAACTTTCACTGGAGCATGGCAAAAGCCTCCTAATTGGTCTTTGCTACCTACATTGCTAAAAGGTAAAAGAACAGCTTTTGAAAAACATGAATGTAATCATGACATACTCCTACTCAAAAGCTTTCTGTCATGTTTCTATATAAAGAATGGTGAATTTAGCACTAAATTTCCTTTGTGACATGGATGGGGCCTATTACTCCAATTTTCCCTCCTCCCACACTTATTCTAACATTCCAGCCCCTCAACATTGCTTCCTCTTGCCCAAGAAATTTTACACTTTTCAAAACAACCACTTTTGTTTAGAATGCACTATCCCAACTATGCATTTCTTCCTGTTGCATCCAAACCGTCCTCAAAACTGCTCAAAGCCTGTGTCCTTCAGGAGGTATTTTCCGTGTGTTCCCCACAGATAAACCACTAACTCAAGCACCACAATAAATGTTTGTTAACATTCATAAGTTCTGCCAGTATTCTCTTTCTTTGAAAGCAAGATAGCAAGGTTTGTTTGTTACGATCACTTTGTAGAAGCAAAATGCAGATAGGCACCTGCAACTGGGCATGTAATTATGAGTCTTCTCCATGATATAAATGGAAAGTAAGTATCCTGATAATTAGGTTAGTTAACAAATTTAATTAACTTGGAGAAATTACTTGCACAGCTCATTAGCTTCAGTGTTCTCCAAAGGGGTTCCCTATATGGTACCATAACATGGTCTTTATGTCCACCCAAACTATCTTGAGGTAGAGATTAGTTGGAAAAGCCATGGTCCCTCAGTGTTGCTCTCTCCTGATCCCCCTCCTCTGGTTGTGAAGCAATCCTAGTAACTTCCTTTACCTCCCTCAACTGACATTTACAGGACTCCTAGAAAATGAACAAGGGCCATCAGTTAGAAATAATAATTTACAACTGGGAGAGGTTAGGAGGAGCAAATTTCTTGGTTGAGAGTGAAGTACAGATCAAATTCATTGTGGAGCTAACCCCTTCCTCAGATTTCCAATACACTTCCTGGAGAGGATGGAAAAGCCCTCCTGTTGAGAGCCACTGCCATCGTGAGCGCTATTATTGATTTGAGTGTATTGTGTCGCTCGGGTATTTTGAGAAAGAAAACAAATGTCTTTACAACTTCTGGATTAGGTCATCCTGAAATAATCACAGTCCCTATTTCTTAGGATTGTTATGAAAACAAAGATGATAACAAATATGAAAATTCTTTACAAGTAAAAAATAAACTCTAACTGTGACAGTTTTAGTTCATCTAAACATGTCTACCTAGCCAGTGTGGAATAATTTGTTGTTGATAATCTATCATATTGTCTCTGCCAGTGTAGACTCATCTGTGGGACTCTTCTTTCAGATTGTAATTCTGCAACACAAAGTGAACTTAGTCACATAAGCCAGAAAAAAAAAAAAAATCATCTGGCTTTGCTTTCTAGATTTGTCAGGTTAACTGGTTGTTTTCATATCTTCACTTTACTCTCAGTTTCATAGAAGCAGCTTTGTGCTCTTTTTTGTTAGAGAAGTTGAAACACATTCACAGAGAACATAATTAGAATCATATAATTTTAGAGCTGGAAGAGGCCATAGAGATCATAATTGAGAGTAAAGTTTATTCCAGAGATTTAATTTTATTTTTCCCCTTCGTGGGTTAAACAACCAGTACAATCTGCTCCAGATTGTTGTGTCCCCCCTTAAAAGTAAATTAACTGTATCTTCTCGAGAAGGGAATTCTTTTCTCTTTGAACATATTTTACATGGTAGTTACTGGTACCTGTTAGAATGTTTTGTTTGCCTCTTGGTCTATCCACCCCAGAACCCGGTCTGGCACCCACCCTTCCCAGGGAACATTCTAATTACAATATGCCCCCTTGTCCAAGTGGTCTCTGGATAAGTGAAACTAACAGGCATGTGAAGAAGAACCACAATGAACAACTTTGATGACAAAAGGGGAATTATGATGATGAAAGAATATGTCCCTACTCATTCCTTGAAAAAACCTTCAAAAAAGTAAATGTATCCTCTAAGTTTAGTTTTAATGCTAGAGAAAAGAGAATCAGAAGGTGTGATTGTAATCCCACTTCTACAAGTGGTGTGAACATGAATTAAATCAGATAATCTAGGTGGAAGTAATTTGGAAATTGTTAAAAAAAAAATGGCATGCAACAGAAAAGGATTTTTAACCACCCTGTATTGTACACATCTATATTCAAATATCATCTGCCCTATCAGCTTGTAAACTCCTGAATGTAAAATAATAATAATAATAATCATGGTTTATTGGCTTTTTTTTTTTTTTGAGGAAGGCAGGGGCAATTATCCTACACAGTATCCTGCACATAAAAGATGCTCAATAGATGTGCGTTTAATAAAAGAATACATGAATAAAGAAGACAAGAATGACAGAGTGATTAAGTGATTGAATGAAACAATATGTTAAAGGAAAGGAGAGAAAACGAAATCATAAATGGACCATAAACATCATAATGGGTTAGAGTTGTTGAACAGCATTCTAACGTAACACAAGAAATGCTTTATCTTTTTAGCAAATGAGAAGGCTATTAATCTAAGGTGTATCTCTTCCTGTTTCCAGAGGAATAACATTTCAAAACATTGTCACCTTTCAGATTTTCTTCTTAGATAGTGACAAGCCAGAATGGGAATTATAAGGGCTATTCATCCGCAAGCTTCAGCACATAAACTGATCACCAGCTGGGGTCAGGAAGAAATTATAGAGACTCCTAAAAGCTTCCTCCAGAGCATGCTGCAGAGCTCACTGCTGGAGTCACAATACCAATACTAAAATGAAGCTCAACTGTTATTTTTTTATTGAGTAGCGATTCTTATGGTTTTCAAAATGAGAAGAGAACACAATAAAGAAATCTGCTCAAACAGCACCAGCAGCTCTCCTGTTCTGGCTTCCAAACAAAATGCAGGCAGTGGGTAATGAAAGCAAAGAAACTTATGACAGTGTGGATCTGAAATCCAAAGTGTTTCTACCTACATGAGGGACCCTCATATTTTACTGAAGGACCAGGAAAATAACACAACTCTTCCCTGACAAAGTACATAGCACACAAAGGCAAATATTTCATCTTTCAGGTCAACAGCTATTATTAATGTCAGTTTTCTCATCAAAGAGCTACTTGGGAAGTAAAGAAATGTCCTTTTCAAACATTAAGCTTTTCAGTCCAGTCTGTTAATTTCAATAAGTTAAAATGGTTTGTAAGATCATTTCACCTAAGAAAATAAACAGGATAGTGTAAGAGATGAAACTCCTTTCAAGGACACAATGCCTTAAAAACACACGGGAGACAATGGCTGGTGGCAAAGCTGTTGGGGTTTATTTCAAGAAAAGAATTGTCAGATGTTTGTTCCAATACCTGGATTCCTGGGAAGCCTGGATAGCATATTCAAAACAAGACTTGATCTTTAGCTGTTCTGTGTGCTTCTCAGGCCCAGCCTTTCTCAATGCTACAAATACAGGTGAAGTTGCCTTAAAGCATTAGCAAAAGCCACTAAAGTCCTTAACTCCATCCAAGCTCTTTGCTCCCACAGGGAACAGCTTGAGGCTGTGTGCAGTGCTGAGAGTCAAAAGTTCATCCCATCGTGGGGATATTGGCAGCCATGGCACCTGAAGAGAACAGAGCCACCGTCTGCAAAGTTAAAATGCTTTGCCAGATCCTCACTGTTTTGCCTGAAACATCACTGAGAATGCTGTGAACAGAATGCAAGCCAGATGAACTATACCTGTTTTCAAATTAATAGTGCCCTGAAATGATAACTAGAATATAGTATGAGGGGTCGTCAAAAAGTTCGTGAAAAGATTTATATTATTTTTGATTTCTATTTTCCCACAATCTTTTTGAAGTACCCTTGTATATATTAGAAAATATAAATATTAGGTGGTTCTGAGTTGTTTAAAGAAAAGATAAACTCCTTTAACTTCAGTGTAGCTCTCTTGGAAATTGTGAACTCACTGTGTAATAAATATTTGTCAAGTGTTTACTCTGTGTGTAGGTGATAGGAAGACAATGATGAACAAGACTTGGCCCTTGTCTGTCAAGTGTTGAAGTAAAGAATTCAATAAATAAAGCTGCTTCTTACAAGTTTTTCCTAAGTCTCAAACTTCTCTAAGGGAAATGGGGAAAAAATGTTATTTAACCAAATGTGGCTATATTCGTTCGAGCCTTTGGATGAGTTAGGACAAAGGTAGTGGTGGTGACATGTCCCATAACCAGTGAGAAAGGAGAATGAGTGGGACATGGAGCAGTTGGTGCATTGTACAGCAGAGTACACTGGGGACTGGCAGCCATGCAGAGGAAAGCCAAGTAGAGCTACAGGCAGGGAATGGAGAAAGCTGGATTGTTCAATATAAACAAATATGAGAAAATACTAGTTTTTCTTTTTAATGTGACCTAAAGGCAGCACAGAAAGGAAAGAGAGAGGAAGCCAACAAGACATAGCAGGCATCTGGAGCTTATGTTGGGAGAAATGGCTAAGGGACTTTTTAAGGAGCCCAGTGTTCAATTTCCAATTATCTGAGTACGGAATGCCTTATAACTTCTCTCACCATTACCCATTTCTTTAGTGAAATGTTACCACACACCACTGCTTCCCACAGTGATATTTTGGGAGCGTGAGGGAAAGAATCATGGAGAAAAAAATCCTATGTCTGAGTTGATGCCATGGCACAGATAAAAGAATAGCCACAAGACATAAAATCAACAACAAAAATCCCTCATCAGTAAGATATCAGAGCCCACAAAGACTAGATGAAGCAGTACTTCCTGGACATTTGCTAAACTCCCGGGGCAGATATTGGAGGTTCTGAAGAGCAGCAGGTGATGTCTGGATTACACTTCTGAAGGTCAGGACCATGTCTTTGTCTTTGTGTATCACATAATGCCTCTGCAGGCCTTAGTACAAACCTCCTAGAAAGAACTTATGAATGTCTGTTGAATAATTTATAATGGTGAGATGAAATCTCAGCACCTAACTGTCAAACAGGGAATAAGAGACCTCCCAGGGGCCTTCAAGTCTGAAACACAGGAACTGCTCTGTTTGCAAGTGAACAAGCAACTCCCACAAAACCTGATTGGAGGGACTCCTAGCTGGAAATTTCTTCTTTACCAGTCAGCTCCAGGTTGAGTTTCCCACCATTAGGGATCTTAGGGCAGATTTATGACAAAAGATCCAAAAGCAATGCCTTTGTACCTGGTTCTCATAACCCAGCCTGGAGAAAACTCCCATCACATTTTGAAAAGGTTTTCAACCAGTCCTAAAAGATTTATTCCCTCATTTCTGTTATTTGAGTTTGAAAACAGCAAAGACCAAGCTAGTAATTCTTTGGGTTATGAGTGGTGTTTAAGGCAGAGTCACCCTGTCAGAGTAAAAAGAAAATAAACAAATCATATTTTAAAAATAGGTAAGTTTACTCTTACACAGAATTATTTCTGTTCTGATGAGATAACGCTTAAAGAAAAGCAAGTTCCTGACCCTTAGTCAGTCACTGGTTTACTGAGCATGTGCTATGCCAGGTACTGAGGACAATAATGCAGATAAGAGAGAAGCAGGTCCTGCCTTCATGGTGACAGCATTATAATGGGAGATACAGCAAATAGAGGGGAAGTTATGGCATCTTTGAAAAGAACTAACTTGTAACTTGAGACCTAAATAAGGAATAGCATTTGTGGGGAAAGAGGCAATAAGAAGTCAGAAGAATGCTCTAGAAAGAGGGAAAAGCACTTACTGGATCAAAAACCCAGATCAAGCACAGGGTCAACTAGCCAACAAAGAGAGAGCAACAAAATCTCTCTCCTTTTTTTTCAATCTAGTATTATCAAAAAAACCCAAAAACTCAAAGTAGCAACCACTGGAAAAAAAAAATCACAACTCTGTTAGACTTACTTGTTGCCTAAAATGTACTTTACAATTTTGAATTGTTCTTATTTTGAATCACAAATGTAGGCTCCCACAAATCTTTTCAGTGCCTATAGCAGCAGTAACATCTATAGTGAGTAGGTGACGTTTGCTGAATGCTAATTATGCCCAACATTGCTCTGAGTGTTTTACACCCATTGACTCATTTAATACTCGCAAAATTCCATTATCATCACATTTCGTAGATGGGAAAACTGAGACAAGCAGTTAAATAACCTGCCTTAGGTCATAACATTATTAAGTGACAAAGCTGGGATTTGAATCCAAATAGTCTGATGCCAAAATCTGTGCTCCTAACTATATACTTTGTACCCATATGTTGGGGAAGTGAAGTAAGTTCCCTATGCCTCGTGTATGCTTAAAAAATGAGGCTAAAGAGAAAAACAAGAACAAGATCCCGGAGGGTCTGATGAGCCATATCATGAAGTTCAAACTTCTTCATGAGGCAATGGAGAGCCTTTCAAAGTTTTTAAGCATGGAAATGACATAATCCAATTTGGACCAAGATCCCTCTGGCTGCCGTGAGAATCAACTGAAGAACCACAAGGCCATGGGCAGCGAGATGAGGAGGTGATAGAAATAATCCAGGTGACAGATTGTAATTGCTTGATGCAGGAGAGTAGCAGGGAAGATGGAAACAACTGTACACGTTGCAGAGACATTTAGGAGACAAAATCAACAGAACTTAGCGACTGACTGGACTGGAGCTGGGGTTGTGGAGAGGGGTAAGTCGAGGATGCTGCCTGAATTTCTGGGTGGATGGTAGTGCAGGGCACACAGAAGGAGCGAGTTAAGAGAAAAGACATGAGCTCAGGCCTGGACATGCTGCATTTATGGGGCCTGGTGTTTATCCAGCAGGTGATGTCTAGTAGGTTGTTGGATATGAAAATTTTAAGTTCAAGAGAGAGAGACAGTAATTAAAGCCATAAGAGTAGATAAGAACCCCCATGGCAAGTGTGCTGTGTGAAACAAAAGCAGGGAAGAGAATTTCACCAAAATGTAAGAGATTGGTTGAAGACAAGACCCACAAAGGAGACTGGGAAGAAGCCATCTGAGTAGTAGGAAGCCAGAAGAACAACATGTCACAGAGCAAAGAGGGAAAAGTGTACAGAAGGGAGTAGAGGTCTACTGTGGCTGAGAGGCCATTAGGGAAGGGCTCTGGAGCATCCACAGGATTTAGCAACGAGAACATTATTAGTGACATTGGTGAGAGTTATTTACATGCAGACTGGAGGGAGAAGCCAAGTGGCAGCAAACTAAAGAAAGTATCGGAGATGAAAAAGTGAAAATGGGGTGTAAAAATCAGGTTAGGCTGAGAAGGGGAAGAAGAAATTGGGCAGAAGAGTACAGTTGTCATCATTTCTGTAGCTATTGCTTTTCTCAAAGGTGTGTGCACAAAGACTGATCGAAAGGAGCAGAAAAGCAAGTGTGTATAAAAAGACAGATCCCAGAGAAGGTTGAAGAGTTGAGACTCCAGGCAGAGAAGCACTCCTCCAGTGCTTCAGCTCAAAGAGGAGGGAAGGAGCAAGGAAGGAAGGCAGGCACCTAGATACAGAACAAGAAGCGGAGGCCAGTTCTCACTAATGGCTTCTACTTGCTGTGAAATAGGAAACAAGGTTAACTACTGGGGTGGGGGGGAGGCCATGGGAGGAGAGATTTGCCACTGTCACGGACCACCTTTCACATGGACCACCTTCACTGACCATTCATGTGGGTGTTCAGTGCAGTGCCTGAAATCGCCACATGGCTAACAGGAGCTCTTCATGTACATACTGCTTTTTTTAAAGGGGTAGTTCAAACATTAAATATTATAGACTGAATTATGCTGGACTGAATGTAGTTATAGAAGCAGATAATGGAGCTTGTCAGAAAAAAATAATCAAGAAATTATCCTAATATGAAACTCTTTTTCATCTGAAATGAAAAAGTATTTCTATACAGGATGGATTTTAGAGTCTCCTGGAGTACTTGCTTTTGTCTCTTCCTATATCTGTACTGGACTTTGGGGTCTCTGTGATATCTATATAGAGAAGTCTGGCACAAAATAGAAGAGCAAAACAGTAAATATTTGTGAAGTTGCAGATTCTTTTTTATCTTCCATATTCTATAATAGGATATTGCAATTTTCAGAATAAAGCCACATTTATTTCACAAATTCCTTTTTTATTTTCTGTAAAACTGTCATCAAAAACAGTGTGTTATGTTGCTTGGATATCCCTCTTTAGATCCCATGCATTAAATTTTATTCAGAATAAAATGCTAAGACTCTGTTTTGAAGAATTGATAAGCTCCCTCTATCCTGATAACAAAAATTATGCAACGTATTAGGCCCTCTCCTTTGACATAGCTACAGAGAAATTCTTATGTTTAATCAGAGCAACTGTATTTGCAGTCGTAGTTAGCATATGCCTCCTTTTCCATTTCATGTTCCAGGATGTCGTTCAGTCTGTTAGCCCAAATTGATGTCTCTTCTAGAAACATCATTTTGGGATTTGTGATACAAATAAATAAATTTAAAGACCAACTTAATCTTATAGATCTTTGAAAGCAATTCAATTTCTCCATGAACACTTTTATGTATACCTGGTCTTTATAGTACATAATAAATCTGGATAAACTAAATACTTAGTTTTGCTCTACAATTTTGAACCAACACTGGAAATAAATTATCTTGAAAAATTCTCATACTTTAGATTAAATTGTGTCCAAATCTACTAAATGGTATTCCAACCTCTTATTAAACTACAAAACAATCTACAAAGAAAACAAATAAAAATATAATTCATCACTGTTCAAACATTTTTGGGGGGACTCAGTATTTAACCATACTTTGTTGCCCATTCCACTGGCTGCCTTCCAGAACTGACATTTTAATTTTCTGAGGATAATTGTAGCTCTGTTTGCTCAGTGGCTTTAATTCTTCTGAGTGATTTGTTTTACTCAGTTTATACCATTCACATACCTCATGTTCTTTTCCAGGAACCAGCTCATGATATTGAGAGGTGATACACATCTGGTACCTTTAAAAGTAGCATCTGCATTGCCTGCAATAATTAGCATTTTGCTTTACGGCGCATCATGCCTTGCATTTATACTGCACCCTGAATCAAGTGATGTTAAGACCCTGAATTAGTTAATCCACACAACACAGTATCTTGCCCAGTATCTCAGAAAGATCTGAAGAAATTTTATTCAAATTTAACCTAGAATATAGGTGAAAGTGAAATTAGGCAAGCAAGGCAATAAAGCAACAAGCCTAGAATAAGAGCACCTGGAGATGAAAAATCTGGAGCTGCGTTTATAAGCTGAGCTACTTTCCTAAGAATTCCTGAGTGGTAATGAAAGTAATTAACACAGCACACAGCTTGCCTCCACCCAAATCCTGCATGACACTGTCCTCTCAATGGTCCACATGTCTTCTCCATGATGGTATTAGAGTAAAGCAAAAATTATTTGTAAGACAATAAAGGTCAGCTATCCTACCATCTAGAGTTTCCTTTACACTGTATGAAATAGGTATTTTAAAAATCATCAAGACTAACACCTAGTTTCCTCAATAAGCACTGTGGATTGCTTAATTTTTATAAATGACTCCTAGAGGTTATAAGTATTCTGTTTTGCCTTTGTAAAAAGTCTAATTCCTTTAACATCTATACACAGGGGAATAAAAAAAGAATGAATACAAATTCTCTCCTGATTAGTATAGAAGAAATCTGGTATCTTTCTTCATTTTGTCATAGGAACAAGTAACTTATTTGCTGAAGCTGTGGGTTTAGTCAGAATCCAAAATGCATTTTCAATCTCAAGCTTTTGTAGGACTTGGGGGTATTTTGATGTATTTTAGAATTTTCACTATGTTTGTAGGGTGATTCACAACTTGCAGTTTAAAATAAGTGAGTTTTTCCAGCACCATTTTTTCCCCACTAGGTTGAGAGTACACCCTTCTCATGTACATAATTTCCGTTATTTTTTGGAGTCTATTTCTGGACTTCCTGTTCATTCTTCTAATCTCTCTGTCTACTTATGCACTGTTAGCACACGGCATTAAATGCTTGGGCTCTGTGATAGGTTTACTATCTGGTAGTGTTAGTCCCCTGCCAATGCTCATTTTCAGAATTTAACAACCTAGAGTAGTCCCCCAGTATCAGCGGTTTCAGTTACCTGTGGTCAACCATAGTCTTAAAATAGAAAATTAAAAATTTCAGAAATAAACAATTTGTAAGTTTTAAACTGCATACTGTACTGACCAGTGGAATAAAATCTCATGCCATCCCGCCCTGTCCTTCCTGGGATGTGAATCATCCCTCTGTCCAGTGGATCCACGCAGTAGACTACCCGCCCTTTAGAAGCCATCTTGGTTAGCAGATCAACTGTCCTGGTATCCTGATGCTTGTGTTTAAGTCACCCTTATTTAACTTCATAATGGCCCCAAAGCACAAGAGCAGTGATGCTGGCAATTCAGGTATGCCAAAGAGAAGCCATAAGTGCTTTCATTAAGTGAACGTGAAAAATCGTATGCTGATGTTGCCAAGATCTATAGTAAGAACAAATCTTCCATCCATGAAATTGTGAAGAAGGAAAAACAAATTGCTAGTTTTGCTGTTGCATCTCAAGCTACAAAAGTTATAGCCACAGTGTGTGAAAACTTTCATCAAAGTGTATAATTGCTCTATTTTTATTATTAATTATAATTAATCTCTTACTATGTCTAATTTATAAATTAAACTTTATTATATGTATGTATGTATGGGAGAAAACAGTGTATATATAGGGTTCAATATTATCTGTTTCAGACATCCACCAGGGATCTTGGAACATACAGAGGAGGAGGCACTACTATATCCATATTTTTCCATGTATTCTTTTGCATGAGCATGAATATTTCAAAAAAATACTACTGATCTTTTTATTGGGATGCCAACTTACGAAGAATGATATCTTTACTGACTATTCATACCCAAAGCATAATATATCTATCAATTTGTTAAGCAGTTTTTTCATGCCTTTCAACAGTGTTCTGAACTTTTCTTTACATAGAATATGTACATACTTTATTAAATGTATTCCTAGGTATTTTATTTTTTATGCTGCTACTGTATATGAGACCTCTCCTTCTATTAGATCTTAAACCTAGTTGTTATTTGTATATGAAAGCTATTGACTTATATATATATATAAATTCTACTGCACTATCATATTTAATCTCTTATTGTTTTAATATTCCCTTTTCAATCTACTCTCCTGGGTTTTCCAGGTATACAATCACATCATCTACAAACAGTAATTTTTTTTTAGCCTTCTTTAAAATTTTTGTACCTCTATTGTCTTTCTTTAGTCTAATTTCATGGACTTTTCTCCAATGCAAGGTTGAATAAAAGTATGATCGCGGGAATATATGTTTTATTCTTGTTAAGAGTGGATGGCCATCTAGAAAAATAATCATATTCATAACTCACAGATTATATGAGTATGTTATATTAGGAAAAATTCCAAATCAATCAAAGGTTTACATGTATAATTAAGCCATACAAGAAAATATGAAAAAATTCCTTTATAAATTTAGTTTGAATGGAGTTTTTTCAGAATATTATTCAAATTCGAGAAGCCATGAGAGACAAGACTGATAATTTTGATTATATTAAAAAAAGACTTCTATGTGCCAAGATAAATTGAAAACAAAGCCAAAAAACATAAAATAAATTTTATTGAAATAAAATTGATTATACATATTTGTGGGGTACAGAGTTGACTATCAATATTTGTGCATAATACGTAATGATCAAATCAGAATAGTTAGCATATTCATCATTACAAAACACACACATTCTTTGTTTCCCTTAACCAAGTATTTACAACTCATTTGACAGAGAAAGAACTAAATTAATACATAAAATGCTCCTAACAATTGATTTAAATAATTAAAGACAAATAACCCAAGAGAAAAATGGGCAAAGGATATAAACAGACATCACAGAAAATGAAATATAAATGACTCATACGCCTGTGAAAAGAGGATCTCAGACATGGTAAGAGAAATGCAAATTAAAATGACACTAGAATATTGCCTATCAGCATGGGTAAAATCTAAAAGCTTGATAAGACATTCCAGCAAATCTTTAGGGAAACAAACATTTTCAAACTTCATTGGTAGGAATATAGACTGCTGAATTTTTATGGATAAAAATTCTGTAATATCTATCAATATCACAAATTCAAATACTATTTGACTCAGCTCTTCTGCTTCTAGGAACTTATTCTACAGACATATTTTCCCATGTGCAAAATGAATAATGTACAAGATTATTTATTGCAGCATTGTTTGTTAACAGCAATTGATTGGAAACATCCCTAATGCTTATCTAAAGGAGACTGGTTAAATGAATTATGCATACAATGGACTATTACACAGCTTGATAAAGGAATGAGGAGCCATTCAGTGTTCAAATTTAAAAGGCCTTAAAGATATTGTTGAAAATAATTGTATTTTTGATAAAAATTGATAAAAACAAAAATTCAACTGTAAGCCATATAATATACCGTTTTTAAAAGAGAATAATGGGGAAATAAGAAAGAATTCATATTCATATTTGTCTTTATATGCACAAACAAATTACAGGAGCAAACATAATGAACTATTAAAGGTTGTTACCTATGACAACAGGGTGAGAAACTCAGCAAATTGGAGGCAGGGTAGAACAAAGACATTTCACTATTTTCTTTCTTTCTTTCCCTCTTTCTTTTAATTTCACTTAATGCAATTTTTTAAATAAAGTAGGTTCTTCTGAGAAAGGTGAGAACAGAAAAATAAGGTCAAAACTCCTCTTCCATACCAGCTCCAAGAGAAGCAAAGTGGTCAAGGAATTTTTCCTAAAAATGGTCCAGACAGAATAAGATCAAAGCAAGTTATTAAGAACTGACTGATGATCTAAAGAAAGCACAGCCCACAAACTCACCTAATGCTGCGCAGGCCACTAATAGCTCCTGCTAAACTTTTATGCAAATTAGAAATAGGCACCTGCTCTAGGAGGATTCAGGTGCCCAGACTGGGCAAATAAACAATGTCTTTATGATGATTTTTTTAGACAGTGCCTCTTCCTCTGGGTGGAAGCAGCCCTGATGGAGGTCACACACCTTGGTTAACAGGAATATGGATTTCAGCTCCCACTCAAACAGGTACCCTTGTACAGTGACAACCTACCCAACTATTATGATTAGAGTGACAAGGGACAGGGAGGGACAGCTCCACTTGGACTCCCTTGCACCATTGTATCAGTGCCCTGAGAGTAAACCACGTCAAATGGGAAAACAGGGACACATTTCAGCTGACCCCAATTTTCTCTTATGGATCACCCCTCCCAATGTGATGAAATACTTTTGTGAATTAATAAGGAATCTTTCCTAAAGAAGAGAATGAGAGAGAAAAAGAAAGAAGGAAGGAAGGAAGGAGATGTAGGGAAATAGGAACTCTTTGCCTTAGAGTCAGTTCCAGCTTCACAAGAAAATACTCTGAAGTAGAAGCACTAGGCTAAGGAAAGATATGAGGCTGTGCAAAAAGGAGTTACAGACAGGAAGCTTCCCACTGACATATTCATCCTGACTCAGAGGCATTTTCCTAAAACAAAACAACATTTGCCCAGATTGGCAGGCAGACAACAAGAAAATGATGTCATGTACCTAAAGCAATCACGAGGTTAAAGGGAAAATTAGAGATAGAAACTTGGTCACTTCAACAAATATGTAAAGTCTGTTTCCTTCTGCTCCTTCTGGGACTGCCCCTGCTCCCATATTCTCTCTATCCCTCTCGGTCTGCCTAATAGCCAAACTATTAATATGAATATATATCATCTCTTTTCTATCATAAAATATGAAAGGAGGAGCAGAAAACGTTGAGGTAAACAGTGAGCAGACTCAAGGAGAGTGTACCATATTAATTTTTATTTAACTAACAGATCAAAATAGACCTGCCTTCTATCAAAGATAAGTATACACAAAATAAACAGTGTTAAGTTCTTTGAAAATTTTTGGCAAGAAAATCAAGATAACGTGATAACGGTGGAAGAATGTATTTTTACAAAGATTTGTTCCAAGAAACAAACATTTAAGAAAATTGCTTTTATAATGTTTTAGATAAAAAATAAGATATAGGAAGATAGTTTTGAAAGGGAGTCAACTGTATTAGGGGAAAAAAACAGAAAGACTATAATGGAAGGCTGGTTAGCTCAGTTGGGTAGAGTATGGTGTTATAACACCAAGGTCAAGGGTTCGGATCCCCATACCAGCCAGCCACCAAAAAAAAAAAAGACTATAAGGGAACTAATAACGTCATGACAGTATTTAAAATATTACTTAAAGAGTTAAATTGACCTTGCAACACACTAAACCTAGGGTGTGGAGAAAGATTTGCATACTCTTTGGGGAAGCAAAGGTAAAGGAGAGAAAAATTAGGAAGTCAGAGATTTTGGGTAGAATAGAAGAGAAAGTAGCAGAAATCTGACATCTGGATAATTGATCTTCCTCAAGGAGAAAATAGAATAGCTCCATCCAAAGACGTTTAAGAAATAGGGCTCTACACTTTCGGCATTCTCTTCTAGTCCGCTCTTGCTAAAAACCGAATGCTAGCTCAAATGTCCAATTCATTGACTCCCCTGCCTAGTTCGTGAGTTGTTTTTCTCAGGAGCCAAATACGAGAGTAGCAACCCAATTTCTTGTCTTCATAGATAATGGGTGTATTTATTAGATAAAAATAAGAAAGACACAGCTTTAAAATATGATTTAGATATTGACTAGTAACAATAATAATGGTAATAATAATAACTATTTAGTTACATTGAATATTCCCTAAGTGTCAGAGACCATGCAAAGCATTATGTAACTTAATAATCTCCAACAACCCTGTGAGGAAAGTATTATTATCATCCCCATCATACTGATGAGTAACCTAAAGCTTAGCAGGATTGAGTAATTGGTCAAAGGTCACACAGGAGGAAGGAGAGCAGGGACTTGAGCCTAGATCATCTCTCTCTAGAATGCATGCTCTTAATCACCACGACATTGCCATGAGACAATGGTTCCAAAAGTCCACGTTATCCTGAATTGCAATGCTCATTACCACCAAGATGCTCCTTTGTAGTGGATCCAGAGCCTGTACTTCCCGATGCGGCCAGTGAAGAATCACAAGAGATTGGATCGCTAGTAGGAGCACATCAACCTCTGAAGTTCATGCCCAGTTTTATGGTGTATAGAAATGTGTAGTTCATTATTGGTCACAGCCCAGAACTATATTAATCACTGAATAAAGCCTAGCATTGCTTGTGAGTGAAACCCTGGACTGCTCCAAATGAGGAAGAGCTAACAAAAGAGAGGTGGGGGACAGGGAAAGCAGACAACAGACAATAGACTGAGAGCAGATGCAGCTTTTTAGCTAACCAAGCAGATGCCACCTGATCACATAACCTCCAGCAGTTTCACAGAGCCCATCTACATCAGAGAGGCCATTAAATGTCTAAAGAAAAACAGAAATATTTCCAGATTTAGCCTCACTTGAGATGGTATGTACCATAATCTGTCACTTTGGTTGTAAGGACCTGCTGCTTTTTATGTAAAATGGCAAGTGAACTCACTGAGTCAATTTGGAAATTGAAAGACAAACACTGGCATCCCCCAGACTAATATAATAGAACAGAAAAACATGTCAATGACATAACAGAAAAAAAAAATCTTCCAAAAGGAAGAAGTAAACAAACCTGAAAAATAATAGGACATACCTGTATGACAAGCAAAACTTATTAAAAATGACCAACACTTAAAAAATCCTAATACAATTATTAAATTTTTAGATTAGAAAGAAACCCACGAGTATACAGAAAGAAAATAGGTGACCTAGAGGAAATAACTAAAAATCAGACTGTCCTCAGACTTCTCCTCTGCGACATTAGATTCTAGAAAAAAAGGAAGCAGCCTCTACTCTATAAACAATATTCTATTCCTGAAGGCTCAGAATGCACATTAGCACTCTGCAAAGTCCTGTGATGCATATGAAAAAGAATAGTAGCAAACATTAATCTGTCTGTACATAGTAACTTATTAGCTCCTCATAGCTTCCATAAAAGTAAATATTATTATTTTATTCATTTTACAAAAGATGACAGTGAAGCATAGAGAATTTAGTAACCTACCTGAGGTCACATGTCTAGAAAGTGGCAGATACTGAGATTTTGAACCCAATCGCTGCAGCTCCAGAATCTGTACTTTTAGCCATTATACTGTTTTTAAACGCATAACCTAAAATAAAAGATAGCATATAAGTACTGAATAAATGATAGTGTGTTACAATCAGTGCATTTTGGATAGCTCCTATTCATCCCTCAGGTTTTAGCCTAAATGTCATCTTATTAGGGACATCTTCCCTGTGACCTTTTCTGGACTAAGGTCTATCCATCGGGGTATAAGCAGGAATGAGAACACACTAGATAGGACAGCGGGACTGAATACAAGGAATTGGTTACAAAGGTGATGAAAAAGTTGAGAAGCCAAATAGGGGACAGTGCAGCAACACAGAGACTAATAACAGCAGGAAGTCACTACAATCTCTACAGAGTAAAAGACGGCCAGGCCAGAAGTAGCATCCCAGACAACGTGGCTATTCAGAGGAAGCTAGGAACACAAAGTGAGGGACTTTCTGATAGGAACTGGAAACCCGGGGAGATATGGCTATTGCTGGAGAGACAAGGGGAGACAGAGAATGGGAGAAAGAAACTGGATTCTCCTCTCTCTCACCTTCCAATCTCCTGCCAGTGCCTCTCATTTGCCATACCTGTCTGAAAGGTGTAGGGCAAGGGAACTTTGGTAACATTGCTAGCTATGGCACAGAGCAGGGCAGGGGAAGAATACTGGATGCAAATCACTTCCCATGCTATACCACCGAAGCACCCCACTGTGTCCTTACTGCAACATGCCTTACCCTGTATCCCTGTATTCACTGTTTGCTCTCCCTACTGTGGCAGCTGTGACAATGTGCCTTTCAGACCACCCATCAGGAAAGAACCTGTGCGGTCAGCTGATGGCCTCCAGCTACCACCCCTACTGGATCCACCATGGAGTTTACACAAAGGCCATACTCTCCCAGGGCTGCTCTAAGCCAATAACTAAACACAGCAGAGGTATTAGAGCTGAGCTATTCCTGACCAGTGTGAGACTCCTCCATTGAACAGTTTTTGCCCAGGCTCCCCATCCGTCTAGCTGAGACTTTCTCAGAGCTGCACTGTAGTCCTAGGTTCTTCTTACCCCATCCTGCTTCCTTCTGCTCTTCCTACGAAATTGTCAGACCTGCATCATGGTCTGAGGTTCCTGTATCCTTTCTCTATTATCTTGCATGAGCTCACTTCTAATTCCATCTTGGTACATGCTTTCCTGGAGAACCCACCACTATAACTTCCTGGAGAAGAAAGAATGTGTAGGTCTTGTTCATTGCACGGGCACATGACCCAATACAGTGCCTCATAGACAGCTGGTATTCGATATATATAGAGAGAGAATGATTTTTAAACATCTGAAGGAATGAATTAATACCACACAATAAGTCTTTGGCAATAAGTATTAATCATGAATAGATTTAAAACAAGCAGTACGTAACTAGTCTTCAGATGAGGATTCATTATGAGTCATCTTGAAATTTGCAGTTTGCTCACACACACATGCAAAAGGAATTTCTATATTAGTCATTAAACTGAATAAGATCCAAACATTCCTGGACTTGACATAGGGGAGAACTTCTGTAATTCTTTCTTGGTTTCCAAGTAAAGCAAATAACTTTGAAGTTAGCATTTCCAAATTTTCAGATTTTCACTGTTCATTGAAAGATGTATGTATTAAAGAGATAGGAAACAAGGAATCCAACTACATAAGGTCAGAAAATAAGATAATTAATAAGATTATTCTTGTAGTCAGGCAACCAAATGCTATAGAATCCAATTTAACTACCCTTCTCCCTGTTGGCCCCTTACTTAAGTCTCTCTTTTTTCCCCCTTTTTCAGAGAGGAAAACATCTAAAATATCTAAAACAAACCTCAGATTATTACTAAAACCAAGCACACAGTGCTACAGTGTTAACAATGTTCTTTCATTTTACTCAACAAAACCAAAAGCAAGATAAGAACATAAGATGTCGGGAGAAATAATAGACATCATGTTAAGTGCCAGCCTCTTTAAAAACAGCTCCTTTGGCACTAAGATTAACCCCTTCCTAAGACAAAAATCTGAACTAGGCAAACAGGTATATGCTTTTGTGTGAAATTTCTGGAGAAGTCTAGGCTTACTTTGTAAAATAAATATGCATTCATTCACAGTTTCAATGTCTGCTATTTTTCAGAAATAGCATAAGTTAAGCAAAAACATGATTGTTCTCCCTTACCCATACTGCTTATAAATTGGTAGGTAAATCTACAGGCTTAATGTGATTCAAGTTTAATTTTTTGGCAAAACTGCTTCAGAGGTGGTGCTGTGAACTTCCACTGGGAGGCACGTAATGTCTGGTTATCTTCTATTTCGTGATGCTAGCAGGCACTGATGCTAATACTCAGTTCTACCAAGTCAGTATGAGCTGCAAAATGCTACTTTGCTGTTTTGTTTTGTTTTGTTTTGTTTCCTGCATTATTAGTTAGAAAACTTTATAAAGAGAAACCATCTCTTATTAATAATTTGATTGCTTTAGGTATAGTTAGTATAGCAAAAGAATAAAAGCTTGATTCTGTCAATGTATTTACCAGTTTTCAAAATAATGAGTTGGATCTGTAGCATTCTCCAAAGGTAACCAATGAATTTTTCTTTTCTATTTTGTAGTATTTAAAGAAATGAACACATTTCTTTAAATATGTTTGATATATTTTAATCCATTGCAACTATTATTTTTACTGATGCAAAAATTAGTCCATCTTTGGCCAGTGCCAACCTGCTCAAGTTGGCTCCTGAGGCCTTTTACAACAATCCCGGCAGTCCTTGATTCTGGATTTGTTTTCAAGGATGACAAGATTTCCATGCTTATTTTGTGCATTTCCTGCCCCAGACTGGAAATATGCTTCTACAGAAAGTCCTGGTGAGAAGGACTTTAAATTTAGTGGGAAGTGGGTTTTAAAGACCACCATATGGGAGCTAATGGTGCTCATTTGCTGCTGGGTTGGTCACTGTTCTAGGCTTCTACAAAGAACAGAGGCAAGAAATATGTAGTTTGGCAAAAGGATAAAATATGAGGGTACTTCAAAAAGTTCATGGAAAAAATGGAAAAAAAAGATAATACAAATCTTTCCATGAACTTTTTGAAATACCCTCATATATCATGTGTCTATACCACACTGATACTTCTAGTTCAACTTTAGGACTAACAAGTTTTTTCAAGTTTTGCATTTATGATTGCATGTTCTATAGGATTGCAATCAGAAAAACCCTGATTATGAAAAATTGTGTCTTCTGGAAGGAGACTGGAATCTTGATTTTTTAAAGAAAGAGAGCGCGAGAAAGAGGAAGACAGAGATAGAGACAGAGAAATGGAGGAGAAATTTATTGATTACAAGAGAATTAAGACACAGATGGCTTTTATTAAAAAATAAAATAAAAAAATAACAAGTGTTGATAAGGATATGCAGAAATTGGAACCCTGTGCACTGTTAGTGGAAATGTAAAATGAAATTATCCTATGATCCAACAATTCTGCTTTTGGGTATATACCCAAAAGAATTGAAAGCACGGTCTCAAAGAGATATTTGTACACCTATTGTCGTTACAGCGTTATTCACGATAGCCGAAAGGTGAAAGCAAACCAAGCATTCATCAATGTGTAAATGGATAAACAAACTGTGGAATATACATACAATGAAATATTATTTGGCCTTAAAAAGGAAGGAAGTTCTGACACATGATACAACATGGGGGAACCTTGAGGACATTACACTAAGTGAAATAAGCCAGATAAATACTGTATGATTCTACTTATATGAGGTACTTAGAGAAGTCAAATTTATTTATTTTTTTATTTTTTAATTTTTTTAAAGATGACCAGTAAGGGGATCTTAACCCTTGTCTTGGTGTTGTCAGCACCATGCTCTCCCAAGTGAGCCACAGGCCAGCCCTAGAGAAGTCAAATTTATAGAGGCAGAAAGAAGAATGGTGGTTAGCAGGGGCTGGGAGGAGGGAAGAATGAAGAGTTATGGTTTAATGGGTATAGAGTTGCAGTTATGCAAGATGAAAAGAGTTCTGGAGATAGATGGTGGTGATCCTTGCACAACAATGTGAATGTATTTAATAACACTGAATTGTGCATTTAAATATGGTTAAGATAGCAAACTTTATGCTGTGTGTATTTTGCCACAATTTTAAAAAAGAAAATTAGGAGACATATCAACACATATTATTTGGATCTGGATTCAAACTATTTAAAAATATATATATAGGGTATCGTAGCTTGCATTGCCCATGGGCTTGAGATGTAACTCCAGGAAATAGAACTGTGGGAACAGGAAAAGTATTTCTGGGAAGGAAGTTGCCACTATAGGCATAGGGACTGATTTGCCTGGGCCTCTGAGAAGCACATGGCAGGCTGCCAAGAATTGTTTTCTTGAAGGACAGGAGACTGGAACCTTGCTCCACAGGCTCCTGCCCCCATTGGTTCAGTGTTACCCCAGGCTCTTATGGGCCCCACTTTTGGGATGCATTGTGCCTGGCCCAATGGTGTGTTGTCTTTCTTGGTACAGAAAGGATTAAATGAGACCCTGAGTGAGCCTGAACTCACACAGAACTGCGAGGCTGACATCAGAGGAGGCAAGAGGATGTGACCTGCAGACCCTGAGGCCTGTCCCACAAAAGAATACTGACTGGATGTTGGTGATACAGAGGAAGGATCGTTAACTTTTTTAAAATGTGCTCATTGTATTGTGGTATGTTGAAGAGAGAGACGATTCTTGTTTTATAGATATATTATGTAGTATTTACAGATGAATTGATATAATGTTTGTGATTTGCTCCAAAATAATCTGAGAGGAGAAAGTAGGTGAAGTACACAGAAATAAAATTGGCCGTGACTTTATACTTGTCGAAGCAAAGTGATAAGTGCATGGGGGTCACTACAGTATGCTTTCTACTCATCTGTGCATTTAAAATTTTCTATAGTAAAACATTTTTTTAAATATAATTGTTTGACAAAATTTGTAAAGATAGCCTCCTGAATTCCCTGAGGTTGAAATGTGTATTTCTGTGTGACCTATTTTTACAGTTAGTAATGACAATATTTTCCATTCTCAGATACCAAGGGATTTCTTAGGTATAGGTTTCAGGTTCTGACAAAGGTATTTTCATCCACTAAGTCTGAAAGTGTTTGCAATTAAATTCATAAGTACAGAACCCTTAAAATAAATGTTAACTGCACATGCAGTGAAATCCTTTACTACCTATACTTGTTTACTAATTTGCTGTAAAATTTAAACTTGACTTTTATGACACCATGTCATTCGTTATTGATTGACATAATAAAACATTAAAATAAGAAAGATAACAAACAAGTCTTTGCTTTACTGTGGCCACAAGTTTCAAAAAAACTAAGGGTTGTGAGATGGGAAAACTAAACCTACTAGAATTATTGCACAAGGTGTTTCCTGAGCAAACTTAAAAACATGACCTACCTAAATGTCAAATGGATACTTTGTGTTGCCTGTTCTGGTGAACTTACTATTCTGTATTATGGCATTCCACATATTTCTACAATTGGTTATAATTCTTTGGGGGCAGAGCAGCAGGAGCCAATTTTTGCTTACTTAATTCAGAAAGGAAATTATTGGAAGGACATAGGATAGCAGATAGAGTGAAAGAAAAAGCTGAAGAACCAAGCTTGAGAAAGCACAAAGACCAGAGCAGCTCTAGATTTTGTGGCAGCAGGAACAAATGGATATCTCAGGGTGCCACCATCAGGGTGAATAGCCTCGAGCTATTTCCAGGCTTTCAGTCCCTCTTCCCATGATTCTTATTCCCTGGAAGTTGCAGTGACATAGCCTGGATCAAGAGCCCCTCCATCTTGATTGACCATCCTAGCATGGCTATATCCATATTCACAGGTATTTCCCTAAAGTAAAAATAGGGCCAATGTTGTGGTTGTGAGGAGCACAGACTCTAGAGCCAGATTCTCCAGGCTGAAAGTCTAGTTTTACCATATCCTAGGTGTGTGACCTTGGGTGAGTTACTCAGTCTCTCTGGGCGTCAATGTTCTCATCCATAAAATGGAACTAATAATAGTACCTACCTTATAGAGTTGGTACAAGGAATAAATGAGTGAAAATATGTTATGTACCTGGCAATAGTTGGTGTTCTTTAAGTATTAAATTATTGTGCCAAAAGAAGGAGGTTGGAGAATGTGGGCTGGGTAGGTAAAATCAACAGATGACTTTTACTATCTGCATCACAGAACTGCAAGAGGCTTTATCTCTGCATCCGCAGGACATAGCTGAGTTCTTGTTCCTGAATGTGAATAGCGCGTGTTAATGTTGGATCACAGCAGAAATTGTCAAAAGCATGAACCTGGGATGTAGAAAAGCAATGTCACCCAACACAACTTGACAAAGTTAGGTGTGTTGGGAGACAACAGGCGAACCCAAGCAGATGAGAGAGCCCAACAGAAACAGAATAGAGAGAAGAAACAAGAGCAAAGCACACTTAAGGTCAACCACACAACTCCACAGCAACCAGAAGCAGGACAACCTTTTGAACCAAAGTTTGGTAAGATGAAAGACCAAGGTGCTGTATGTGCACATATATCCACTAGACTATTTGTTGATTAATTATTTGAGTCCATACAACGATTTGTATATGGAACCTCCAACTTTAAGCAACAGCTACAAACAATGTGAGACTCTGCCAATAGTGACTATAGTATTTCCCACTCTGTGTGCAGCAAACTATTGATCACATATTGATCCAGTAGATACATCCCTGCACATCTTTGTCAGTAGTATCATTTCTGAACATGAAGGGCAGCAATATTTTGCCGTTAGTATGAAAGACTGCTACGTATTTCAAGGACACAATTAGACAATAGGCATTCTTGATTGAAATTCAGAATGTCATATGAGCAATTATATAAAACATGTCAGTGCCTAGCCATTTCTAAATCAATGTTGTCGTCCATAAATGTTAACACACAATTTATGGAAGGTTATGAGTAGAAAGCTATTTTTAAATGCAGGTAAGTTTACTAGCAATACATACGCAAAGGTAAATATTGTCTCAAAATGTGATTATATGTAATGAAATAAAATGATTTGTATTATAACATATATGAAAAGTAAGTCATTGTATTAATGTTCAGATTCTAAGATAAACATCAATAAGAATGCTTGACAATTCTAAAACAACCAAAACACATTTTCTCTGTATAAACAGATATATTCAAACACTAAGGAGAAAGTTAGCTTATGAATCACCAATCGTTGGCTTTTTCTGGAGAGTTTGAGTACATCTGTACTTTTCTAATTATTTCTATTCCTCTACAAGGATGTCTAATCAGCCAGTTAAATCAAAGTTGTTTAATAATAGCCTTCTGCATATAAAGGCACTGGCTGGAGAAGCCCATATTCCAAAAGTACATCTCTTCTCTACTAATTGTGTTTTGTTTGAGAATGGTTTCATGGTCTTTGTTAAGAGGAGTCCTAAATGTCAATTCTTCAATTCAAACCAATCTTCCAAAGAAAATATTTCTCCAGGGAAAAGAGAGATAAAGGAGAAAGTCTTTCGCACATAAAATAAGCTCAGGAAATGTTTGTTGAATGAACAGTGTCAGGGATCCCAACTTGAGCTTATGTTGCCACAGCGTTTCAGAAAATTCTGTCTGGATGTCCTGGGCAAACTGATAAGGAAGACCCAACAAAAGTTTATTTGCTTCAGGGAATGAAGAACTTTGCACAAAAATTCATCCTAGGAAAATAAAAATAACCGCAAAACAATGCCTTGGTTGCTGAAGAGAGGACCCAGGATGGCACCCACCCCTTCCCATTCCCTTCCTCTGGATGCCTATCTGGTACTCAGGAGGAGAGAGGGCTCCAGGTAAAACCCCAATGTCCTATTTCATAAAACTCCATGTGGATAGAGTCACCAATGTGCCACGTAGATGCACTCTAATAGATTCCAACACAAAGTAGGACAGAGGCCTCATCCCTGACTTTGCTATAGACGGTCGTGCAGATCAGCCACTGAGAGGGCTCTGTCACATCCCTAGTTTGCCCGTCTGTCTGGAGACTGCAGTGCCTACTGGGAGGGTAGAACAGTCACACAATGGCCAACTGGACATCTCACAGGCATATGTGGGAATCTCTGGAATTACCATTACAGGCTGTGCTTGAGCAGGTGACAGCGAGAACCTATAAAATTTGGGACAGTACTGATGAAGTGACTCCATACGTACAAATTAGTGAGCCTGAGTAAACTCGGAACACATAAATAATCAACAGTCACTTTAAAACACTCTTCCCTTCACGAGATTGGACTGCAATGAAAATCAGAAGACTGATGTCACAGAAGACTGATGTATCAGGACAAAGGGTAACAATGAGAAATACCTGGGTTTATTCTGGACAATGGTCTGTGACAATTATCATTTGTTCTTTGAGTTCCATGGTTGCAGGAAAGCAACACAAAGAATTCCTAAGCTCCTTAAAGATTTGCTTGACTTTTTTTAATATGCATTCTGGATGGCTTCTTTCAACCATTTTAATGTCATCTTGCCTCATCATTTCTGATAAGCGAAAAAACTAACTCAGGTTGACATCCTCCCTACCAGAGACACAGAGATATTGAATTATCTAAGGATGGTTCTAAATACCAGCCTTTAAATGATAACTGATCTGCAAAAAGCAAGTATTGTTTCTGACATGCCATGTCACATCGCTAACTCTTCATTCTGCATTGTGCTACATCCTGCGATGTCAGCTACCGTGGAACACAGCGGGACACAACATGACGGGGTGACTTAAAATTGAATGAAAGCCACTACTCAGCCTGAGTATCCATTTTATGCCATCCATTAGGAAAAATATAAGGGCAAAGAATGAGAGGTTATTTTGAACCATTGTTTAAAATATGCTTCCTTGAATACTTACATTAAATGTATCTCTCTTCTCTGTATCTTTACTCCATGATTTATTATTGAGAAAGCCAATTTAAAAAATAAATCCTATGCCTAATCAACTTGCACTTATACATGCTGTCACCCCATTCCATAATATGGGTTTTGGCTTAAAATCATGAGCTTTTTAAAATTCTGGAATTGGAAAGGACCTGGGAGATAATATGGGTCAACCCATTTACTGTGCTGATGAGAAAACAGTGCCAGGATGTAATAAGATTTGTCCAAAGTCACATTGTTAATTAGTGGCAAAGCTCTTGCTAGAACCTGTATTCCTTTCCAATGTCTTTCAACTATACCGCATAGGGCATAAGCTGCTATGAGAAAATGCAGCAAGTGGGAGGGCACCTTGAGATTATTTACAATAGTGTAAACTGCAGACAATTAGACTTAACATGCTCTGATTGAATTTCTGCTCTATTTTCATTTCTTGTCACATTTCAGTGATTTAAGGGTGTTTGCTATTTATTTAGAGTGGTCAAGAAACAAAACGCCTATGAATCTGATAAAATATGCTGTGTAATAGCCCAAAAGTAAAATTAATTGGAAGCCCAAGGAAAGACCAAGGAAAGCAAGGGAATGGGTAGCGAATCTGGAGAGGAGAGAGCTCTGCTAGCTGTCTAGCTGTTGTTTCCAAGCTGGAAAAACTAAGGATTAGAGCCACTAGCTTTGCTGAAAGTGACCAGGAAGCCAATATTTATCAAATCTTCTCTCAGCTACTTTTCCAACAAGCAGTTGCCAACCAGACCTTTCGCAACTTCTTCTCAATTGCCTTCCCAATATAAATAACCCTTCTACCAAATTGATCAGCTCAAGTTTGGTTATGAAAGCTGATAAAAGGAAAGGAGGAAAAAGAGGACAGTCATATCCTCAAAAGGCACTTCTAAAAGCTGACTGTACTGAAGGAGTAGGAGAGACCCGCATGGAAGAATTTCTGGACTACCACAAACCTCTTCTCCAGTCTATCACGAAGGCCTGTACAACACTTGAATTGCTGCTTTGTGTTAAGGACTTTTGTTCTTTGTGCACTGGTTGACTGTAGTGATGCCTTCCATTTTGCTCCTGTTAACACATTTAACCCAGTTCAGTTTTGTCTTTGCCTCTCTGCTAGCCTCCCTCAAGTCTGTGACCTTCTCCTATGACTACGGTACTCATTCCCAGACTTGCTTCCCTTTTCAAATGTATACAAACCATCTGTTTAATAACATACTCTCCCTTCTTGAAGACTGGGACCTGTATTCAATTTGGGGCTGCTAGCATTTCCCCCACTGTCTCTGCCCCCTCAAGTAAGTATTGTCCAAAGTGAATCATGTCTCTCTAGGAACTAGACATAGGTGTCTAGACCCGAAAATCAGAACAATGCTCTCTGGCGACCTTTTTACATATATTGGCCTTCCCGGTCTCTTAGCAATTGTTCTTCCACCCTTCCTCATCTTAAAAGCATTCTGCCTAACCCAGGAGACAAATGCAAAAGAAGACTTGAAATAGTGGCTTTTTTGTCGTTGTCCATTGACCTTGTACTGCCACTGCAAACGCCAAACACTGACGATAACTTTAAAGCCTCTTGTCCTCTTTGGTATTTTTCAAAAGTCTCCGTCCTTTCTGCGTCGTCATTTTTCTGACTCTCTGCACACAGATGCCTGTGTGTATTTCATGTTTGTACTGGGTCACCTGCTCATCCTTCTTTTCTTTGAGCACAGCCTTTCAAACTTGAGACAACCCAAGTGGTTGGTCCTCAGCCAGCCTTAAATTCTCCGCAGATACCCACTTTTTATTTTCTCACAGGGAAAGGAAACAGTTCACAATTATACTGTGAGAATTACATTTTTAGAGCCTGCTTTTTCTCCTGAGTTATCTTGCCTATTAGTGTCTCGGTTGGGCAGGGTCCTGAGGTGGAAGGGAGCATAGCCCATTCTAGGAACTAAAAGGTGGTGAGAGGCGAGACCAAAGTGGCTAAGCCAGGGGTTAAGGATTTTGACCTCTTAACCTTCTGATTTTTAACATTAGCTTTAATAATAGTTAGAATAACATTAGGGTTTCTTCTCTCTTCTGCTGAACACCGTAGGGCCATTTCATTGCCTTGCTGGGAAAAGAAGAAGAGAGAGGTCTCACGACTCATAGGAATAATAATCGTTAACACTTCTGATTGAAGCCATTGTGAGGAAAACCAATGGCTAAAGTGAGAGTTGAGGTGGCCCATGCTCTGCAGGGGTCTGATGGCTCGTAGTCCCTTTGTCAGAAACAGCAGAGTGACCTATAACAAAGTATGAGCTTGCACACCTGAAGGGATGAATGCAGCAGATCCAGTGTAGATGGGGGGCACCTACATTTTCACAGCTGCCATTCCTGGGGGCTCCCTTGTGCACTACGATTTGCCCAACTCTGGGCCCCATTTGTACCCAGTGATTCATCATGGATGCTGAGAGGTGCCAGGTGAGCAACAGCACCCTGAAGACACATTCTGCCCACCTGTGAGTCACACCTTCTGTCACCAGGAATCATGTGGCCTCTATTCACTGACTCACCACTGCCAACAGTGGAGGTGCCAGGAAAGACAGGTGTTCCTGCTGCTCCTTTTGATGTCACTGTGCCTCCATGACTGCTGTCAGAAATCAATGACTGAGTACCTCATGCCTTCTTCCTCCCACCCTCAACCTTTCTCCTTCCCAGAGCCCCTTTTCTTACTGTAAAATTGGAGGGATCTCTGCGTGCTCCAAGAGACTTCCAGATATGGCACTCAGCACTCCAGCTGCCACCACTTCAGGAAGCCACCCTGGCACCTCTGAGAAGGAGTAAACAGCAGTAGAGTGCTTCTGCTCCCTTTGAGCTCTGTGGCTAAGCACAGAGGAGAGAGACTGGCAGCATGGTTCCAACTGGTGTCCGAATTTTCCATAATCTGACAACTAGTTGCTTTTGCAACATTTATAATCCCAGTCCTTGGATGGGGAGGCTTGTGCCAATTTGCATGGCTGCTATTTAAAGATGAAACCCAAAAGGTATACATATGCTCCAACATGGCTGCAAATTTAGCTGTTCAGAGAACACAGCAAGATAAATAACCATGCCATGAGAAATTACAGCATTATGTATTGCAATAAATATGACAAATGATAGGCCAGATATTCATTGGCTCATAACGGTTGGCAGGCATAACCATCTGTAGATCCAAAGTTCAAACTGTTTTCTCTCCTACAGCTGCCTTGGTATTTCTCTTCTTCAGCTGGAACCTCTGGCCTTTAAGGTAGCCTGGACATCCTTGTGAAACCTTTAACTTTATTAGGTTTTCGTTAAGAAATGTAGGTATTACAGCAAAAAAGGCAACACTCTGTATGCATGAGAAAGAGAAAACAAGAGATCTAATGTCCCTTTATTAATGTAGAGAATTTTTTACTTGCAGAGAATCTGAAAGCAGGAAAGGCAAACCTAAGGATAATTAAGAAAAATGATGGTGTTTGTTGCCACAGAAGAAATAAATCTTCTGTGTCTCTCGTTTATTTATTGATTAAACAAGGAACCCTACAATGGATTTAAGTTCCTGCTTTTGCCACTAGAAAGGTAACACTGAAGTCCATTATTTCATTATGTGAAATGCTAATCTATATTTCTCATTTAGAATCTAAACCTTCTGCTTTGTTGAAATCTCACAGCTTACACCACTAAAAAGAGAAAGACTAATGAGCCCTAATGTTGCCACAGCAAAACTTGCCCAATTAGACCAGTTGTTCCACAGAGAAGTATGCTGTGAACTTCTAATGCAGAATCTTGACAGTTTGTAGTTGAAAATCTATGCTAAGAAAAATCAGGTTTTTAAACAGGTGTCTACTTCTAAACATAGCTTCTTCCTCCTCGTCTCCCTACCAGGACATAGGGAAGTATTTCATCAGAAAGGTGGAGAAAATGGTTTTTCAGATAGTAAAAGATGCTAACAGAATTCCCTGTAATAGGAACCTTTTCCCTAGTTACTAACCCAACCTGGGAATGAGACAGCTGGGAAAACAACTGATATTTTGATTATTAGGTATTTTGTCTTCTGTATGCATTTTTTCTTTTTCAGTGCTTACTAAAATAAAGCAAAATGTTCACACCCAAAAGCAAATTTTTTCTACCTACATTACACACAATACATCAAACCAAAAAGTTTTCAAGGGCAAATTTTGGAAAAACAGAAAAACTTCAGGATTATGAGAGCACTCTGCCATTTCTTCTCCAGCTACCACACATCAAATCAACATTGTCACACTAAAGTAAATCTATTCAGCAATATTTATTGACCAAATGCACGTTGAGCACCTTCTCTCTATATAGCAATAAATAGAAGCTTGTGGGAGGTGAGGGGATAAAGATAAATCAGACATGGGCCCACCTTTTAAAGCTCCCAGTCCATGAAGATGAATCATGCTACTACAGGACAGAGACAAGAGGGACACAGACAGCACTGGGGGTGGGGTCAGAAGAGAGACACATTCAGCTTTGGGAACAAAAGAAAGGATGGTTTCCTGGAGGAGGCAGAACATGAAGAAAAGGTATGACTTGAACATGAAGATTTGGGGAAGTAGAAGGACACCCAGAAGAGGAAGAAACCCAAACAAAAGCAGGAAGGTAGAAAAGTGCCTGTGAGCCAAGAGAGTGAGAAAATGAGCAGAGCATCAGCCATGCAGGCAAGCACTGGAGATCATTTACTCACAAATGTTAGCTGAGCACATCTCCTAGTGCATTTCTGGCACTCTTTGGGGACACTAGGGAGACAGTAGTGAATAAAACAAACAAAATTTTTACTCCCACTGAGTCATGTCTAGTTGTGGGAGATGTACATTGAAAAAGGCAAATGTCTAATGCATCAGATGGTTCTAAATTATATAAGTATCAGAGAGTAGGGGTTACAGATGTTCAGGGGAAGTTGTCTGATAAGATAACTTTTGAACAGACACTGAAAATAAGGCAAGGGTAAATTAAGTGTCTATCTGGGGGAATTATAATCACAGCAGAGACCCTGAGGGAAGACTAGACTAGTATGGCTGAAGACAGGGAAGGCCAGGATGGCTGGGCAAAGATAAAGGAGGCAGGAGATGGGTGCCAGAGAGATGGCCCAGGGGAGATGGGTGGCAGGCCACATCCCCAGAGTTTGTCTGCCAGAGTGAGAACTTCGGATTTGGGGGGCTGTTGGAGGGGAGGGAAGGAGGGAAGGAGTGGATGAGAGGGCATTGGAGGATTTAGAGCAGAGGAATCACATGATGGAACTTACATTTTGGGATGAGTACTGCTGCTGTGTGGAGGACAGAGAAAAGTGATGAGGATGAAATGTGAGGGACCAATGAGAAGACCACTGCAGCAGTACAAACGGGAACAGTGTGGACAAGAGAGGACAGTGGTGTGAACAAGGAGCATGTTGTGAGTGTGAATATCTCAAGGGCAAGAAAAGGTTGAAAACAGAGTTCATAGGGTGCTTATTCCTCGTCTGAAATGACCAAATGCTTCCCTCTTGTAGGGTTAGGAAGGTAAATGGTCAGGCTCCCTCAGAGTGTTCGGAATCTTGTGGAAATATAACTGTACATGTGTGCCCAGGTGTTCCTTGGCTATTGTCTGATGTAGATGTGCGTGGGCACCCAGGTGTTCCTGGATTGTCTGACTCGCACCCAGGTATCCTGGGTTATTGGACTTCAGTATAAAGGATGAATGACTCCGATACACAAGGTCCTCCCCACCCCTGGGATGACCCAGGGGGAGCCACAGGGAGGCCACTACAGCTGCTGGAGGCTGTTGCTGCAAGCGGCTGCCACCAGGGCCCCTAGAATGCCCCAGGAGGCCACTGCCACTGCTGCTGGAGGCTGCTGTAAGCTGCCACGGCTGCTGAGGAAGCTGAGGACTGAGCTCACATTGGAAATGAACCTGTCAACTCTGCCAGTGGCTCCTGGGATCTTTCCCAATTACCTAGCTTGCAACCTGTATGTGAGGGGTCTGGTGACCCAGCCAGCATGTGAAAGGTCTGGTGACCCAGCCTGGCATATGAGGGGTCTGTGACTCAGCCTGGCATGTGAGGGGTCTATGACCCAGCCTGCACAACAGGTTTGAAGGGTCTGAGCCCTAGCCTGACACCTTTTTATTTACAAAAGTTCAGCATACACAGTTGAAAGTTCATTTCACCCTGACAGACAATCATATTATTCAAAATGTATGACCAGCAAAGTTAGCTGGGGCTTCTCAGAAGTCCCAGCTACAATGTCAACCTCTCCAAGCAGGACGAGGACTGAATTGCAACAGTGTCCAACTAATTTGACTGATAGCATTCCTGACGCTGGCACCATGGACTTTTTCACCCAGGGTTTTGGGACTCCAATGCTCTCCATTCATAGCTAAAATATTTCCTAGGTTAAAAAGCCAACTGCACTCCTCTGTTTTTTTAATTAACAGAACTGTTTGAAGGAGTGATGTGGGTTTTGTGTGTAACAGCCACACCTTGTCTTCTTTCCTGGTAAATTCAGCATAAACCTGCTCTGAGATGACAGATAAGGAAATATGAGGCAGCAGGTGTCCGTGCTTTCACGCAGCCAAGAAGGAGCAGGGAGTGACTGATGGCCATTTTCTCCCCATCACTGGTGCTGCCTAAAGATCTGTTTGCTCCACGTGACGTAGGGATAAGCTCTCCCTACTCATCCCAGCTCCCTCACCCTCTCCCTCACCCCTTCAGGGACTGCTCTGATTTCTATTTTTTCCAAATCTCCTATCACAGCTTCATTTTATTATTAACACAAGTCATCATGTCATGACAGGTGCTTGCTTGACGGCTTGGGTATCGAAACAGTCACATGATTGATAACCTCTCAAAATCGCCCAGGTGAGAACTGCTGTAGCAGACGCCTCAGATCGAACAGAATGGACAAGGAAGACCATATTTCCAAATGCCTGCAGCAACCTCTAGGTCAGTTGTCTTCTCTGACCCAAAAATAAAAAAGGAAGGAAAAAATCCACCAGTATAATGTGATGAGAAATGCAAGGTGATGTGTCAGAAATAACAATGCAGGTCAAGCTGGTATTTGTTGTTACTGAAAGTGATGAGCTGCTATTCGTTCCCCTAGAACTGCTTTTTCTCCTCCAGGAAAAATAATTCTATCTCAGTCATTATCTCTCCAGAGCAACAGAATATGAGAATTTTCCCACTATGAAATGATGGACCCATTGCAAAACAAGGATGACTATTATCTTTTGGTACCTGAGATGGCTTTTAGAAGACATCAATCATTCACATAATTACATTTACTAAAATACTTCAAAGCGGTGCTTTTCAAACTTTAATGTACATGTAAATCACCTGAAGATCTTGCTAAAAATCTGTGCTTCAGAAGGTCTGAGGCGTGGCCTAAGGTTTTGCATTTCTACCAAACTCCTAGGTAAAAGTCAATGCTGTCAGTCTGCTAATCACATTTTGTGTAGCAAGACATTAAACAATACCTTCTGCGTTCTATTTTTACTTACTCTGTATTTTGTTTTGTTTTCTATAATATGCCAATTTGTACTAGATTTGGATTTTGACCAGGACCCTTGCTCTTGCAGTACTTGGAAGTTCTATGGTGCTAGTAGTTGAATATATCGACTTTCTAATGATTATAGTTAGTTGGCCATGTGTTACTGCCCCCAGGGTTAGTAGCACTCTTTAGCTATGATTCATGCTCTGCATTTTATTGTGACTATGTAATGTAAGTCACTTTGCCAATGCATTGAAGTGGGGAAATTTTCCTTCTTAACCTTTCAGAAAGTTAGTAATTAAATTCTTTAGAAATCCAGTAAGCAAGAGTCATATTATTTAAGAAATACTGTATTTCTTTGGAAAATATTAAGGCTCTAACAATCACCTTTCTAGAGAGCAAAAAGAAAAAGAAGCTATTTTGCCAATTTTACTTGCTCCTTGGTGGAGTGAGAGCCATGAAAAATCATGGAAAGGAACTTAGAATAAAAATAATGTTATTTTGCATATTGATGCAGATCCTGTAATTTCAAAGAAAGCCTTTGAAGATAGATTGATTTTGATAATTTCCTGCATTCCACTTAACATCACCTGGAGCCAATCAAGAGAAATCAGAATATCTAGCTCTGACATTTGGGTGTGAAGCAAAAACAACACTTTTATATTTTAAACTTCAGTGTTTCTGAAAGTGAGAGGTTGAAAGGCTGAGAGGTTGAAAGTTCTGGCTTCACCCAAGCAGTAAGAAAGGAACACAGCATTTTGTCCACAGATAAACTCAAACCAGATTTGCTAAGCTGGTGGCCCTATCTGAAACCTTTCTTAAGTAGAATCTGTTGATGAAGCCAAAGTGTGTCCTATAATTTGTTTTGCAGATAAACATCCTCCAAAGTCTGTGGTTGAGAATATTCCATTTCTTTAAAACCTATGCCAGATTTAAGATTGTCAACTTATGTTCAAATTGAGAGTTGGTATGGTATTTGGGTATGCAGGAGGATATATTGCTCAATTGTCATTTAACCATAGATTAAATGTCTGCATAAACCGGAATGCATTTTACAGTTTTCAAATTGATGAAAGTTTTATGGGAAGATGTAATGAGAATAAGGATGTATTTTATGCAGGAAGGAATGCTGTCTGGCACTAAGAACATAGACAAGAATTTAAGAGTCTAGGATTGAACTGGTGGCATCACAAAAGATGGACCCTCCAAGGTAGGTCAAAAGAGTATCAACTGAATCATAGATGCTCACTGCTTCCTTTGAAACCTCAAAGACTCTCTGGTTCCCAGGGTGTAAGGAGAGGGCAGGATCATCTCAGATCTGGCTGTGTGAAGTTGGGCACATTACTGAAAGGAGCTCAGCATAAGAAGAGTAGCATAACACGGTGGTCAGAGGCATGGATTCCCCCGCCGGACTGCCTGCATCTCAATCCACTTACTAGCTGTGTCACCTTGGGCAGGTTACTTAATTCCTTGTGCCTCATTTTCTAAGCTACAAAATGAAGACAATGATAATACCTACCTCATAAAGTTGCTATAAGGATTAAGTGACTAACATTTATATAGTGCTCAGATCAGCCCCTCGCATAAGCATGAGCACTCTGTGTTTGTTAAGTGAATGAATGAATAACAAAGCAAAGTGGTTTAGGTGCACATTCTCTCCATTCTAGCTTCAAATGCCATCTCTGGCAATCTCCTGGGCAAGTTATGATTCTATCTGAAAACTAGGTTACTTGCACAGTACTATCTACTATTAAAGGAATGGTCTTAAGCAAGTTACTAGCCTGTCTGAGGCTTGGTTTATTCATTCAGCAGTATGCTTCCTACGGTTGATGTATGTTAGCTACCTACCCCGTATTAGTCCTATCATTAGACGTGATAAGGATGCCTTTAACTCACTGAAAAATACTTTAAACAAGAAAAGGGCAATGAAAGAAAACAAAACAAAAAGCCCTGCAGCATTACACCAGCGTTACTCTTCCAGGTTAGCATCCACACATTAATCGACCCTCTCTGGGCACATTCATTCATCAGTCATGACTCCACTTCACAGTGCTGTCATGCAGCCCATACCTGACCATTCAGTTCACAAAAATAATCTCTTTTTACCGCATGTTTTTTAATACACAGAACATAATCATAACACCTTCCATTTATACAGCACATTAATGTTTCGCAAAGCCTTTCACATTTATTATTTGATTAAATTAGACATATTGCAAAAGGCCCATTTGTCTTTGAAGAAGCGGCTTTGAAAAAAATTTCCAAATTTAATTTTCAAACATACTTTCACTGCTACCACGAGTTATCATTGAAAACAGTGTTTCCATCCACGAGTCCTTTCAGGTGAGGGCTACAGAGGGCAACGCTGCCTGGCATCGAAACAGTTCTTCATGTGCTATCCTCTCCTCTCCTCTTCTCTCTGCTTCGATGCAATCCTATACCACCCATTATTTTGAAAACATCTCTGCTTAAGTCAAAAGTAAATTCTATGTTTTCATGTATTCAAAATCTCCATACATTTCCCATTACTGCGAGTTAGTCTGTAACTACCTTCCTGGAACCCAACACCTCAAGTTCGTGTGTCTTGCTTCCTCCTCACTGGGTCAGTATGCAATCTAAGTTTAGTGTTGCCCCAACATCCTGAAGTCACTCCCTCTGCAGCCCAACTCATGGCCTAGGACTTACTCATTTTTATTTATTTATTACTTGGACTTCTTTTTTACTTCACTAAAAAGTACTTTATCACCTACTTTAAAAAGGAATCTGAAGTATCTTAAAAATGCATCAGAGATCAGGGGTTTAAAAAAAGAACAAAAAAGAAGTTCACCATCTTCTTTCTCTCTCACTTTCTGCACACAGAGACAGGTCACTTCACTACAATAATTACAGCAATTATGACTATGGCCATCAGGGTCTTCCAATGCCAATTTTTTCTACTTCCCCAGCCTAGAATACTCCATTTCAGGCCTATTTAATCCTCTAGAGACTCCATGTGCCTTATTCCCCCTTTCCTGCCTTAGTAGTTTTCCCAAAAAGTTTATCTAATTTATTTAATAAACATTTACATCAAGTTCTTAGTAGGTGCCTGTCACTGCACTCAGTACATCATGTAGATTAGCTCATTTAATACTTAGAACAATGCTCATGGGTGCAATTATTATCCAGTTTACAAATGAGGAAACTAAAGTAGAAAGAAGACAATTACCCAACGTTTCCAGCTGAGTGGCAGAGCCAGGACAGAACTTGGACAATCTGGGTCTACAGTCCCTGCTCTTCACCACAACTCTACTCGGCCTCTCTGTTCCAACCACACACAACAACTGCCTTCTCGGGTGCACCAAGAGTCCAATTTGCCTCCTTAACATGAGGCTCATGGCCCAATATCTCAACAACCCCACTGTAATGGCTCCATTCATTCTCTACATGGCAGAAGAATTATCCAAATCATCATCACCTTCAAAATATTTCACAAATGTATTCGTTTTAAAAACCTATTCCTCACGTTGCTTATTGACCTACCTGAAGCCCACTAATGCTCTCCAAGCTCAGAGTACATGCTACTCTCATATCCCAAGCTTCTCTTAAGCAGGTATGTTCCCCCAACACTGGCTTCAGTAGCTGGTGGCCCACTAGGATTTTAAAAGATAATAATAACTTGAATTTATTGAGAATGAGTTTCATGGACCCTAGTATTCCTGTACTCTGCCTAGAATGTAATTTTTGCATTGATCCTCATGAACAACATCTGAACTTGGAGATGAGAATGCATTGTTTAGATTTGGAGCGAAATAAAGATGAATGAGAAATAAAACTACATACTACACTTATAACAAAAAAGGTATTTGGGGGTTGTTTCTTTTGGAGGAAAATGCATAACCCTTGTAGAAAAATATGAGGGAGATGATTTAAAAAGAAACGAGAATGCACAGCTCTACCTAATAACCATGTTCTTCTCTTCCACTAAGCGATAATAGTAAAACTCTAGAAAGAACCTTCCATTTGCATAGATCTTCCATGTCACCAGTCTAAGTGTTTTCATCTCTAGACTTTTGTATTGTTTTCATTATTTCACACTGCCTAATAAATTATTAGTAATGTACTGGCTTAAAATATTTATTATCTGGAGTACCACATGACCAGTGAAGGATAGGAAATTTCAGTCAGAATAACTCATCCCCATTGATTTTGCATGAAACCAGGTTTTGCTTTTTATTATCTGGCTCTGAAGGAAAAATAAAATAAAAAGTTCATTTATTTCCTATTTCTCTATTCTTCCCCACCAACACCACTGCCAAAGACAGAAAAATGATTCTTAAGGAAATCCTTCCTACCTCCACCACTATCACCAAAATGAACAAACAAAAAAATGCATTGTGCTAATTGAGGAGGCCCACCACAGCCACCACAATAACCATGGCTGCCGCAAAAGCGGCTAGACAGCACAGCCATCACGCAGATGGTCCGCCAGCCACTGGAGTACATTGACACAAGGAGAGTCACCAGCAGAGATGAGGAAAGGAGAAGGATGTCTCTCTCCACTAAGCCCATTTGACAGAAGAAGCATCTGCTCTATGATAATACTGGGGGACACACCTCCCAGCTTTGGACAGATCATCTGGGCAACAAATCAACAGAGTGACCATTATTCTTTCAGAAGGAAAGAAGAAATCTAGGGTAATTGCAGGGGGGAGGAGGGAGTGAGAGGGGGCATGGGGAGAGATTGGATGGGGGGCATAAAGAATAATTCTGATTTGTAACAATATATGCTAGGAATGTTGGTTTGATCAATGTGTCTCAATGTTGAACCCCAAAAATATGTATGATCAATTTTAATTCAATAAAAAATTTTTTTAAAAAAGAAGAATATAGTTTAAATTTTTACTTCTCCAAAATTCAACAAATTAAAAACATTTAAAAAGGCAAGACTGGCCAAAAAAATCATGAGATGTTTTACCATTTAAATATTTTCTTCAATTTTATGTTAACATTTTGGATAATAAATTGGAGTTACAATAATTACTGTTATTTTATTTGTTCTTATTAATACATGAAATTAAATATTTCTGATACACCTGTGCCATTCCTTAAGAGATGAGCACCTATAAGATGTAGTCTGTATCCAAAGCAAGATTGTCATTTAGTAATAAATTTGTGAGGGGAGGGAAGAACACACTTCAAACACTACATTTTATAGATACCCTAAAATTTATAACAGGAAAGCACCACAAATAACTAAGAATAGCTCATTCACTGTCCGGAAAACTGGCTGTTTAGCCAGGGAAATGTCCTTGTCCACACCACATATCAATTTTGATTTAGAATATAGATTGTAAAATATTTAGAAATATAGATTTTAAAAATATTCAGATTTAGAGATATTTAGAATTATAGATTTAAAAAATTAAATATTAAAAAAATAAAATGTCTGAAAAAAAAATGTAGTGTATATTTAACCCCCTGAGTGGGCAAGAATTTCCAAGCAATAGAAGAAAGCACATGCATAATGGTTAGTTATTTTACTTGATAATTTTTAACTTCCAAATGTCTAAAAATAGCATTAGCATAATTTTAAAATAAATGATATATTGAGGAAATATTTTACAAAATTTTACTACATAAAATGTTACATACAGGGTTTTTGAGAATCTTCTCTTTAGTAAGAAAAATACTAAAACATTACTAGAATAATTAGCAAAGAACATGAGCAGATAATTTATAAAAGAACAAATATAAGGGAACAATTAACACAAAAATTTTTCTTCTCCCTAATAAAGAAATAATTTCAACTATCTTATTAATAGACTTTTAAAATTAAAACATTCAATTGTGACTAAGATGTGGGGAGAAAAGCAATCTCAAATATTGTGCCATGTGTATAAATTGATATAATCTTTTTTGAAAGCAGTCTGGGAATAGAGATCAAGAAACCTAAAATACAATTAGACATTTTAACCCAATAATCCATCTTACAGGAATCTAGCTGAAGGCATTAGTCATTTATGTACCAGAATATGTATTATAATAGTATTTGGTAGCAAATTTTCTAACACTGAAGGAATAGTTTTAAAAATTGGCATATCTGTGATAGAATATTATGCAACTATTTGTTAAATATTGAAAAGAACTCTTCATGACTTGAAGTATTGCTTTCAATATGTAAAAAGCAAAGCTATCAAGATACTACAGAGTAAATAACATTATCTCAATTTCTTGTTAAAAAATATGTATTGAAGCATTACAAAAGCCAATAGTTTAATTGAGATGACTTCTGAGTGATGAAATTGGAAATGATTTTTATATTTTTCTTTGTACTTCTTTGCATTTTTTATAATGACCATGTATTACCTTTACTGTCAGGGAAAATTAAGATCTTAATTATATGTTCATTGATAGAAATATACTTAAAGGAGGGAGACTAGCTTTCTGGGATAATTTCTAAGACTGAAGCCAGATTCGTGCATAAGCGAAGCACATAATTGTCTCTAGCAAGCCCTAAAATTTGCCAAAAACAAATTCCCATAATGACCACTTCCAGTCCTCTTATTGATCTACATTGTTTGTTGGGGGACAAACCTCTATGGGTCTCTCATGTTTCCACATGTCTTTATTCTTGCCTACCTTCGCTAGTATGTTTGTTTAGTGAGCAGCCTTGGAATAGTGTTTTCCTCCAGAGCAAAGAGCACACATACTTATTGCCTATTATAAAAGATTCAGGATCACTAAGTTTTGGATTCCCCTCCCATAACACAGCCCACTGTGCAGGTGTCACCTGGCCTTCTTTGCATTACCTTCTGAGATTTAGGACCAATATCTGGCTACCAGGATTGCTTGAGTAATAAATCATCCTCTATCTCTGACCCAGAAATCCCATCTTTTCTGCCAGCATTCGTGAAACTTTGACAAGTTGACTCTATACCTTGCAAATAGGATACAGTCTCAAACCCTTCACAATGCTTAATCATTATCTCATTCGACATGTATTTCTTTGGCTTTAAAAGTTTGCTTTTGTTAAAATGAACATACATGTAGGAGGAATAGTACTTAAGCTTTATCAAGCATCTTAAATTATGTGAAAGAATTTAGAAGATTCTTTGTTGTAAACAAGTTTATACAGGGGAGAATATTGTGAGACTATGAATATGCAGCCTTAGCGATAGAGCTCAGTAGATAATGGTCACACAAAACAGGAAAGTAGAGCCTCTTAGGAGGAAAGGGAGGAGAAGCAGACAACCAGTGAATAGCATGACCGTGTAATTTATCATCACTTTGAAGTATGAAAGAGGGTGTTACTGAACAGTAAGATAAATAAAAAGCGGATTTGCGGCACACAATAAATGACAAAAGCACTGTAACGAGAGAGTGTTCAGGCTACCCCATGGCAGAACCAAGAAGTTGCCCACACCTCGAGGTACCGTACCCTGACCAAAAAAGCAACCCAATAGTGCAACGGCACAGTGCTAAATTCAGTAACACTGACTGATTGTCACATGTGGGAGTTTCAGGTGGCATTGCAGCACATAGACTAGAAACATTTTTTTTATGTTCTTTGCCAAGATATTTTGGTACTGGTCACAGTTTTGATTTTTTTTAAGAGAAAATAATACGTTTTTGAGTAAAAGACATTCCTCAGCGGAGAGATTTACAAGGAAAAGTGGTAGGGTCCACTTGTATCCCAGCTCTGTTTCTGTTTTCAGGGATTACATGCTTTCTGCAGTACACAGCTCCCACCTAGGGAGCCATATGGGCCACACCCATGAAGATTTCCACCTTGGCATTAACCAAGATTGATGTTAGATTTGATCACCAGGTAAATGCTCTTGCAGTTAAGCCTTCCTAACCTACAATGGTTTTCAGCTAAGTAGTTGTCTAAGAGAGAAAAAAAATGAATACATGGATTGAACTTTTTTCTCAATCTTCAGAATATAAGATTCAAATAATGAAAGAGTTAAATAAAAATAAAGTAGCTGATCCAAATGCTTTGTGCCACAGAGAAGAATCATATCGTTAAGTAGAGACAAGTGGATAGAAAGGGAACAACACACTTGAAGACTGCAAATTTCAACTCTTGAAAATTCCACAAGTACTCACCTTTCTATAACCTCCAAATTAGGGTAACATGTGGTCAGTATGTCTAAGAGAATTCTGTACTTCAGAAAAACTAAGTAAAATCAAATTTAATCTTGATGAATATGACCTCTGTTTGGATAAGGAAATATCAGCTCATGGGGCCAGAGTCGATTAAGGCATGTTGAAAACATTCTTGTGTTTAGTTAGTACTGTTTTAACTGCAGTGCTTTATCTGCATTAATATTGAATAAAGATATTTACGATGCTGGATTACCCTAACACACACTGAAGTTAGCTAGTTCTGTTTTCTCCTCTCTGACTGAATTAAAAACAGAAAACAGAAAAAGCTCCTGGATTTTTACATGGTGTGTGAATCTACTTAACACAATTATAATGCTCAATTAATCTTAGCAACATGAGTGATGAATCATTTCTCCAGGTGTCTCTCCAAAAGAGAGTAAATTTAGTTCCAACATGTGACTATTGTTTTAAACCAACTATAACCTTGCCAGATTAATGGGGACACTAATAATTGAACCCAAATCCATATTCAAAAATACTTTCTCCCCGTGAGCCAACATAACGGCACACTGACTACCCCAGATACCAATTTTCCCAGGAAATACGAGGAACAGTGACTGAATTCCATCATTTGAATGCCGTTTTACATCTTGATTTGATGGTATCTCCTGCCATCTACTGATAGGTAAAAAAGATAAAAACAACTTTTCTGAATCATTTGGCTATTATATCATAGAAGATCAATGGCCATCTTTTGCTTGAATGTGAAAAATCATCATCAGGATTTTCAGATCCAAAAGCTAGCAAAAGGTTTGCTTCTAGTAGAAAATATTTGGTTGCATTCACTACATTTTGCATTTAACAACATTATGGTATAGGAAACATATCGCTGGCTTTGGAGTCACAGACTCTGGGTTCTTGTGCCAACTCATCCAAGGGTGCAGAATCTTGTTCTCAGTTTAGGACTCGTATTCTAATGTAAAAGTGCTGGGAGTGAAGGGATGCCTTCTCCCACCTCCAAGATGCTCTAAGTTTTACAGGGCATTTGAGTCCTTGATAAGTACAGTTCCAAAGAACGGCTCATTCAGTTTTACAGATGGCTCAGGTAACAACCCAGAGTGCCAACCCTCGATCACAGTCACAGGGTCCCTCACCACCCTCTGGAGAAGGCTCCTAACCATTTTGTCTGTTACAGCCAAACACTACACTCCAAATCTGTCCCCAACATGCAGCCTCTTTAGGTGCTCTCTACTGCTCTTCCCCATGCTGACACAGGCACCTTCACTGTGAAAGACTCCTCTGCCTTCACACAGAAAAAGTCAGCATGGAAATAGTGATTAAGTTGTTGAATTTAAATGACGTAGCCAGTTACTCTGCAGCTGACCTCAGCTCCCAACTGGGTGATGGATATATTTGATTCTTTTTCTGACCTTTGAAGAGCAGTCAGTCAGTCCAAAGACTCCTTACTTACCTGAGAGTCACTTATCTGCTAACTTCAAATGCTAGGACACCACTGAGGACCAAAGATGGACAAGAAAAGGCCTCTGAGAAATGTTTTGAAAAGTCTTCAAGAAGGCAAAATGCATGTCACAAACTCATTCACTAAAGTTCATGCACTTGACTTAAGAGACTTTCTTCTGCCCCATTCAAAGACATTTATCATCAATATAAATAAATTTCTATGCTTAACCATGTTGAATTTTTAGTCATTGCCATTTATAAGCAGCAAATTAGACACCAGGAGAAAGTCTATTAGAGGCTGCAGTGGCAGTAGTGAGAAGTGACAGCCGAGCACCTGACAGTAAACAGAAAAATGAAAATGTTATATTATCTTAACTAAATCTTTTAAGAAAGCAAGGAAGTGTGTAATTCATTTTAGAAAGATTAATATTAAAATTTGTTAAAGTAAAGAATGGTCAGAGGACTTAAAGGCATAAGTTTTAGATAAGAAAAATCCACTGTGCAGGCTTCATCATTTCTAAATAATTTTAGAAAGGTGAAGTATTCCTGTAGAATAAAAAAGGGGGCTGACACAGCTGAATTCTTTCATGGCCACATTGTTCAACAGCTAAATACTTCCACTCAAAGTCGTTGATTTTCCAGTGAACTTTCCCAGACTGCTCCCTTCCACCACACCCCCAATTCCTGGATTTTTAAAAATATAGTGTATGCAACATAAACTTTTCTTGACAGTTCAGGTTCTTCTCTCAGTGACATCATTGGTCAAAACCATGCTGCCCTCAGGGCCAACAGAGTTGTAGAACTGTACGCTCCTCTACAAAGTGGCCCCTGCCTGATCGCTGTTGTGGTACATCTGCCTGTTTTGTTCTGGCATATCACATTAAGTTCGAGTTTGCCAAATGGCTGGAATTCACAATGTGGAATGTAGCCTTCTTCCCTCAGGGACTTCCCCTGTAACTAAGTTATTTCCCCAAGTTCTCAGCGAAACATCCTCCTCCCGCTTCTCTAACTCCCGCAGTGCCCTGGGTTTATCCAACCTGAATTTGAACAGTCACGCTAGGCAGACCAGGTAAGTCTCTCTCACACTTGACCTTCGTTTCCACCATTAGTACTGTCATGTGAAGCAAAGTGTGTCAAAAAACAATAATGTGTAACAGATTGCAAGAAAAAATATGAACATGCTTCTGCCTCCCTCGGATTTGCCCTTTTACTGTCATGCACTGGGGTGTGAAGCAGCACAGCTTGGGAGGAATTTGACCTACTCTGCAAAGGTCATAAAAGTTTCCAACAGAAAGTGATGACTCACGTTGCATACATCCTGATATTTCAGAGTGTTCAGGAAAAATGCAATCTAGTCCAACCACCCTCTCTTTCCATCATTTTCTTGCCAGTTCACAGTACTTGTGAATTTCACTACAAAGGGAAGTTCAACATTCCAGGTGAGGGAAATTGCTAATGTGAACAAAAGTTCAAAAGCAGGGCAAGAGGAGGCAGGCCTCTCTGTGCCTTGTGTTTACAAAAGAGGCAGGTTCCATCCAAACACACAGCTCTCTCTCGTTCAAATATGTGGCTCAGTGTTTTGGCATCTTTCAAAGCAAAGTTTTAGAGGCGGACTTTCCTCCCCAGTTCTGTACACACACATATGCATGCACACACAAACACCAGCTTTGAAATCGGCTGGTATTGTCTCAGAATTTGAAACACATCCAGCATTTGACCTTAACTTTCCAACACTTCAGGAAGCAGGAATTCTCACACCCTAAGGCCTCTAGTTGAATAAGCCCATGGAAATCTCTCCCCAAAAGATGCTTAACTGCACACAGCACGTATATATCATTTTCCCTTCTCACTGAAAACGTAGGTCACGCATTCCAAATCTCGATACAAATTCCTCATCTAACAATCAAGCAATATGGCTACATAGAAACGTACACAACTTGCAAGACCATCTGCATGTGAGTCTAGAAAACAAGAACTAAAAGGCATTCCTTTCTCCAAACTGCAGTGAAACAATCCTCTCCCACCTTTCTCTGTCTTTGTGTCAAAGTACTCAACACTCAAATCCTGAGAGAGTTGGATTGGTCAAGCTTCAGACAGTCCCCACCCCCTAGCCTGTAGAGGCAAGGATTCTTGATGGAGGAAATCACCAAGACTTCATGCGGTGGGGGAGGCATGGTACTCCATAGGAAAATGAAGGTCCTGTTTTCAGAGGAGATGGGAATGGATACTGGGTAGGCAAAATCCATAGGTCAGCTCTGCAAACAGAGAGATAACAAGATGCTCAAGCTCAGATAAGATCTTAGGAATTTGGTCAGGTTATAGCCATGATCCATGGATACCTGCCTGATGTTGTAAGTTTTCCTTCTTATAGGATTATGTACTCCAAAAGAGAAAATAACTCAAAAAACAAATTGAATATAAGACCAGCTTCATTAAAGCCGTGGAATTCGTTCAATTGTCTTATCCTATTAAAGGGATATAGAAAGGAAAAAAAGAGAGAGATCTTTCAAGCCTCTACCAATCGTCTGCCAAAATAAAAATTGAACAAGAAATTTCTAATTCAGAAAATCATACAATATTTGAATTAGAAGGAATCTTTACAGGTTTGGCTCAACTGCTTAGTCAGTGCAGGAATTCTCTCTACAAGATCTTGTGGCTTTTGCTTGCATACATACATTTCATCACTGCACAACTATTAAGCAGAATGATCTTCCTTATATAGAATAAAAATCTGTTTACCCATGAATCCCACATATTGATTCTAGTTCTGCTGACTGGAACTACACAGAAAAAGAAAAATAATTTGCATTTTCACATGGCAGACTTTCAAACATCTAAATCATGGCTACTACCCTCCTCCAAAAAAACACAGCAATTGATTCCTCCAGGCTGAACCCCTCCAGTTTCTTGTGTGTTGGGAAAATATAAGGAAAATGGTCAGGGCCCCTCAGATGTTCGGAGTCTTGCCTAGCATCTGAGGTGGGCATGCATGTGCACACATGTGTTCCTCGTTATTGTCTAATGTGATTACACGTGTGCATCCAGGTTTTTTGGGGGGGTTATGGACTTTAGTATAAAGGACTAATGGCACAGATGCACGAAGCTTCTAGAGGATGCTCCGGGAAGCCACATTAGGTCAACTGTTCCTAGCTCTGAATAAAGCCTATTATTTCTTCACCCATGGCTCCAAGGACCTTTTCCTGTTACCTAGCTCATAGACCTGCGTGTGAAGGGTTTGTGACCCAGTCTGGACAATGGGCTCAAGGAGTCTGTGAGACCTAGCCCTAGCTCTACATTGTGGCACTTTGCTGACTCCACCATTCTTATAGCCCTTTTCTGTACAGGTACTAGTTATACAGACATGAATATAATTATTTTTTCCTTCTACCTTGTTCCAAAAAAGATTTCTAGTGGCTGAGTTCCAGTTTATCAATACCCCTTTAAAAGACATGATGCCCAACATGAAACACAATACTCTGAGTCAGAAAGCAAGTGTGCTGCACTCAGCACACTTCACAGATAGGCTACCATATGTCACTAAGTGTTTCAGGATCTGCCGTCATTGAGGAGGAGGAAGTACAAGACTGCAGAGGAGTCAAGAAAGAGTCCTGGGTTGTGTTCCAGTATCACTCAGTGTGAAATATACCCTATATAAGGAAAACAACAGATGTAATGTGCTGCTTTTCATACAGAACGCTTCCAACATGTGAATAGCTTATCATAGTCACAATCTAATGTTGCTTCACACCCCCCAGGGGAGATTCCCCTGGGATGTGTTAGAAGAGGAAACTGTCTTGAAAGAAATTTTTCAGGCACATTAAAGCTGACAGAAATCAGTTCTGATGTCGGAACCAGGTATGTGTAGGATCTAACTAAGAACACAGCCCAGGTGCACTCGATGAGGTATCACAGCCTGTACTGAAAACCACCTCCTAGATGTTCCTGGTGCTGAGAATTTTAACTCTCTGTAATATGGGGCTAAGAAGGGGAAATGAGGGTTGGGAAGATAAGAGGTTGTAATCATAGGCAGATTTTGTTAATGGGATATCAAAAGCACATTTCACAAGTTCAGTACATACTCCCTGCCTGCTAGAACAAACAGCATACAGGAGCCTCCTTTGATTTGCAGTTGATTGTAAACTGTCTGGCTCCATGTGATTTTACAACTGTTTCAGCTAATTCAGAGATTCAAAAATCCAGCCCAGGGAGCATCTTGTGCATTTATGACACAACTGAGAAATTACTGGTTCTGAAGCTAGAGGATACCCTACATTTCCCCAACTCACAGCTGACATTTTCTCTATTCCTAAGACACACACACACACACACACACACACACACACACACACACACACACACACACACACACACACACACACACACACACACACACACACACACTGGACATGGATCAGCATAGACTGTGTGTGCATGAGACAATAGTCTTCCTTTAATCCAAGAATAATTACTTACTTTCCAAATCTCCTAAGCAACAATTCTTCATGCTTTGTCTACAGCCTACTCCTAAACTTCTTATTCTTACCACAAAGATACTAATATAATAGTTACCACTTGTGGAAATGTGACAGTGAACTTTTTTTTTTTTTTTAGCTGTTTTTGAACTCTGTCTTATGAAAAGAAAAATAAATGAAAACACTGTTTGGTGACTCTGGCTAGAGCTGACTACACATTGCTTATGCAAACCTGAATTGGGATTGTAGCATTTCTCAACCTGCGGCACAACCCTGCTCCAGATGAAAAGCATGTCACACCGGTATTCTGTAGAAGTATGGAAGATATCTCAAACACATATTTCAAGAGAAGCCTGCCACAGCTGATCCAGTTCGAAAAACTCGCCTGTGGCATGATTTTCACTTTGTGAGAGGCATTCTACTTCCTATACAACACAAACTGCTGCATCCCAAAGGCAAAACACTGGGATGTCTATAGGATGCAAGCAGGTGTAGAAATCCACCTGTATTTTTATGTCTACAGTTGTTGCTCTGTATCCGTGGGGGATTGGATACAAGACCCTCAAAAGCGGATGCTCAAGTCCCTGATATAAAATGGCATAGTATTTGCACAGAACCTATGCACATCCTCCCGTATAGGTTAAATCATCTCTAGATTGCTTATAATACTTAACACAGTGTAATGCTATGTAAATAGTTGTTATACTCTAGGGAACAATGAAATGGGGGGGGGAGTCTATACATGTTCAGTACAGATGCAATTTTTTTTTCGAATATTTTCTATCTGCAGACGGGTGAATCCAAGGATGCAGAGCCCATGAAACAAGGGCTGACTGTATTTCTTACATGAAAAATAAGTACCATGAAGGCAGGGATTTTTTTTTTTTGGTGTGTCTTTTTGACGGATGTATCCCAAGTACTTATAACAGTGCCTAGCCCATACATATTGAATAAATGATCTGGTTGCAAATCACTGTTCCAAGCCCAACGCAGAGAAGGTATTGTTCCCGGACCCACTATTCTGCTTGTAACTTTTAAGAAGTAAATAATCACATGCTGGCAAATATCAGCACACAGACTAACATGGAGATGGGCATCGATGAGGAAGAGGCGCCTCTGCAGAAGATCATATTCAGATTCATGTAGATATAAAAAAAATTGTGTTGATGTCTTACTGACCAAGAGATCATTTTTCATGTCTTTCTATATTATACAAAAGGAATTTACAAAGAAAAGACGGGTAGTCCTCATGATCAGGTGTTTTCTTCTTTGTGTCTACTAGGAATTTAACACCCTAATAACTTTTAACTCAAGCTATTACAAGGTGTTAACACAAAGAATAAGACAGATGAGTTGAGCCCTGATGTCAATAATCTCTAGAATGTAAGGTTGGGAAACTGGAATGCTGAGGACTCAGTGCAAACCAGGATGTGAGACTAAAGCTGAATGAGAACAGTGTGGTTGCCAGAAACCAACAGAGCAAAGGGCCTATAGGTGGGAGGTCACACAAAGTGGCAGAGCCCAGAAGAAGAGTCCACCAGCCTTTTCACTGCCCACCTTGAAAGATGGAAGAGAGAAAGGACAAGGCCCCATGGAGGACATGCTTGGCTGTCCCTACAGTTGTCCTAATTGTTCTATTACATGCTCATGTCTGTTTAACCAATAACAGATCCAGTAGATGGATGAACCAGGATTGTCTTCATGAAGATTTGACAAGCAAAAATTAGCATTGGTTTTTCTAGTCATAGAACCTTAGCAGCATTATTTCTGATAGATATATGAATAATCATAATAATAATAACCATAGGTATTCATAACCTCCTTGTAAATAAGTAACAGGCATTCCACTAGGCTCATTTTATTTATATGTAAATAAGAATTACAAGCTAAGTAATTTACCTATTCTTATTTTAGTCAATAGCAGAGCCAGGACAATCCATGCTGACCCATGTTCTATACATGTGTAGATTCCATTAGATTGTTACATGGTTTGTTTTGATGGTTTCACAAAAATTTATAATTTTGCCACATTTGAAAATGAGAGAAATGAGGAAAATGTTTATAACAGGCTTGTGTTTTGTTTTGGTTTTTTTAATTAAGATTCAAAGGCCAAAGATTTAGAGCCTTGAGTCAAATATAGTTATTCCTTCGCACTGTACTAATTTCAAGCACTAGCATCTTTGGTTCCAATACCAGTCATACTTAGACTGCCGAGCACAAGTGAGCAAGCTAGAATATAGGCAGTGAGTCACCGAAAAAAAAATGTTCAGGTACATTGGAACAATGTTACCTGTACTTCATAAGTGTACAGCTCTGAGGCACAGAGTTCTGTCAGAGTCAAGATAAAAATGGAAAGATTCTCACATACGTGGAGCCATGAGAGGAACTGGAGAAGAGCCAAGTTCTGTCATTCAGCACATACTTCCAAGGGGCGGGTTGGAGTCCCTGGGACTGACTCTTCAGACCTTTCCCAGGAAAATCTTCTAATGTCCCTGACAGAATCTACCCACATGGGAACTTGGGAAACACTCTGAAATAAGATCAGATAAAAACTTCTTTGTTCCCAAGTCATCATTTTATCCCAAATGAAGATGGAAGCTAAGCCTCCCAATCAGAAATACCCACAAATGACAAATATTTAGATTTAATGATTATAGCTTTTTATTTCATAGACTTTAAACCCATTAGATGTATATAAAAATGAAAAAGAAGCTTAAATTCAACCCAATATCTGCTATTTAGACCTCTTTCATTTTTTAATAGCCGTAAGGTAAATATGGGGGTGAAGATTATGCTATTACACCAACATAGTCTTCAGGGACGTGAACACGGGGGAAGTAGTACAGAAGGTTGTCTCTGTAAAGCCATGGAAGGAGTGTAGACCAGGAGTCAGGAGGGATGACTCTGACCCAATGTTCTCACTCGCTGGTCAAGTGATGTAGAGCAAGTCATACAGATTTTTGCCTACTTCCTTATCTGTAAGATGAAGGAGCTAAACAATGATAATGACGATGACGATAATAAAGGTAGCAATAATTAATAACTAAGAGAGCTTATTAGTTGCAATTTAATTTAATCCCCTGGACACCTATATGATTTAAAACATAATAATTATTACCCCATTTTACAGTTGAGAAAACCGAGGCTCAGAGAGGTTTAGTAATATCCTTAAGCTGTGTGGCAAGTAGAGGCGACCTTTCTGCAAAAACAATGAAGTCTAATTCAGAGCCCCTTATTTGCATAGGCCCCCTTCCAAGACTCTGTACCTAATTTTGTATTCTCTATCTTAAAGAGGGTTTCTAAAATTGTATAAGTTCCAGGCCCCACAGAAGTTGGATTTGCCCCTGACACAAGCAAGAAGTGAAGCTGGAATTCAAATGCAGCTGGCCAAATCCAAAGCCTGAGCTCCTACTCACTCTGCTTACCTGGCTCCCTCTTAAAGCTTTCTTTGTTCTTTATAGCTTTCTAGGCTATCTGTCATGGACTGAATTTTGTTCCCTCAAAATGTGACTTCATTTGAAGATCCAGCTTATGAGGTAGTGATTAAGGTTAAAAGATGTCCTCATCATTTAATCTTAAGATGGGGCTCTAATCTAATAAGATCAGTGTCCTTATAGGAAGAAAAAGCGAGAGCAGAGCACTGAGGAAAGGCCATGTAGGACACAGTGAGACAGCGGCTGTCTACAACCAAGGAAGAGAGCCTTAACGAGAAACAGAATCTTCTGGCACCTTCATCATAGACTTCCAGCCTTCAGAACTGTGAGAAAATATATGTCTGGTTTAGGAGTGTTTTGTTTTTGTTTTTTATATACAGAACACTCCATGAATTTGCATGTCATCCTTGCACAGTGGACATCTAATCTCTGTATCATTCCATTTTTAGTATATGTGCTGCCAAAACAAGCACAAATGTCTGTTGTCTATCACCCAGTCTGCAGTATTTTGTCCTGGAAGCTGGAGCAAACTAATACACAATCCTATGCCTGCCTCATCTTTGCAGTTTCTTGTATCTCCAATATTAGGACTGCCTACATTTCCTTTAGAGAGTCTTAGGTACGGTCAGGATAACATCTTTCTGAACCTGATTTTACACCATTTTCCTAAAAATTAAAAATGCCTCCATCCTCTCTGGTTTGAGGGAAGCAGTGGGATATTAAATGCTCAACAACCTACAGCAAAAGTCTAAGTTCTAGTATCAATTATTCCTGATTTGCTAATGATAAGCTAGGCTTCCATGTACAAGTCATTCTAGAATCCTGAGGTCTAACACTTTTATCTGCATAGGGTTACTGGGCAGGATAATTAATCAAGACTGTATCACAGAAACTGCTAATGCAAGTATAATGCAACAAATGCTGTTTGATTCCCTTTTATAGGGTGCAGTAGTCACAGTCCCTCAGTAAGGAAAGTGAATTAATTGAACAACCCAATCACAAGGTTGTTTTGAATTCAATACAGGATACTAAGCATACGTCTGAATAGATAACCAATAGTTTATTTTCATTTCTCACTAATTCCTTGGTTCTTACTTATTTCATAGACATTTATTCATTCATTCATTCATTCGTTCACAACTGTGTATTAAATATCTAGTACGTGTCAGATGTTCTTTAGGCCTTAGTGCTATAACAGAGTGGTAGACAGAATTCTAAGGTGGCCTTCAGGACCCCAACTCTGGTCTATCTGCTCAGTATTATACCCTTTCCTTGAGTGAGGTGTCACCTGTGCATACAATCACTCCTATGATTAGGTTACATCATGTAGCAAAGGTGAAGAGATCTTGCAAATGAAATTAAGGTCTTCTTTGAGCTCATCAAAAGGCAATTATCCTGGGTGGGGCTGGTGTAATCAGGTGAACTCCTAAAAGAGTCTAGAGATCAAAGCTTCTCCGGCTGTCCTTGAAGAAATAAACTGCCATATTGTAAGAAACTCTCATGGCAAGAATCCTTAGTAGTCTCTAAGAGCTGAGAGTGCCCTCTCCCATCCCCCAGTCCCCAACTGGCCAGCCAGCAAGAAAAAGGGGACCTTGGTCCTGCAACCACAGGAAATTGATATCTTCCAACAACCTGAATGATCTCAGAAGAGGACTTCAAGTCTCAGACGACGTCATAGCATGGCCCAACACCTTGATTTCAGCCTGGTGACAGCCTGAGCTAACCCTGGTGAAACCCAGCTAACCTATGTTTGGACAGAACATAGAAACTGTGAGATAGATAATAAATGTGTGTTGTTTTAGACTGCTAAGTTTATGGTAATTTGCTACCCATAATAGAAAAATAATACAGAGTTTGAATAATAGACAAGATCCCTCCTCTACAAAGCTTTAGATCTAGGGAGAGACACAGACAATAAGCAGCTCACAAACAGTGTTATTCCAGCTAGTGATATGTGCAATGAAGAATACACAACAGGGTGGTAGGGACCCAGAATGTCAGGGAAGACTATGCTGAATAATGAGAAAAAAGCCAGCCTTGTGAGAATAAATGGAAAGAGCATTCCCAGCAAACAGCAAGGGAGAAAGTCCTCAGCTACACTGTCCACGTTATTACAGAATTAACTCCAAGAGCCACATGGAGACACTGCTACATAAGCTCGTTCATTCAACAAATGTTTAATTTAATATAAATGTATAATTGCCTAAAAAATATGCTTCAGTAGAGTGGGTCCTATTGGACATTAATCAGTTTAAGTGCCATTAGCAAAAGTTCTAATTATAGTAGCCTTTTAAATTCAGCTTTTCTTCAACCTTTGCCAGGCGGAAATGTGCCTTATAGGACACAGTACTTAGCATATAATGGAAATTCAAAAGGACGGTTACTGAATTGGAATGAATGCTTCAACTTTATTTAAAGTTTCATGTCTGATTCTTTTGGAGTAGAATGTTGTTCACTGTTAGGAAGACATAAAGAGCAACTTTGATGTATATAAGCCAAGATCTCAATTATTAAATATAGTAGAAAGACTATATTAAATGAATACATGCAAAATAAAGTAGCATTGTTAATTTTGGCTAGCTGACTACTTTGTTGTGTTATTATATTCATAAAACGTTAAACAACACTACAGTAAGTAGTAGTATTAGCACAATTTTTTAATGAGGAAAATTAGGCATGGAAAGACTAAGCTTGGGCTTAATCATTACATATATTAACCAATGTTATCCTCAGAGCAATTCTATGAAGTACATACTCTTATCTTTCTCATCTTATAGCTCATTTTACAGCTGAGTCTCAGATAGGGTAAAAAAATTTGTCCAAAGTCTCGGTCCCCTCATCCTAAAATGGGCCATCAATACACGGATTGATCCCAGACAGTCTGGCACCGTAGGCCACACTCTAAACCATCATGTGACACTGCTAGGCTGGCACCCATTGTACAATCCAAAATAAAATAATTATTACAAAACATACGTGGCATATTTTCTGTTCTTCATTACTCCTGTGGCAAGTTTACATAGTCAAACTAATTACATTTGGACACTTTAACTTAATCACGAATTTATTTAATTAGTTTGAATTGCCTTTTTCCTTTCATCTGGACTCTATCTCCCATTGCCTGGTCAGTGTTCAAGAGCTGGGGTGAGGTGTTCCCCCTTACTCCTCCCCAAATCTTAAATTTGAATAGTAACTAAAATGTCACACTCTGTAACTGAGGCTAATAGAATCAATTAAAGAGGGTGTGAATTGCTAGTCTGCAGAATAACCTATTGTAAAAAGTATTTTGAAAATGTGGGTCTGAGGCCAGAGGACTTCCTTGCATTGTAAAAAGACTAAAGTGACCTCTAAATCCAAACGAAGTAGAAAATACTCCTCAAACTAAGCATGGTAGCAAGAGTATATGCTGAGAACAGGATTATGGCTAACATAAAGTTATTATTTAATCAATTGTATTGTAACCTATCCAGGACAACAAATGTACAACAGGAGGGATGTGGTCTGTGTGGAATTTAGAAAAGGAGGTCCAGAAAGGAAACACCTGTCAGTGTTTATTCAGCTATGTCCTAGGAAGAGAGGACTCTGCGTCCACAGCAGTGTTTTTCAAATTGTGGGATGTGACCCATTAATAGGCTCTGAAATCGAATTATTGACTAGCAACCGGCTTTTTCAACAGGTAAAACAGAATAGATCAGAATGTACTGCATAAGGTAAGGTTAAGTATTGTTTTGTAAAACTTTTATTTCTATTTTAAATATATACATATATTTGTAAGTGTGAGTACTCATGTGCTTTTGATATGATAATGCATTTCTCCAGTGGATCTGTTTGAAAACCATTGGAATGCAAATCTTATCTAAGTTTTCTAAATCTGTGGTTCTCAGGGGTTTCATGGAACCATAAATAACCCCCCAAAAAAGGAACAATTGGGACCTGAGCTAAGGTTGTCAATATTTTCATCCTGCCAAATTAAAAAAATTTACAGATAGTACTATAATTCCCTAAACTAACAAGGACATAATCACAAAATAAAGCACATTCTTTTTAATTAAATACCTTTAGTTTTATGGAAAGTCCACTGTATTACCCTTACTTTTTTCAGTTCTCTATAATCCGTGATATTGGAGAACAGACATAAATAGGCCCAGAATGTGAAAGAGCAGTACACACAGCTACCCTCGCCTCAGTAAAATATTTTTAAGGCTATCTGTCTTTTTTTGCTTTATTTCAGCACTTCCTAAGCTTCTGATATGTAATTTTGAACCTAAGGAGGTACAACCTCTAGGAAGGTGAACCAGAATAGAGGAAATGACCATGTGGTTTATTATGCCAGGTAGCTCTCTCTTTATTAATTAATATACAGAAACATGGGTTCATAACATAAATATGGGCTCTTTAGTGACCCCCTGGAATTTCACATGGTGTTTTCCATGTTTTCAAATGCTCTTCAGGAAAACCTTCCAGTAGCTCCTTGTTCCTGACTGCTCCTATATCAGGATGCCTTTCAAATTTTGTCATCTCAGCATCTCCTTAGTGCTTTCCTGGGTCCGACCTCCTTCCTACTGAACAATAGCTAAGCTTGAGCAGATACAGAGAGAACTCTCCTGAGCACGTTTGTCTTACTTCCATATCCCAATTGCTGTCAATGTGTTTGCAACCAAGAAGAATTTCCAGAAGCTCATCAGTCATGTCCCTTGCTATGTCATGGCATACAATAGCCTGAAGCAGCCAGCTGGCTTCCCTCTTTGATATCTTTTAGCTACAATTTTTAGGGATAATAGTTCCAGATCTCATTGTAATAAATTTGCACCATTTCTAGTACATAAAAACCAGAGAGTGAGACAGCATTTACTCAGACCCTACTCATAAAGTTTTGAAAACTAGAACCATATTGGACTCAAGTTTACCTCTGCACTGTTTATATAAAAAGGGGGTCACTAAACAAATCAGCAGCATGAAAAAATTTAAAGAGCTTCATAAGCCATTTTATTTTAAACACATGAACATATAAATTATATGTGTTCAAAAGATAGTACTAATGAGTCAGAACTTATCTATTCATTAAAAGAAGATTCCGGGGCTTGCCTGTGGCTCAGTTGGGAGAGCGTGGTGCTGACAACACCAAGTCAAGGGTTAAGATCCCCTTACCGGTCATCTTTTAAATAGATAGATAGATAGATAGATGGATGGATGGATGGATGGATAGATAGATAGATAGATAGATAGATAGATAGATAGATAGATAGATAGATAGATAGATAGATAGATAAAAGATTCCAATAGCACTTAAACTTAGAAATCTTTTCCAGCAATTAATTAATACTTGAAAATAATATAATTGCATTTCTTTAAAAAAAAAATCCTATAATTCAGATAGTATTTTCCTCTAATGTAGATCACGCTTCCTTCCACATAAACCAAATTAGTTCAATCTTATGTCAGGGATATTTACACAAGTTTTCTCGACTAGCTTCATTACAGACTCTCTGCCCTGATTTTTGTAAAGGTCAGTTCCTGAACTGGAAAAACTCCATCTTCCCACGTTTTCATTTCTCTTACGCCCTGCAGAGGAGTGAAATTAGCAGTGAGAGATAGACATACCTAGTCACTTTAGTAGACTGTGGTTGCTGTAATAGCTGTATACACTAGTGACAGTGTCTAAAATGCAGACCAAATACATCTTCCCTGAAGGGCTCTTCAGCTATACATCTTTCCTAATACTTGAAAACTCAGAAGCTCATTCTTTGCCTCCTTGGTGCTCCTAGAACTTTGTTTTTTTCTATTATAATGTTTAACCCTGCCCTTCTTTCCCTCTGGACTTGTATTTCTTTAAGAGCTTCTCCACATCTTTAATTTATCTTTGTACTTTCCCCATCCTATTGAAGGGCCTTAAATGTAGGAAACAATTAATAAAGTTTGCTGAATTGAATTAGTCAAATCCTTCGTGTTACAAATGAAGAGGCCCAGTCCCTACAAGACAGAGTGCTCAATGTCACCCAGTCAGTGTCAGATATCAGAACTGAAAATCCAGTTCAGGTCTTTTGATTTCTCAGTCCATTCAAACACCTTGACTGTGAGCAGACATGAGATCCAGTGACCAAACAACGCTGTGTTTGTTTGTTGATGTTGTTTTCAAAGTTGAAAATCTGAGACCATACTAACAAAATTACTCTGCAAAAATGTGTTAAAGTGTTCATTAAATTGTAAAGTGGTATTACTGGAAAAGGCCTTAGAAATCAAGTAGACCAGTTTTAAAAATAAAAGTAAGACCTAAAGACACTAAGTCCCTTTTGCATTATAACACATTCCCTTGTGTTTGCCATTAATCAGGACTGATATAATAGCTGTGTCTACCCAACAGCCCAAAATTGTTTCAGAAAGAGATACCCAAAATATGTTTTAATAAAGCAGTTGTTCATATGAGAAGAGTCAGCCAAACCTTTACTCCTTCTGCTCTTGCCACCTATGCTTGTTACCTGGATTTCCAGCTCACTCAAAATTTATTTTTTCCAATTGGTATAAAGCCACAGCTTTCACTAGGACAACAGTTCTTTGAAGCCAACAAGTGTGAGCCCAGAGGGAGAGGAATTTGGTCTCTCACATTTTTAGCATTCAGAGATAATCCAAGATAGTTCAAGTACTTTCTGAGTGTTCACCACTAGGCAAATGCTTCTTACTACCACAATTATTCACCTACAAAAATATTTTATTGCTGAGACATGTTGCATTGCCAAAATATTTTTGATAAAAAGCATTTATAGCAGTGGGTTCTATATAGATAAAGCCTCAATTTAATCTGAGATCCTAAATTTTAACATGAATATTTAGAAATTACAGAAAGATGATTAATAGATAATTTATAGAAATCCATTATGTGGATATTCATTAACTCAAAAAACAGAGCAGAATGAAAGGAAATGGTTTTATATCGCTATGATAAGGATTTAAATTATCTATGAAGAAGAACTTCCTGACAAATACCAGACTTGGTTACCAAGATGGGTTTTGAAGATGCTTCTCTAAAGCTTTTGCATTAATATAACTTCCTTTTAAGACAGGGTAGGAAGGTTTTGTTGTTGTCCTTGAGTTTTGTTTTTTTTTTTTTTTCTTTAAATAGATGACAGAATCGTAGGACTTCCTGGCATCCATTCATCATGATATGTCAAGGGACGAATTCACAAAATAGACCTGAAAATTAACAATTTCAAAATAAGGCTGTTAAACTCTGAAACATGTGACCAAAGGAATCTCTAGAATCTCCTTCACAGGAGAGATTTAAAAGGGCAATAAACAATTAGAGGTGCCGTAGAAGAGAGAGAGAGGAAAACTGAGGAGGAGAGTGGAAAAGCTCTATCTAATTGGGGAAGGAAGAGCAAACCATATCACTGCTCATCTCACTGTTCTGTTCAGAGCTCGACTTCCCCAAGCAACCCAGCCATGAAAACACAGTGGAATACCCACCCACTTCCTTCAACCATTGTTTTTAAAGGTCCTGCAGTATCTTGAGACATGTGTGAAAAGCACTGTATTATAAGAAAAGCACTTTACTAAATTAGCCTTTTAATTTAACACTCCGCCTCAGTTCCTGTTTGCTTTAGGGCTCTGCAATCAGAAAAGCAAAAGCTAAGTAAGGTTTATTGTGATGTTACAGGTTTCCTGAGACTGAAAAGGGACAACTTCAACACTTCATTAGGTATTGTCTTGTATTGTCTTCTAATTGCTTCTTGTACGTAAATCTTGCTTTTCCCGAAAAACTGAACTTCTCCAGGCCAATGGCCTTGATTTTTATTTCTTTTGTATTGTTGAAAAGTATAAGTTTGTGTTGAGCATGTAGCAATTCACTTAAAGAAGTTGATTGATTTACCTCTAAGTAAGGCAGAGGCATCCCCAAATAATTCCCCAAGGGATGTCACACAGTACTCTGTGAATGAGCAAGGCAGAAAGGGACAGCAGAAGAAGTGCTCATTTTGAACATGGCGTATGAAACACAAGATACCAACATATATTTTAAAAGAAAATGAAATCACATCTTCAAAATCAAGAGACTGAAATAGGCAGTTATATCACTATGGGGTTTTATTTGATTTATGTATATAACACATATGGTGCTTACCATGTTCCAGGCACTGGTTCAAAGATTTCACAGATTTTAACTCACTAAAGCCTCACATAAGCCATAGCCATAAGATAAGAATTATTATTATCCTCATTTTATAATAAGAACCTGGATCCTAGAAAGAAAAGGAAATTTGTCCAAAGTCATACAACCTTGCTGGAATTAAAAGCTGGGAAGTCTGGCTTGAGAGTCCATTCTCCTAACTATTATTCTGTTTACTAGGACAATGAGAGAGAGAGAGAGAGAGAGAGAGGAGGGAACAAGAGTGAGAGAGCAGGAAGAGCTGCTGTCTTCAATCCTCAATTCACTGGTTTCCATTTCTCTGTCCAAAGTCAGTTTTTGCTGTCTCCTAAGAAAAACTGGGGGAAAGAGGGTAGGATCAGTCCTTTGAAGGGCAGTATTTGGGAAGGTCTGTATCACTTCTCACTGCTAGTGAACAGAACTTAGTAACAGGTCCACATCTAGCTCAAACAGAGTCTAGGAAGTGCAGACTTTAGTTGACTGTACTTGTGTCCAATTAAAACTCTATCAACATGTTAAAAACACTATATTACCACAGAAGAAGTCCTTTCCCTCTCACCTGAATTCCTGCTACATATATTTGCTAAAGTTGCCCTAGTTTGAAGAAGTCTTCCCTAATCATCCTATCTAAGACAGCACTATTGTCACTCTCCAGCTCTTACCCTGCTTTATTTTTCTTCTTAGTACTTATCTGACATTACATTGGATTTTCATTTACTATTTGTCTCTAACTCCATCCCTCAAAACATATGCTCCATAAGAACAGGAATTTTGTCTCTTATTTATTGCTATATCCCCAGCACCCAATAGTCACTCTGTGATATTTGTTGAATGAACAAATGAGTGAATAATGAATGAACAAATGAGTGAATAATGAGTGAAGGATGTTCTAACTTGTCTCCTTGCCTGAGATCTTGACAAAAAAAAAAAGGTGTTAAAGAGTTTAGTTATCTTAACTGGCATCAGAATTCTTCTTAGGAAGGGAGGAAACTGCCTTTCATGATAATGAGAACACACCTTCATGTGGTAGGAGAAAAAACACAACAGCCAGTATTTGAGTAAAATTTCTCTTCATGAAGTAGAGAGAGAGGGAAAGGACCAAACAGAAGACAGAAAACTGGGAGGAGAGGAACCAGCAAGATGTCAGAAATCTTCCTGACTGTGACTCTGAAATTTCATTAACATTTACTACACTCATGAATATGTTGTGTGAATGGATTTTGTGATGCTTAAATAAGAGATCGTGTTTTACAACTGGGCAGGTATGGAGAAGTACAGAAATGGTACATGGGGAAATGTGAACCCAAGAGCCACTGAGGCCTTGAAAATGCAAGCCCCTCTAGAATGTCCAAAAAATCTTGGAGTTCCCTGAATGACAGCACATGAGGAGTGGGTGAAATCTAACTTATATGTCCATGCTATACCTTATTTATGTTGTATCACTCATTCATGTAGGATTTCCTAATACATTGCTCTATTTTACACTGACCTCATTAACAGGTTATATGGGGACTTTGGTTGAAAGAGATTAGATCCACGTAATCATATGATTTTCATCATTAATATTTCTAGTGAAAGTGAACACTTGATTCCTTTCCATTCCCTCAGCAAAGGATAAGGAAAAGGCAGGGCCTTCAGGCTTTCTCCAAACTACGCCCTCACTTTCCATCTGTACCACTGCAGGATGCAGTGCAGAGTTCACCCAGATGTGCTCAGATGACCCTTCATCTCCAATTTCCTTTCTGCCTGATTCATTTTACCTTTGTGATACGCTTTTATCCTACCACCTTTGGTGTTAAGCCCAGAGTTAACCTTTTCTTAAGGTAAGAATAATTACACAAAGTCCTTTATTTTGCTTTATAATGTTACCTTAGGAGTTAAGTTTTGGGAACAGTACTATGTATAAAAAATATTAGATGAAGCAATAATCAGCCACAATGTATACTGACAAAATAAAATTTAAAAAAAATACAAATAAAATAAAAAATATTAGATGGGTCCTGGGAACAAACCTAGACTGTTAACAACAATTCTTAAAGAACTGCATTTTCCTTGCAAATGACATGTTCCCAGTTATCTACTATTGCATAACAAACTGCCTCAAAACTTCATGACATAAAACATATGGATGTTTCATGTTGTTTTTGTTTCCGTGTAGTTAATATACTCATAGCACCCTAGAACTGCCTCCTGCTCAAGAGGCAACCCAACCTTTAAAAGCCTTTTGAACTCCAATATGGGGGGCCCAGAGGAAAAGAAGTATGGATTAGACATTTTAGCCTTCTCTGTTTCTTTAGCCATTACGGAGAAGGGCTTTCTTTTCTTGATCTCCTATCACTGTCATAGTAGTAAGACCAAGCATGACAGGATTACTGTTTGGGCCTAAGTGGAAAATGGCAACCAAGGAGGCCATTGAGCTGCCTCTGGTTTAGGAATTATGCTAACAGGTTAATCAAGACTTCAGGCTTATTAATGGTTTGGAATGGGAAACCACATAGAGATTGGGACCAATACCCCAGCCAGTAATAAAGTAGGCAGCTGCTGGTCAGTTGGAGAATTCAGAGACCCTACCATACTCTGCCGTGACAAAAGCCCTAACATTCCTGGGCTCCAGCAGAGACCATCCTTCCCTCTCTACGTACCACACCTGAGTATCTATACCAGTACTTGTCCACCTGCCTAGTTCTCCCACTATGGTGGGAGCTTTGAAAGGGTAGAAAATAAGTGTCACTCATCTTTGCATCTCCAGTGACTAGCACTTATTTCCCATTCAACAAATGTTACCAACCAAGTGACCCCTTCCTACATTTTATTGCAGCACTAATCCATCTTCAACACATCACTTTCACATGTTCAAAAACCTCCAGGAGCCACCTATCCATCATGGTATCAATTCTAAATTCTACTACCTAATTTCCAAGAAACTTCGTAGTATGGAATAGGTAGATTTAGTTTTTTTGAAGTTTCTTTTAAGAGTCAATTGCTGAATTTCACTAATTTCTCTCAGAGAGAAATAGAACTTAATTTCGGTCAACTAAACGGGGAGCTGCACTGCTCAGGGTTACCTCCAATTCTAACTCATCAGTAGTATTTTCTCTGATTGTCTTTGCCTTTCCCTTATATAAACTCTTAGAGTTTGTATCACAGTCTGTTAACTTCGTCCTATGCCATCTTACAGGAGAGTTCCCATTATACAGCTCCCCACAGTTCCCATAAGTATAAGGTTGTCCAACAGAGCAAATTGCATTGCAACATGAAATTATTCACTAAAGAACTTGATCACTTATAATTTCCGAAGGATATATTACAAATCCATAGAAATGATTACCTCTGAGAAAAGGGAATGGAATAAAAATGGTGATCTAAGGGCCTTCAGCTTTGTCTGTGACAGGCTTTTGAAAGAAGAATGATTTCATCTTGTGGTAAATTGTTTCCAAAGATGGCTACAACAGTCTCTCCCATGCTGCCTACCCTTTTATCATGGGGCATTGCTGCCAACCCCATAAGGAGATGGACTCTATTTCCAGTCCCCTTGAATGTGAGCTTGGCCTGTGCCCTGCTTGGACCGTAGAATGTGGTGAAAGTGAAAAGGGGAGAGTTCCAGAGCTTAGTTTTAAGAGACCTGCAGCTTTTTGTTCTACTCCCTTGGAATGCTGAGGCACCATGTACAGGAGTTTGACTTCCCTACTAGAGATTTCAGATGTAGAGTCCCTGGAGGCTGAAAGACTGAAGAGAGAGAAATCCCAGTATTCTAGTTGGACCTGCTGAGGAGCAGACGTGTGGATGAGGCTGTTTAGAATTCCTCAGACCAAACTACAGCTGAATGAGAATGCCCAGCAGAGATGACCCATTGTGGCTGAGCCCTGCCTCACCAACCCGAGAATCATGACAAATAAAATGACGGTTGTTTTAAGCCACTGAGTTGCAGGCTGGTTTGTTACCCAGCAATAGATAACTGATATATGACATGTGTTATTCAAAATTAATTTTTAAAAATAAATAAACCCACATTCAAACCCTTCTTCTTGTTTAACAACTAGCCTCTTTCCTTTCCCCACCTGACACCCCATCTCTTTGATGTCTCTATTCATCCAGCTGATTATACAATATCTAACAATGCAATGCAAAATCAGCATAAATCAATGCAAAATCAGGGCAAAGTGATTATAATGTGAAATCACAAACCTTGCAAAATATGTAGGAAATCATGAAGTTGATGAAGGTAAAACGTTAGAGAAACCCTTGAATCATGGGCAACTTCTCTGACAAATGAGAATCTGCAGCTGGTATAGCTAACACTTGAAGAAAAAATCCACATGGATGATGGCACAATAAGTGCTTCAAAAGGGAATGATTTGAATGTCAAAATTTAGGAGAGGCTCTTGGAAAATTGATGAAGCCCTCAAATATTTTTGAAATAATCACACTCTTTATGATTTGCCCACAGAAGTCGAATGTAAAAGGACATTGTATCATGATACTGTATAATTTTGTTCGAAAATTATGCTTCTCCAAATCAACACTTGATTCATCCTTTGTTCTCATATTTAACACATTGATGGCCAACTAAATTTTGTTCAGTATTAGGTATGTTAATTTTAATCATTTCCTTACTTTTTTTAACAGATAAATTTCCAACCCAATCTTCTTTTCACTTTTTTTAGTCTCCATTTTTAAAGGATTCACTTCAAGTAGATTTGGGGGATACCAATTATCTAAGGAAATTGGGGTCCTTTAGAGATGTCTTTAATCCATTGTCCTCACTAGCAGGTATATTTATTGAGGGCAGGGTCTTGGATCATGGTTTGCCAATATCCTCTAAATAGTACATCAAGCATGCAGCCGAGAGTAGGGATTCAAAAAATGTGACAACAAATGGCCTGCTGATTGACTGACTTACATGTAGATACTGCCATTGAAGAATGGCGATGTCCCATTATCAACCTCTGACCCAATGTGAGCTGGCATTTGTTCTTTTCAAAACTGTTCATAGAAGGCCTATTACAAACTTCTAGCTGAAAGGACTTTCAAAGGCTAGATACATTTAAAACCAATTGAAGCATGTAAAGTCGTTTTAGGAAATAAGCCCCATGTCTCAAGGGCTCGGTTGAGAAGGGCCACATTTGAGAACAGGTGTGCCACTTCACTGAGCAGGAATTTGGAAATGTTAAACATTAGAATCACTTCAGAAACTCCCACTCGACCTGCCTGACAGTCACACCTCTGGGCACGTGTCAATAAATGTCTTGCAGAGATGAACATTTGAGAAACTCTGCACAAATTTAAAATTAGTTAAAACAAATCAGTATGGTTGGTAGGTTATTAAAGAGACTGCTTTTTTTTATTTTTTTTATTTTTGTTTTTTATTTTTGGTTTTTCCTCTTTCAATCTCACTTCTCAAAAAAAAAAAAAAAAAGAAAGAAAAGAAAAAGAAAAAGTGGTCATTCAAAAACATTTCACCTATTACATGATAACAGTCCGTAATACTCATAGCATCATGACTTGTTTTAACATCCCTTTCAACTTACTTTGCATCCCCTATTGCAAGAGTAATAAGAAGAACTGGGCTGTTTTCCTATCATTATCAGGGTTACTTCCACTCCTTTGCAAATGAGAAACTAACACCACAAACTTGGCTGCACGCACCCTTTAAACTCTCCTCCTCCCAGTAGGATACCCGGTGTTCTGCAACCCATCAGCCAGCTCTAGGGCAAATACGAACAATATTTTCCGTTACAATAACTTGTATCCAGGAAAAAAAACAGGCACTCTGTTGCATCTGTAACATAGCAGCCAGAGAAAAGTTTACTAGCTTCAGCCAATTGGAAGCTGTGGAGCTGGGCCAAGTTAGCATGTTTTTCTCCGCCTCTAGATGAAGTCATGATTGAAATATGGCCTTGAACTTATTTTTTTTTAAGGGAAGGGGAATAGGAAAGAAAAGCTAAACCTGCAGCTAAGTACCCTGTGCAGAGGAGAACGCTGTTAGGAAGTGTGTGCATGCTCCTGAACCCTGAGTGGTTCTGGTTTCTGTAATCTTCGCCTCCCATTGGGTGGAGTAGGGCCTTTAAGAGCAGCTGGAATGCAGCTCCCCTGATCAGCGCAGCCAGTTGTTGCCCGTCTGAACCTCTGCCAGTCCTGGGGAGCAGTGCTCTGAGCTCAAACCAGCGGGCCTCATTCTGCATCCTTTACCACCCCCCTTCTCGCCGGAGCAACAAGCAGCTCCCAGCGGGAAAGAAATTTCCCACCTGTCCAGCCATGGGAGAGGACGCTGCACAAGCCGAAAAATTCCAGCACCCGGGTTTTGACATGGAGCAGGAGAAACCACCGAGCCCCAGTCCGATGCCCTCCTCCACGCCGAGCCCCAGCCTGAACCTGGGGCACACGGAGGAGGCCATCCGGGACAACTCGCAGGTGAACGCCGTCACGGTGCTCACGCTCCTGGACAAGCTGGTGAACATGCTGGACGCGGTGCAGGAGAATCAGCACAAGATGGAGCAGCGGCAGATCAGCCTGGAGGGCTCCGTGAAGGGCATCCAGAACGACCTCACCAAGCTTTCCAAGTACCAGGCCTCCACCAGCAACACGGTGAGCAAGCTGCTGGAGAAGTCCCGCAAGGTCAGCGCCCACACGCGCGCGGTCAAGGAGCGCATGGAGAGGCAGTGCGCGCAGGTGAAGCGGCTGGAGAACAACCACGCCCAGCTCCTTAGACGCAACCATTTCAAAGTGCTCATCTTTCAGGTCAGTGCCCACCGCGCCTCCTCACACGCGGGCTGGGACTCCTCAATATTCATGATCTCTGTCGTTCTGGCTCTCACAGCCATTTTCACATCTGTCCTGACTGTCAGGGATCGCACAGACAAGGCATCCTCTGTCTGCCTGCAGTAGTCAAATGTGAAATCTGCACACAGGGGTTGGAATTTCCCAGGTCACAGCAGCTTAAACCCAGGTCAGATGCCCGCGAGGTTAGTAGACCGTGTCCTTTGTCAGGGAGCGCCTGGATGCACTCCGTACAAGTTGAGGAGATGTGCAGGTGTACGCACCCTTGTCAAATTCACTTGTCTCTGCATTAGAAGCTTGGGACTCTAGCAGCAGCTGGCAGCGGGACAAGGCAAATTAATTCAGTGGCTTTTTATTAACTCTTTGTGGAAATGAGGTGATCATGTGAGTTTTGGGTTTTTGTTTTGTTTTGTTTTGTTTTTAATCACGAAGTCAAACTCATTAACTGTTTTAAAAATCCCTTTGTCCAAAGGCTACCAATGTCTGAGGGACTAACCAAATTTGATAGATTCCATGAGAGTTGAACTAGCCTTGTTCTTTTAAGTCTTTGGAGGCAAAACAATCTTGATGAGTTCTTTTCTAGCAAATGGTGCACTAAAAATACAGAGTGTAACTCTTTACACGCATACTAGATATGCCTCTCATTGCTGAAAGAGACCACAACTGAAAAGTAAAATAAAAGGAGTGTTATCAGTTATAGTCACAAAGGCTAGTCTTCAATGTTTTCTCCTTCGAATGGTTGCCTTAGAATAAAAAGGCCACTTAAATTTTTTTTAATTTATCAATGATGCAATTAACGTAGCAAAAGGCTATTTGGGGACAGGGAGATTGCGTGAGGCTGTTGTTCCTCCAAGTGGTGGGCATTTGTGAATCAAAGGGCAGCCCTGCCTGATGCTGGAAGCCCTTCCGCCCAGTGGAACCCAGCCAACAGAGCCCAGGAAGCGACCGCCATCCCTGCCCCAGGGCTGTCTCAACTTGACCATGTGAATAGAAGAGGATTTCAAAGCTATGGAGGGGAGAGGCTATAACCAACAGTTTGATTGTGAAAGGCACACAGGCAGAGCCTTCATTTCCCAAAAGAGATCTAGAAATTGGGATTTAAACCAAGGAAGCCTTCTTTTTCTAAGTGAGTCTGCTCTGCCAAGTTAGAACCTAAGCCTTCCTACCCCCATAAAAGGAAAAAGTCATCTCTCTCCTTTCTTGTCTTTCCCAAATTGCATTTGAATGTTGTACAGGTTTAGGTAGCTGATGCGCTCCTATACCTTGCAGGCTTTTGCAGCCTGGAAACTTTTCAGCTTTGAATACAAATGCAGTAGCTTTTGATGCACCAGATGAACTGAAAAGAGATACCGTAACTGGGCCTTTCTTAAGCCGTAAGAGATCCTTACTTTATTAGCCTAAAAGATATTAGAATCTCAGCTCTCAAGGCATTTCTAAATTAAATACAGATCTCCAAACAAAACCAAACATGTACAGACCTGTTTAAATCTGATTCACCAAAGGAAATTTCCTCCTTCCAGTATGAATTAGAGAGATTATCTCTCTTCCCATCCCTCAATTAAGAAGGGGAAAAAAATATTTACCTAGTAAACGAAAATCACAATTTGTCAGGATTGCTTTCTGTTTTATTTTGCCAAGCAAGGATGTTCTGCAGATGTTGGGGGGAGGGATGGAGAGGATATGTGACTAGAAATTTAAAAGAACTGTAAATCTGACATTTAAAAAAAAACAACTGTTGGGGAACTTAAAGGCACATGCTGTTTCTGAGGTCCTGACATGGTCTCCTGTTTTGTCACATCAGGTTGACAGGTGTGAAATTGCAGCCAGAAATGGTAGGAATTCTCCACATAGTGAGTAAAAGCTGAAACCAGGGTGCTCAAAAGAATCCAAAGTAGCGTGTTCAGACTCCATTCTGGGTCTCCTTAGCAAGCAGTGCCCAAGGACAGTTATACAGAGCATTTTAGGAGGAAGGGAACTAGAAGAGAGTAACTGGACCTTTCTTAAGCCATGTAAGATTCTTTGTTAGCCTAAAGAATATTAGATATCTCAACTCTCAAGGCATTGCAAAATGATTGTTCTGAAAAAAACAAACACAAGGGCATCCCTCAGTGGAAAGATTGCTCTTTCTTTTGCCCCTTCTTAAAGTAGGGGTTTCTGTAGGATAGTAATTATGCCAGGGGGTAAAACAGTAAGTTGTTGTAGACAGTGGTCCAGTATAGTGGTTGAGAAGATAAATTTTGAAGTCACACAGACACTAGTTCAAATCCTAGTTTCATCAATTGCCAAATATGTGATCTTGGACACATTTTGTAGCTTCTCCAAGCCTCTGTTTCCTCATCTACACATTGAGGATATTAATAAGAGCAAAATAATTTTGAGCACTTAATAAGCCTGCATACACTGCAAAGCATCTTTCTGTGCATCATCTAATTTATCCCCAATTCGCAGATGAGAACGCCAAGATTCAGAGGTGTTTATATCTTGCCTGAAGTTATTTAGTAAGCAAGTGGTAAAACTGGGATTCAAACTCATATTTAATTTATTCCAAAGAATGTGCTCTTACATACTAATGCTTCCTCTCCCATATCTCTTATAGGGTGAGGAATAAAGGAAAAAACATGTTTAAAATGTTTAGCAAGGACTGACGTGGTATAAGTGCTCAGTGAGTAGAAGATGTTATGGAGTGTATCTGAAAGTCATTTGCTCAGAGAGGAGGCTACACTTTTGCTTGGGTATAGTCCTTGGGTAAAAACTGACTCCAACTTACCCAGGATCTTAAAACAACTGTGCTTATGCTTTTTCATTTGGGACTTATTAGAACACACACACACACACATACCACACAATACATTTTACGACTACCACCATGTTGAAATCAGCATTATGTCACATTTCCATGAAAGCAAAGGACTCTGCCCCAAAAATCTGCTCTAAATAGACCCTTCTGGTGGCAGCACAGTCTTTACAGTGAGACAGAAGGGGACTGTTTCCTAGACCCACAGATGGTGTGGAGGGGATAATGTACCAGGTACAACTTTGTGTCTTTTAGTAATTTGTCACTTTCAGTCCACTTGAACCCTTTGCTGGACTTCCTTTTACTAAATCCATTGGCTTTCTAGTTTAAGACCAAGAAAAAAAAATGTGAAAATAAGAGAGCGAGAAGAGAAAATCATTCCTGTGATTTAAGCATATTTAGTACTATGGTGTTGAGATTACATTTCCGGTTTGTTGTGTCCTCCAAAACCTACAGGTTGTGTTTTTGTTGGTTGGTTAGTTGTTAGATTTACCAGATACTTACTCATTTGCATTTTTTTAATTCCAAACTTTGTCCTTGATTTATCCTACCTAAAACATGTCATTTATACATTTAAATCTGTGCTGAACTTTACAACATTGTTGTAGCTCTTAGGCATCTAATTTCTTAGCAATTACTTCAAATTCTAACCAGTAGTATGTAAAACTGGAAAAACATTCATCTCCCTTTGAGCAATAAAATAAATTTTAAAATCCTATTTAAACTCAGCAACTTTCCTTTTTAATTTTTTTTGTAATAGCTTAAGATCAGTGCTTGAATTCAAAATACTGTGACATGACCCAGCATAAATGAAATAAGACTCATAGGTATTGCTGATCAAGAAGCAAATGCTAAAGAAAGACTAAGACTTTGCTTGTAAGCATGGCTATCTTTTATTGAAAATACATTTTGTACAGAAAATCAGTGAATTTACAATTAACAGGACATTTTGTCTGTTGAAGAGACTAGAATTTCACAAGTAACTGGCCCTGAGGGTATGATGCCCACTTACATCCTCCTAAGGTTCTAGTAATAATTATTTGAAAATCACTTGGGAATGATTTCAAACCCAGAAATCAAAATGAGAGTACTCATGGACAGCTTACACTTTCATCCACATAAAATCGTGAAATCGGGTGAAAAGAGTAGAAAGGTTAGACATTTGCAGTGGATACACTTTGGGACAATTGAGCCTAGATGTGTTCAAATATTCATCATTTGGTTTCCTTCGATGAGATCAGAATCTTAGAAAGGTGCTAAAAGTGTAATGTTTTCGGACTATTTTAAAATTGATTTTTTTAAAAAGACTATACCAAAAGCCACTGCTCTGAAAACTGTTAAATTAGTACAGACTTGGAAGAAATGAAGTTATATATCTTTATGTGAGAACTCACCATGTTTGTATCACATTGATTAATGTTCCCGTAATGGGGTATTGTTTTTGATGTGTTACTTATCCAGTGCCCTTTTAGGTTATGAGATAAACAAAATACTACTTCTTATTGTTGTTATTTACAGTTATTGAATGTCAGCACTGCCCCAGGCACTTCAAGTGAAAACTGATTATTGTTGTTGGTATTTCTTTGAAAGACTCTCTCTCAAATGCAGCCCTTCCAAGCAAATGTTGCCCCTTCCATTGTTTTGTAAACTATATCTGTTTTAGTTGAATGCATGAAAAATATTCTCTAGTGCAACTCAGGTCCTACAGTTTTGACTTTTGCATAAAATAAAACATATTTGGCATTAGTAAACTATGGAATTGCTTCTACAATTTGTTAATTCTTTTTTATGGGGTTTAGGTTAATATCACAGAATCAAATATATTAGAGCTGAAAAGCACCTTAATAATCATTTGGTTTAACTTCATTGTATATCCAAGATACAGGAGCCCTGAGAAACAAAATGACTGGCAAGGTTTCATTTTATTAATAATAGAAATTATGCAATTGAATTGTGAAATGAGTAAAACAAACACTATAATCCCACTATGGTAAAGTTCATGTTTACTGGGTTTTCTACATCAGCTTTTAAATAATTCAGTGTGATTTGTTTTTTTGTTTTGTTCTGTGTTTTTTATGTGTAACAAAGAACACCTAACCAGTGTGATCTTAAAAAAGAATTGAACCCTTGGTAACACTGAAAAATAATGAAACTTTTAAATCCTCCAGAATGTGAAAGACTGCTCAGGGATTATAACTAATGCATTTTATTCTTATGACTTGCTGATTCCACCGACAGCTGCCTTAGGGGTGCAGTTCTAATCAATGGCTTTATCCACTTGGCAATCTATATCTCAGAAACACAAATCGGAGAAAACCATCAATGTGTAAAAGAGACCTATAAATCAGAATGTCACGTGGGCATAGTTCCATTTTAATAACTAGTATTTAAAGATTATTGGATAAAGCATTTCATGGACACAAATTTATGGTCTTCATATACCTCCAGGATGCTACCACATCCCTGTGGGAATATGACATCCTTTGTTATTTTCTTCTAACAACAGGAATGATGAGTTAGTGACAGGAAAGCAAACTGCTGGCTTTCTTGCTTCCTATTCAAGCTTTTAAATGACTTATTACTCTAGATTTCCTTTCTAACACTAGTCATGGAGCTCATTTTCTTTTCAAGTGTGCATATCTATATACGTGCAGAGAAGATTTGCTTCCATGAGCATCAACCCAAGAAGTGCCCGACATGTTGGCAAGTTTCTCTGTGTTGATAAAACCAGGACTATTAGTTCACAAGAATACGTATAAACAGCAAATGAGCTGATGTGCAAGGAAAAATGCCACTTCTCGAGAGTTCTTTCCATCCCTTTTCTCTTTCGTGCTGCAAGCATGTCAGTCATATATGCTTGAAGTGTGCTTTTTAATTCTCCCTTCCTTTGAAAAACTCCTAAGGGTCCTTGTGAAAGGTCAGAAGCAGGAACACCTGCATCAGCAGAGGCTGAGGACCTTTCTGAAACCAAAGGGCAAAAAATCAGTTGCTCCTGGGGGCTGCTACTGGATGGAACTGCCCAAGGAAGCAATGCAGGCCACCAGGGATTCTTAGTGCCATTTTAAGGAGCCACAAACCCTAAGTAGACATATGAGTAAGCAGCACAGGTAAGCAGTGACAGAGTTGAGGATGTATACTCGATCCTCCCCCCTGGAATAGCTGTCAGTCTTGGAATCTCTTAAGCAGATCAAAAGCATTACAACAGGAGGCTGAAGGCACAAGTGTCACCTCACCTGCAAGCATGTGAAATAGCAAGTTTTTGCATGAGGTGTGTGGGGCCGAACTGAGCCCAAGAGCATGTGTGCAGGTGAGGCTGGGTACCCTGAGGAGAGGAAGGCAGTTATAGAGGATCCATCATCTGAAGTTCAAATGGAATTTCCACCACCATGACAGTTACTTCATAGTCAAACACCACCCATATGTCTTACTAAAGAGCAGAGATTTTGAAGAGTGTCAGCATTTTGCTGCTTCTAACCATATGTTATGGGAAGGTAAGACCTACATGTGCTTGGACATTCACAAATTCCTATGTGAAAAGAAAGGGCTTACCTTCAGAATGGATGCCACTGGAAGGCACAAAATAAACACTGTCCAGTAGGCAGAACATAAAATACTGCTTGAGTAATTAAAATGACAGCAGAAGCAGAGCAGTTGGCCAAGAAGACATATCTCACTTGTTTCTAGTTGGATAAAGACACATCCAACTCGTCCTGGATTATCTCTGTTCCTGCTGGGTTTATTTTTATGGTTGGCATCAAAGACTCTCATATAAATTTCCCTGGTATTTTACAAGAGTTCGTTTGGATTTCCCACCTTCCCTCAGCACCACCCCCGCATATATGCACCCCACCCCATATATCTACCATGGATCATTTCTGATTCACCTTTTAATACACTTTCCTCAAAGCTATCCTCAAAGAATACATGATAAGAGAGAAGAAAGAATATAAGACTCAACAGTAACTATTCTTTTGTAATAATAAAATTTACATTTAAGGAAAAACTGCAATATTATTAGTTTAGTTCTTTTAGAAGTACAGTTAATATGCCTATCTTTTGTTAGGGCTGAACAAAAGGCACTTATCCAACTTACTACCTTTGATTACTCTGAGAGACTATGCTATACAAAATGCACTTTTTTCCTGGTCACCAGGGTTTATTTTTACAATTTTCTGCCTGAATTTCTGCTTTCCTCACTGAGGACTTTTCATAACATTTCACTGAACTGTTGGTATCTTCCTTTCCTGCCAGCAACTCCTGTCAAACCTTTCCAACCCTCTTGTCAAACCACAGAAATAATTTTGCTTCTGGACTGAGCATCAGAGCCCTAGCTATTTCTGTAGTATACCCCTCTTTCACTAATACTTATCCACTGAGAATAAAACCCTTCCTAAAAAATGGAGACCACTGTACCCCTTAGGCCTTAGGTTCTCTGATTTCCCAGTGGCAGCAACAGTCAGCAAACTTCCTTCCAGACACAGAGCTGAGCTCATTCTTTTGTAATCCTCAAGCCTGCCCATGCAGGGGCAATCTACATGCCAGCCACTGTCAGGGCTTTCTTAGAAGTCTACCTTTTGCAACATGTGCTCGTTTAACTAGAACCTGTTGAGCTGTAGGCACTGGGACACGGTGGTGAGCAAAAGACTAAAATTCCTCACTGGTGGAGAGTACATTCCAGTGAAATAGAAGCAATCTAACTTAAACATGGGAAAACGGCTCTCTGCAAAAATCCACGTCAAAATGACTCATGGCAATCCCATATTCATTTTAGTTTTTTATTTTGTCTATTATGCTGTGTACCTGACACTTTCCATGGCATTCAAAATGGGAGGGTGTGGAGAAAGCTTTGGGAAACAGAAAATGTGATATCCTCACTCTAATAAGGATTCTGTTTGACCAGACTTTCTGCTTTTTACCTCTACCCAAGTCTTTATCCTTTATTTCTAACCGATTTATGAAAAGGACTCCATATGAATGTGCTTATAAGAGAGAGACAGGGTGCTGTATCTTTTCAAAGAGTATCATAATTATACTGCTCAGCAGTTAATAAGGACAGGGATTTTTTTTAAGTTTCTCTATAATATCAAAACTTTGTTCATTTAGTTTTTGTATCAAGAAGTTAAAAATATACAGTCACACTCCAAGAGCATGTTTTCTATCATAACCTAATTTAATAAAATAGACTCTTCAGTTAAAATTGCAAAATGAGAAGGGAAGTTCTTACTGTTAACATGAACTTTGCATGATGTTTAGATCCCTGATAGACTTTTTTTGTAGTTTATTTCTGTTTGTTTCTTTTTTGTCAGCTGGCTAGTACAGGGATAGAATCCTGGACCTTGGTGTTATCAGCACCACGCTCTAACCAACTGAGCTAACTAGCCAGGCTCCAAACAGACTTTTAAATCCACAAAGTCCAGTTACTTTTCAAAGTGAAAGTTTACTGGGCAGCCCAACATATAACCAGGTAACTTTGAACCCTGCTTGCAGCAGGGATGTCAGAAGGCTCTGGAGCCTTGCCCCCTCTGGCATTCCTGTGGAACTCCTGGTGCCCCTGGGAATGCAGTCTGAAAGCTTCTAATCTAGATCAAATCCTCTTGTTCATATTTGGAAGAAACTGAGACCCAGGGAGATTAAGTTATTTGCTGAAAGCTGCACAACCATTTAGCAGTACAGCAAAGACTGAAACAGGCCACACATTCGATACTGTGCCATTTCCTTCCATGAAAATGTGAAGGTACCTTGCTGACTAGCTCTCGTTTTCCAGTATTCAAAGAAAACTATAAAAATTGAAAGGGTTCTTATGCCATGTGACCCAAATCTGCCTGGATTCAGAGCTCCGCAACGAGCCATGGTGCAGCACCATCCCTTGCACTCTGGAGGTGAGTTCTTGGGCGCTGCTCCCCGCGACCTCTTTGCCTGTGTGCCTAGAAGCTGGAGGAGAGATGTGCTGGGAACAGTGAAGGGGAAGCTGCCTGAGCTTCTCTCCTCGCTCTAAGCTGGAGATGGGGGCCAACCTATTCTTGCCCAAAAAAGCTTGATAAGCTACGCCTAGCAGCATAATCCCCCAACACTCCTCTAAATATGACCCTAATATCTCACCTCCCCTTATTGACTCCCACAAAGGATATCCTAAACCACAAGGCTTTGGGAGTGGGCCCCCAGGAAGGCTAGCTGTTGCTTCTCTTGCTCTAAAATGATGTCATCAGTGAAATTAGTGTGTGCTTTTGGACAGATGCTGAGGTTGACTATACCTTTACTTCTGACTTCTAGTTGCGGAGGGAACCTAATGAAGGATCTACGTGGTGTCTGACACTTGAGGACTTCTCAATTCTCTCCCCTGCCCCCATCTTTTACCTTCCAACTTGACCCTCAGGCTCTTTTGCAGTGGGATTTTGGCAGAAGCAGAGCCCTCTGACCTCAGGGAGGGAGAGGGCCTCTGGGTTCACAGTACAGTAACTTACTTTAGCTCCTTTATCTAGGTGGCTTCCTGGTCTGTCTGAGTCACAGCCCACTTCCCCCCTGCCTGTCACTGATAGCGCTTGTGCCAACTGCCCTCATGATATTCCCACCAGGGAGCCCTTGGCGTTATCCAGCCTATGGGAACGACTTGGCCAATTGAGGATTAACTCTTCCTACTCGAGAAAACTGAAGACACAAGCATTTGGTTTCTATCATCTGCATGTCCCTAAAACAGTCACACACATATCACAGCCGCTCAGGACGATTTGTGAAATGTGCAATTAACATGAGACCTACATTGTCCCTCTTTTCAGGAAGAAAATGAGATCCCTGCCAGTGTGTTTGCGAAGGAGCCAGTTTCTAGCCCGGCGGAAGGGAAGGAGGAGCTTGCTGGTGAGGACAAGTCCCTGGAGGAAACCCTGCACACGGTGGCCCTCTCGTCAGATGATGAATTGCCCCACGGTGAGGAGGCCTTGGAAGACAGTGCAGAGGAAAAGACGGAGGAAAGCAGGGCAGAGAAGATAAAAAGATCCAGCCTCAGGAAAGTGGATAGCCTCAAGAAAGCCTTTTCTCGCCAGAACATTGAGAAAAAGATGAACAAGCTGGGCACAAAGATCGTATCTGTAGAGAGGAGAGAGAAGATTAAGAAATCTCTCACGCCAAATCACCAGAAAATATCCTCAGGGAAAGGCTCCGCCTTCAAGGTTTCTCCCCTCACTTTTGGTCGGAAGAAAGTCCGAGAGGGAGAGAGCCCTGCAGAGAATGAGACCAAGTGGGAAGACATGCCTAGCAGTGAGCAGATGCCCACCGACCAGGAGGAGGGCTCGCTCGCAGAGGGCCTTTCCGAGGCGTCCCTCCCCGGAGCCCTGGGGGACGGCGAGAGGGCAGAGGAGGCTGCTGAGAAGTTGGCCTTGAGGGGAAGTAACTCGGGGATGGACAGCAACATCGACCTGACTATTATGGAAGATGAAGAAGACGAGTCAGTGGCTCTGGAACAGGCGCAGAAGGTGCGCTACGAAGGTGGCTACGTGCTAAAGTCCGAGGAGACAGAGCGGTCGGATGAGGAGCCCGCGCAGCCGGCTGTGCTGCGAGTGCACCAGACCGCCTGAGTGCACAGCCCCCTGAGTGCACAGCGCCCTGAGTGCACCAGACCGCCTGAGTGCACAGCGCCCTGAGTGCACCAGACCGCCTGAGTGCACAGCCCCCTGAGTGCACAGCGCCCTGAGTGCACCAGACCGCCTGAGCTCACCAGACCGCCTGAGCGCACCAGACCGCCTGAGTGCCCAGCCCCCTGAGTGCACAGCGCCCTGAGTGCACAGCGTCCTGAGTGCACCAGACCGTCTGAGTGCACAGCCCCGAGTGCACAGCGCCCTGAGTGCACCAGACCGCCTGAGTGCACAGCCCCGAGTGCACAGCCCCGAGTGCACCAGACCGCCTGAGCGCACCAGACCGCCTGAGTGCCCAGCCCCCTGAGTGCACCAGACCGCCTGAGTGCCCCAGACCGCCTGAGTGCACAGCCCCCTAAGCCCAGCCCGCGCTGCAAGTCAAGGGGACACCAGGGCCACCACGGCCGCAGCACTACCCGCTCACGACCGTGCCACTGTGCAGGCGGTGGTAACTTACCACATAGTAGCAGCATAAGCGAGACCAAGGTTTACTATGAAAGTGACCTGTCAGAGGTCCACATTTTATTTGCTCTTAGGTTCTGGTTCTGTAGAATTTCTCCAAAATTGCCAGGAAGAAGACGTGGAGCAGTTAAAAAACACTGATCCATTTGGCTTAGTCAGAAAAACCAGAGGCTTCTTAAGATACTTGCCATGAAATGTGATTCATTTTTTGTCATTCCCTATGCTTGCTGAATAGTGTACCAGTAATATGTTGAATTCCCATAGCCGTCTGTGAATCTAATTATTACTCGTTAAGTGTATGATATACAATATACATAAATATGTAAGCTAAAGACATAACTAAATATTTTAAGAAAACATTTGCAAGAAGCAGAAGAGAATGTTCAGTTGATTATTCACTTAGAAACCACTGTTTTATTGCAAACAAAGGAAAAATTGAAAGACTGTAATAGTCAGCTAAGAAAGGAAGATATGTAGTAAAGTCAGAACTATAAGAAAAGAAAACTAAGAAGGAAAACTTGGAAAATAAGAGAAACAGAAAACAAAGAATGTCAAAGAGAATGAAGATAGAGAAAAAAGTATGTGCTTAAAAGTAAAATATTTACAATATTAGCTTAACTATTTCACTCCTTAAATAACAATACTAAAGAAGTTCATATGTCCTGGAATAATATGTGTTCACAATATTTTTATTTTCTAATATTTTCAAATACTCATAATAAACATATTTACAGTGTTAAAGCTGCATTTTTTCTTAGTAAATAAAAGATATTACAAATATTTCTCTAAGGAAGTTCAAAGGGATGTTGTCTTTTTAACATTGGAATGAATATAAATCTTCAAAAAATAATATATAGTGCCATTGATAGGAAGGTGCATCATACTATTCTTTAATATAATATTTTCCAGATTTGAAATAACCCTTATACTCCAAATGATGTCATGTAGGTTTATAAAATGTTACAATCTATACGTTTGGGAAGGTTTTTCTTTTTTGTACATAATGGTAATTTCATTCCAGGTCATATTTATATGTTAATTTCACAGAATATTAATATATTTCTTAACTACTTAAAGCATGCTAGTGTTTTATGTACACATTTATTCAGATGGTAATTTTTTACTGTTGCCTAACATTATACTAAAATATTGCTTTATCTATTTTCAGTTACAAAATGCTAATGTTTTGTTAAATTATAGTTTAAAGACAGTTAACCAGGGAACAAATTTCCTGCCTTTACTATGTAACACTATAAGTAACCTTACAAATAGAGGTAATGTAAGACAATATTAACTATGCTTTGTCTTTAACAAAAGGGATAGGATTAACAAACATGTTGGTGATGTAACCTATTCAGCTATGTCCTTATTTTTGCGATAATGTAACCTCAAATATTGGATTGTTGAACTAACAAAGGCTATGTTAAAGAAGATTAAATAAACTAAAAAATAAAAAGTACATAACAATGTCAGTTCTTTGGCAGAACAATTTTAGAACAAGCAGAAAGAATTGATTTTTAAACCCTCCTCCAAACATAGCAATAATGTCGATTGTTTCAGTCTTGATTTCCTCTATTAACTCTGCTTTCTTTTTCCATGACCCCATTTAGAAATCCAAGTCTCATTCTTCAAGTTTAACTTTCTTGACATCACCTTGCCAGCTCTCGAGAGCATCTGAATTTATTGCAGCAGCCTGATGAATTTGATAGTTCTATCTGCATTTTTATTGTATTGTACCAGACCTTCTAATACCTTAAATACTACTGCAAACATGAACGTATTGAACTGTACATTCACTTTATTCACGCAGATAAGACTTTGTCTTCTGTAGTGCCACAGACTCGGCAAAAGACTTAATTTCACTCAGGGCTCAAAGCATGTCTGTTTAACCTTTATGGAGTTGCTGTCACTTCTTGCAGCTGAGTTGTTGGGCAATCTGGAGCTAATGTAATGTGTACATTTCCTTTTCAAAACTAATTTTTTCATTTGTTCCTATAAACTAGCTGTATGTCAGTGGAAAACTGTACTCAAGCATCTTTTAAGTTTTACTGACAATCACATAAAATCCTAAGCAGGGGTTGGCTAGTTAGCTCCGCTGGTTAGACCACAGTGTTTAAACACCAAGGTCAAGGTCCCATAGTGGCCAGCCTCCCCCCAAAAATTAAAACCCTAAGCAATAAAACAGAGTTAGGCCAGGTAATTGCTGGAAAATGCATACTGTAGGGATTTGGGAGACAAGCACCTGTGGAAGTGGAAGCTATTTATTCTGTATTACAGTTGAATTATTTGCCTACTGGTGAGACTGCAAAGCCCCCAAATTAGATATGTCTTCTTCCCACCCATCCAGTAACCCATTCCTAACTTTATGGGCCTGGAGTTCAAGAACTGTATTAGTTTTCCCCAAAGGACATACATTAATCAGGAGTGAGATCTATAACTTAAAAACATAGTTTAGGAGTAAGAAACATATATTATATGGATTACAAATCTCACAGAAATATAGCAAAAATGTCATTTTCAACAAAATTTATTTTAAAAATACTTATATATTTCAACAGGAATATTTTCCTCTTTCCACTTAGGAATCTAGTAAAAGGATGAATTACTCGTTTTTATACAGGAAAATAGAAGACCCGCCCCAAGACCAGTTCTGCACAAAACAAAGACTAGATATTTATTATATTATGAAAGTCCAAAATGTTTCTGCTTCTAGCAATGCTCATGCAGAAGAGCAAAGTTTGAACCTCATGTGATTCAGCCCACTATTGGGAAACTAGAAGTTCCTTTAGCATAGCCAAGATGCCAGTGTAAGTAAAGGTTATAATGAAAGTCATTTCCTACATTAAGATACTAATGCCCAAGCCCAGTTAATTCCTGCTCCAAAGTTTGTTTCCTGCCCTACAGCTTAAATCTAAGTGATTTTATATTGGAGATTGGGAGTATGAAGAATTGAGGTACAGGCAGCAATCATTATTAACAGTTCCATAGCAACCACAAGTCTTCCTAAAAATCAAGATTCAGGCACTGCAAAACAAGTTTCAGATGAAATTGGCATTGTGACCTTTGTATTCTGCTTGATCTGGGTGTCTAGATAAAGACTTCTGTGGCCAAGAACTCATTCCTAGAGGGAACAGGCAGTAACTTGCATTATTAAAGATACATATTTTTATTTTAACCATTGCATTATCCTGCAGTGCTTGAAATACTAAAATTATTTTTAACTCTCCACACAAACTGCCTCAATTAAGAAGTCACACCTTTAGCAAAACAGCTTGATGTTCATACATTTATACACTTTTCACTGTAAAGCCCAATTTGTTAAATATTTATTAAGCAGAGAAACCTTTAGTCCCTATTTGCTAAAATTCTTAGTGACAAAGCAGTAAGACTTGCATGGGGGAAAGGCAACCAGTATTTTTGATAGCTTACTTTACACCATGACAGGCACTCCAATGGCCAGCAATACTATCTACCTACCTCATGCTAAACACTAAAATTCTCTCATTGTATCATACAAAACTCTATCAAGAAGGTACTATCTTTACAACCATTTTTAATAGAGTAAGAACCTGAGACTTTTGAGTTTACTTAATCCAACTAATAAGATGGAGTAGGGGAGGGACTTCAGAGTTCTTAAACACTCTGAGTTCTCACTCATCATGTCATAATTTAACCACCATTTTCCTTTGAGGGTCACAGAATTAAGTGACTTGTCCAAATTCGCATAACTAGTGAGTGACAGGGCAGGTGTTCAATCCCAGTCTGAAATCCATGCTACTGTCAAAGCAGACACCTAATTACCACACAACTGTGCTTAATCATGAGTCACCTTATGTGCACTCAGATAGTATGGTATTAACTTCATCTTATCGCACCTTTTACAGCTGCACTTTGTAAATGATTTTGTTGACTGTCATTCCCATGCTAAAAAAAAAAAAAACACAGGTCACGGTTCTTGGAGAGCCACAAAGCGACTATTATTCAGGTCTGCTGAGGCCACAGAGAGGCTCCTTAGCTCCTCAGCATCACCCATTGTTAGTAGTTGCAGGGTTCACTTTGTGGCAGGGTTTAGTAAGAGCAAACTGTCAACAACGATGAATACTGGAATCAGCTCATTCAAACAGGCTCATGAAGTCTGCCTCAAATTTTTTACGTTAAAGGAGTCACATCCCTGTGTCATGCTAGAGAAATTGCTATATCTGCTTGGACACTTCCTCTCATAGGCTGAATGAAAGAGCAAATGGCAAGTCAGCGTGGGATAGCGGTGGGGAAGGGGAAGGTTCAGGAAGTAGGGTGAACCATGAGGATATGGAGACCTAGCCTGTGAATATCATTCCTACAAAATCATCCAGCCGCCTTCTCAGGACAGTCAGGAGCCAGGTCAAACCAATACTGGTGTCTCCATCTCTGAGGGCAAGAAATCAGAGGAAACCCTCTAGGCCAGCCCTCATTCATCAAGATGTATGCTGCAGGCAACAACTTCCTCTGAAGGCTTTGGCAGTGGTCACAAATGCAAATGCCTGAAGGGCTCGGACATGAATAAAATGGCTCACGGAGGTGGCAGCAATCGTGGCAAAGCTATTACAGTGCACTGAGTCCTAGCTGATGGGGCACCCTTGTACTTTATCGGCCTGGAGACGGTGCCTTTTCTAATTTCCACCAAGGGAATTGTAGAAGTCACCCTGGATTATGGTAAACTGGCAATCACTACCCTACCCCAGTTGCCATATGAGAAATCAGGCCCTAGGATTTGCAGAGACCAGACTTAGACTTCTTTTAAGAAGAGCCAAAATCCAGATTTCTCTTTACATGAAGATCTCCTGGCTTTTAATTTTTGGCAACTAGTTCAAATAATTTTAAACATTTGGTGAGCCAAACATAAATGTCTGCTGGCTGGATATGGCCCAGGCATGATCCATCAGCTTCTGACTCCTCATCTATGGAGATGAAGGTTCTTGGCTTCTCTTTTCCCTCCTAGAGGCATAGACACAAGAATAGAAAGCTAGTAACAGGATTGGATTTGCTGAAAGAAAAAACACAAACACCTTCTTAGGGAAATGTAAAATGCAAAAACACCCTTGCTGGCACTTAGAAAAAGTTTCCTTCTTGCTGCACACAGAATTAATGAGAAGATAGCCATTAATGCTGTATAGCTAATGAGCGGCAAGGAGACAGCAGCCAATCACATTGAAAGGTGATTATACGTTCTCTAATGAGAAGCACCACTCCTTGTTATTAATACCGCCAGACACCTGTGGGCTACCTGCAGTGCTCCTGGATGTCAAAGGGATTAGCAATCTTGGTAAACTGAGCATTTGAAGTCACTATCCCATTTCTATGTTCCAGTGGAAAAATGTCTACTGCTGTCAATACGCTGGAGGCTCTATAGAAGACAAAAAGCAAGTTCATATTCTGCTTTGTCATATATCATAACTAAATTGCCAGCCAACACTCCAATTTTTCAACTCCTTATTGTTGGTAATGAGGTACAAAAGGGAAAGAACACAGCTCAGTTTTGTTGGATGTTAAATTGAGCCTTCAGAGAGCTCAGAGTTGGGGGTGGGGAACCAATATAGATTTAGCATGAGGATCAAGATGTTCTTTGTTAAGGAGAAACTTTTTATGCTTGCAACCACTTGAAGTTTTAAGGAAGCATAAGGATTAGCTGTGCTCTCTAAGGTTTACTGCATGTTAATTGTTCCTGTGACCCTAATGGCATGCAAAGAAAGACAGCATATTCTGGTGAATGTGCCCTTATTTGAAAAATCAAATTTCCTAGAGACTTTAAATCAGTAATTTTAAGTCTGTACATAATAAAAGGAAGCTCCTCTTCTCCCCCTCCCCACCCTCTGCCACCCTGCTGCTCCCCAGTGGATGGAGAAAAGCAGTATTTTAGTTCATAGGATTGCCCCAGAAATTAGCCAAAGGAAGGGAGACTGATACACATTCGGTGTAATTTCAATATGATCCTTAGTTCTCTTTTTTTCTTTCTGCCATTACTCTTTTTATTGCCAGAGCCTGAAACATCTTTTCCAACTACTGCATAACTATACTTTTCACAGACTATACAAAAGCAGTTGGCCTGATTTGTCCAATAACCACAGGGAGTTTTTATCTGCAAAAACTGTTTCCCCAATACAGATATTCATTTTTTTAATTAACATTTATTATATTTATCAGGCATCTGTACGTGCCAGGCCCTATGCTGGGTATGCCAATAAAACAAAAGAGTCTTTGCTATGTAGAAACTCCCACTCTATTGGAAAGGGGAAAAGTGCTGAGAATCCCCTATAAAAAGAATTTCAACCTATAGTAGCAAAGCAAGAGGGAACAGATAATTTCAGAGAAAAATAAATTCTCAGCCTTGTGAAAGTTGTTATTTGCAAAATAGTCACCGAAGATCGTTAAGTGGAAGTACTATAGGTTGGCTCTGTAAGTTGTTGTTTTAGTCCTTCTGGGCTGCAATAACAAAATACCACAATCTGAGCAGCTTATAAACAACAGAAATTTATTTCTCACAGTTCTGGAGTCTGGAAAATTCAAGATCAAGGTAGAGGCACTTTCAGTGTCTGGTGAGGGCTCTTTTCTGGAAGGGAAAGGGCAGCTTTCTAGGGCCTCTTTTATAAGGGCACTAATCCTATTCAGGAGGTCAAAGGCCTCATGATCTAATCACCCCCCAAAGGCCCTTCCTCCTAAAACCATCACATTGCTGACAAGGTTTCAGCATATGAATCTGGTGGGACACAAACATTCAGACCATAGCAAATGCCATAAATGTTCAGGATAGAGATGTAAAGAAGCTAATCTGCACCAAGTGTAGGTGTTTGGACTTAAAGAATACAAATACACAAAAATAGGAGTTTCTGCACTCTAAAGTAGGAAACAAAATGGTGGAAGGGAAACTCTGAGTGTAAGAAGACCTATAAAGTCTTTAAGATGCAACATTGACAGCAAGCACATTCATTTTCATTGACAAGTAAGTATTGAGCACAGCCTATGACAAGACCTGTGGGAGGTGCTGGGTTCATTGGGTAGACAGCAGCAAGCCAAATAGACATGCCCTCCCATCCTGGGGTCCCAGCGCCCCTGAAATAAACTGCTTATCTAGTTAATCTCCTGCCAAAAGTTTTCAAATTGGTTTAGTTTTTGATTTATTTTAAGGGAATTTTCCCTTATGAAAACACATTGCTAATTCATAATGTTACATAATGTCTTTGCTAGGATGAGGCAGGAATGAGTAAGTAAAAATATAAAATGGAAATCAATGAGAAAATATGACTCCCTTTTGGTACAGTAACTTTACATCTTACTGTTTTGTTTTGTTTTGCTGTTTTGTTTTGTTTTGTTTTGTTTTTGAAATGAAGAGTTTTTAATTTTTATTAAAATCAATTGACCATTTTTCCTTTTTATTAATTTATTTATTATTGGAACATAGTTAACTGTACATATCTGTGGAGTACAGCATTGAATATTATAATACCTGCATGCAATATGTAATGTTAAAATCAGGATAATTAGTATATTCACCATTATACAATGTAAAGGGTTTTCATGTCCATTTACCAATTCCTCCCTTTCCTCCTCCCCTTCTCCCACTTCTGATAACTTCAGTTCTGTTCTCTTCTTTTGAAAGTTCAGCATATTATTGTGATTGTTGTATCTTTCCTTCATTAATTTATTTTGTTTTGTTTTGTTTTAAGCTCCCACTTGTAAGTGAGGACATGCACTATTTCTTTTCTGTTCCTGGCTTATTTCACTTAACATAATTTTCTCCATGTTCATGCATGATGCTGCAAATGGCAGTATTTCATTCCTTTTTATGGCAGAGTAGCATTCCATCATGTAAATATACCACATTTTCCTTATCCAATCATCCAAGGATGGACATTTAGGTTGGTTCCAACTCTTGGCTATTGTAAATAGAGCTGCAATAAACATGGGAGTGCAGGTATCCTTTCAATATGATGATTTCCATTCCTTTGGGTATATACCCAGTAGGGGAATTGCAGTATGGCAGTTGTACCCATAGTTTTATATCCAACTTTGAAAGAGTGCATGTTCTCCTTACAGTAAGTTTTCCTTGGGTTTTGTTTTGTTTTTTTTTAATTACATTTATTAAGGTTTTTTATTTAATTCAAAAAATATTAAGTAGGGTGAAAATGACCCATAATTTCATTGTCCATATAATCCCTACTCTAATTGTTCATTTTCTTTAATAAAAATATTGCTGTGCAACAAATTACCACAAAATTAGTGGCATTAAAGAGCAGTCATTCATTAGCTCACAGTTCTGTAGGTCAGAAATTCAGCACAGTGACTGGGTTCTCTACTCAGTTTATCCCAAGGCTGAAATCAGGGTGTCAGCTGGACTGAGCTCTTGTCTGGAGGATCTAGGGAAAGCTCACTTCTAAGCTCACTCTTGTTGGCAGTTCCAAATGGTAGTAAGACTGACATTTCCATTTTTTTGTAGGCTGCCAGCTGGGGACTGCTCTCAACTCCCACATTCCTTACCATGCTGTCCCCTCCATCTTCAAGCCAGCAATGGCAACTCTGATTCATCTCACGCTTTGAATCTCTGACTTCCCTATCTTCTTCTTTGACCAGCCAGAGAAAACTGTCTGCCTTTAAAGGACTCCTGTAATTAGGTCAGGCCATCTGGATCATCTCTCTTAAAGTAAACTGTGCCATACAATGTCATAAAATCACAAGAGTAAAACCCACCATATTCAGAGAGCTGGAGCTTACTCAAGGCATGTCCTCTGAGGAGATGGGAAATCTTGGAGGCCAACTGAGAATTTTACCTGCCACATAAAGGAACATGGTCCAAAAATTGAAATGATGCAAAAAGGTATTACCTGGGAATTAAATAAGCTACTTCTATCCCTCTTCTTCCAACCCCATAACTCAGTGATAACCATGGTCAATAGTTTTCTTACATATCCTTCCAGCAAAATATATATATATATATATATATATATATATATATATATATATATATATATATATATGATGCATATGCCTCTGTACATTTCCTCTTTAAATTTTAATAAATAGTATGATATTGCTTTTTAAAAATCTCTCTTGGAGCTCCTTCCTTGGTGACAAATGTGGATCTACAATATTCTTTATCACAGCTATAGAGGAGTAGCTTTTTATTTCTTTAATAATTACATAAGAATAAGCAAAGAGAATCATCTCTAAAACAGAGACAGATTATTTATTATTTTCCAAGGATTTTTTAAATCATGGACAGAGCTTGCATCAGACCCATTGTTCTACCTGAAACACCTACTTCTCTTAGAACAGATGGATTCTCCAGGAGTTCCTATTTTGGAAGAGAGTCAACTAATTTTACTCTAAAGCAAAGTTACATAACAACATCTGAAGGAAGTGATCTATTTAGACACAAAAGTATTTTAACAGGATTTCCTCTCATGTGAAGGAACAGTCCCATAATAAAAAGAAGAAGAAGAGGAGGAGGAGGAGAAAGGGATGAAAGAAAAGCCAAAGAAATCATATTAAAGTTTAAATTGAAGTCTGGAGTTCATCTGTGCTTCAGAACAGGAATAATTTTCCACCCTTCCACCCTCTGACCATTATCCTATCTTTTCTTGATAGCAACACCAAAGACATAAAAAGTATTACTTTTTCCACAAAAAGATGCATTTTTTCCTAAATATTGTCATTCTAAAATTCTTAAACTACAATGTTTGATCTATGGCTTTAGAATACCAATTTTTCAAATCTGTTTTTTCTAAGCACAAAAAGACAAAGAGACTTCCACTACCTTTCATTGTTTTTTGAATAGGACTAGACATTAAAAAATAGATTTGCACTACTAGTCCCAACAAGTGATTCCTGAAGCTCCTACAAAGCTCCTATATTCAATTTTCCCTAATGAAGTGACAAGTTGCTCTGCTTTCATCAATTGAAATGAAAACACAGTAAGCCATAATAATGGCCCCAATTGCCATGAACATTCTCTCTGTGTGAAGAGTCTATGAGCTGGAAGTTTCTCTTCCAAGACCAGTCCACTGTTCTGAAAGGGAGATAGACTATTACACATAATGCTAATGCTGATGAATTTACGTTAATGCTTGAAGACTGTGGTCATTTGCTCTTAAAATCTTAGACTTTCTTACCTTTGCTGTGGAGAGATCCTAAAAGCACATCTCTGAAGGTTGCCTACTGGGACATCAAGGACAGCAAGTTAATAATAACTTAGCAGCAATTTAAGAATAAACCCCAGGATTGTATGAGGCAATTGTTAGTGACATGATCAGCAACAGAGAAGTTGAGAGGAAATCCAGTGCTGCCCTTATACTCAGGCAAGCAGCAACCCAGTCCTGGGTCTGCTCTTCAGGGAGCCCCATACCTTAAAGCACCCCCCAAGAAATTTTCTAAGTTCCCCTCTGGTGCCTGAGACCAGCCCCTCTGGTGCTGCCATCTGGACAGGAAGCCTCAGACCAGACCAGGGCTCATGTCTTTGTTCCTACTCTACAGAGCACTCTCTAAGCTTCTTCCCTCCCTCCAACCCATGCATGGGGTAAACCAGATGACCCAAAGAACCTCCAGGAGGAAAACCCTGCTAGCTAGTAGAGTGTTTCTTTTATGAGACTGTGAAAGATTAGATGAGATTGGGCCTCAGGAATGGTGCCAACATGTTAATTTGGGGTGACTCTCACTTTGAAGGGACACATGCTTGAGCCATGCATATGGGCTGGTACAACAGCTCTTTATGCTTTGGTGCCACCTCCAGTCCATTTCCCCAAGGGGGCAGGGTAGCAGCAGGTGTCTCCTATCCAGGGTTATCATTCCACCTTCTCCACAGGTTCCATGCCACATGTCAGGCTGTTTTCTGGGGGTGGCCTTGCCCATCTCCTTTAAGAGCTTTCAAGATCTTTGATCTCCTATGTCCAGTGACTCTTTGGATCCATGTTCTGTCTTGCTATACATCATGTGTTGATACTATACTCTGCCAAGCTGGTCTTAGGCCATGCTGGACAAAAAATGGATATTTCTTGTGTAAATGGAACCACTATTCTTTTCCTCTATGGGTCCCTCACTTATCTTCCCCACTGGTAGAAGTGAAGGAAGGCAAAAGTACAGCCAACATTGAAAGAAATTGCATTCCAGGAATGCTGTGGTCACTGTCCAAATAGTTCAAGAGAAGACATAGTTGGAAAATGTATTATTCTACATCTATACTATGAAATTCTGAATGATAAATTTAACATGACCAGAAAACAAGTAATCATTGACATTTTCCTGCATATGCTGGATAAGATTTGCATTTGTGGTCATCATCAACAAAGCACAATAACTTCAAGACATTCATGGGAAATAAGTATTCATGAGCAGCGTCAGGAATGCTGCAGCCTCATGAATAATGATGTAACCAGCATTAAATAAATGGTATTAGAGAACAGCAGAGGCAAGAAGATCTATACAAACAATACAAACAGGATCTGAAAAGCCATGGCATTATGGATAATAGCATTGCTACCTGTTTCTCACAAGGTGGGAGACATGAAATCAGCCAGGAACCAAGTATTTGACAATAAAGAACAAGATACAGTGCCTAGCTACTAGCTAATATGAGGAATCTTTGTATGCAATAATTGGACAATAAACAAATGTGTATGTAGCTGTACTTTACCCATTATTCTGAAGCTTTATTGAAAGTTACAATACCTCACATAGGCCCAAAAACTTTGTAATGCTATTTATTTATTTATTATTTAATTTTTTAACAAGACATAGTGATTGTACATGTCTAAGGGATACAGAGTTATATTTCAATACATGTGTACAATGTGTACTGATTAATTCAGGGCATGTAACACTATTTAAATCAAATTGTTTATACAGACAGAGGCCTCACAAAAAAAGATTTGCCTGGGGCCCTGCACATCCCCAGGATAGTTCTGAGAAAAACTCCTGAGGAAGAGAAGGGTCACAGGCACCTTCCCAACATACAGTTTCATCCTTTCTCAGTACAGCTGCAGTAGATTTCACATTACATGGTTTGGCAATCTTCATGACTTAATTTAGTGAATATTTTATATATACAGTGAAATGATTACCACTCTGTGTTGCAAAGACCCTCTGATAGTTGGGAGGTGTGGGGGGGGGGGGTTAACTATCATGTTGTTGCATTGTTTCCTGCTTGAAGAGAATTATCAATTACCCAAATGTGGCTTACTTGCTTAGTGAATCAAGAGCAGCAGAAGTTTCATTTCTAGACTGATTGATCTCTAACATCCAGATTTCTGGATGGCCTCACTATGTTATTAAGTGGTAGAAACACAGAGAATGCAAATTAATTTTGCTGTTAGTCTCAAACATTTTAATTATAGAAGAAAATCTGCTCTAAAATCATATAAATGCATGTTAATAACATCCACGGGTTATTTCTGAAGTATCTCTTGGATTGTCTTGGCCTTTTTTATGAACACAGATAATTAATGTTTAACTCTATTTTAAGGCTTCCATTGTATCAATGGTCTGTTTCTCCATACATCACCCACATTTATATTTACTTATTCACAAGTTATCAATGTGCCTTAATGACTTAAACTATCAGTCTGATCATACAATTACTCAGCCAAACAATTAAGAGAGGGCTAATAGCAAAGTTCTAGTTCCAGTTCTAGTTCAGGGAATTATGATTTATTCCTAAAAATGGGCAAAATAAATAAATAAAATAAGAAAAGCTAGGAAAAGTTTAAATTTTTAAAACAACCTACTAAACCAATTCAGAGAAATGACATAACCACTTTATAAGCACAGGCAAATATCCTTGTGTACTTCTTATCCACTGATTTTTTTTTTTTTTAACCTTGTTAGGTTCCAACTCTTAAAAAAGAAAAAAATGCTCCAAGAGATCCTTAAACTAATCAAAGTCAAAATTTTATTCTCATGGGATTTTATAATTGTAAATACCATTGAATTTCCTTTCAATAATCTTATAAATATAAAAGAGAATAAGACATTCTAATGCTATAGTATATGAAAATGTAGAATTTGAAGTTTGTTTTTATATTTCAAATTCCTTGCCTGATAATAAAACTTAAGGCAAATAAATTGTTAGTGCCACCTCACAAAAACTTCACAGATTTTTTATTTAGATAGAGAATGCATTGGGGGCATAGAGAAACAGAGAATAATTAGAAATAATAATAGAAATAATAATAACAGAAACATTAGAAATAATTAGAAATAATAATAGAGAAATAGAAAATAATTCAGATTTTCTTAAGTATTTTTCTTTTGGCTCACTAAGTATTGTTTCCCTCCTATCAAATGGGATAGGAAGTACCTAAATTTGGGGGAGGCCTCTTATGTTATCTAACTCTTTCAAGTAGTATAATAATTATGTGGAGAGCAGAAAAAGGATTTTAAACAAGGACATTAGCAACTACCATAATTACCTCTATTTTCTTAGTAATAAATGGCAAGTTCCAAGCTTTTTTGTTTGGAAATTCAACAACAACAACAAAATGTGTTCATCTTTTTTGTGGCCTTTTTGAAACAGAATGCCTAAGAAATAGTCTTAGAATGTGAAATTCTGTGACTTTAACAAATAAACCACAAATTACATAAAATTAAAAGCAATTTCCTGGCTTTTCATCACTGACCTTTGAATGAATGTTTTCCATTCAAAGATCAAATGCTAACAATTTTACATCCTACAGATCCAGCAAAAAATCACTCATAAGCATGAAGATATTGAACCAAAATGAATATCAGATGTCTAAATAGAAAATAGCAAGCACCTGCTTGGTTTAAAAAGGAGGTTTTAGAATTAATTAGAAGGCATTGATTATAAATAAGCAATAAAGTAATGGACACAAAGAGCCAATTTCTTTAGATGAAAATATAGTATTGAGAATAAGTAATATTCAATTCAGTGTTATCAGTCCCCATGTTTGAACATTATGTCTGGTACAAAGCACAGTTATGAAGTGCATGGATTCCAACTCTTCAATGTGCAATCATGTATCCTTGCCACACCCGATAGAAATAATAATGCCTTTAAAGGGTTTCTCTTCCCTCTGTACTTTTTCATCACCTCTATACTCCGTTTTTCTAAGCAGCAGGGTCAACCTGACATTTCCTGGAGGACTGTGCCGGTCAGCTGGAATCACAATTCCTCTAATTGCTGAATCAGCCTACCCTCTTACCACTAGCTGGTAGCAATACGAGGAGACGTTCAAATTCTGCAAAAATTGTGTCCTATTAGAACAGGCTCTAGGCCAATTTCTTTAAAACTAAAACAGATTTTCAGACATTTACACAATCACATTTCTAATTACAGAGGGGCCAGAAAATACATATAATTTCAGACTTGGATGGACTGTTTGATTCCAAGTGAAAGTCTTTTATTGTGTCACCCAGATGACTACCATATACTAAGGCCATAATAATTATTCCTATTGTGGCAGGACATCATTCTAACTTGAAAAGCCAAGCTTTTAAGAGGAGTGCTATAAAAAGAGTTGAATACTACACAAACTAACAAAATTGGAAGGAGGGTTCAAATTTCCAACCTTTGTGACTTTGGTCCTTTTCCAACCGTGCTTTTTCCATATAAGCTAATAGATAAAGGCTGCATAGAGAACACTGCTGAACTGAACGAACTTTTCTTCTTCTGTTCCAAAGGCTTATTAAGAGTCAATAAAACAGACTTCAACAACTCAGAATAGTCTATTGTTTTCCAGTGAAACACTGGTTAACAATGATATTATGTTATTGAATTCATCAAGACAAAGTAAGTTAAAATATATGGGCAAACTGACTATCTTAGTTGCAGGCAACCTAGAATCAGAGCTGAGACAGTAGTTTTGGTTCATGAGGTTTATTGAAGGGCTGCTGTTCAGGGAAAGCCAGCAGGGGAGCGTGTGAAGTAGGAGAGGAGAAAGAGCTGAGCAAGGATGTGGTCCCATAATAATGACTAGTCTTGACCCAAACCATGGGATCATACCACACAATTAATTATGACCCTCTCCTTTGATGAAGGGGGCCATTTGTCACCCCATATCCACCAATCATTGGGTGAGGACCATAGCCTCCTGGGAAATGCAGCTGCCATCAGCAATTCACTAGAGAAGGATACACAGCAGCTGGACAAGGGTGCAGGGCCTGGTAAAGAGATCCCAGCAGGGTGCCCACAACATCTACCAGACTCACCAATTGCAGTTCACTCAGATATTAGAAAAATACCTAGAGCCCTGTCAAATTTTAGACAGACTAGAAAGGGTCATGTCTGGCATCAACAGGTGAAGTCATTGGGCTGAAATGCTGGCAATCTTACCCAGTTGACCTTAATTGAATTATCCCTATGACTTGTGCTTCGTTTGCTTGTTAACAATCTACAGCTTCTGACATAATGTATCCTTAACCTATTTTAGTGCTCTTAATTCAGAATTATTCTTTCTTCCCGCATGAAAGAAAAGCTGCCAGTTTTGAGAATATCTATTAAGTGAAGGGCACAAGGCAGAACATTAACATTCAACTTGAAGAAAAAAAGAAATAGACTTTATAAATCACAAAGCACAATTCTTTCTGAATGGAAGAATAAAGCTTCCAGTTATGACATCTGGGGGTGTAGAAAGACGTTACTTTCCCTGGGTACAAATTTTATGTGCATTTGATGAGTCCTGTTCCAGGGAAATTTTTTACCCACTAACAAGTGTACACTTCTGCTGTGGTTTGTGACTCTCCCATTTCTCAACTACAGGCACTAGAAATTCCATGGGTACTCTGAATGATTTTTCCCTTTTTTCTTCCCCAACCCTGTGCTGGAGTTAGAATGATTCTCATTTTCATTGTTGCTCTGTGGTATTCTGAATCAAAACAAATCTCAGCCTTTATTACCCAACAGGTAGACAGGAAATAAGAATCCAAAGGCTGGATAGCAATAAATCTGGCAGTGTCTTCACCCAGATGAGTTGTTTTGATGCACAAAAAAACCTCAGACACATCATTTTGCACTTCTAACTTCCCTCCTCTCCATTTTGAGGTGATTAATTTCATCTGGATACCTAGAGCGCAGACAGCCTTATATTTGAGTTCATTATAAAAACACAGAAGGAAAGAAATGATTTGCCTATCTTCATAGGAAAGTCCATTTCTTTCTCTTTTGACCTAATCAATGAGATGGCATTAAATATAACGGTTTCAAAATCTTAACTAGAAATGCCAGTTTGGCCACAAAAGGCTTTGTTAAAAGGGCATGCAGAAATCCATGGTGAGGGTCATTATTACAATAATCCACCCAGGATGATTTGATTTCTGTAGCTCTGAGTCCAGATATTTGTCCTGGATTCTGTGGCCAGCCAAGGCAGTGGGAGATTTTTTTTTTTTTTTCTGAAGCTAACAAATCTCCCTGTTTCATACTGATCCAACCTAATTCTAGCCACCCAGCCTACACATTATATATTTCCTATTTTGAGAAAAACATTCCTGGAACAGGGAGTAGGCAGTGGACTCAATTCTATTTTCCACTAAATTGAGACACCTTACGGATAAGAAAAGCCATACTTTCTGTGACAGGGAAGAAGCATACTACTTGCTGCAGTGAAAAATCACAGACCAGGAACCAGAGGATAACAGGAGAATGGCGGATGAACTTCCAGTAAAAGGACAGCTGCAAGCTCCTACAACGTTCACTCTGGCATTCTCCTCTCATTCCTCAGCTCCATCCACATCCAGAAAGAAATAGTCTCCTCATAGTAGACTGGTCTGGAAGCAAAACTCCAGCTTGACAAGGGCTTCTGACCCTGGCCTCATGCAATCAAGGCAAGACCCTCAACCTATAAATCAGCTTTCAGTCTCCAGCCTTGGGGGGGGGGCAATTCACTGCTATTTATATCAGGGCTCAGGGGTGATTCTTGTGGCCACAACAGTATTCTGACCTTCTCCAGAGGGGGAACTGAGGGTCAGTACATTTCTGTTCATATTAAGGAAGAGTAAATACAGCATCTCTAGAGATGAGAATGCTAATTTGAGAGAATGAACAGCAGGCAGCTTTTGGTTTTATTATTGGTGCAAGAGAATAAGATTTTAATACCTGTATTTAGGTGTGAGGAACCAATGAATACATTTATGCAATGTCAGTGAGAAGAAGAGAAAAGGTGGAAAAGAGGAAGGGAAGGGGAAAAACTTCCTGCTAGAATTTTGGCAGAGTTTACAGAAGTCTAAGGTTAGAACTGATTTTCTGAATTAGCACTAATACAAATTTACCTCTTTAATAAACATGAGTTCAATCTCATAATAGAGAATTTCACCTCTTCATAAATACAACTGAGGAAAATGCAAACTAGGTGGACAACAGTACTAAAGCCAGAGGTGCAACCTCCTTGCTAATAGAGCTGACATTTATCTTGTGTTTACAGGTGTCAGGCACTAGTAAGAGTTCAATGCTAGTATGAAGTGTTATCACTTCCAGACTACAATCTGTCAACAAGCCAGTGGTATTGAAGCCCAGCTGGAACATTTACTAGCTGTGTATCCCCCCCCCCAAAATATTTAACCTCTCTAAGCTTCTGTTTTTGTTTTTGTTTTACTTTGTAAAATGGATGTTAAAAATAGTCCCCACCTTATTCAATTCAGGATCTTGAAGAGATATCTACACTCCCATGTTCATTGCAGCATTATGTGCAGTAGCCAAAATGTGGAAACCACCTAAATATCCATTGATGGATAAATGTATAAAGAAACTGTGGTACATATATTCATTGAAATAGTATTCAGCCTTAATACTGCATGTTCTCACTTATATGTGGGTGCTAATAAAAATAAATAAATAAACATACAAACAAATAAATGGAGAGAAAAAAAGACACGACAATCACAATAACTCCTTGAACTTGTTAAGATAAGTGAACGGATATGGTGTTGATGGGGGTTGGGGGACAGAGGGAGGTGGGGAAAGGGAGGAATTGGTAAAGGTCCATGAAAATCAACTACATTGTATACTGATAAATTAAAAAATAAATAAAAAATGAAATCCTGCCACTTGTGATAACATGGATGAACCTTGAGCATATTATTCTAAGTGAAATAAGCCAGTCACACAAAGACAAATACTGTTTGATTCCACTTATGTGAGCTATCAAAAATAGTCAGACTCATAGAAACAGAGAGGAGAACAGTGGTTCCAAAGGCTGGGGAGAGGGAGAAATGGGGAGTTATTGTTCAAGGGTATAAAGTTTCAGACATGCAAGATGAATAAGTTCTAGAGATCTGCTATACAATATTTTGACTATAGTTAACAACATTGTATTCTTCACTTAAGAATTTATTAAGAGGGTAGATCTCAATCAAGACAGCAGAATAGACAGTCCCCCGTGTCACTCTCTCCCACAACAATCAATTTGCAGCTATTTAAAAGTAAAGAGTGCCAACCAGGGACTGCTGGAGCTTGGAGTAAGAGAAAGAGACCCACGGACTTTATGAAGGCAAGAGAAAAGAGGGACTACTCTGACCTTTTCAAGCCTTGGCTGCTTCAGGGCCAGTGCTGGTGATGGGCAGGAAGAAGTTGTAGCACACGAAGCAGGAGCCAACAAAAGCCACAGCTGAGACCTTGTGTGATGTTACTTGGAGTCTGCAGGGAGAAGAGGGCCTCAGAGCACACCAAACCAGCCCTCAGGCCAGCAAGAGCACTGACAAAGTTTCTGTGGACCCACATAGGAGCAAGGGGCCATGGCCAACCAAACAAAGATAGAAACCAGAAGCTAGTGAGTTGTCATTAGAGACTGGCAACTGGCACATGGCCTGCCATATGGGAAGCATTTAGAGTAAAGGGGAAGCTGGCCCACCAGGGGAACATTGGGGCACAGTGTGGGCAGCTAATTGGCCTTCCAGTTGGCACAGGCCCACTCAGTGGAGACTGGTCAGGGTGATAGAACTGCAGGGGGTAAAATTTGCTGGAAAGACTCAGTCAAGGGCCAGAATTTCCACGCAGCCCAGGTTTATCTGACCTCACAAGACCCAGAAATGATTAAAAGGCCAACAATGAAAACATGAGCTGCACAAAAAGCATTTCCCAGAGAATCAGCAGCAAAGCAGCAATTTAGCTCAACCAAAGGGCTCAAGTGCTGGTCCCCACAGAAAGTTCCCCCAATTTTGGAATTAACCAAAGGACAACAAATTAGTTCCAGTGCAGAGTATAAGTGGTGGTGGTAGATAATAAACCAACACAAAACTAAAAACAAACAACCAAAACACAGAGACAAAGGTCTGATATTAACCAGTAAAAGACTAACATCACCAGAGAACACCAATAAAACCTACAAGAGGTCGCAGTCTCTCCAAATGCCCAGGCATCAACATATAGACACAAAGATGAGAAAGAACAGAGAAATATGACACCATCAAAAGAAACAAACCAAGCACCAGCAATGGACCCAGAGGAACAGCAGATTTATGAAATGCCTTAGAATTCAGAAAACCCTCTTAAGGATGTTCGCAGAGTCACAAGAAAATACAGATAGAAAATTAAATGATATCTGGAAAAAAATCCATGAACAGAATTATAAACTTGACAAAGGAATTGAATCAATTTTAAAAAACCAAATAGAAATTCTAGAAATAAAGAATACATTATCTGAACTGAAAAAATTGATAGAAAGCTCCAGAAGCAGACTAAATCAAACTAACGAAAGAATCAGTGAGCTCGAAGATAAAACGTATGAAATTATCAAACCAGAAGAGCAAAAAGAAAAAATAATAAGAAAAAGTGAAGTATAAATACAGCAAATACGGGACTCCCTCAAGTAAAATAACCACTGCATAATCAGCATACCTGAAGAAGAAAGAAAGGGAAAAGATGTAGAAAGCATATTCAAGGAAAGAATGGTTGAAAATTTCCCAAGTATGGAGAAAGATGACAGTATCAAGCTATAGGAAGCTCAGAGGTTGCCCATCAAATTCAATCCAAAGAGGAACACTCCAAGGAACATCATAATCAAATTATCAAAAACTAAAGATAAAGAAAGCAAATAGAGAAAAGAAACACGTAATATTAAGAGGAGCCCCAGTACATTTTTCAGCAGATGTCTCCGTAGGAACCCTACAGGCCAAAAGACAATGGGTAATATATTCAGTGTGCTGAAGGAAAAAGAGGGTCAACCAAGAATTCTCTATCCAGCAAAACTAACCTTCAAATACAAAGGAGAGAAATAATCTTTCCCAGACAAATAAAAAGCTAAGGGAATTCACCAACACCAGATCTCCCTTACAATAAATACTAAAGGGAGTTCTTCCACCTGAAAGAAGAATGTGCTAAGGAGCAGCAAGAAAACATTTGAAGGCACATAACTGGGAAAAGACTACCTCTTCAATAAATGGTGCTGGGAAAACTGGACATCCATATGTAGAAGAATGAAACTAGACCCATACCTCTAGCCATATACCTACCCAAAGTGTATTAAAGATAAATATAATATGTGAAACCATAAAACTTCTAAAATGAAACAGAGGGGAAACACTTCAGGAAGTAGGACTGGGCAAGGACTTTATGAATAAGACGTAAAAAGCACAAACAACAAAAGAAAAAATAAATAAATGGGGTTTTATCAAACTAAAAAGCTTCTGCACAGCAAAAGAAACAATTGACAGAGTGAAAAGACTTTCTACAGAATAGAAGAAAATATTTGCAAACTGTGCATCTGTCAAGGAATTAATATCCAGAATACACAAGGAATTCAAACAACTGAACAGGAAAAAAGCAAGTAACCTGGTTAAAAAATGGGCAAAGGAGTTGAATAAGCATTTCCCCAAGGAAGATATAAAAATGACCAACAGGCACATGAAAAAATGCTCAACATCACTCAATATCAGAGAATTGCAAATCAAAACCAGATTGAGCTGTCATCTCACTCCAGTTAGATTGGCTATTATCAAAAAGAGAGAGAATAATAAATGCTGGTGAGGATGCAGAGAAAGAGAACCCTCCTACACTGTTGGTGGGACTGTAAATTGGTGTAGCCATTATGGAAAACAGTATAAAGTTTCCTCAAACAACTATAGATAGAACTACCATACGATCCAGCAATCCCACTACTGGGTATATACACAAAGGAATGGAAATCATCATGTCAAAAGGACACCAACACTCCCATGTTTATCACAGCTCTATTTACAATAGCCAAGAGTTGGAACCAACCTAAATGTCCATCAACCAACAACTGGATAAGGAAAAGTGGCATATATACATAATGGAATACTATACTGCCATAAAAAAGAACAAAATTCTGCCATTCTCAGCAACATGGATAAACTTAGAGTAAATTATGTTAAGTGAAATAAGCCAAGCACAGAAAGAGAAATACCACACGTCCTCACTCATAAGTAGGAGCAAAGAAAGAAAGAAAGAAAGGAAGGAAGGAAGGAAGGAAGGAAGGAAGGAAGGAAGGAAGGAAGGAAGGAAGGAAGGAAGGAAGGAAGGAAGGAAGGAAGGAAGGAAGGAAGGAAAGAAAGAAAGAAAGAAAGAAAGAAAGAAAGAAAGAAACAATGATCACTATAACACATTGAACTTCCAAAAGGAAAGAACAGAACTGAGGTTATATAGGTGTGAAAGGAGGAGGGGGGTTAGTGAGAAATTGGTAAAGGGCCACAAAAAATGATTACATTGTATAATGTTGAATATACTAATTATCCTGATTTGATCATCACATATTGCACACGGGTGTTGATATTCAACACGTTACCCCACAAATATGTATAATCAATTATATTTCAATAAATAAATAAATAAAAATAACTTTTTAAAAAGCCACCAGAATCATTCCTCTCCCAAATAAAAAAGGTACATAACTCATTAATTACTATTAATTAGTAAAAATAAGTTTACAGACAACCTCAGAATACTCCAATGTCATAAGGGGAGTGAATAAACCACTTACATCCTTAGTACGAAGACCAAAGAACAAACCTAACAAGACTACAACAAATACAACAACCATGTAAGAGATAGGCAATGTTAAAAGATGTAACTTAAAACAACAAATTGTCAAATGTGGGGTGTTGGGGGGGTGCAGGGGGATGATGCCAAAACGTTGGCCTTGTTTCTCTCTTTTTTCTTAGATATCAAAGTTAAGTTGTTATTAGTCTAAAAGAATCTGTTATAACGATAACATGTTTTTTGTAAGCCTCATGGTAACCATAACACAAAAACTTGTAAGTGACATTTTAAAAAGAAATAGCAAGGAATCAAAATGAGTCAGTCACAGAAAGACAAACACCACATGGTCTCTCATAGAAGTAGAGAGTAGAATAATGGTTACCAGAGGCTGGGAGGGGAAGAGAGTGAAGGAAAGAGAAGTGGTGGACTAATGGCTTCAAACTGTGCTCTAGACCCTAAGGGAATTATTGTGCAGTATATGCATGTATTGAAACGACATACTCTACTCCACAAAAATAAATATAAATAAAATTGGGGGGGGAAGAGGGTAGATCTCATCTTAACTGCTCTTACTACAATTTTATTTTTAACTTTAAAAGAAAAGAATCCCCACTTCACGGGACGTTGTAAGGTTAAATGAATTAGTACAAGTAAAACATTGAGCACAGAATCTGGCACATGCAAAGACCTTAAATAAATGTTGGCTATTGCTATTATTCACTTATTAAAAATGAAAAAATGGAGATTTAAAACATTAAGTAACTTTCTCAAGGTCACTGAATGAATATTAAGCAAGGCTAGGATTTGAATTCAGGGGTCTGTCTCCAAAGTCCATGTGCTTAAGTGTAAACCTTAACACCTCCCTGACCAGCGCATTCCCGGGATGCTTTGTGATTTGAACTCAGCTCTATCTGACATGGCAGGAGCAGCACAGCAATAAGATACCAGGGGCTTCTTTTTGGTGAACAGCTTGTGGCAGAACATGAGTCTAAGAGTGGAATTATCAGCTATTACAAAGGCTGATGATGCCACAGGGAAGACAGTGTTAGGGAAGACAACATTCCTCAGTGGGAGGGGTCAATGTGGGAAAAGTTGTTGGCAGAAACTAGATTTCTCTCAAGTGAAATTTAAGCATGTTTATGAAATTTTTTTTAAAAACTCATGAATTAATAGCTTTAATGAAGGCATAATATATCACCTAAAGCAAATGGGAATTTCCTTCTGTGGTAGAAGGGTACACAGGTTCCTAACTAACAAACTCAATTTATATTCACACTGTGCAGATGCCTTATCTCACTATAGCTCACTTAATCCCTATCAAAACTCCATGAAAGTGAAATCATTAGCTTTATTTCATGGATGAGAAAATAAAGATGTTAAATGACAAGGTCACTAAATGAAAGAGCTAGATTTTAAACCCATGTCTACCTGGTTCTAAAACCCAGTGTTTTAACTGCAAGACTGCTACTGCCTAGTTGCTTATGTTGTGGTGCTCTGTTTATGTGCAGGAATTGTAAGTAAGGAATATTTAGATAAGGCTAGCTCCTTATGTAATTGTATTACCTTAGCATGGCACTTGCAACACACTTTGGAATTTTAAAAGACTTGTACTTCCCTTATACTAAGTAAAGCTACAAAAGGTGTTATTACTCCCTCCTTAACTGATGGAAATACAGTCGTCCCTAGGTATCTGCAGGGGATTGGTTCCAGGACAACCTTCATATACCAGAATCTATGGATACTCAAGTCCCACAGTCAGCTCTGCAGAATCCTCATCCACATATGCAGGTTCCTCCTCTGGTGAATACTGTACTAGTATTTTCTATCCACAGTTGGTTGGAAAAAAATCCATGTATAAGTGGACCCACAATTCAAACCCCTTTTTTCAAGGGTCATTTGTACTGAGACTTGTAATGAGTGACTTTTTTCAGTCAGGTAATTATTAAGTAGCATCTTGGGCCTTGTCCCTCAGGCTTGCCACTATACTTCATTCCTTACCTTTGGCAACACTGTCCAGAATAGGTAATTAAAGGGTTTGAAAATACAGTATCATTTCTGCAAATACAGATGATTTATATCAAAAGGTACATATCCAGATGTTCATACAGCCATATCAAGAACCTTTGCACAGAGATAAGTTGTGGCTCCCAGGATTGATAGATACCTGTGGGTTCCTGCTCCTCTACTGTATTAGTCCATTTCTGTTGCTTATAACAGAATACCTGAAACTGGATAATTTATTAAGAAACAAAATTTATTTCTTACAGTTTTGGAGGCTGGGAAGTCCAAAGTCCAGGGAAAACATTTGGTGAGGACCTTCTGTGTGATGACCAGGGTATCACATGGAAAGAATGAGCTGAGCAAGAGAGCTAACCTGCACACTCACTCTCCTCATAAAGCCATCAGAACCACACCCATGACCCCCATTAAAAAAACATAAAAACCCATTATTCCATGAATAGATCGATCTATTCACTAGGGCATGGCCCTCACAATCTAATCACGTCTTAAAAGGCCTCACCTTTTAAATACCACATCTGAATTTTCCACTCTCTTAACAGTGTTGCAATGAAGATTAAGTTTCCAATATATGAACTTTTGGGGGACACATTTGACCCATACTACCTCCATAGGCTGCGAGTATCGTGAGGTTTATAGGCTCAAGAGAGCTAGTGGTCAAAACACCTCCAAGCTGCTGGGGGAGAACATGAAGCTAAAAGAGCAGCAGTGGTTGCAGGAGGTGTGGTAATTGGGACAATGCATTGTGTTTGTTTCCTGACTCTGCAGAGATTAAAGCAAAAGGAGAAAAAAAAAAAAAAAAAAAAAAAAAAGATCAAACAGCCAAATGTCTGCCCCATCCATACACACACAACAAGCACTTTAGCACTGAGCTATGTATATTTACCTCAGCTTTAGTTTTGAATTGAATGCTCAAGATTAATAAAAAACAACATGCTTGATTGTCCCTTTCCACAGGATCAGGAGAGAGGAAAAGCAAGTCTGCAGAAAGAAAGGAGAAAAAAAAAAAGCTTTGATTCCCTGCACATATTTATGCAGGAAGGAAAATGTCCTTGCTGCCATCTCCAGATGTAAGAGCACCCTGTGCCAGTGAAGAACTTCTGTCTCATAATGGGCACTCAAGAAATGCGTATGGGATGCGGAGCCTGGGACTCTCCAAGTGATGTGGATGACATCAGTCCTGCCCTGGAGGGATATGCAATTCAAAACTTCTGACACTAACCCAGACAGAAATGGACAGGCAATCCAGATAATGCACGGAGAACGTTCAGCAATCAAATAAATACACAGCTTGATTTTTTTTAACATTATTTATATTGTAGTCATAGGCTGCTCGATTCCCAACCTTCCTATGGGTAACCTCAGTTTAGAGACTATTAAAATGAAGTCACATTTTGAAAAATGGCCTTCAACAGCATAAATATGTAGCCATTTTTGACTGGAGATGAGTAGAATGTTTTTAAAGAACCATTAGAAGGCATCTGTGAGTGAATCTTGCATAAGAATTTCCTCTCAATTCTTTTCAAAGGTAAGATCGGCAGCTAAGCTAGTTTCCACTTGGACATAGATCTGATTATTCTGGCTAGCTCAGAAGAGATCTAATGATTTCTAATGGATTCTTAAACTGCCCTAAGTGGTTCTCCACACTTCGCTGTGCCCGCAGTCACTACGAATTTAATCATGAGTCTATGGAAAAGTAGCCAAGTTGGGGGTGAAAACCCAAAAGGCAGTGCCTGTCAATTCTGATTCCCAGCATTCCCAGATCTGCCGCACCAGCTGATGTTACACCCCGATGTGCCTTTGTGTCCCCTTTATGTTAACGTCCTGTAATTTCTCATTCTTCTCCTATAGCATTTCTATGATGCCTTTCAATGGAAACCCACTGCACAATCACTTAGGATTATTTTCTATTGTCTGAGACTCTTCTTGTGAAAGTCTTCTGGGACTGCTGCAGAGCCTACTTACATCTTAGTGAAAAGCCCTAAAAGGTAGAAGGGAGAGAAATGAGCTTGTGAATTCAGTCTGGAGAGGTCAGACTAAATATTTTGTTAAAGGTGGTTTCAGGAGTAATATTTGTTCATGGGGCAGACATGAACACTTCCCCTAAGAATCAATAGTGGGCCCATTTGCACTGTGCTTAGTGTTCAAAGTGTTTCTGTGCATTTATCCCACCTTGTGCACTTTCACTCTATAAATAAATACCAGTGGCTGTCTGTGTTTCAAAATGCTGCTGCCGGTCATGTTGTTATCCTTGCCTGGGAGTACAGCTGAAAAGACCAATGCATTACCACCCATCCTTTATAACCTGTATTCAAGCAAAGATTTTCCTGGTATGGCAATTTTAACTGCACTTTGCTTCTCTGCCTGTAACTCCACAGTCTCTGTCAGATGCTCAGAATAAGCTATCCCATTTCTGTGGGCTAACCCTTCAGGCAAAGTCTGCCAGTTTTGTTCCTAGTATTCCAAATTCTGCAGACCAAATGATGGGACACCTCGGGATCCCTGTACGTTATACCTTCTGACACCTTCACAGATGTCAGGCTCTCAGCACGAATCTTGGGATTGCTGCCTTTATCGCTCTCCCGTACCTGTTCTAGCTGATGAAACAGTGTTATGACAAGCAATGCTTCAAAAGAGAGAAAGTACGGCATAGTGGGAGGAGCAGGGACAGACCATGGTTGAATTCCCAGCTCAGCTGTTTACTGGGCAAATTAATCAACCTCTCTAAGCCTAAGCCTCAGTTATCTTATATACAAGTATAAAAAGAGTAAAGTAATGTCCAGCTTGAAGAGTGTTACAAAGACTAATATAATACCTGAAAAAGGCCTGGCTCATATTGGGCAGACTATACGGCAGCCATTTTTATTCAATTCTGATGAAAACCAGCAAGTTCTAGGAGCAGGGATCACATCTCTTAGGAAGCTAGAGTAACAACCATTCCGTAGATTGCTGATAATTTGGCGGGGAGCTTGAAACCATGCTTACTCTGTCCATCCAACATATGAAGAACAGCCTGGCATTTTTTACTGACTTTGAGATTTCTCTCTGTCTCTCAGAACATTGGACAGTGTGCTGGGTGGTAGCAGAATTCAGAGACATATTTACAACAGGGTGCTGCTGATGGAAATCTTTGACTGGGGCAAGCCAGAATATGACCCCCTTCTCCTTCGTATTTATCATCAATCAGTGGTGCTCTGCCAACTCTATAAAGAGGATCTTAATCTCTTTTTGCCCTTATACTTCAAGAAAAGATTAGGTGGCAAACAGGAGTTTCTGCCTAATAAGTTTGCAAGGACTTTCTAGCACCTGGAACAAAGACAAGCACCCAGTAGGCACTCAAGCACTAAATGCAAGAAAGAATTAATAAATGACTTTGTGTGATGCTTTATGTCCTAGTGAAAGAATTTCCTGTGGATCTGCAAGTATGAGTATGTTCACAAGCCCCTCTTTACATTCTCGCACGTTTGAACAAAACTCTGTAAGATAATATCAGCACTCATCCAGGCCCATTTCACTCTATTGATAGTAGGTCACTATCAATACCTAGATAAATGATTGTACTTGAGTAAATGTCAAGACAGTCAAATTTCAACCTGAATTGGGGCCGTCATGGTTGGCCCTTATCTGTCTTTCCTGCACACCTACGACATCAGCCACGTAGCAGAGTTCACATCCACTTTCCCACATTTCATTGTGTTTCCCATGTTCCTTTAAGGAATCGCTCTTGATCTCAGCCATAAAACTGAAAAGCTGCGGAACTGACAAGATGATCCCCGAAGGCAAAGGAAACACACGGTAGATTGAAACCAACAGTTAATTTGTAGCCGTAAAAAATAATGACATCATCATAAAACAAGTTTAAGATCAGACCGGGCTCAAACACTGTGCACCCACAGGATATATAGATGGGTGTTGTCAAGCTTAAATAACAAAGTGAAACAAAACTGAACCTCCCAGCTTCACCAAGCCCACTTCGTTTGCTTTTTTGTGGTATGCTAACACCATCTGCTGGCTGCTGCCCATAAAATGCCTAGCATCTTCTAAGTCCTGGAATATTCCATTCTGCAGAGCCCGATGTTAATTACTATGCACAAGGAAACATATTTTTAACCTCCCAATATCATTGAAATGGTACACATAAATCAGCTCTTCCTAGAATACCAAACAAATGAAAGAGCCCAAAAGGCTAGACATGGCCAAAGGCAACTGCTCTGTTGTACCGTGCCTGAAAGCTGCGCTCGCTGGGTGCACATGTCCACGTCCTAGCACATTGTCCTTTTATTCCTGAGCTCTCTCCTTACACACATTCACTTTCCGACTTCCTCCTCCCAGCTGTCTTCTCTACCAGGCATCCTACACGCACTGCAGTGATAGGCAAAGCAGCAGCTCTCAGCTAAAAACAGCCTCCTCCTGGAGATCTTAAAAGAAGAAAACCACAGACACTTGTCTTCTTCAAGGAAGGCAAAACCCCAGAGGGATTAAGCAAGGAAAGAAAAGATATCATTGGCTCTCAGAACTCTGAGAGCAATCGTCTGCATGATTTCCTCAGGGTTTGCCTTGTATTATGTCTGAATTCCCTAACTCAGCAACAAGTGATGCTTTGGAAGGAGAAAAGATAGAGTCTTTATAAGCAAATAAAATATAGCCACCTATAAAACCCTTCTCATTTTATATTCTGTGTTTGGTCTTACCATTTTAGACTCTCTGTTACTAACACTGCAGGCCTCTGATTTCTTAACCATTCTGGGAATAGAGAAGACTTTAGAAAATGTTTCTTCTTCACCATGGCTTGTGTTTTGTTTTTTCTTTTGATTACTTACAACATAAAATTTTTACTCAAGGAATATGTAATAGCTGTGTAATAAAACAATTTATAAAAATCATTCAACTTTTATTTATTTAGAAAGTTTTTTGGCCATTCATATTTTCATGACCATACTCAGATAACAATTGCTCTCAGACAAAATTCCTAGTTCTTATTTAGCAATAATGTGAACACATCACAACATGTTTCCCCTGGAGAAAAGACAACAAGCCTGGCATGGCAGAAACAAGTGACACAGTCTAGCTCTGCCCCACATCTATGACTGACCAAGCTATCCCCGTCAGAAAGGCATAACGACTCTTCACACAAAACATACTAGGCTGAATTAATTTCCTCTTGTGCAGTGTCATCCTTGAATCTATCTAAAGCATTAGCTCACTCTCCTAAACATTCTGAGGTGTGAACTTTAGTTCAAAGGCATTCTACACTTTCCTCCTGATGCTGTAATTTCACAAACATATCACTTACAGGGCAGGTGATTTCTACATAATAAAGTAAACCCCCAAAGAGCAATAGAGCCTTGAATAAAATTTCCATTTAAATTGTTTTTGTTTGTACAAATGACCAATGAATGTATTTTTAAATGTTCAATGTCACCAAAATAACTAACACCAAATTGCCCTAAAATAAAATAACAATGACGTATTTTCTTCATATCAAATAGCAAAGGATTTTTAACAAATAGTCATACCCAATGTAGTCAAGGGACAAGAAAAGGTACTCTATGCACTACTGCCAGGAGAGTAATTTGGAGCAACTCTTCCAGAGGGTAATTTGACACTGCTTATTAAAAAATATTTCTTAAAATGTGCACATGTCCTGCTGTTTATACTCTCCAGCACTAGAAATTTACCCTAAAAGAATAATCATGGTTGGTGGATACAATAACATACAACATCACAGCCTTATTTATAATAAGGGAAGTGTTTAGTATTTGGATCTGGTAGACTGAACAATGGCCTCCCCAAAGATTCTTTGTCGTTATCCCTAGAACTGTGAGTATGTTACCTTACATAATAAAAAAGACTTTGCAGATGTGATTAACTTAAGGGTCTTGAGCTGGGGCGATTATCCGGGACTAGCTGGGTGGGCCCAGTGGTGTCACAAGAGTTCTTATAAGAGGAAAGCAAAATGCTGATGGACACAAAGAATGAATATGTTCTGTAATGACGAATATGTCGACTATCTTGATTTGATCATCACATACTGTACTCAAATACTGGTAGTCAACTCTGTACCCCACAAATATGCATAATGGATTATGTTTCAATCTTAAAAAGAAGTCATAGAAGGTGATGGGAGAATGGAAGCAGAGATTGGAGTGACGCTCTCCATCTATGAAGATGGAGGAAGGGCCCATAAGCCAAAGAATGCAGGTGGCCTCCAGAAGCTGGAGAAGGAAACAGGTTTTCCCCCTAGGGCCTCCAAAAGAACCATAGCTATGCTGACACTGTGATTTCAGGACCTCTGACCTCCAGTCTGTATCTCTAGGTTTATATGAGCCCTTGTTTTGTTGTTATAAGCCATTAAGTTTGTGGTAATTTGTTACAACAGGAATAGGAAACTAACACACCAGTTATCAAGAAATAGAGAATTTGGTCAGTTTAAAGCTCCAAAAGACTTATACTTGAGAGTTTAAATTGTAAAAGAAGTTTTTTTGGATCCAGTATTTTTATTTTGATGATAATCTAAAATATATCAATGTAAAGATATTTGGGACCATCTGGTAGACCATCTTACAATAGTCATGCTATAATTTTGATGCCCATTTGTGTTTATAGTTACATTAGTGCCAAGGAAAGGCTAACCTCCTGGAGTGCTCTAAGGATAAAGAGATCACAGCAGTTGTGGGAGGACCGAGCTACCACTTGGCAAATAGCTATCACTGTCATATTCACACTGTGAGCAGCTATCTTTGTATCTAACAAGAATAAGTTTTGTAGTAAAGATATTGCATTTAAATTTTTGTTGGTAAATGTTAAATATTTACTATATTTTGAGGTACACCATTAAATTGATTGCCCCATGAAGATAATAGATCACTGGTTTAAAATAATTTTATTATTAGAAGAAAAAATAATGATGTTGATATTCAAGATGACTCAAATGATGGTCCACAGGCTCAAAATTAAATGAATCGTGCCAAGAAAGAAAATATGAGACATTTATCAACCTACTCTTAGATATTTACTATCATTTTAAGTGACCACTAGCATTTTAATTATGTTGATTTTTATATCTAAGTGTAAATGTAAATTTGTGTTGGTTTTATAGTTGTTAGCATCATAAAGAATTTATTATAATGTTATATTTCTATATAAATAACAATGTATTAAAAATAATATGAGTCAACCCTGGCGGGAGCATAAGAATTCATTTTTCCTCCGAAAAGGATCCCTACATTTGCTCAAGTCAGAGAAATGTACAGTTAATTAATTATGGTACCTCCTTCTGATGGAATGCTATTCAATCATTAGAAATGATGCTGTAGAGTAACACTTAATGAAATGTTAAAACGATCGGGACGTGTTGAAAAAATTAAAAGTAGTTACAAATTGTTACAGTAAGATCCCAATGCTGAAAAAGAAAGAAGAAAGTAATTTCTATACAGAATTTGTATATTCATAGAAAACTGAGTAGAAAGATATACAACTAAATGGTAATGCAATGGTGGTTTTGTTTTCCTTATGCTTTTTGATATTTTCAAAAATTTCTACAACACACATTACTTTTATAGTGAGAAAATAGATCTTTGAATAATAAATCTGGAGTCAAAACATGATTTTCTCTTGGTCCTGACTCCAGAAAATGTTTAAAAATTGGAATGACAGATTTGCTTCTCAACTCCTGGAAGACAACCTTGCTGAACAAGATAGCCTATGTTCCCACATAAGAAGAATAGAGTATCAGTGAAAAAATTAAAGAAATTCATCATTTCTCCTCATAAGAATTGTAGGAAATACACACACACACACACACACACACACACACACATCTTTCCCCAGGAAACCTTTTTCCTTAATGTTCAAATTATTTAATTAGTACTAAAGCATTTACCTAGTGAGAGATTTGGAAGACTCCTTTCATTTACTGGGCAACCACACTTCCTCTGATTCCCATCAGCTGATATTTTAAATCCATGGCCTTTTGAGAAACTATGTATTCCTTCTCATTTTTAAGTTAGATGTTCAACACTTTTTTACTGTAAGTTTGAATTATTGCAGAGAATGTATTTACCAACATATTATATATTGATACATGGTTTAAACATGTATTTGTCAAAACCTTGGAGCTGAAAATTTCATTCATTAAATTTATAGAAAATGTCTGTCATAGAATTGGCAAAGCTTGTCTTCACTGTCAAACCAATAAACCAAATCAGACTTACTTAATGTAAAATGTCTGGCTTCTTTGTTTATTTTAAATAAACATGTTAAATTACATCTTCTACTTCCTTACCTATAAATTCAAATTTGTTGTTAGATAGACTGAGACAGAAAGACATGAGTTTGTTGCTGGAATGATCTGAAAATCAGATGAATCATGCTTCAGTAATTCTTACCGAAGATTTCTCTGCTTTGCTTTCACAGGAGTCACGCAGTCTCAAATACCATCACTGTACACCATGGTAAGATTAGACATGGGTGAGAGACATGATTTTCTTACAGAGAATAAAGGAGAGTGGCTGTGAATAAAGGAAATCGGGCTCACCAAGCTGTTCTCTCTGGCAAATTAGTTATAGGAAAGCATACATATTATCTTAGTATGTTTGTGCTGCTACAACAAAATACCTGAGGCTGGGCAATGTATAAAGAACAAACATTTATTTCTCACAGTTTTGGAGGCTGGGAAGTCGAAGATCAAGGCATCAGCAGGTTTGGTCGTCTGATGAGGCTGCACCCTTCAGAAGGACAGAATGTTGTGCCTAACACTGCAGAAGAGCTGAAGAGCAAGATAATGAAATGCTGCATCAAGCCTCTTTTATAAGGGCCTTAATTCCATTAACAAGGGAAGAGCCCTCATAGCCTAATCACCTCTAATGGCCCAACCTCTTAATCCTATCACACTGGCAACACTGAATTTTGGAGGGGAAACATTCAGACCATAGCACATGCACAAGCTGAGAATCATAATTGATTCCCCTAAAGGTATCCATGACTTTGTAGCTCCTGCAAAGTCTGTGTACCTCCAGGTTTATATGGACCCTTATTTGAAAATTGCTGTTTTAAACACAAATGAGATAAACAAAATTTTTCTACTCAACTAAAACTAGAAATGGATTTATTAAGTGAGAATACTAGTCTTGACACGACCTTAGAGTACAAAATACTCATGATTACCTCTTTTAATGAGTTTGAAGTTTTTTCTCAAATAAAATGTACCTTCTGAAGGTGGATTATGCAAACAAAAATCTCACAATCATAAAGTCTCATGTTTTAACATGACAAAATGTCTCTGAAGTGTCCCAAAATTTCAGCGGTTAAAAAAAAAATTCTTCAGGAATTGGGCAATCCAGCCTCTGGGCTGCATATGTAAATTATTTAGGTATGACCACCTTCTGTCTTCTGTCATCCCCACCCTTGGATTTCCATCACATATATAAAGCTCTTTAATAAGTTGTAGACTACAGGGAAATAATTATTATGATTAAATTGAACTTAATCTACCAGCAAAATTTTTTAGTACATACTCCAGGCAGGCACTGTGCTAGGTTGTAAGAAATATGTTATCATATCACTCCTTAATGCCCATGAAATAGAGAAAATGACTAGATGTGGATGAACTTGTAAATGATATGTTGATATTTCATAATAGTCTGCTACTCTGTTTTAACTTAGAGTGTTATAACGAATTTCTCCCATTCGGTAAATCTATCTAATGTTAGCCTGACTTTGAAAAAAACTGTCTAATGCCCCTGCTCCCCTCTCTAGTCTAGAAGCAAAGAGCTTCTCTCTGTGCTTCCTGGAAATTCCTACAAGCCTAGCTAGCCTGAAGAAGATTCTCTCTCTTTGTATCTACCTTCTCTGACTATAATCTTATCATTTTTGCCAACACTCTTTCCAGTCCAACTATAATGGCCTTAGGCCTCCCTGCCCTAGGAATTTCATAAACTGGACTCTTTCTGAAACATGCCTCTCCCTCCCATTCCCCTACTAAACTGCTCACCCCTTCAGATCACAGCACAGTATGAGTGGTACCCATTCTGGGCTCTTACAGAGCCTTGTGCTTCTGATCACAGTTTGTAATCATATCTTTGTTTCTCTGATTATTTAATTCATGTCTGTCTCTCCCACTAGCCTCAAAGATCCCTGAGGTCAGGTCTATGAATATTCCATCATCATTGTATCCTCACCATTCCTGGAACCTAACAGAAGCTAAATAACTCTTTGTAACCACTATGAATGGTCTAACTGCTTGGGAAGTACCAGACCTGGATTGCCAAAGAATACTCAGAAGGACAATTATGAGTATGGTCTGCAGCCCCAACTCTTGCCTTGCAAGTCCAGGGAACCTGTGAGGTATGTGATGTACCAAAAGACTTTTTCAGACACTTCTTTCGTTAATAGGGAGCCAATGAGATAGAAACTGAAAAATGTGTTTCTCTCATGCTATAAATGTATTCTTCTGGTCTCCAGACCATTTAATGATTCTTTCTCTGGGTCATCCCCACTGGGCCTGAGTTTCAACTATTTTGTTCACTCCTGAATCACTAGAAGACTGCCTGCTACCTATTAGGTGCTCAATAGATTTTTACTGAATAAATCAATGAATCGATCAACCTTGACCTAAGCCTCCTCTGTAATACAAAGTCCCCTGAATCTGCCTAGTAGATAAGTGTTTGGTACCTATGTACTGTTTGGCATCTTTCCACATTAATCTTACTCTCCTTAGTTTTTATCACCATTTATTTTTTTCTCCTTGACTCATTAATTTCCACACACAATCTGCCATTTCTCTCTAAGAGGTTGGCAACAATATAACTTAAGATGACCAAAAAAACTTTCCTTTTCTCATAACTCAAAAAAATCAAAGATGAAAAAAATTGTTCATCTTTTCTCAGCCAAATATGCCTTTGAAAGCTTTGATTTTTGAGCTCAAAATCCAAGTCTCTAATTATCTAAACAATACTACAAGTAGAAAATACTAAATTTACATATGCGAATCAAGAATGCAGAATTAGAATACTTAATTTATTAACACAATTGAATGTTTAAACAACTAAAAATTCAGATACTATTTCTTGCAAATTCACATCTCCAAAGTGGCCTTATAATATACTTTTTTACATAGCGTAATGGTCCTCAAAATTTTATCTCCAAACAATTGATATTTTAGGAACTTACATTTTTTAGGTAAATATTTGGAATATGTTTGCAAACTGAGGTTCCATAGGTGAGGTTGTTAACTTACAGGGTTCCCTTGAAAATGAGGTCCTTGGTTTGCAAACATTTTGTTCAAATACCTAGATGAGGAAGGGGGCAGTAGGGGAGGAGGACATTGATGGCTTAATAGCTTTTTCTTCCTAGGTAGACTCATTTAGAATGAAAGTGATTATTTAGAAATCCATTTCATTCTAAGCAAATGTCTTTACCCTGAGAAAATAAAACAGAACTACTGCTGGCTAACTCCTGAGCAATTGATGCCATTTTATTTAGTATTCTTCCTTATTACTCCCAGTAGTTTAAATAAATATCTATAATAGTCCCCGTCCTCCTTGTAGTCCCATAGAAAACTTACTCCACTCAAAAAATGTGCTCTACTGAAATTATAACCTTTCTTCAGTCTTTCTAGGTCAACACTTAATGCTCTCCTTTTCTAATTTTATACCAATTCACAGCAGAGTTAAGGTCTAACTCTAACCTAGAATGACACATTTTCCACTAGGCTGTCTTTTTGCTGTTCAGTAGTGAGCATCATTCCTGGGGGTATGTCTCCCATGGGGTCACTCCCCAGCCCATAAACTCCCCCTGATAAACAGCCCAAATTGTCTTGATCCACCTTCGTCTCATGGCAACCTAAATTAAATTATCTGTAAAAGAAGTTAAAGAGATAATGAAGTGGTGGCTGAGAACTTTAAATAAATGGAAAAATTAAAATACAATAATTAACACTATGCTTGGACCTTTGAATTTAATCCTTTTCCCCAGTTTCACTTTTTCCCACATATCTAAGAATCATTTCACTTCTTCATTTCACTAAGGTTGGCTTAAAAGTTTAAAACTTCCCTTCTGCTATTTATCTAGGGGATTCAGGAAATAGCTAATTGAGATACTCCACATTTTTTCTTCAGCTGGTTACATCATTTTACCTTTGTTCAAGGACCAGCCTCAGAAAGTACAAAGTTCGAGATGTAACAGTGTATTGTGCAGCACACCCAGATAAAGGCAATATTTAATATGAACATGGGCGAAAAGAGGGGCAGAAGGCATTATTTATCTGGTCTGCACACTCCAGATACAAGAACACTGGCTGCAATTGTCAAGTGTGTCAATTTTGTCAGATGTCTAGCTATAAAAATACCTGGAGAGGTTCATTATTATAACACTTTGAAGGTAACAAAAAGATTTATTGGGAATCCCTGAATCTGCCTATAAAGTAAGAATTATAGGTGGGTTAACAGGCAGCCGACTATAAATAACATATTAAAAATGAAATAGATGGTTCTAACATTTATTTTAACTTCTCCCTTATAAGAAATTAGCAAACACTTGAACCACGGAACCAAATGAAGCACCTCTTGTCCATCCTTAAAATTTGTTCTTATATTCTGAATAGTTTGTTGATCACCTCTGAGACCCCATCCCAAGATGGTCACCATACAAGATGTCTTGTATAAGTCCTAATTGCATAAAACTGTCACTCTAAGTGTATTTGAAGATTGTTTTTCTCCTACGAGCTCTGCTGACTTCTGAACGTTAGCCAGTTACCTTATTTCTGAGGTAAGGACATCATTCTGCAGCTTTCTGTACCTAAGTCTACAAGACTTTTCACCCAAGATCCTGGAATTTGCCTCATTCTTCTTTTGGGGTTAAATCACACTGGGCAACTGAGGAAGGTAGAAAAGGAAGCAGGAAGGATTATTTGCTTGGTTCTTTTGAATGGGTTTGGTAAAAGCTGAAAATACATCCCTCATGGGTCAGAAATATGAGTTCTATAATATTTCTTCTCTTCCTCACAACACTTTTGCCCTAAAAATGCTTCTACCTTTGACACAGTAATTCTCTCTTTGTTACTCTATCGTAGGGAAATAATGTAAAATACACAAAAAGCTTTATGCCCAAAGATATTATAGGAGTATCACTTTGATGGAAAAAAATAGAAATATTCCAAATAGCTAATAATAAAAGTGATTAAGTAAGCAATTATGCATCTGTTACAAGTTACGTTTGCAAAAAGATTAAAATAACATGTAGATACATATGATATAATTTTATAGATTTAAAAATTCTGTGCTGTGAACTGTATTAGTTTCCTATTGCTGCTGTAAAAAAAACATTGCCACCAACTTAGTGGCTCAAAAAATGCAAATTTATTATTTCACAATTGTGGAGGTCAGAAGTCTAAATGCATCTCAGTGGGCTAAAATTAAGGTGTCAGCAGCCCCGCATTCCTCCTGGATGCTCTACTGGAGAATCCAATTTCTTGCTTTTCCCAGCATTTAAGGCTGCCTACGTTTCTTTGCTCCTGACCCTCTTCTCCAGCAATAGAATGAGTTCTTCTCATGATGCCATCTGTCTGATTCTCCCTTTTCTGCTTCCCTTTCTCCCTTTTAAGAATATTTGTAATTATAGTGGGCCTACCTGAATATTCCAGGATAATCTACCTATTTTAAGGTTAGCTGATTAGCAGCCTTAATTCCATCAGCAGCCTTAACCCCCCTTTGTCATGTAACCTCACATATTCATGGGTTCCATGGATCAGGATTAGGATGTGAATATCTTTGGGGGGCCATTATTCAGCCTATGTACTCTGTGCAAGAGAAACAAACCAAACTGAACAAAACTAAAGCAACAACAAAACTAAGCATAGAAAATCTGGATGATAATATACCAAAATGTTTGCATTGCTTAGTAGAGCTGTGGTTATTGTTTTTATTTCCTCTACTTTTCCATGGTTTCCACATTTTGTTGTTTTCTGTGATTTTCTGTTTTCCAAATAACAATAAAATTATTATTCTGATAATGGAAAAAAGTCTTATCAAAGAGTGGTTTTTAAAAATCCCTGTGGCTGGGATCCCTCTCACAACCAGGCACACCATGCTAGCACCTCAGGGCCTGCCTGGGGACCTGAGGCATGGAGCCAGAGACCAGACACTCCCCACAACGAGGCACACTGCCAGCACAAAGGAGCATGCCAAAAATATCACCTCCGTGTGGATGGCCCACCACAGCCACCACAATAACCATGCCTTCCACAAAAGCGGCTAGACGCCACAACCACCATGCAGATGGTCTGCCAGTCACTGGAGTGCATTGACACAAGGAGAGTCACCAGCACAGATAATGAAAAGAAGAGGACATCTCTCCCCACAGAGCCCATTTCAGAGTGACAGAAGAAGCATCTGCTCTCTGATAATATTGGGGGACCTGATCACAGGTAATTCTGAAAGAATAACCATTATTCTTTCAGAAGGAGAGAAGAAATCTAGGGTAATTAGAGGGGGGGAAAGGGGAGGGAAAAGGGGATGGGGAGAGATTGGACAAGAGGCATAAAGAATAATTATGATTTGTAACAATATATGTGCTAGTAATATTGATTTGATCAACATATCTCAATGTTGAACACCAAAAATATGTGTAATCAATTTTGATTCAATAAAAATTAAAACAAAAAACAAACAAGCAAAAAAAAAAAAAGTTCCTGTGGCTATAGTAGCCTAGAACTTTACTCTTTTACCTCTTCACATGAATTTCCTCACTTGCAAGTAATCAACTAGTTCAAGGAAATGAAAGAATAATAAGTGCAATAGTTATTGATCAGTACAATCCATCCCCCTGAAAATATTTATAACACCAACCTTATTGACTAAGAGAGCTCAGTATTGCATGTCACCTTGTAGTTATATGTCATCTCCCGAGTTAAAAAGCAAACAATTTAAGAGCAAGTATGAGCCATATTCTTTAATTGTCAAAGTGTTAAAGAGAATGTCTGAAAGAGGGTATAATCATGACCCTTATACAAACATAAAATGAACACATGTCAAAGATTTCATTTAACTCAGTAACTAATGAGGGAACTAGTAAGATGTTACAACCTGTTCACAGAAAATTTAAAGTATCACACATAAAATCAGATAAGGAATTCTGAAATAAATTTACAACTAGATGCCAAATTGGACTGTTCCAGAGCTATAATCAATTTCATTCCACCAGATACAATTAATTTACATTTCCATGGACAAGAATCATTGGCATTGTTATCAGTTTTCTATGACTTAGCTATAAAATAGCTAAAAAACTGAAAATCAGAGATATCCCAGAAGGTCAGGACAGATTCACAGATTCATTCTCTTCATTCTCTCTCTCTCTCTCTCTCTCTCTCTCTCTCTCTCTCTCTCTCTCTCTCTCTCTCTCTCTCTCTCTCTCTCTCTCTCTCTGTCTTTGGGCCTATTTCAGTCTTTCACAATTTTTCCTGAAAATGCAATACCTCATATAGTACTTTGTGTGTAGTAGGCACTCAGTATAAATTTGGGATTTGAATGTTTGACTGAAAGATCAATTCTGGCCTGGTCTCAGTGTATTTGGAATGCCAATTACCTTACTATTCTTTTTCTTTGTCTGAGGCCCCCAGCTCTTTGTCCTTCTTCCCTAGCTATGCTTAAAATATACAAAGAGGAATGTTTCTGACGTTTGGGTTTAGCTAGACTTATCAGCATGATTTTGCTGAAGGAGAGAGAGTAGGAGCCTGATTCTGAATTATAGTGCTAGTTTGGTGCAATTGCAACTGATCGCAGGACCCATGAGAATGGACGTGATAGACTCTCTCTCCTACCGTGAGCAGGAACTTATATGGCCTTAAAAAGTAAAGCACTTCAGAGACGGCCAGGTAGCTATCAGCATCCTGGCTTGGGTCAGGCATCAAGATTTCAACAAGATTTCCCTCAGGTCTTTCAAAGTCAAAATAAGCTGTATGTTTTTCAAAAGTTTAAAGATTTCCTTGAAAATCTTCAGTTTTAAAGAATCCATTCCCATAACCTCATCAGAGAATAGTAAAAGTAGATGGACTGTTCCTTCAAGAGCTAGAGAAATTAAATAGCTTAAGAACTCTTGATCTAAGGTTATGGTATTTTCCAGATGGGTAAAGAGGCATAAATTAAGTGCAATTAGAATTTTGACTGAGGTCATCAAAATATGAACACTAAAAGGAAACAGAAATTTTTGAAGGACTCCAGTTACTCACACCAACTTAAAAAGAAACTTTTTTTTTCTTTAAGCTATGCATAGATAGATATAAGGGCAATTTTACAACTGTTATCAGAGAGAGTTAACTCTAGTTGGCAGCACCAAAAAACTAGATCAAACCATACAAGGTAAGATGCCATACATCTTGCCAATTAAAATCCTGAATAATTTAAAGTGCACAATTATCTATCCACATAGGAAAAAAGAAAGACAACTTTTAATTCATAAAAAAGTCATTTATTAATTGTCCCTCAAGCAATTTTGCAATTTGAAAGAACACTTATATTGAAAAAAAGCCTGGCATTGCATCAACAATCAGCCAACTTCTTGGTACCCATGCAGATATCATACACCACTAACGGTTGTAGTAATTCTCATTTTAGTGTTTACATTCACATAAGTTAGATTCAGGTGAATTTACAATGTGCCTTGAACTGTCATAGTTAGAGCAGCCAGCAGATCGTCTTAAGTGATACAGAATTCACGGCTTTGAGCAGCACGTAATTTTCATAGCTATTGGACAAAATTCCAGATGTCCCTGCCTCAGTATTCCTTCATTTTTATAAACTGGTAAGTTTATGTGTGACATTAGAAACTTTTGATTTTTATCTGTTGCCTGATTTTAATTTTAAGTGAATCTTAAAACTTAGATTAGGAAGAAGAAACCACATGCAGTCTTTTTAAATGAGATCTGATTTTTATTTCCCAGACAAAAGCACCCTTGGTGCAGAGGCAGAATGTCTCCACGTCCCTGTGGAGTGCCGCCCGTTTAACACTTCAAGCTGCAGTGTCTGCTGGCATGGGCGCTGCTGCTTTTCCTGCTAAGCCTGCAATTTCCAGGTGCACTTCAAACAGACTGAGAAAGATAGTCCCTTGACTGCATGCATTTCAAGCCTATCCTTCACATAGGATCTCAGCAGCTGCTACATTAAACAGGAAACCCAAGGGTCAAAATCCGAACTGAGAGGGAAAAGGTAACAAGCCAACCTGAGCCAGGGGTAATTTATGATTAAGTTAATGCAATTCTAATTAGGCTTATAAAGCCCTGAAGTATTTCCTGCAATGGCTTGTCATGAAACCTTTATTCGGGGAAAGCCAGAGCGCCTTTGATCTGGGTCATGAAGCATATTGTTGCACAGATTCATGTTTACATTCCCTCTTTTACAGCCAGGCAAACTCTTAAAGGCATGAAGGTAATATGAAGCACAAAACAAAAAACAGCAATATGTTCAGACCCAATGTGATACTTGCTCAGGGTACTCCTAGGTAATTAATTGTTCAATTTCTCCTGATTTACAAAACAAATTGCTATCAGCCTAAGTAATGTCTAATAAATTCACCAGAAAACATTTCTGGCCTGCTGTCCAGGTCCTTTCAAGAGCTGACTTGTCCTTAGAATTCAGAACAGCTGAAAATTAAAAATAGAATGTTATTAAAAGTAAGGACCCTTACTTAATTAAGCATGCCTGCTCACAAGCATTGAGCAGTGCCCTCTGCAGAGCAGAGGGAGAGAAGAAGACCACTTAGCACATTGCTTGTATGACTGGGAGAGAGTCTCCATTAATTCAGAGGTGTACAGATCAAGCCAGCACCTGCAATGGGAAGAATTGCCATGTTAATAGAGGTAGCCTGAGCAATCTATTCTGAAGTGTCCTAGCTGGGAAATATATATCTCAAGAGAGAGAAACAGAAAGTGCTGTGCATATTTTTTAAAAATTAGACAAGAATCAAAGATAAGTCCAAGTTCAGACTCAACTTTTACACTTTCAGATTTAATTAGCTTATTAGGATAAAGTCATATTCAAACGGCAACAGCTTCAAAAAATCTTTGGGGGCTCACTTTCATAATCATATCACTCTAACTTGGACCTTCCTTGCCTCCATTTACTGACATTCCACTGCCTTTATAATTATCCAAATAATTTACACAGCACCTAGGTATGCATGATACTAAACCAGCCTGCAAAAATTAACACCTGAGATCCCGGGTCTTATGTCCTTCCCACTCTGGACCACATCTGGCTGCTTTCCTTTGATTTTCTCATTGGAAAGGATTTCCAGGGTTTTTTATTCCCTCCTATCTCTTGACTCTACATTCAGCTCGGATATTATTCCCACATACCTAACAGGTTTTTTTTTTTCTTTTTTTGCTCTCTCTTTTACTGTCAAAAGGCCTTTCAATCATAAAACATGAACTAACCTTTAAAAGAAGAACAAAAGCTTTAATAATGATACCTGATAAAAGTTCTCTCTCATGGAGCACTATATCAGATGTAATTACTTGCAGTGGATTATTTAATTCCTTTAAGTACACTTTGAAGAAAGTACTGTTCATATTCCCATTTTACAGATAAGAAAACTGAGGCATAATGATAGTGATAATTTTTTAGGACTATCTAGTTGGGTTTAAATTTAAACAGAAGTCCCTCTGACATTAAAGTCCTTGTTCTTAACCCCTTCAATGATAGTTCATGACTGTCTAGACTATGTCTCTTTCTCTCCATTGTCTATGAATTTGGGATGCCTATTTAACTATTGAACAATAAATAATTTTTATAAACCCTGCCCCCCAAAATAGGCAGTGCCCAGCATCCCTATGTCCCTAACATTTACAAGAGCAATGACAAATGATGATAATGCAGACTTGCATAGAAAGGACAGATTGTTCTGAATTGCAGGATGTGTTCATCAGTCAGCATGATTAAACTGTCCTCACTTAAAATAATGCTTCTCACTCACACTTAGTCATGCCTGCTGTCCCCAACTACTGCCAGAATCAGAAGAGAATCTCCAGCTTAAGAAACTCAGGGTTTCCCTGGGAGAAAAGCTTTCTATAAAAATTCATCACAGCAATCAAAAAAAATACATACTATTTTTTAGGTCCATGATTGGTCTATTTTAAGTCCTATGGGTATGTGTTCATCCAATTTGTCAAAGTGTCTTGAAAAATAAAAGATAAGTCTTTTGTAGAAATAGATAATAATAATATAAGCTGAAGATGAGTACTATTTCAACTGTAATTGACAAGTTTAAATAATTGTTAATGATTTAATAATCTGAAGTATATTGATGCTACCAGAACAGGTAACCCTGATTCAGGCTAAGACATCTAGAGCACATTCAGGCTGGGATTTTATTTTTGTTATTTTGTGTTTAATTATTTTGTGGAGAGGAGACAATCGCTGGTTAAATTAGTGTATAACTAATGAAAAAAATTCAAAAAAAGAAACACATTATCACGAACTCTACAATTTCCTCAACAATTCCTTGAGATATTAATAGGCTCATTTTACAGATGAAGGAATTTAGACTTGAACAGTTTAAGTAATTTCTTAAGGATACCCAGAAACAAGTTGAGTAAGGATTTCAACTCTGCTCTCCTTCGCCTCATCTTTTGTACCTGGTCGCGCTTCTCCCGGGAAAGATCATAATGCCCTCTCACTGTCTCTGTATTTGCCTGAATAATTCTTACTGGTCTTTCAGGACACCACTTAAATAACATCTTCTCTAGGAAGCCTTCCCCGAAACCCCACATCTGGATTGGGTTCCTCTTATATTTGTTCCCACAGTACTCGAGTACCATCACATCAATTCTCATGGTTGCCTATTTTCTCGTGATTCTTTTCCACTCACCCCCAACCACTGACTATTACTATCATGATTACCCAGGATTTTGATTACTAGGGACTATGATCTATTCAATATTCTATCCTTAGGGTCTAACAGAGTGCCTAGCACATCAGAGGCACTCCAGTGTTTACCAAAGAATAAAGTCAATGGTTAACTGAATGGATGTAGACTCCAGCACCCACATACCCTGCTGTCATGGGGTTAAGTGGTGTCTCAGCCCACAGCACGCTGTTCCCAGATCAAGTGTGTGGCACACTTGAGAACAGGACCCAACAGGAAGTTGGCATTCAGTAAGCATTTTCAAGAGTTAAATCCAGGTAGAGTCTCCAGAGTCTAAGGCAATTATTTCAAAGAAGGGCATAAGCTTTCTCATACTTCAAATCAGTTAAGACTTTGTCACTAACAGAACAGCTTAGTCCTAATATCAAAAACACAAATTATTTCCTCATTATTTAAATGGAGGAAAAGGATGAAGTGTATGCAACTTAGTGGTGGTACAGCTGCAAGGCTATTTTATAGAATTCAATCTAAGTATGTACGACTAAAGACTATGCTGACTAGTGGATGAAAATAAGGGCTTCTTCGGCTTTTTTATAGAAATTCCAGTGCTTTGCAAGACTATAGGTAAGAATTAATAAGGAAATATAATTACTCTCTTTTTATCTTGAGAAATGCCAGCAGAGTTGAAGCCTCAGTTGATAAGACACCTGAGAGTAGTTAGAAGAAAGGAAAGGAAAATACAGAGAATTAACCCTGATACTGAAAGGAGAAAGGGAAAGAAAGAAATGGAAAAGAAAATGACCGAGAATTAAGAAGAGAAAGTCTTGTTCCTCAACACTGGGGGCTTCTCTCTCTACTCACATTCCCTTGGGTATATAAAAGGGTAAATCCAATTATAATCTCTATACAAATGCCCCCTGTGGTGGGTAGAATAATGTCCCCCAAGGATATCCACATCCCGATCCCTGGAGCCTGAGATTCGGTTCTTTTATATGGCAAATGGAACTTTGCAGGTGTGTGGATTTTCCAGGTGGGCCCAATGTAATCAGAAGGCTCTTTATAAGTGAAAGAAGAAGACAGGAGAGTAACAATCAGAGAAATATTTGAAGATGCTACACTATTTACTTTGAAGATGGGGGAAGGGACCAAAAGCCAAAGAATGCAGGTGACATCTGGAAACTGGAAGAGGCAAGGAAACAGATTATCTCCCTAGAGGATCCAGAAGGAATGCCACCCTTGCTGACAACTTAATTTTAGCTCAGTGAGACCCATTTCAGATTTCTGACCTCCAGAGCTTTAAGAAACTAAATCTGTGTTGTTTTAAGCCAGTAAACTTGAGAAATATTTTTACAGCAGTTGTAGAAAACTAATATACCTCCCAAATTTGCTTTGTGAACCTGAGCCTCTGACTTCAGGCCATTGGTATCTCCACTTCAGTTTGCCCCTGAAAATACCAAAGCAACAGGCCCAACACTAAACTCATCATCCTCTTCCCAACTACGGCTCCTCTCCCAAACTATCCTTCACGGACTGTTAGCCTACTTTCTTCCATGCTGTGACTAAATGCCTGTGATTCTTCCACAACCTTCTCCCTTTTGCCTCAGTCTGTCTCCTCCTTTGTTAATTTCTTTTGATAAAGGCCTACTGACTTACAGTTTTCTATTCTCATAGTCATAATCCTAAAAATAATTCTAATTCTTTAAAGAATTAAATTCTAAAAAGAATTTAAGGTGACTTTCATAGGAAAGGGAATAATAGAAGAAAAGTCAAGAGAAAAGAGAATAGGGAGAGAAACTCCTGATGTACCCTTGACTACATCTCCAGGCAAGAGGAAAGGGGCTCTCCAACAGGCGGTGAGTCTTTATCAGACAAGCTGATCTAAGGGTCTTTCAAGTCTGAAAATATGTAGTTTCTATGGTTAAAGAAAGTGAGGAGGATTTGTAGAGAAATGTAGTGAAACAGTCCTACCAAAAGTACTTCAAAAACGCTGCTCTACTTCACCATGTCTCAAGCTTGGCACGCACCCTGACTTTCAGCAACTCCATACCCAGGATGTGACTATGGGACACATGCGGGTGCTCCTTTGCTCCATAGCAGAGCAGAATCAGGTTCCAAGATTGCAGCCATTCTTTAAGACAAAAGTATCCAGCAACTAAGAGTTAGTTCATGGAAAGTCCAGCTGACCTAGTTAAGATAATATTTCATCCTGTGAAAATTGCTGGGAGAATAAAATATGTCACCAGAAGCTCAGTTAGATAGAGAAAATCTCTAAAAGGCCAAACTCTTAGAAACCAATAAAGAAGAATAGTTCACTTTCTCGTGACAGCTTGTCACTTTGCAAGCAAAATGTCTCTGCTTAGGTAGTCTCAGGACACCAGACACTGACTCTGTCTTGACATGTCCTACAACTCTAATGTCACTCAGTTCTGGGTTTTGGAGAACAATATTTGTAGAGACATTTTATTGTGATATTTATAATATTTGGTATTTTTATTGAAGCCATCCAGAGTGTGTAGTTTCCCGAGACAAGCGAAAACAACTGACAGTCCCCTAGGAGTCAGTTCCCAATGTAGGATCAAGGCACGGGGCCTCCCACCGTCCCTGGAGGCAGTGTATAATGGCATTCTATAGTTACTGGGTCCCAGTGGGCTTCCCACAGTTCCTGGAGGCAGTAACTAATGGTGTGCTACAGTTCCGCTCCCCAAAACTCAGGAGAAAGCCTGGTGAGTACTTGCCCACCACAGCATAACCCAGATTATATTCCAACTTGGGCCCATGGCAATCTGTTAGTTATATTCTAACTTTTTACCCATGTCAATCTGTACTTCCTGAAGCCAAGCAATGCTTTGAACTTTGATTTATACATAAATCATAGCTCAGCTTTAGAAATTTAGAGCTGTTAGAAATGCATGGGAATAAGTTTTTTAATAGTAAAATGCCTTGCCTTTCTTTGTTTCCCTCCCCCTTTTCTTCTTGCTCTCGTACAGAAAAAAGGAACATGAAACAGACTAAGAATTTGATCAAACCATGCTTGTTCCTCTCCCACCCAGAAGACAAAGTTGAAGTGCACAGACGTAAGCAACTCAGCAGTATCAGTATCCAAAATTCCAGGGCTCTTATTCCCTCTGCATGGCTATCCAGGGAATGGTCCAACCAGGCCCAAGTGAGGCACTCTTCCTGGTTCTGCCAGTAAAACTTCGATAATAAAACTGCCAATGAAGAAGACTGCTGACATCCTATAAACTATATCCAGTCTCATTTGAAAGACAGAATCCACCCTAATTATAGGAATTGCAAGAAAAACACTCTCCTTGTAAGAAAATTGAAACCAAAGAACATATTTCATTAACTGAATCCCATTCAGGAGGTATTCTTTCTTGAGAGTATACTTCTGATTGCTTCTATCTCAATCTCAATTTTAATTGTAGAGATTAAAGCCTTGGGAAAAATCAGGACAGCAGAAATAATCATTTCAAAAACATAATGTTCACTTGTAGATGAAATGTTTGAAACTAGGGCAGCGAATGTGTTTGCTATAAAATAGAAGATGTGCTGCAATCATGCTGAAGCAGACAGAATACAAAAATCCCTAGGGACTCACAGTGCAATCTTCTGTGGGGCTATATCCACATGTCTGTAAACAGTCATGGTTAAAATGCCCACGTAAAGAGTTGTAAAAGATTCTAGTGCCATAAAGGGACAACAGCTAATAATATTGTATTGTATATTTCAAGATAGCCAGAAAAGAGGATCTTGAATGTTATAACCACAAAGAAATGATACATGTTTAGGTGGTAGATATGCTAACTTCTGATTAGGTCATTACACAATGTATGCATATATTGAAACAATAAAATGTACCCCATAAACATGTGCAATGAAACAAATAAAATTTAAATTTAAAAAAAAAGTCATAGAAGACGTACCCTTAGCTAAGTATTCCACAAAACCATGACTCTCCAGGTTGCTTGTGTAAATGGGTCATAGAGAGTCAAGAAGATATAAAATGTGGTGGTTTCAACTGAGTTGTAGACCATTCCTTTAAATTCTGAAATAGTTCTCTGGAGAACTATTCTAATCCTCAGTGAATTCCCAATTTTTAAAAATACATCTGTAATAATCATTGTTTAGTTTCGTCACTCTGGTCTCACCCCCCAAAAATGTCATGTGGCACATACATTGTTACTTTTTAAATCAAAGTAATTTAAAATTCCATTTCTTATACAGATTTAGAGGAGAATTTGCAGCATCCTTTCAGACAACTGCTTTAATTAAAAAAATAGTAATAATGTGACTTCTAGCCCCCAGAATTGTGAAAATAACTTTCTGTTGTTTAAGCCACCCCGTCTACAGTATTTTGTTACAGCAGCCCTAGCAGACTAATACACAATATGCTTTCATGTATATAAAATCTAGAAAATGCAAAAAAATAAAATAAAATACACTTTAAAAAATAAACTAAGGATGTGAAAGAAGAAATGTTCACTCTAATGAGATGTCTTGTTTTTGTTCTGTTTTGTTTTGTTTTCTTAAAGTAGAACTTGAAGACATGCTCAAGTGAAGGGACAGTCATTCTAAAGCAGTTACTTGTGTACCACACACTTTGATATCACTTGATGACTAGAGTTGCTTTTCTTACCCAGAATTTCTGCCCGAAATTGAAACAGTACCCTAGACAAATACTTTCAGCATAACAGAATTGCAGCCTATGATTATCTACAGGAACTGAGTCTGCAATCCACACCAATACAAGCAGGAAGAATAAGGCAACATCTTTCCAAATACGCTCGAACACATTTGAAATGTCAACTGAAGAGCAAACTATTTCACGGTAAGAGGATTCTTTTTAGGGTTTAGTCATTCTCCCAGAGAGCAGTAAGTAAGGTACTTTAAAAGGACCAGGTGTATGAAAGCTTTTGAGAGACCAGGGTGACATACTCCAAACTTTGCTCCAAAGAGCAATAGTCCCTCTGAAATACAGATATTTCTTTAAAATTCATTTCAGTAGACACAGAAGCTTAGGAAATTCTCACTTTACTATAGGACTTAGCTATGCAATGTATGTTGGGACCCTCTAAGAGTGGCTTATATTATATATCTTTCCCCAGACTTAATTTGACCAAATAACCTTTTTGCAGAGTGTCGATTAGCATCTCATGGGATCCCTAGTGCTTCAAGGAATACAGTTTGGAAAACACTGAGTAGTAGTTGCAAACTTAAAGTGAAGGGACAGTCATTTTAAAGTGGTTACCTGTGATATTGCCATCTAAACCTAAGCAATGGCATCAACTATTTTGCTACACCAACTATCAAACTTCTAGCAGTCATCAGAAGTGGCAGGTTTGAGTCAAGTGACAAACAGTTGTAGTCTCTAATACCATCCAGGAGCATTTCTCAAGATCCCTTCCTGGCCTGCTCCTCAAATTTTATGCAATTGTACATTTTTGGTGCCAGGACTATCTGGCCGTACACTTAATTTTCACTTTTGTTTCAGAATCTTGTCATTTCATCAATCAGAGATATTCCATCTGCTGAAATGCTGACAAATCCAGCTGCTTTGTCACTTCTAATCAATTTCATTAATGTCTCCATGTTCTATTTCAATTAGCAGCCTATACTTTGCACTGTTTGATGACCTGATACTACCTACTATCTGCAGATTAAAAATCAAATTACAAATTGCTTTGTCTTTAGCATTAAAAATCCTTTCTTCTTTACCAAATAATTTCTGTTTAGCATGTTTACCCCTCTTCAGTTAAATTACACTCAACCACGCTGTAAAGTCAGGAGTTCTATTGTTATACAAGGAATACATCCATACTGAAATTTTCGTCCTGACATTCACTCAGTCCTTGCACCCTCATTCAGAATTGGGTCTTCTTTCACCTAAGTGTTTCCACTGTTGTGAATTTTTTCAACACATTATTTTAAACACCTACTTGAAGTGTTATTTACTAGGCCAAAACCCTCACACATTTTTTTTTTAATTCATCAGACACAATACCTATATTGTCTATTTTCTGCAATTCTTGACTTTGAAAACTGTTCAAGAGGAACCAGCTGGACAAAGTCATCCTCGTTGCTGATTATATTACTACCCAAGCCTGAGCAATTATGAAGTAGCTATTTGAATGCTGTTTTTCAAGTACATCAATACTACTTCTCTGCCTTTTCTCTCTTTCTTTGAAAATCAGTCTATGCTTACATATTTTAATTGTATGAAATTGTACAGATTTTTATTTTTGTAACAAAATGCAGAAATAGCATAGAATTTTGACTGTCTTTTCCTATGCTTTGTGTCACAACTGACAGCATGGAGCTTTAGTAGCCTAAAGCAATACAACGACAGTGCTGTGGGTCATATTTTTAACTTTAATGACAATCTGTAATTGCCTGCAGCCTGCCTTATTTCTGGTCCTGCTGATTTCTTGAGGACCTGTGATAACACAGCTCCAACTTGGTCCTCTAATCTGGCTCTTGCCCTTTTTTATGTATTCTTTAATATTTTTTCAGGGTTATCAGGTCTTACAGTAAACTGGTCAGAGTCTACAGCTCTACCTCCTTCTTCAGGGCATTCCAAAAAATTAGGATTTCCTTCCAGCCTGCAAGCTTTCATAACTGTCTGCCTTTTTCTGTGGCTGGGAGTGGTGAAGTTTTGAATAGCAGCAGCTTTGCTTCGAATTGAACTGCCCAATACCAACCTTGAAATCCCCTCTAGCTTTACTCTTTTTTAGACATTTAAAATTTTCAAAATATTGCTTGTCGGTGTAAGTTCTTTTTTCTTCCAGTATAATTGAATCACATTTGGATTACACTTAAAAGATGTTGTAGTTATTCCATTCCTCTTAGAGATATTATATTCATTAGATGTTTACAATACACATACCCATATCCATTTATTCAACAAATGTTTATTGAGCACCGACTATGTGTTAAGCACTGTCTTAGAAGTTACTAGAATTCGTTAGGGAACAAAGCAGACACAGTCACTGTCCTTCCGAAGGAGGTTGCAGTCTAGTGGGGGCATACAATTGTTAGCAAGATACACATGACTACTAGAGAAAGAGGTCCTATTTTGCTACCATTAAACAAAGAATCGTAATAAAGAGCCAGCATGGTGTTGTGGGAAAGAGAGTGTTGAAGAGAGGTTGGAACCAGTCTGCCCGATCCAAATCCTGCTCCATCATTTGTAAGGTAACACCTTAGGCAAGTTACTTAACTTTACTGTGCCTCATTTGCCTCACCCATAAGTTGGGAGCAGTGATAGTTCTCCCTCAAAGATTTGTTGTGCAGTTCAAATAACTTAATGTTGTAAAGCCTATAAAACAGTGTCCAGCACATAAAAAGTGCTATTGGAGCATTTGTAGAATTAAAAATAAATAACAGATAGTAGGAAAGCACTATGATCTGGGAAGTATATATTGCTCTGGGAGTTCATTGCAGGCATACCCAAGCCAGAGTAGGAGAGGTCAAGGAAGGCTTCTTAGAAGATGTTGAAATCTGAAGAAAAAGTAGGGGTAGCCACTGCAAGGGTGAAAGAAAAGGGAATAAAGTGGTATCTGTAAAGCTAGAACCTAAAATGTCCATTAAAGACAGCTAAAAATAACAGCTTAGAGATCAACTTGAAAATATTTGGACTTTAAAATTTCAGGAGGCCAGAGGTTAAGAATGTATATATTAATAATCTAGAAAATTATAGCCCTTATGGATAAGACAGAATAATATCCCCAAATACTAAAATTCAGAAGATCCCTTAGATAACTGAAGGAGTAAATATAGAGCCAATAAAAGAAAGTGCTACTTAATCCCCCATTATAATTTCCCAATGCAGTAACACAGATTCAAAATAAGCAGTGTCTTCTTGGAAAAAATCTAAGATATTCTGGAGATGGCTCCTTCATTCTGAAGCTGGTGCCACCTCACCCCACCCAGAAAAATTTTTTAAAAGGAGAAAAATAAAACTGGGCTAGTTGGAACAAGAGCTCATTTTTAGGAGAGCAACTCTTCTTATCGAGTCTTCTTATCAGGTTTGAGGAACTGAATACGACTTTGTGGTTTACACAATCCATGATACCTACGCAAAGATGAATGTTGATGGTGTAATGTTACCGTCCAATCGGTGACCTAAAGTAGACTTCTACCGCAGGGTGTTATTCTACATCTGTTAGGTTGCATCCTATGAAATTGCCATTTTTGTAAGTCAGCAATGATTGAACACCAGCGCTTTCATATGGTTAAACCTAATACATGTTATGGGAAATCTTTAGTTTGCTGTGATGCTTTTTGCCGAAAGATAAACCACAAGGGCTGCAAATGGTCTCTCAATCTCTCAATGAACAGTTAAGTAATGCAGAGCTTACCACTGCATAGTGAAGATTTCTTTATGCACATGCTCTAGCTGCTGAAAAATGTCTCCCTGTAGAGAGACAATATGTGCCTCATTATAAATTCTGCCCATTTGTACCAGTTCTTTTCTCTGAAGCTACCCAGAACCAGTCACATTGTTCTCCCAACAGAGAATCCTGGACATCCCACACATTATCTAGTCTTCTAGCTGCATGTCTTCAGCAAATTTGGTTACCTTGTCTCCTCTACTTTAACCCTTGTCCATGAAACAGCACTCTAGGTACACTATTTCAGTTTGTTGAGGTTCGGCATACATGTGAAGCACTCAGTCCACATAGCTTTCTCTAAATCCTTCTCCTTTGGATACCATGCACAGATGTGGCATGTTTAAAAAAAGAAAAACCTTTGCATTATTTTAAGGAAAGAAGTTATGATTTTACTGCTTATAATTCTGTGATGACATTAAGTCTACGTCACTATTTCAGTGAGAGATCAGTTGCTGCATCTGTAGTGAATACTTTGGCTGTAAACAACAGAAACAAGACATGGCTAGACAGGAAAGACTTCTAAAATTATTTCCACTAACAAGATCCATGGAGACAGGTGGTTCAGGAGCTCCATAATGTCAGGACATGGCGTGGTATCTCCAAAATTCTCTTGGTTTCTTTACATTTTCACAAGATGGCTTCAGCAGCTCTAACAAGCCTACCTTACATGACAGCATCCATGCAAAGGAAGCAAGAAGATGGAGGGGGGAGAATAAAACTGTGCTTTTATTTCCCAGTTGCCTTTTGTCAGGTAGGACAAATTTTGCCAGGTGTCTCTTACAGCACATTGACCAAAATGAATCACATACTTATACCAGTGGTTCTCAAAGTGTGGTTGCCAGACCAGCGGCATCAGCCTCACCTGGGAACTGTTAAATATACAGATTCTCAGGTCCCACCCCAGACGTGCAGAATCAGAAACTCTGGAATTGAGGCCCAAAATTCTGGGTTATAACAAGTTCACCAGGTGATTCTGATGTGTGCTAAGCTTTAAGAGCCTCTGTCCCAATCACTGGCAAAGTAGAACCAGATCATAATAACAGGCTTAGACCAATCATTATTCATCCACTGGAATTGGGCACATTGTGGCCTAAATTAAAATTGGGCTTTTGGTGGCCACAAAGAGAGGAAGGAGGAGCAGCAGTGAGGAGTGGAAGAGAAAACAAAGGAGGAAAAGCAGAAACAGAAGGAGAAGTGAGCTCAGATCATCCTGAAAATGCGAACTAGAAGTAGATGTCAACTCGATTGGAGCCTATTTCATAAGAAACATCTAAAATGATTGGTTCTTGCAGATTAGGGGGAACTAATACAACTAATAAAAAGCTGGAGGAAATCAGTATTCTAATGAAAAATAGATTTGATTATTCCACTTCAAATGTAATTTAAGAGTGTGATAAGTACTATACTATGACACATTTGCCAAAAAGTGATACACACTGCAAAAATCAGTAGCTAATTAGAACTTCAGTAAAGTGCCAGATTTCATATGGAGTGTGAGGTGGGGTAAAGAATGTTGTTTAGCAAAATGCAAATTAGTGGTTTGCATCTCTTCCTACTGATGAAGAACTGGTTTTATTTCTGCAACACAGCATTAGAGAAAACACAAAGTTTAGTTTCCAACCATCCATAGCCACACTGCCCAGTAAAGTCACCACTAATCATGTGTGGCTATTAAGCACTTTAAATGTATCTAGGATGAATTGAGATGTACTGTAATTATAAAATACACCTTGGATTTCAAAGACATAGTGAAAAAATAAGAATATAAAATAGATCATTAACAATGTTTATATTGATAACATGTTGAAATGATGATACTGTGATATACTGGGTTAAATAAAATACATTAGTAAAATTAATTTACCTTTTTTCTTTCTACCTTTTTAGTGCAGCTACTAGAATATTTTAAACTATATATGTGGTCTGCATTACATTTCTATTAAATAGTGCTGATAGTTTATATCATTGATTTAGCAAATTTACTTTAATTGAACTTATGAAAGCTTTTTCAAATACCAACCAGGCAAGTCAAAAAATATAGGTGGAATTTGTAGTTGCCTGTGTGTCTGTGACACAGGATCTTAGAGATTCCAGTGGGAAAACACTTCATCCAGAAGTTCTTTATAACCTCCAAGAGTTAATGTCTTTGAATTAACCACATTTTCCCTAAATATCTTCAGTTACTATGTAAATGTACCCATGAGAGGACTGACATTAAGCGTACATAAACGGGGAATGGCAAAAGACTTTCCAAGATCTTTAGTTTCTATTTGTTCCCTTCTCTAAAAAAAAAATCGGTGAAGGTCAAGTGCAATTGAAATGTTGACCTACCCTGGGGTTCTCACTTCTCCCTTTCTCATAGTTCTCCAACCACTTTTTTTTTAAGGCATACTTCCTACCTTCACAAATATTAAAATGGTACATTTCATGGGGCGGCATTAGAATATCTAATAATGGATCAATTTGGAATTGGTGTTAAGAAAGAAAATGATTCGATGAATAGATAAGAAATTCTTTTGGAACTTTGGGTGATTTTCTTGCTTCCAACAAAATTGGAGGAAGAACCTAACTCAGTTTTCCACTCATAGTTTATTTTTAAATGTTTTTAAGGAGAAATCACTAAGTAATTTTTTTGCACATAATTCAGAAGAAGTTAAAAAAAAATTGAACGACATTTTCATAACAATATTCTTTCCAGTGCCAATCTCCTTATTTATGTGAACAAGGTTTGTAAGTATTTACTTTAATAAAAATGAAAAATGGGGAATTATCAATGCTGAACCCTGTTTTATTACTAAGTATTATATATTCAAAAATACTAAATTAAATAAATTAAAAAGAGAGGAAAAAAGAGAAAAATAGAAAGTAGAATAGTGATTCCCAGAGGCAGGAAAAGGGCGATGGAGGTGGGGGCCAGGGGAAAGTCTGGTCGACCAGACAAAGTTACAAGTTTACAGTTAGATAGGAAGGATAAGCTCTGGAGCCCTAGGGTGACAATAGCTACTAATACTGTATAGTATATTTCATGATAGCCAGGAAAGAGGATCTTGAATGTTATTACCACAAAGAAATGATAAATGTGATAGGTATGCTAGCTTCTGATTAGGTCATAATACAATATATGCATGTACTGAAACAACGAATTGTACCCCATAAAACATATACAATGAAAACAGAAAATAAATTTTTTTTAAGGAAGAATATTAAGCTAACTTATTTTGAAAAGTCTTATAATGCATTGTGAATAAAATTATGCTTTTAATAGTTATCAAATTTTATAATATATTTACATCAAATTCATGATAATAGTACTTTCAGCTGAGGAGGATAGTAATTTTAACATGGAACCTTATGGAAATTTTTCAAAATGTTAAATTTCAATTAATAAACAAGTTTTTGTTGCAGAGAAATATGATAATCAATAAACCTAAAATTATGTGAGGGAAACAGAACAGAAGTAAGAGGTCAAGGAGAAAAAGAAATAACATAAAACATCCAACTGCTAGAAGAGAATTTGTCCATATATTTCTTAATGGTAGGTATGTATCAAATCTCATAGTCTGGTTTCACAGAACTCAATAATTTATTAGCTTTACTTTACGATATCAGTATTTGTAACATACACAAAAGTACATTATTTGAAACTAAAACTAATGTTAAAACATTTAAGATGTTGACTTAAAAGTGTGCAAAATGAAACAATTTTTCTAGATGTTAAAGTGCATATGAGGGGGAAAATTTGAAAACCACTTGGTTCTCAGCCCCACCTGAATCAGAGCCATGAATGCCCAGCCCACTGAAGAAAAATGAAGTCAGAATCTCTGGGAACACCCCCACACATGCCTACCCTCTGGGTATCAACATGCAGCTGGGGTTGAGAACCACTGCCACAGGGGGAATTAGTTTCCCCTCTCGCATCCCTCTATGACAGAAGGGGTCTGGGAAAGAAGATGGGTGCGAGAAGAGGAGGAAACTGGAAAGAGAAGAAGTAAGCAGAGGAAAAAAAATAGGAAACAAAGGGCCTTGAAAGCCATCCACCCCAAATTTTTGCCAAAGAATAGCCCCACCTCTAATTGGTAATGATTTAGTTATTACTAGTAACTCTTGGAAAGTGCATTCATTCTTTTTGTGTGTGTATTATTATCACGTTTTACAAAGTAAATGTTCAATTGATTTCATTTGAATGCATTAATTCTTGTTGCTTATCTGATAATGACATCTTATCTAATGAATATTGATTCTTACCATTTTTATGCCAGTACCTCCTCCACAATCTACTCAATATTCAGTCTAAAAAAGTGGCTTCATTCTTGTTTCGGATTTAATGCTTCGAACACCAAAGACTCAATAATAGATATTTTTCTCTACCTGTTAGAAAATACCTACTACTTTGCAACAGCATATTTAATTTTAGGGGTCCTCCGCGATGCTTCTCATAAATATTTTTATTCATCCCTTTTTTTCTTTCTTTTCTAACCACCATGTAAGTGGTAAACAAAATACTTCCCTTCTTCTGATCTTAATGGATTCCGACACTCCATAGGTAATTGGTATTCTTGTTTGGATGTCTTAGCTGTTGACATTTGTGGCAATTCCTTTATATAGTAGCTCACTTGTGGGTACCGAATAATCCTATGTAACCTTCAAAGGCTGCCGGAAGGTGCTTTCTTGAAATTTTATCATTTCATGAACAAATGTGAAATCCTTGGTAGAGCCATGGGTTTCTATATATTTATTGTTTAGGAAACCATTCCCAATTTCACAAGCAACAATATACACTTGCTATAGATGTTTTCTTTCACTTGATATAAGTATGATGCTGATGACAGCAGCCAAAATATTTCCTCACTACAGGAAAACAATTTATTGTGAAGTACATTTTATTGATTTCATACAAAACTTTTCAAGTCAAGAAAATAATAGGATGCCCTTAAAGCAGAAAGCATATTCCTCTTCCTCAAAATCCCCAAATTGGTACATGTTGTAAAGAAACTGTTGAATCTCGCTGCCTGAACTTGTCCTACTGAAGGCACCCCCAAATCATGAAGCAAAATTTCTGAGGCTCAACTGACACTTTTACTCCTTATCTGACAAATTTGACAAGAGCTGCTGTGTTCACTAATCCCTAGTCCTTTCTTTGGAGCCCTCCATCTTTCGTATGGATGACCGCTCCTGTGTTCAAGGCTCCTTGAAAGTTTTCATCAGCTGCAATAATTGTGTCCGGCTTTTGTTTCTGAAGACTAATGTTTCATGCCACACTTGACCAACAAGAGAGAAATTGGAGAACCATAGCAGCCTATTTAATCACATAGAAGTGGCAAATTAGCTGAAAGGTTCTTAAATAACCGGAGTTTGGTAGGTACCTGCAACTCCAGACGCTGGCTTTCACTCTCTACAATCTCCGCATCCAAACGTCGCCAAGTCTAATTAAGTTGATTCCTCTCTTCTACTTCCACAGCCTCTGCCCCCTCGGTCCAGGCTCTCACCTAGGTTATTGTGACAAATGCTGACACGTCTCCCTGCCTTGGGCTTTCCTTCTCTCTAACCTGTTGTCCTCCATACCATTTCTTGTGTTGTCTTCAGAAAGCACAGCTCCGGTCATGTAATTTCCTTTTACAAAAAGTTTCAAAGCCTCCTCATTTCATACAGAACCAAACCCAAACTTCCTCGCCTGGCTTTCAAAATTGTACACAGCTGGGCTCCCAACTTATGAGATTCAAACTTTATAAAGGAGCTCATCTCCAAGGCACGCATGTAAACACCAAGGCTACAAAAAAAGTAACAAGAATATTAAGCACTTATTGCTGTTAAAGGGAGGAAATAAACAAAATGTGATTCTTCCCAGCAGAAGCTCTCATTTAGTTGGGAGGCAGACACATAAATGAATACTATGCCTCAATTCAGTCAGGACACAGAGCCAAGCACGTAGAGCACCAGGGGAACGGAATGAAGGAAAAGCTAGTTCTACTCTTGGCCTTAATTCCCACATAAACTCCTCCTTTTTGTCACCAACACACCATAGATGGAAATCCTTTCCTCAAGCCATTGGACCAATCCACAGCTCTTCAAGGTACCCTGCACCTTTGTTCATCTGGTCCTCTTCACCTGGAAGCCTTTGTCCTCCACATCCACCCTGTGGGTGTCCGTCCTTCCAGCTGTGATCAATCCAAAATTCTCTATAAGGTTCTTCCCAATTTCTCCAACTGAATTAGTCTACCCCATTTACTCACTGTGTTTGGTGTCACTAGACTCATCTCACAATATCTTATATTACTACTTGTTTAGGAAGCCTTTTTCTCCACTAAATTTTGAAGACCTTAAAGGTAGGAATTATATCTTTCTTATCTCCTTTATGTTTCCCAAAGTCCCCAGAGCATTATGCATAGATAAACCCCAAGAAATATTTGATGATGTGCAGTGAATGCTTTAGAATAGGACCTTGACAAAGTAGTACCTGATGTATTGCCCACTTTTGTTGAAATTCTACATTATTCTTTTCCATGTCATATTCAGATTACCCACTAAGGTCTTTTTATAGCTTCTCTAACCAGATTGCAAGGTGGTTCTCATTTAGCCAGCAACATAGTGTGGGGAAAGAAAGACAATGTCCCTTTTCCCTGTGTTCTGTAACTGCAGATTTTCTTGGCTATGCCTTTCTCTGATGATCCTTGATTTAAATGATGATGTTGTAACCATGGCAGACACTGAGGCACAAAGCAGTCACAATTATAGATTGGTTGGCAAAAATAAAAATAAAAAGTTCTCATTAAATACTTGCTAATTAAACAGCCTGGGTAAATTCCAGGTTTGTGACCTACTACCATCTTCTGCTTTGAATAGAGGTATCATGGGCTCCATAATACAGAAAAGAAGCTGTGTCTGTATAATGACAAAATAGTCACCAATTAAGTTTTGAAAAATATAAATTCTTAGTCCAGTGGGAAGGAAAAAATCCAAGAGAATTTTGAACTCACATAGACAATGTAGCTAGCTAACTTTGATTTTTCTGTTTTTCAACTCAGTATTTTGTTACCGTGTAGATAGGAAACATTTGTGGGGTACATACTGGGTATAAAGGCACCATACTAAATGCTCTGGTGGATAAAAGAATAAGCTAAGGTCTTCAGCCTTCCAGACTACTCATTATTTGTGAAGACAAAATAAATATATGAAAATGAAATTCAATTCATCATTGTCAGATATTATAATAATGCAAAAAAGCCACAAAAGAGTACCCAGGTGATTGATTTCTAAATATTATCCATAATCAGGGCTGTATACTCAGCTGATGAGAAAACAATTAAGAATTGGTGGGTCCAGCAATGTGGGCAGGTAGTCCAATGGGAAGGTCTGGTATAACTGAAGAAGAGATTTTAATTGGGAAACTAATTTTTTAAAAAGTTTTTAAGTAGGCTTATATCTATAATTCTGTGAAAAGAAGAGCCACATTATAAGAATCTAAATGACTTCAAGATTATATAATTAGATTTACCTGTAGTGTTTGGAAAGGCATGCAGGTATGGTCTCCTACCAGAAAGAAAAGTCTTACTGTCAGGTCATCACTAGCACTCGTGTGGTCCACCTGATGTGCTCAGAATGTTTCTTTACTTTTCCATTGTGTTCCCATCAAGCCACAGCATCCACCTCAGTGAACATCCCTCTTTCACTCTTCTGTCTCCTCTTCCTGCTCAGCCTCTCCCACAACTCAGGCTTTTCTGCCTTTATGCCCTCCCCATTGGGTCCCAGTTTTCAAGGTATTGAGCTTTGTTTCTGTCTTCATCACAGATTAGCCAAAGCACAGCCTCCCTGTGGGTTTCTGGAGAACACTTCATTTCAGAGGCTGCAAAGTGGTGGCCACAGGTCAAAACCAGCCTACAAACACATTTTTATTTGTCTTACACAGTGCATTAGTGTCTTAAATTAGTTGCCATCTTCAAAAATTGGGGAATTTCCAGCTTCTTTCTTTAAAAAATTAGAATACCCACATTGCCACAAGAAAATTGAGGAATGATTGCTCACCCTTAGACAGATATATGCTTTTTAGTTCTCTCCTTTCCTCACAGCTCCCCATTTAAATTATTTACATTTCCTGCTCAGTCTTATAGATATTTGAGTTGGGAATTCCTGCCTTAGGATTTACAGATTCCTCTGACTAGAGCACCTGTGAGACAAATAAAACTTTCTCTCATTGCTATTGACCACCTCTCATAGTATAACATGGACTCATTATGCTTTAAAAAAAAAAAAAAATCACTGTCTCTGCTATGTCTTTCTGAATACCTTCCCAAGTGAAAAAGAGATCTGATTCTATGACAAGTGTAAAGTGGACAACTTTTTAAATGCACTTATTTTATCAAATCACTAAGGTACCACAGAAGTACTTATTATGTAACATATTAATGAAATATTTATGTGTGTTGAAGCAAATACATCTTCCAAAGAAAAAAATGAATAAAAATGTAGACAATGGAAAATTCTAAATCTGCAAATACTTTGATTCTCTTTTTTGAATTCCAGAATAAATTCCAAATCCTCAGACTGAGAGAATGCAAAATCTTTCACTCTATGACTCACTGCCTCTCCAGAATTAGCTCCCATCTCTGCTGCTACCCCAATCAGCACTCTCTCCAGATGAGCTACAGTAAACTCCAAGAGATCTCCCTAATTTCTGTCATCTTCCTCCACATTCCGCAGTCCATTCTCTGCACCACAGGCTTCAGGGTCTTTCTAAAATGTAATTCAGAGGAGCTGTAGGCAGCTTTCCCCACCCAACAGAAGACAGGCGCACACTACAAACACTACATCCATGCAGGTGGTCCACCTTAGCTACTACCTCAACCACTGTTGCTGCAAGGGCAGCTCACTGCCACAGTAGCAGCCACAGCCACTACGCAGGCAGTCCACCAACCCTTCAACAGCTTTGACCCAAGGAGAATCACCAGCAGAGCCTGGAAAAAGAAGAGGACGTCTCTCTCCTCAATGCCCCCTCCAGAGTTATAGAAAAAGCAACTGTTCTATCAGATAACCAAATATCAATGTAGAGATTCTAGAACTATGAAAAAAGAAGAAACTATGACACCACAAAAGGAATATAGTACTTCCCAAGTACCAGACCCCATAGAACAGGAAACTCTTGAAATGACTGAAAGGAAATTCCAAGCAATAACCCTAAGGAAACTCAGTGAGATACAAGAAGACTCAGACAACGAAATGAAACAAACAAACAAACAAAAATCCAGGATATGAAGAACAAAATTTACAAACAGATTAATACCTTAAAAAAGAATGTAGCAGAACTCCCGGAATGGAAAGATTCATTCAGTGAAATAAAAAACACAACCAAGAGCAGGATAGAGCAATCAGAAGAAAGAATTTATGATCTCAAAGATAGTCTTTTTGAAATAACTCAAATGAACAAGAAAAAAAAGGAAAGGTAAAAAGAATTTTAAAAATGAAGAAAACCTAAGAGAGCTAGCAGACAGCCTTCAGTGCACAAACATCCAAATCATAGGTGTTCCAGAAGGAGAGAAGAAAGGAAAAGGCGTTGAAAAATTATTCAATAAATTAATAATGGAAAACTCTTAGGTATAGGGAGAGACACAGACCTGCAGATCCAGGAGACTCAAAGATCCCCAAACAGATTCAATCCAAAAAGATCTTCTCCAAGACACATTATAGTCAAACTGGCAAAGCTCAAGGAAAAAGTGAGGATCGTAAAAGAAGCAAGAGAAAAGCATCAAGTCACCTATAAGAGAGCCCTTACCAGACTAACAGCAGACTTCTCAACAGAAACTCTACAGGCCAGAAGAAAATGGGATGATATATTCAAAATAATAAAAGAAAAAAATAGCCAGCCAAGAATACTATACCCAGCAAGGCTATCCTTCAGAAGTGAGGGAGAAATAGTATATCTCCCAGATAAACAAAAACTGTGGGAGTTCACCACCACACAACCAGCCCTGCAAGAAATCCTCAAAGGAGTCTTGCATCTGGAATCTGAAAAATGATAGTCACTACTACAAATACACAAGAAAAAACAAAACCTACTGGTAGAAAAAAAAATGCAAACAAGAAAGAGAAAGAAACTAAATCTTACCACCTCAAAAAACCAACAAACATCAAAGACAAACAATAAAAGGAGAAGAAAGGAACAAAAGATATTTAAAACATCCAGATAAAAATTGATAAAATGGAAGGAATAAGACAATACCTCTCAATAACAACCCTAATGCAAATGGATTAAGCTCCCCACTCAAAAGACACAGACTGACTGATTCAATTAAAAATCTAGACCCAGCAATATGCTGTCCTCAAGACACTCACCAGTAAAGGCACACACAGACTAATAGTGAAGGGATGGAAAAGGATATACCACACTAACGGAAACCAAAAATGAGCAGGAATAGCTATTCTTATATCAGATAAAAGAGACCTTAAACCAAAAACCATAAAAAGGGACAAAGAAGGCCAGTATATAATGATAAAAGGATCTGACCAGCAAGAAGACATATTATATATGCATCCAACACTGGAGCACCCAGATATATAAAGCAAACACTATTAGATCTAAAGAAAAAGACAGCCCCCAATAATATAATAGCCAGGGAACTGAACACCCCTCTCTGAACATTGGACAGATTATTTAGGCAACAAATCAACAGAGTAACACAGGACTTAAACTACACTTCAGACCTATTGGACCTGGCAGATATCTACAGAACATTTCATTCAACAACTACAGAATATACATTTTTCTCATCAGCACATGGAACATTCTCCAGGACAGAACACATGATCAGTCACAAATCAAGTCTCAACAAATTTTTTAAAATTGAAATCATTTCAAGTACCTTTTCAGACCACAATGGATTAAAACTAGAAATCAATAACAAGCAAAGCTCTGAAAACTATACAAATACATGGAAATTAAACAACATGCTCTGAATGACCTATGGATCCAAGAAGAAATTAAACAGGAAATCAAAAAATTTCTAGAAACTTATGAAAATAAAGATACATCATACCAAACCTGCGGGATACTGCAAAAGCAGTACTAAGAGCCAAATTCATTGCAATAAAGTCTTACATCAAGAGTAGAGAACTTCAAATAAACAACCTAATGATATACTGCAAAGAGCTAGAAAAACAAGAACAATCCAATCCAAAATTAGTAGACAGAGTGAGATAATTAAGAACAGAGTAAAACTAAAGGAAATAGAGACTCAGAAAAGATACAAAAGATCAATGAAATAAAAAGTTGGGTTTTTTGAGAAGATAAACAAAATAGACAAACCATTAGCTAGGCTAACCAGAAAAAGAAGAGTAAAGACCCAAATACCAAAAACCAGAAATGAAAGAGGAGACATTGCAACAAATACCACAGAAATATAAAGAATCATTAGAGACTATAAACAACTATATACCAACAAATTTGAAAACCTGGAGGAAATGGATAAATTTCTGGACACATACAAACTACCAAGACTGAACCAAGAAGATATAGAAAACCTGAACAGACCAATAACAAGCAATGAGATTGAAGCAGTAACCAGCAGTCTCCCAACAAAGAAAATCCCAGTACCAGATGGATTATTGCTGAATTCTACCAAACCTTTAAAGATGAACTAATACTAATTCTCTTCAAATTATTCCAAAAAATTGAAACAGAAGCCATTCTCTCAAACTTGTTCTGAGGTCAGCATCCCCCTGATACCAAAACCAGACAAAGATACAAAAAAAAGAAAAGAAAAGAAAAGAAAACCACAGGCCAATATCTCTGAGGAACACAGACACAAAAATCCTCAGCAAAATGTTAGTGATCAGAATACAGCAACACATTAAAAAAATTATAAACTATGATCAAGTTGGATTCATCCCAGGGATGCAAGGGTGGTTCAACATACACAAGTGTTTTAGTCCATTTTGTGTTGCTATAACTGAATTACCTGAGACTGGGTAATTTATAAAGAAGAGAGGTTTATTTGGCTTATGATGCTTGGACAGCTGCATCTGGTGTGGGCCTCAGGCTGCTTCTACTCATGGCAGAAAAGCAGCCGGCAACCAGCAGGTACAAGCAGATCACATGGGGAGAGGAAGCAAGAGAGAGAGAGAGGAGGTGCCAGGGTCCTTTAAACAATCAGCTCTCATGGGAACTAATAGAGCAAGAACTCACTCACTATCCCTCCTCCCCAGGGAAGGACAATTTCAAAACAATTTCAATAAAGTTGCAGAATACAAAATCGACACACAAAAATCAATAGCGTTTTTATACTCCAATAACAAACTAGCAGAAAAAGAAATCAAGAAGGCAAGCCTATTTATAATAGTCACCCAAAAATAAGTAAAATACCTAGGAATCAATTTAACCAAGGAGGTGAAAGATCTCTACAACTAAATCTACAAATCACTTCTGAAAGAAATTAAAGAGGACACAAAAAGATGAAAAGACATTCCATGCTCTTGGATTGGAAGAATAAACATTGTGAAAATGTCCATACTACCCAAAGTGATCTACAGATTCAATGCAATCCCCATCAAAATACCAACGACATTCTTCACAGAATTAGAAAAGACAATCCTAACATTTATATGGAACAAGAAAAACTCCAAATAGCCAAAGCAGTTCTGAGCAAAAAGAGAAAAGTTGGAGGCATAACAACACCTGACTTCAAATTATTCTACAAAGCAATAGCAACCAAAACAGCCTGGTGCTGGCACAAAAACAGACACTCTGACCAATGGAACAGAATAAGGAACCCAGAAATCAATCCCCATACTTACAGCCAACAGATCTTTGACAAAGGCAACAAGAACTTAAACTTGAGTAAAGATTGTCTCTTCAATAAATGGTGCTGGGAAAATTAGACATCTGTATGTAGAAGAATGAAACTACACCAATACTTCTCACCATATACCAAAATTGACTCAAAATGGATTGAAGGCTTATGTATTAGACCTGAAACTATAAAACTCCTCAAAAAAAAAAATAAGGAAAAAACTTCAGAAAGTAAGGCTGAGCAAACACTTTATAAATAAGCTGCAAAAGCACAGGCACCAAAAAGAAAAATAAACAAATGGTATTATATCAAACTAAAAAGATTCTGCACAGCAAAAGAAACAATTAACAGAGCAAAAATAAAACCTACAAAGTGGGAAAAAATACTTGCAAACTATGCATCTAACAAAGGATTGATATCCAGAATGTACAAGGACTCAAATAACTTAATAGTAAAAAAACAAGTAATCTGATTTTTAAAATGGGCAAAGGAGCTGAATAGGCATTTCTCAAAGGAAGATATACAAATGGCCAACAGACACGTGAAAAATGCTCAACATCACTAAGCATCAGGGAAATGAAAATCAAAACCACACTGAGATATCAGTTCCCCCCCAGACTGCCCATTATCAAAAAGACAGAGAATAACAAATGCTGGCCAGGATGCAGAGAAAGGGGAAACCCTCCTACATTGTTGGTGGGATTGTAAATTAGTGCAGCCATTATGGAAAAAAGTATGGAGATTCCTCAGACAACTACAGATAGAAGTGTCACATGATCCAGCAATCCAACTGCTGGGTGTTTACACAAAGGAACGAAAATCATCATGTTGAAGGGACACCTGCACTCCCATGTTTATCACAGCTCTATTTACAATAGCCAAGAGTTGGAACCAACATAAATGTTCATCGATGGATGACTAGATAAGGAAAATGTGGTATATATACACAATGGAATACTACTCAGCCATAAAAGCAAAATTCTGCCATTGGCAGCAACAAAGATGAACTTAGAGAAAATTACGTTGTGTGAAATAAGCCAGGCACAGAAAGAGAAATACCACATGTCCTCATTCACAAACTAAATAAATAAATAATAAAAATAAAAAGAAAGAAAGATACAACGATCATAATAATTTGTGGAACTTTCAGAAGAAGAGAACAGAACTGAGGCCACAAGAGGAGGGAAAGGGAGAGGAAAAGGGGGGTTAGTGAGAAATTGGTAAAGGGCCACAGAAAATGATTACATTGTATAATGACAAATATTGTGATTATCCTGATTTGAGCATCACATATTGCATGCAGGTACTGATATTCAATGCTGTACCCCACACATATGTACAATCAATTATGTTTCAATACAAAAAATTAAGAAGTAAAATATAATTTAGACATCACTCCTCTGCATACAACCATCCAATGGTGTCCCATTGTACTTGGAATAAAACCCAAAACAGTCACTGTAATCTTCGATACTCCACATGATCTTGCCTTCATCTGTCTCTCTGACCTCAGCTGGTGTCAGCGCCACCACTGCTAATGACTCTCTAGCCACCCTGGCCTTTCTGTCCATTAAACAAGCCTGTTTATCAATGACCTTGCAGCTCCCTTCACCAAGGGCCTTCACAAGGCTGGATCTTTCACATTATTCTGGTCTCACATCAAATTTCCCCTTCTCAGAGAGGTCTTTCCTGATCTACCCATCCTAAAGCCCTGTCAGTCATCGTTTCATTATTTTATTATATAGCATCCCTCACTCTTAAGTTATCTTAACTGTGGACTTACGGATTATCTGTCTCCACCCGCTAATGTGTATGTTCCATCGGGTTTGGGTGCCTAGTCTGCTTGTTGAGCTCTCCAGTACCTAGAGCAGACCCAGGTACATAATAGATGCTCATCGTACAAACTGTGCACCCTATACCTTGTTCACAAAACTGAATGTTTTCTCCCTAAAAATGTTTCCTACCTTTTCCCATCTCTCCACTTTTACTCATGCTATTCTCTTAGCAAAAATGTCCCTTTGCCAATGTCTCTTATTGTCTAATTTCTACCTGTCTTTCAAGACCCAACTTAAAGATCGTTTAATTCATAAAAATTCTTCTAACCCTTCAATCTAGTTTTGCTACCTTCCTCCATTCAAACCTTTATGGCACTCCCCTTTTTGACATACCTTTTAGTAAATTATGTCATATATTTGAGTTATTCACATAGCATCTTGTCCCCACCTCAAAGTGCTTAGCTCCTTAGCCATTTATCTCACTTACCTTTGTATCCCTAGCAACTAGGACAGTGGCTTGCCTTACACGAAGTAGACAGTCGATAAAGGTTTTATAATAAATAAACTGAATTAATAAATAATTTATCCATGATTTCTACCCCTAGAGACAAAACCCAATAAGAAATGAAAAAGATACCCAAACTTCAGGGTCCTTTTCAAGCAGATGGCATTCGTCACCAGTTTCTTGGAAGCATGAGGAGATGAACAATCCCCTTCAGATTTTTCTGACACTAACTTCGGTCACCTTATGCATGCTTTATAAGCCAGCAAGTTTTATGTTCCAGTTCCAATAAGGAAATTCTTTTTTAAAAAAAATAGCAAGTGACTCATTGAAATGTCAGTTAAAAACAAAAACGTGCAGAGCTGTCTCAGTGGGTGGGGACAGTAGCAACTAACTGAACTAAATCAATTAAGCTATATTGAAGTAGTTAGTCAAAGACCTTCATTTTTATCTTGGCACAAGGACAAAAATATAAAACAATATCCAGATGGCAACTAAGCAACATTATTGTCATTTTCAAGTGAAAAAAGTATAATTTGGTTTCTACAAAAACATGGGAAATATGGGGGGAGAAAGAAACACTTTATAAGACAACTTCGACCTTAAACCATAAACCACATGTTATAGAAAACATAAAGTATAGGATCAGTCTCTGACACTTTTAATTCATTATTTAATCATAACACCAACTAAATTACAAAGTGCTTTAAATGTATCAGGCACAATTCTATGTGCTTCTTTACATATACCAACTCATTTAATCAGCCAACAAACCTATGTCAGTATTATTACTATTATTATTTTAGTATTATCATATATTACATTATGAGGTAGATATTATCACACTATCATCATCTCCATTTAATAGATGAGGAAAGAATGCACAGATAGGCTTAAGCCTTGTCTACAGCCCCCAGCTGGTCAGTGGTAGGTCTGGGATGTAGATCCAGTTGTTCTGGCTCCGGAGTGCACACTCTTCCTTAACTATTCCACTGTCCTTTCCTTCCCAGTTTGTTTTTCAATTTTTCTGGAATATCTAAAGCAAGACTACTTCTTTTTACAGTCAGGATAATGGATTTGATAAACCCATAGAATAAAGTTCACTGCCAATTTCCACAGACGATAGAAATCATCTTTCTCTCCTGATGGTCCTTAGGAACTATCCCAGCAGCAATCCTCCGAGCCTCAGTTCATTTGAGAACATCCCAAAACCAGTGGCGCAGCACTATGTCCAGGTCTCCTCATGGTCTTACCAACAGCTTAGGTAGAGTTAGCCTGAATCTGGATGGGCCCAGTAAAATCATTCTTTTCTTCAAGGATTTTTTTTCCAGATTGTAGAGGAAAATTAAGCCGAATAAGAAAGATTTTTAGAGAAAGAATATTATGCTGTGTTTAAGCGAAACATTTCTACTTGAAGAATGAATGTTTCTTTGGCAAATACAGAGACCATATACTGCTACTCAGTTGCTGGCTTCAATATGGTGGGTCTTTAACCCTGTAGAGGTGTAATTATAAAAACCTTGGGCCTTCAGAGGTGGTTCTGCACACACACACATGCACACAAAAAACCACTACTGAACCAGTTTAGGGGGCTCTGTAGACTCTCCTCAGTTTCCTTCTCTTCCCTCCTTGCCAGCCCTTCTTCGTTTTTATTTAGGCATCTCAGCACACTCTGATCTTCACACTGGTCTCCTGCTGGGTAACCTGATTTCCAAGCACCAACTCCTTATTTCTAACTTCCATCCTGCAGTTCCTTATTTCCCGCCCTCCTGCTCAGCATAAGCAGGGGCAAGGTTTTTTAAATCACACCATGACATCTACATTTTTATTCTTCTTTTTTCTGATCAAAAACAAAAATGGCTTTCTACTTCGTTGTTCCCAGGGCTTTCCAACCTTCCCTTAAAAAAAAAAAGTCTATGTAACTGATTCTTCCCCTATAAAGTTTTCAGCCATGTATAAATCACCACTCCAAGAAATATTACCTTAAACTTAAGGAGTTCATAAAACATAAAAAGCTACCTTGAAGTTTGGATTAAATTTTATTACTCTGAGAGAAGTATGCAAATTCCAAGTAACAACTCAACAGAAAAGAAAAGTGAAAAAAAAGTCACTATTTTTTCAATTATTCCAAGGAAACTTATATCAAAGTCACTTTGATTTAGAAACTTCAAAGACACAGATTCTACCTACTGAAGGGCCAAACAGTTAGCAAAATTGATCAAACTATCTTTATTCTTTAGAACAGGTTAACTGAGGATTTTAATCATCCTACAACTTCCTAGCATGATCTTAGCTCATATTTGTCACCAGTAGTAAATTCCTTTGCTCTTGGACATTATATGCTAGCTAACATTGAGCAGAACTTTATCACCAACTTAAACATACCATTCTGAGACTAGACTATGTCTAGTTGTTTTTAACCTAACTTCTACCAAGGTAACTGTATTTTGTTCAATTTGATTTATGTATTAGGTTCAGTATGAACTATATATTTCAGAGGAAGTCTGAAATTTATTCCTGTACTTAAACCTCTTTCTCTGTATAACTTCTTTCTGCCTTCCCCTGCATACATAAGCTGATGTTTATACTACGTGAAATCTTTTCTAGCATTACTATTCTTATCGTTAATATTATTGTTCAATTGATACTGTTTACCTTCTTTCAAGCAGCCCACATCTCTCTTTTTGCTGCCCAACTAACCCAACATGTTATTTTATACCTAGTGGCTTCAATACCCATGTATCTCCCACCCCCACTGTAGCTTACAAACATTGAATTTAATCACAAATAATCTCCAAAACTGTATTTGAGCTCTACAAGACTCTGTCCTCTTACCTTCTGCATTTGTATTTATCCTGTTGACAGACTTGTCCAAGTTCAAGTGTTCTGCTCATACCTGTTTCTTTAGCCTCTACTCCTGTGCACGCAAGTTCCACATTTCCAACCAACTCCACACACCCTCCAAGTAGATATCCAGCCACAACCTCAAACTCAAGAGATCTAAAATCCAATACACTATATTTATTCTCAAAAGGATACCTTTACAACTATCTGATTTTAAAATACTTAAGAATCAAAACCGAGAGATGTCTTTAACCTTTCTCTGTCTTTCTCTGATTTCCCATCTATCACCTCTCAGAATCACCCTTTCATTTGTATTCCAGTGCTCACTAAAATCACACCCTTACCACTTTATGCGTGAACTGATTTTCAGAGTCAGGTCTCTCCCCTCCAATTGAGCCTGAATACGAATGCCAGTCTAAGCATATGAGAGGACACTTTCTTTTATTTATTTATTTATTTTACTGAATCATAGTTGATTATACATATTTTGGGGACTCAACATTGACATATGTTGATCAAATCAATATTACTAGTATGTACATTGTTACTAATTGTATTTATTCTTTATGGCCCTTGTCCAATCTCTCCCCATCCCCCTCCCCCTCCCCCTTCCCACCACTGATAACCCTAGATTTCTTCTCTCCCTCTGAAAGAGTAATGGTTACTCTGTTGATTTGTTGCCTAGATGATCTGTCCAATGCTGAGAGGTATGTTCAGGTCCCCCAATATTATCATGGAGCAGATGCTTCTTTTGTCACTCTGGTATGGGCTTTGTAGAGAGAGACATCCTCTTCTTTTCTTTGGTCTCTGCTGGTGACTGTCCTTGTTTCAATGCACTCCAGTGGCTGGTGGACCATCTGCATGGTGGTTGTAATGTCCAGCTACTTTTGCGGCAGCTGTGGTTACTGTGGTGGCTGTGGTGGGCCATCCACATGGAGGTGATATTTTTGGCATGCTCCTTGGAGCTGGTGGTGTGCCTGTTGTGGGCGGGGGATCTGGTCCCCAGATCCATGCCCCAGACCCTTGGGTGGGGCCCCAAGGTGCTGGTAGTGTGCCTGGATGTGGGAGTGGGGTCCAGTCCCTGGCTCTATGCCTTAGGTCCTCTGGCAGGCCCTGAAGCACTGCTGGTGTGCCTGGTTTGGAAGTAATTTTTTGTCCTTTGCTTATTTCTAAAATGGGGGAACTTCCTGTGGGAACCAGTACGTGAGCTGTGTGGTTGAACTAAATTGCTGCTTTGCTGCTGTTTCTCTAGGGAAGGCTTTTTGTGAAGCTCAAGGTTTAATGGTTGACCTTATAGGTACTTCCAGCTCTCCAGAAACCCGGTGCACTTGGGTTGTGTAGAATCTCTGATCTGGCCCTGAGTCTTTTCATCAAACTACACCCCATGCAATTCTGTATTCCTGACCAGTCTCCTCTGAGTGGTTCTGTGCTTATTGGGGAGCAGATCAGCAGTCCTTGCTGTGTCCCAGTGTTCCCCCAGTGGGCCTGTCTCCACCAGTGCCTGTGCTCCAAACACTTCTCATGGGACAGGCCCTGTGCTGGTCCCTTGCGATGATTCGCCAACCTCTGAATGAGTGGCCCCTTTATCAGCTGTTCTGGCTCCTCACTCCTGCATGGGTCTACAGGAACCCAATAGTGGTCTTGTTGTCCTGGGGGCCACCAAGGCCCTCTTCTCTCCTGCTACCTCCAAGCAACTCCATCTGAAGGGCACAGCTGCAGCTCCTGCCAGCTCCTGCTCCATGAGCTCAGCAGCTTCAGCCTTAAAGTGGCCATGGCATGAAATGATCTGAGCAGTTTTTTCTTTCTCTCATTGTGGTTTCTCCCACCTTCATGAACTCCGTAGGTCTCTCCTCCTCTTCCCCTGAGTTTCAGCAGCCCCAGCTTGGCTGTTGTTACATTTTTATAGTTGTAAATTGGTTGGTTTGTGGGAGAGAGTGACACTGGGAACCATCTATTCCACTATCTTGACTGAAACCTCCAAAAAGGACACTTTCATTGGGTCACTCGCTCTTCAAGAATCTCAGTGGCTCCCTACCATTGACTGCACAGAAGCACCAACTCTACTGGCTTTTTAAAGATTCTCCATAGACTGTATATGCTCTGGCTATGCTCAACCCATTCTGTACTCATCTGCAATGTACATTCTCATCTTATATTAGACTTTCTCTGTACTACCCTCCAAACCTGTCACATTTATTGCTGAGCCTTCACTTTTTTCTTCTTTTAGACTGAGCTCAAATTCTGCCTTTTCAGAAAGTCTTGTCTTTTTATCCCAGATCATGACCATAATCTCTCTTCTTTGATTGGCTTCTAAATAATTAGTTGGATTTTGCAATCAAATTCTCAAGTGTCTCAGCTCCTCTTATCACTAGGACAGTGCTCCATTTATAGCACTCATGGCAACACTTCCACAAATACTTTGTCAGCAAAGAATAGGTTATTCGGCAATAGGTTGTCTTTACAAGAGAGTGAACTCTGGGAACCCTCTAGGGTAACATTGTCCATGAGTATATATCTTCATATCTTCTTCTAGTTCTTCACAGAAATTTTTTTTAACCCTAAAATTTGTATGGAACTACTAGAGACTCTGAATAGCCAAAGAAATTTCTTGAGAAGAAGAAAAATAAAATGAGCTGCAGGCATCACACTATCTGACTTCAAAATATACTATAAAGCTGTAGTAACCAAAACAGTATGGTATTGGCATGACAGACACATAGACCAATGCAACACAACAGAGAGCCCAGAAATAGATTTTTGTGTCTATAGCCAACTGATTTTTGACAAATGTGCCAAGACCACACACTGGGAAAAGAACAATCCCTTCAAAAAATTGCACTGGGAAAATTGGATATCCACATGAAGAAAAGTAAAACTGGACTCTTATCTTTTACCATATACAACAATCAACTCAAAATGGATTAAAGAATTAAATGTAAGACCCGAAATTATGAAACTTCTGGAAGAAAACATAGGGACACAGATATTGATATTCAACTTTGTGCCCCACAGATATGTATAATCAACTATGTTGCAATAAAAAATATTTTTAAAAAATTTTTTAATTTAAAAAACAAAAGGAATCTTTCATGACATTAGATTGGGCAAGGATTATTTGGATAAGACCTCAAAGCACAAGCAATGAAAGCAAAAATAGGCAAATGGGCTTACATCAAACCAAAAAGCTTCACAGCAAAGGAAACAATCAACAGAGTAAAAAGACAACATAAAGAATGGGAAAATGTATTTGCAAACTATACATCTGACAAATAGTTAATACCCAGAATATATATGGAGCTCAGACAACTCAATATCAAAAACAATAACAACAACAAAAATACCCTGATTAAAAAATTGGCAAAAGATCTTAATAGATCTTAAGAGATTTCTCATAAATTTTTGTAAATGGAAAAACTTACCATGTTCTTTGCTGATAAGTCTATATTAAAAAGATGCCATTTTTTTCAAATTAATGTATAGATATACTGCAGATTTCAAATTCAAATACCAATAAAATGTTTCAACTCATCTAAATGATTCTAAGATTCATCTGGAAAAATAAGTTGTTGAGACCAGCTTTGAAAATAATGTTAAAGAAAATAGTAATGAATGAGAATTTGTCCTACTAGACATAAAATCTTTTATGAAACCACAATAATTTAGATGATGTGATAATAGCACAGGACTTGACAGATTAATGGGACAGACTAGATAGCTCTGAAATAGTACTAAAAATATATAAAAACTTAATGAAAAATTATAAATGAAAAATCACATGCCATAAAAGTGCTGGAAGTAACATTGGTGAATATAAAACTGATTTAAAAGCAATAGAATATATCACCAAGAAAAAGATACATAGATTTGACTGCGTAATTTTTAAAATTTGTATATCACTGAAATAAAGCTTACCTAATATAACATCAATAATATTTTTAAAGTTAACAGAAAAACTCCTCTGTGTCAGAAAACACCATAAAAATACTTAAAAGCACTCTGCAGCCTTGGAAAAATATTTGCAACATATACGACAAGTTAATAACTTTACTATATAAAGGGGTATTCACATATCAATAAGAAAAATAAGAATACACTATATACTTATTTCCTACTGCTGTTGTAATAAATTTCCACAAATTTAGTAGCTTAGAACTACGCAAAATTATCTTCTCACATTTCTAGAGGTCAGAAGTCCAAAGTCAGTCTCACTGAGTTAAAGTCAAGATGTCAGCAGGCCTAGTTTGTTTTGGAGGCTCCAGGAGAAAATCCCTTTCTCTGCCTTTCCCGGTTTCTAGAGGCCACTGCATTCCTTGCCTTGTGGTACCTTCTACCATCTTCAAAGCCAGCAGTATGGTATCTTCAAGTCTCTCTCTTCTGACTTCTGCTTCTGTCATTACAACTTCTGCTCTGACTGCAATCCTTCATTTAATCACATCTGCAAAGTTCCTTTTGCCATGTAAAGGTAACATGTTTTGGGGATAAGGTGATGGGCATCGTTGAGAGGCTATTATTCAGTCTGCCGCACATTGACAAAAAAAAAAATTGATAGAGACAATAAACAGAATATAAAAATAAATAAATAAATGTCCAACAAGCCTATGAAACACATATTCAATCCCACTAGGATTCTAGCAACTGGAAAAATGAAATGAGAGACTTCTTTTGCCTAACAAATTGACAAGGTTTTTCTAAAGTGTAAATACATGATTCTAGCAAAAGCACAGTTTCCAAACCATTCTGGGGAATAATTAGGTGATATGTGCCAGACACCTTAGAAAGTTTATATCATTTAATTCAATAATTTTATTTCTTGAAATTTTTTAAGGAATTACTTAGAGATTTGAAATATATAACATGTGTATTCCGGGCAATATTTTTAGAGAGTAATAAATTAGAAACTATGTCCAAGAATAAGACACTGGTTAAGTAAACTGTGATATGATTGAACATTATGCAGCCATTAACATTAGATCTTCAAAATTTTTTTAAATATCGGGAATATTCTCACAATATACCCTTAAGAACAAAAATAAATAGTATACAAACTGCATGTGTTATAAAGATATGCAAATAGGAGGCTAGTAATGGTTAACTCAGGTTCATGGGATTTGGGGTTATTTTTATTTTCATTATACATTTTATATTTTCTAAATTTTAATAAGAATTATTATTGCTGTTATAATCCTTTTTTACAAAGTAATTTTAAAATTCCAAAGTGAGAGATGACAGATGTTGGCCATTGAGCCTTAGAATTCTAAGCAGAATGGAAAATATAGTGTTATACACCCCCAAATGGCAGCTCCCACACATCAATCGGAGACCAGCCATGCACATTATTCCTTTTAGAAGCAAAGCCAGCCAGCACATTGTGCAAATCAGTATTTCACAGTTAGGCACAGTTGCCAGGAGAGGAACCACACAGAACAAGTTCATGCACAGAACCCCAGACTCGAAGTAGAAACAGGTTTTCCTCCCCACATTTGGGTCTATAAAGGATTATGAGCATATTGCAAAGCCCTCCAGAGTCAGAAGGGAAGAATTAAACAATATGAGTTTTAATTAAATTCTAACATGGGAAGGAGAAACTAATTGAAATGGCTGAAGAATACGCCAGATAAACTAATCAGACAGCACAGTTCACAATGTAAATTTTTTCCACCAGCATAAAAGAAAAAAGAGAGAATTTTGATACAGGATACCCATTTCAAGTCTGAGTTAGATCTACATGATGCTATTTGTCCAAAAACTAATAAAAAGTTAGCTTTATGATAACAGGGATTTGTGTGTGTGTGTGTGTGTGTGTGTGCCCTGTTTTGTTCATCGCTATATGTCTGTTGCCTAAAATGGTGCCTGACACCTGGTGGGTACTTAATAGACAATTTTTAAATTAAGCTTGGATCAATAGAATTACTATAAACCTTTACATCTTTAGGTTAATTGGTTTATCACTTTTTCAGGATTCAAACTTGTACCAGTCAGAGCCAGCATTGGGGATTTAATGAACACATCTTGAATACTGGAGGGGATATTACTTTAAGGGAAATCAGATCTTAGAATCTGGAAAGGAATTTAAACTTCTTCAAATTCAGGCCCTTCTGTTTAACATGTGAGAACTAATATCTCAGAGTCTAAAGTGAGTCATCCAAGGAGACTCCTCTGGTTGATAGCAGAGCCCAAGTCACTGCCGTCTAGTGGAGGCTCCTCCGTTTCCCCACACTGCAAGTGTCCATGCTGCCAGATCGGTGGCTGGGCAGGTGGAAGCATGTTTCATTGGACCAGCTATAAGGCTCCTACCTCCCTCTGCTCACAAAATATGACCACTTGGGGCCAGCCCCGTGGCTCACTCGGGAGAGTGCGGTGCTGGTAGCGCCAAGGCCGCGGGTTGGGATCCTATATAGGGATGGCCGGTGCGCTCACCGGCTGAGCGTGGTGCAGACCACACCGTGCCGGGGGTTGCGATCCCCTTACCAGTCAAAAAAAAAAAAAAAAAAACATGACCACTTGCCATAGTACCCTACACTCTCTACACCTAGCACCTGCCATTTTCATATTGCTAACTCTAAAACAATACCAGCAACATTACTTTTCTCAAGACTAATGGCAAAGATGCTTTTTCAAATCAGTTGCCTACTGATTTTGAAATCAGCTCAAGAAACGTTCTTTCTGAAGATACGGAATATCGCAAGCCCAGTAGACTTCCTGCTCCTTGTAATTGTGTTGTTCATCCTTGAAGTCTCTGCATTTGACATTTTGCCATTGTTGGCTCATTAAATAAATTACTTATTAAAATAAAAGAGCATCCAGCAGTAAGTGCCCGGCCTGCTGACATAGAGCTGAGGAATGATGCCAATAGGTTTTCAGCATTGTCTGATCGTAGTGAGTCAGCTTGGCTGGAGCATCCAGCTCCCAAACAGCCGCTACAGAGTCTGGGGACACATAAAAATTGAGGGCACAGGGCACACGGCAAGGCCATCCCTGCTTACATTGAAGGGAGACACTTTTACAAATCGAGGGCCCAAAGTCTACTATTATGCCACTGAAGGCCACTTACTGCTCTTAGTGAAAATCTGAAATTTACAAACTACCTTTCTTATATTCAAGAAAAAGACCTAGGCAGATAAATTGCCAGGGTATCTTACAGATAGCAGTTGACAGTAGCTCACCAGAGACAGTTTGACACCATCATGAACAAACCTCAAGGCAAAAGAAAGATTTGAATTCCCTCTCCTCTCACCTCAGAATTTTTTTCCAAAACTAAAATTCAAGCAGCAAAACAACATTTGAAACAGGAGATGCCCACCCCACAACCCTCACCAGCCCCTTTTTGCTTGTCCCTCTCAAAGGTGAAGCAGCAAATGTAGATCTCTGTGATTCTGTGCAAAGAAAATTAGAGCAGATAAAGTCTTAGCTGAGCTGAGAATATGATAAATATTTTCATGGACTGCTGAGTCTCACTAATTGGATACTTTAATGAAACTCAAAGTTTCTCTTTGTAACTTCTAACGCCCTTTTAACTCTTGCAACTTGTATGGCAATTGCATGTGATCCAGGGGATTCTATTTTTTTTTTTTTTTTAATTTCCAAACAGAAGATCAAGTAGTAAATCAATAATGGTTAATAGAGAAAATCCCGTTGCTTTTTCCTATTACCTTCAGAACAGCTAATGAAGATCATTTCTTTCCAGTGTTCACTGAAAATGAAATTACCATTAGTTGAACATTAAGTACTAAGAAGACACCAACTGGATCTCTCTCACTCTTCCCACCACCCTAATCCTACCATCTCCTATGTTAACACTCTAGGCAGAAAGATGCCTCCTTCTATTGGACCTAAACAAATCAGTGTACAGGGAAGTGATTTATCACTCACGAAAAGCAATCAGATTGCTTGGGGCCGACAGCTGTTCCCAAAATGCAGCTGAGAAATAGACCTTTGGCAAAGTGTAAAACTTGGAACAAAATCATAATACTGTACTTCAGCTGGCAACAAAAGAGACTAACAGCGAGCTTAATAAACAAAATACCATGAAGCCAGAAATGTGGTAGCTTGTCTACATTTATGAACAAAGATGGTTATTTTTCCCATTTTTTCCCCAAGTTACTTTTATTTAAACAAAACACCTAGCTAAAGTAAAATGCTCTCATTAGGATTTTTTTTTTTTTTTTAAGATCTAGGCAAATTTTGGGTAAAGACTTTTTTCTACACAATTCATTATGGGAAATGGACCAAAGAGAGGAAAAAAATGATGAAACATGCACAGAGGTTAAAGAGGGACACAGCTTTTACTAGAAAAGGAAGAATTCCAGTATATTCTGGCCTCCAAGCCATAATTCATTTCAGTTCCCATGTCGAGAAGGCTTTCCCATATCTCTCTGCTTGTCTAAGATCTAACTGTCCTTTCAGATAAAATATAGATCCCCATCTAACCTCCAAAATGCTACAATTCTGAAACATTTTTTTCTGACTGCTCTGGCCCTCAGTGACCTCACTTTCCTTTGAACTTATGCCACATTTCTTTTGGCAGCCCTTCCATTCTTTCCCATGTCCCCTCATCATCTCTAATGCCTTCCTTTCCCCATCTCCCCCATTCAAACACATGGAACCCCTTACCCCAAATCCAAAGCAAAATATGTTTTTTCATACTTCCATGTTTCTTTGAACATTGATTCCTAGGCAAAGAAATGTCCTTCACCTCTTCTTCATGGCCAATCAGATTCAGTCTTTAAATTCAAATGTCCACTACTTCTCCCTTTATTCAATAAACACTTAGTGAGCTTCTATGATTCTTGCCCTGAGCTAGCGGCTTGGGCTAAAGATATGAAAAAGACACAGCCTCCATCATAAAGACACCCATATATTCTTAGTACTAAAGCCCGGCATCCTTACCTGTTCTAATAATCACTGTGTCATGTGGCTCCTGACTACCTCTCTGTCCTCGTCATCTGTCATTCCTCCCTTACTTCCCTGGGCTCCATCCGTAACAGCTTTCTCTCGTCCTCACACCCCCCATGGTTCCTGCAACCCCAGGACTTCTGTACCTCCCATTCCCTATCATGCTCTCATCCTTGATTAGACAAATCCTGCTCGACTTTATTTCTCAGCCTCCACATCCCATTCTCAGGGATATTTTTTTCAAGTCTCTTGACAAAGTCCAATTCTCTAAGTACTCTTACAGCATCGTATAAGTCTTTTTCAAAACAGTGATGGAAGGTCCAATTTTACATTTGTTTATTGGCTTCTCTGTTTAATGTGTGCCTCTTCTGTAAGACCATAAGGTGTATGTAGTATAACCTTTGTGTCAATTTATCAGTAATCTTCACACCTCTAATAATGTCTGTGCATGTTAACATTCAATAGATATTTACGGAATAAATAACCAAAAAAGTGAATGTGTCAGGGAAAAAACAGTCTGGAGGTTAAGACAGCAACAAAGCCCTTGATTACAACAGAATGCATGACAGAGGAAGCTGTGTATGATAAAGGATCCCAGAACAGGACTCTATGTAACAGAAGGACATGGATTACTTCATGGAAACAACTTCTTCCGACCATTAGACAGTAAATTCAGATTGGAATTGGCCATGGGTGACCAGGAAGTGAAGCAGTGGACACAATAAGCAAGAACACTTCTTTCAAGATGTTAAGTTGTAGGGTAGCTAGACAGAAGAGCTAGACTGAAGAGGATGATTTTTTTTTTAATGAAAGACTAAAAAATATGTATGTGCTGATGAAGAAGAGTGAGAGAGATGAAGAAATTGGAGAATTGGCGGGTCTCAATCCCCAAAGATCTTGAGGGGATAGGAAGTGAAACAGGGGTAAGAGGAATTACTGTCAGCAAGAAGAAGGACCTCTCTTTTGTTAGGTAGGAGAAAAGGACGCTAAAATGTGTAGGGAAGCAACATTCATTCAAGAAGTATTTATTGAGCATGTACAATAAGCCTGACACCTCTCTAGGTTCTTAGGTTACACTGGTAAATAAAGCCAAGATCTCTACCATAGTGACACATATTCTGGCAAAGAACAACAGGCATAAGGTATAACAAAACTGTAAAGTTTATGAGAAAGTGATGTTGCTACAGGATAAGGCGGGCAAACCGTGTGTGTGGAGGGAGTACAATGGGGTTTAAATAGAACAGGCCTTGCTGAAAAGATGACAATTAAGCAAAGACATTTAAACAAAGAGTGGTCTAGGTGAAGAGAACAGTTGGTCAAAGGTTCTGAGGTGGGAGCATGCCTAGCATTTAGAAGGAAGACCAGAAATCAATTGTGTGGCATACTAATGGTTCTGAAATTTTCTTTATGAAGCAAAAGTAGAAGTTATCTGCTGACGGAGGAGCTGAAACTGGGTTGAGGAAAATAGTGAAAGTTTGTATTAGCTGCTGTGAGAATAGAAAGGGGAACATACATGAGATGTATCAAGGACTTCCAGCATCATTGACAATTGGAGAACAGAGTTTGGAGTTCATGTATTTGCACTGGCAACATCCCCATTTCACAGTCCAGTCCTAAGGGCTAAGAAAGCAAAGAGGTGAACCTATCCAAAGAGAGAACAAGGAATTTCCCAAGAAATTGGTGAGAGAATTATCCCTGTGATTGACTGTAAGGTTGGAAGATAAAGGAAGTGATGTCAAAATAGAACAGAAGCACCCAGAGAAGCGGAGGAAACCTTCTCACTTCCACAAACGCTCCCAAAGAGCTAGCCACTCCCTTTTGTGCTTGTACAGTAGGTTCTACTACATCGATTACCATATTAATTATGTCATATTCAATTATGTTCGTATATAAGAATATCTTATTCTCCTTGGATCCCCCATGGCTTTTCCTAATGCCTGATCAAGAGTAGGCACTTAGAATGCATTTGTTGACTTAAATAACGAATTAAATAATATGCCGTTTACATTTTGCTACCTTTTATGATTATCTTTCCACGTAAATAATCTATCTTCTCTACTGTATTGTATGGGTTAAGAGTAGAAATCATGCCTGTACTTCTTTGTTTCCCTAGGAGTGTGCCCTAGGAATAGAAAAAACTGAGTAATTTTTTGTTATTGTTATTGAAGGGAAAAAAAAATGATTAAGAGAGTAGAGCAAGGTCAATCTCTGGAGTTCTCTCTCCCTGTAGCAGTCATCAACTTGAGGTTGAGTAATTGTAAAGTCTTGAGACTAGAGCAGAAAAACATGTGATCAGAAGAACTGCAGTGACAAGCGCTGAGAAGGATGATCCTGGAGATAAACTGCTCCTTTTGTCCCCAACTTTGGCCAAGCACACCTAGAAAATTATTTCCCGGGGTTAAGAAGGACGTTTTACAACATCATCATAGCTTGATGGAACTATCCTTCAGAACAATGATCCTCAAGTTGCGATATGAGCATCCTCAGGGAAATTGAAGGTGATTCCGGAAATATGAGAAGCATGAAGGTAAACATGGTCCATTTTTAAAATATCACTAGACATTGAATTAAAACATCAAAAGAATTGCAGATATCTTACGAGATAAAATGTAAATTTTGAGTGAATTTTAATGATAAAAAATTAAACTGTACGTACGGTAAGTCAAGTCAATTAGGCCTCTGCTCCTAGACCTGATACATGATATAGGGATCAGAGCTGGGGAAGGCAGGGGGTGGTATTCACTTTCCTTAGCTATTCTAACACATTATTAGGTCAATTTGGGAAGCGTTCATTATAGTTACCAATTCCTTGCTGATCTAATTAAAACCAAGCAACTTAAGTCTATTGAATTTTTAAGTGGGTCTTAGAAGCAGACAGAAAGTACCCGGTGAAGGTAACTATTCCCACTCCACGGCCAAGTGTACTCCTTTCAATAAATACTTAAATTGTCCTCCAGGAACAATCTTATGTGAGTATTAAGCAGTGCAAATCAAATAAACAAAAAACAATTTTTTTATCTTTAAAAAATATGTTACTTCCATTTACTTGTATCCCCCCAAAAGCTTTAACTAAAATGCTCACTTTTGTTGACCCAATGCAGGTGCAGGCCTAGATTCACAAATTCACCGAATTGGAAAAGAATAGCTAAAACAGTGGTATTAACCCAAGTTATTAGTAGCTTTTCTCTCTCCATACATGGATTTTCTAGTTCTGTGTTCATGGTCTTCTGGTATATGTGACCTCTATTGCAAGTTTAAATATTACTTCTAGTAGGTATGGTATAAATTATAAATTTACATATAATTAGAAAAGTTAAGTCTTCAAGGTGGAGAATGAAAGGAAACATGGACGGTTCTCTCCCTTCTTCACAAAGTAGCACTTGTCGACCCATCTATGAATGCCATTCAAAACATTCCTACCCCAATCCCCAGGAGAAGAGGATGCAGCAAGCAAGAGTACATATTTCAGAGTCATTTTATCCACTCAGAGAAAAAGAAAGGTTTAAAGAAAACAAAGTGAAAGACAAAGAGATTTACGATGTTATTTTTTATGCAATTCTCCATCAAAAATCAAGAGTAAACAATAAAGTATACCTAGGGATGAGACGACTTCTTAGAAACTCATAATTAATTGATTATATTGACTCTCAAACTCCTGCTTTGTCTCTAAAATATTTACATCATTAAAATTCAATATTCAAACACATATGTGGATTTTATCTAAAGTAAATTAAATTTACATGAATTTGCATTTATGTTTCTTTAATACACTTATGCATTTATTATTTGATCATCAGAACATTAGCTAATGATGTACAAGGACTGGACTGTACAAGTAGGTTCTTTTATGAAACTCATAAAGTTTTTTACTATCATGATTATTTGAATGTTAGTCATTTTAACCAAATCACCTTATTCAATTGCCAAATGAGCTATTTTAATGGAAAGAGCTGAAATGTATTTAAAGCAAACCACAATAAACTTAAAAATTATTCTCATTGGTCTTAATATGGAAACAATTTAAAGTCAATTTGGTGTTGGTTTAGATATTTCTCAATCAGCAGGATAAACTGAATTATTCAACAACAAATACCCAGAAAGTTTTCCCTCTATACAATTACCTAGGTTAAGCAATCAAGGCACAGTCCCGGAGATCTCCTATCCAATTTACTCTAAGATTTGGTTTCTGAAACCACTTCCTTCATGCTTTTTTTTCTCTCAAAAGCCCACAGCATGTTTTTCAAGGATTTTTCACTGCCAACTGCTTTCCTTATTCTGAAAGTACACTTCTTCATGGAATATTTACTAGTATTTTTCATCATGTATCTTTCCCTATTCCAGGTTTATCTAAAGGGGTTTACCACCAGGTATTCCTCTTCTTCAACAAGCACAACATAATCTTAAAAGCTCCCTCATGAGCCTTGCAAAAGCCCAAGTTGTCTGGAAGATGCCTGTGTGTGTTCAATGTAATTTGAGTTACAATCTTTGGCTTTGATTCTCCACTCTCCACATAGCACCAAATATAAAGAGACAGGTAGAAAGTATACCCATTTAAGCTAACCTTCTCTATGTAATTTCACTTGAATTATTTTTAAATTGGATTTCTATTTTAGCATGTATTTGCATATTTATTGTTGGGCCCAGAAATCAACAGTTTTAACTGCCTCTGAACTCTGTTTACTCATCATCAAGGAGAAAGTAAAATAAAATTAGATTTTGACACAGATGAATTTATTTGTATTTATTACAGCATAATCTGAAATGGATGCAAAAGGATCTCCAAATTAGGACTTATATCTTGCCTGTAAAGCCTAACTCCTATTTACACACAATATGTGCAATGTGCCACAGTTTAAAACTTACTCAACCTGTTCTGTCCTCAGCCTGACACTGGCAGGCTCTGCTCAGTAATGTCCTCAAGCACCATGATATTCCTAGGCAGGAAATGTAATTTTCCCACTTTTCTTCTATTATATTTGTGAAAACATTGGATGTGGACACCTTCAAGGGGGCATGGCCTGAGAGAGATGCAAAGTCTCCAAGAATGCCAATGGAGAAATCAAAAGAGGAAAAAAAAGCGTTCTTCCTTTTCTCCTCGTTCCTCCTTTCCTGCACCAACCCACACAGTATCTACTATGCCTGTGCTTAGTGGATGTCCAATAAATGAATTAGCAAAATAAACAAGCAAGTAAAAGCAGAGCTACCCTTAAACCCAGGTAAGAGAGACCCCAACTTTATTATTTATTTATTTATTTATTTATTTTTGTCTTTTTCGTGACCGGCACTCAGCCAGTGAGTGCACCGACCATTCCTATATAGGATCCGAACCCGTGGCGGGAGCCTCCCGGAGTTCCCAGCGCCGCACTCTCCTGAGTGCGCCACGGGCTCGGCCTGAGACCCCAACTTTAGAGGATACGACACTTAAGAGGGATTCCACTCTGGCCCCTCTGTAGCTGCATCCCTCCCCTTGAAGCCAAATGTATATGTCCACCAGGAACCTGCATCCATCGGCAACCCTGACCATGCTCTGGGAGTAGAGGACCTTAGAATTCCCTGCCAAATGATATCGAGCCACTTCCAGAACCTGCACAGTCCTCCTCGCAGGATTTCCCTTTCCAAGAGTTTCCTGAGCTGGTGCACACACTTCCAGGAGTTGCCAAGAGGAAGCTGTTTGGCAGGGGTGGCAGGGTGATCACGGACAGAGCTTGGACCTGCAAACTCCTCTGCATATATGTGAGGCTCCTCCAAGAGCAGGAGGAGACAGAAGCAAGGAAAGAAAAGGAAGGAGCTGGGTTTGGGGTACCAGGTGTGGACTCTCCCAGAAGCACCATATTCTAGCTCAAAATTCTGAAGAATCTGAAAAGTCTAAATTTGCACCCAGCTTCTGGCTCATTATAAGGGTATATTTGTCACGGTAGGAGGGTGGAACATACTTTATTTAATAATTTGTATCTTTTAAATACTGAGACATATAGTAGGTAGGTCTCCATTCATATTCTGGCCCCCGGCTCCACAAATTGTTAGAGGCTTGTTTGTGTAGGAAGAGTAAGAAAAGAGGTAGGAAGAAAAATGGAGAAGAAAAAAAGAAAGAAGTATCAATGAGCTGCTCACCAAATAAGGGTTAGGTGTGACAGCTTGATACACTGTACTCAATGTTGAGTAAAATGCCTGGAATATTTCAAATGTTTAATATAAATTTGGTGAATGACCAAATAATGAGACAATCAATCAACAGTGAGGAAACATGGTCAGCTTTGCTCTAGACATAGTTATGGCCAGACTAGGAATCACAACATTTTCCAATATGACCTGCCAACTGCTTCAGGTACCTGGTCTCAACCTTAAGCATAAAAAAGACAAAATCGGTGACTAATGCATTGCACAAATACATAGAACCCTTCTGATAGATCAACAGAGAATGAGTTGTGTGATTATCATTCATTAACTGGTAATATGCTATATTGTGTGTTCTGTATTACAGAATGATAATAGGGTAAGCAATCAGCTCAGGGATTTCATAAAAGGTCGATCAAATTACCAGCACTTCATAGGAGTTTATTTGAATATACCATAGACTCTAAAACATCCTCACATCTTAGGCTTCAGGCAGATCAAATAATCAGTACAGAAATAGGAAGGTCAAATTCAAGACTGTCTGAAATTATAACTTTGAGATGACAACCTTAAACTAGGTGTAAGGAAAATGAAATGGTTAAATGGTCAGGATCCCTCAGATGTTTGGAATCTTGCTGAGCATTTGATATAAATCCAATAACTGTGCACGTGCACCCAGATGTTCTTTGGCTATTGCTTGATGTAGATGTGCATGGGCACCCAGGTGTCCCTGGGTTGTCTGACTCACACCCAGGTGTTCCTGGTTATCTGATTTGGGTATAAAGGACAAACAGCTCTGATCCACAGTGCCCTCTGCCCCCAGGAGGCCCCAGGGGAAGCTACGAGGGGGATGCTAGTGCTGCTGGAGGCTGTTATTGCAAGCTATTGCTCCCAGGGCCCCCAGGATGCTCCGGGAGGCCACCACTATGGCTGCTGGAGGCTGCTGTAAGCTGCTGCTGAGGAAGCTGAGGATTGAGCTTGCATTGGAACAAACCTGTAAACTCTGCCAACATCTCCCAGGATCTTTCCCAATTACCTATCTCACAACCTATATGTGAGGGGTCTGTGACCCCGCGGGCATATGAGAGGTCTGTGACCCAGCCTGGCACATGAGGGGTCTGTGACCCAGCCTGGCACATGAGGGGTCTGTGACCCAGCCTGGCACGTGCAGGATCTGGTGACCCAGTCTGTACAACAGGTTTGAAGAGTCTGAGCCCTAGCCCAACACTAGGCAAGGTCAATGAAGCTGAAGAGGAAGAGTTCAAATGTGTGTAAGAGTATTTCAAAGAGAAAATCAATTTGATCACCTGAATATGGTTAGTAACATTGTTAATTCAGGTTTATTTGCTTAAAGTTTTTAAACATTCTATTTTTGTACACAAGCATAACTGAGTAAGAAAGCATATTAATCTCTTTCTCTCCTCTCTACCTCCTGCACTCCACCTCCATTTATTTACAAAGTGTTTCTCAATCCTAGTTCTCAAAGCTAGAATCACTTGGCATTTAAAAAATAACAATGCCTTGATTTCTCTTTCTGTTAGCTCATTATTGGAAAATATAAATGCAACTGATTTGGGGGTATTTATTTTGTATCCTGCAATGTTACTGAAGTTACTAACCAGCTCTAGGATTTTTTTATAGAGTCTTTAGGTTTTTCTATACATAGTATCATGTCATCTGCATATAGGGACTGTTTGACTTCATCTTTTCTAATCTGGATGCACTTTATTTCTTTCTTGCCTGATTGCCCTGGCTAGTACCTCCAGTACTATGTTAAATAGAAGTGGTAAGAGTGGGCATCCTTGTCTTGTTCCTGTTCTTAAGGGATATTCTTCTCAAGAAGAAATGGAAACTCTGATATTAGTGAGCACCACTGTTGTCCATTGCACAAAAACAGAGGTTTTTCTGTTATATTTTATCTGATTAATTAGTATTCTCTGTCTTACGAATATTTAGCCAGGTTCAAGAACTCAAATTTTATTTTATTTTTTATTATTTTTTATTTTTTTGTCTTTTTTTGTTACCGGAACTCAGCCAGTGAGTGCACCGGTCATTCCTATATAGGATCCGAACCCGTGGCTGGAGCATTGCCGCGCTCCCAGCGCCGCACTCTCCCGAGTGCGCCACGGGCTCGGCAAGAACTCAAATTTTAATTAAAATTACTTCATTTTAATTACACATTAATTTTTTCAGCATTCTATGTGATATTTTTTCTTTTATATAAAACAAACTATGATAAATGATATTATTGGCATATATTTTATTTCAGTCTCCTATATCAAATATAGGTGGTTCATCTAAAATTGTTGCTTTTAATTTTGTAATTATATGGAGGGGGAAATTCTTAGTCTAAGGCTAAATAAGTAAAATAAATGGCCTAGCAACCCAACTTCAAATTTTGCTCTATGTCAATAGACAAAGAATTTTCCTCTCGGAACTTCATCTACAAAACAATAATAATCTGTATTTTTTCAGCTGATGAATTGTATTAAACAAAAAAAAAGTTTTTTAAAAAAAGTCCAATGCCTAGAACCCCACTTGTAGAGATTCTGATTAAATTGGTTTGAAATAGGCCTGGGAATCAGTATTTAAAAATTTTTTTCCAAGAGATTCTAAAGTGTGACCTAGGATGAGAATTACTGAGCCCAAGAGAGTACAGATACTCCATTCATTAACCTGATAACAGCATTCTCTAAAGGGAAGAAAAAAGAGAAAAAAACACTGTAGAAAGGAGTGAAGATCCTCTGAGGAGATGAACTGAAAAGTCACCATCCAAAAAGATGGCTACTATGACATCACAGAGTTTCAGTTTCCAAATGAATCTCCTTGCTTTCACCATTAAAATGCATTCTGTTTCTGAGCTCACTTCCAAGTTATTCCAAATCACTGATTTGTATTTCAATCATCTAAAATAGTAACTATCCCCTCATATTTAGACACATCTGAGCATTTACTGATAGTCTCAATTATTTGAGTCATATTCATAATAAGAATGTTTATTACATGTTGAATAATACCATTATTCTCTGCAGATCTCAAACTTCAATGAGCATTAGAATCTCTAAGGTGTTTGATAAAACTCACATTCTCAACTCTATCTCAGCGCTCCCAGTAAATCCGCAAAGGGGCTTTGGTGTTTGTGTTTTTAACAAGTTCTTCCGATGATTCTGCTATTGGTGATTAGCAGTCAACCCTTTGGAGAAATATGAGGGTACTTTAAAAAGTTCATGGAAAATAGAATGAAAAGATAACATGAATTTTTCCATGAACTTTTTGAAGTACCCTCCTACTATTCTCAGGGCACCCGGGTCTATGGATAATTGCCAGACATGGAAGATTGCTTCCTCCTACTGCACTTTGGCAGTTTGTAAAAAATGACACAGCATTTCGATGCTATCAGTCATAGGAAACTGATTACAAATAGCTTGATTTCCTTTGCTCTTATTAATGTTATTGAATATCACTTTGTCACTATGTCAAATCAACTCTTATGAAATCTTGGTAAATTGATCAACCTTTTATGAAATCCTTGAGCTGACTGCTTACCCCATTATCATTCTGCAACACAGGACACAGTATATTATCAGTTTATCAGTGATAATCATACATATCACGCCAAAAATAAACAGATGATACTGGGAGTTTTGAACAAGTCAGCTTGCATTGATAGCTTGACAATTATGCAGGATTCCACTTGCCATTTCTTTACCTTTTGGGGCTGTTCCTTAATTACACAGGGTAATAAAATCAGTAAGGCACCATTAGATCTTAAAGCCACATGATTGCTTCCCATCTTCTTGGTTCTTTTAAATTGTTGCTAATTAATTGCTTGATGATTTCTTCCACTGGCTTTCCAGGTATCAGTGTAAGTTGATATTTTGCTTGCTCTCTTACAGAGAATTGTCCATCAAGGTTTCTCAAAAGGGAAGACTGGCAGCTATGCATTAACATCTGCAATTATCAAATATACCCTAGATCTGAATAGTACTTCATGATTTATTTCATTTTCTATGCACAACAATCCTATCAAGTAGGTAATATTGTCCACATTTTGCAGGTATGGAGAAGCAATGTTCAGAGGCCTTCCTTCCCCAAGGTCGCTCAGTAAGTATGCTGAGCTGAGAATAGAGCCTGGTGTTCTGAATATTCATCCAATTGTCTTTCCACTGCATTACACTGCCCGTCATCCGGCTGTGCTAGTTCCACTGTACCCAGACATTACAGGTACTCTTTAATTACATCTTTGCCTGTCCTAGTTGGCTCTACCAATCTCCTTTCACAGCTGAGACTTGTTCTAGCCAAGGCTTTGCATCTGACCATTTCCATAAAAGGCAGAAATGAAAACTACATTAAACGCTTCTGCCATTTCACTGTTTTATCCTTACCTTTTCGTTTCCTCTCAAAGGGTGGTATTTTCCTGGTCATTGTCTTTGTCTATTCTATTCATTACCTCCAAGTATTAGTTGGCCACAACTGTGTAATTGGCACCGTATTAGGTGTTACTGTGGTCACACAATAAAATGACAATCTTAGAGTGCCAAACTCACATTGGCTATGGCTGATAAACAGGAGAGGGAGTAGGCAGGAGGAATTGGGCTAAAATCAGCTCAGATAAGTGTGTGCTTTGACAAGGAGCAGGTGCAGAATGGAGGGGTGGGAGATGGAGGTAAGGGATTCTGCGGTCCTGTTGCTCAAAGCCTGGCTGCTACCATGAACCAGCCCTTGGAGTGGAGATGGATGCTCATCAAGGTGATTACATCATCAAGCTGATCAAAGACACTCTGTAATGGCTGCTCAGATGGACACTCGCTTAGGGCAACTTAAGAGAAGCAACCTCCCTGGCTTCACTGGCTGTCTCTCGTGTTTCCCATCACATGTATTATAACCACTGTTAGACGGTATTTCATGTCCAGCTGTCGAAATTTATTTGTAGCAAGAATGCAATCTTTGCAGATTGAAATTTTAGCCAACAGAAACTATTTGTTTACTTAATACTTATTGTGCATCCAGAATATATGTGGAAGTCGCTGTGCCCAGGACTAAGAGGACACAGACAAGGAGACGTTTCCCACACTCAGGGAGCTACCATTCTAGCTCTCTTGGAATTCTAGCTGTCATTTAGAGAATCCTTAACATAATCATTTAATCCATTTCTCATCAGTGTGTAGTGTGAATTTAGTCTAGTGAAGTCGAATTCTTGCTTTAATATTCCAGCACCCAAGTCCCAGAGAGTCTGTATTAATTGTTCTTTTGGGAGGCCCGGGCATTGACGTTATTGAAAACTCCCCCAGATAACTAACTGAATATGTCCCAGGAGTTGAGAACCTGCTCTGTTCTAGTGTTTCCTAACCCTGCTGGGTCCTGACAATCATGTGAGGGTTTATTAAACCTGGGCTCCAGACTTACTATATTAGAATAAAAGGGCTGGGAACCTGTATTTTTAACAGGCATTTCAGCAATATTTTTAATCAGACAAATTTGAGAAATACCAATTTTGTCAAAAATAAAATAAACCTTGTCAACGGAAATGTGAAACAACCTATCATAAATCTGATTTTTAAGTTACATTTTTTAACGTATAATCAGTTTTTCATTATTAATAAGCCAGAATTTACCTTTATAATAAATCTCACACCACTTTTATAAAATGTCAGAATAAAGTGGAATTAAAACAAACATGGCAGTATATGTTATTGGCCTTTAAAGAGTCAAAAATAAAATGGAGTTTATCCTGGGAACATTAACACAATTCAAATCAGTTTACTAAAATATGAAATAAATTAAGCATTATTGAAATGTAATTCCATGTTTGATTTCAGAACATCTGATTTCTTGTTCATAAACTAACCTAAACACTTCTTGTTAAGTAAAATTTAGTCATGACTTAAAATATTTGAAGGGAAGCAGTCATCCAGAAAATTAGTGTCAACTAAAAACAGATAGCATCTGTAAAATAGGGTGTTAATTTCCCTGTTATGCCAAGTGAAAAAATAAAATAAAATAAAATTTGTGTTAGTAGACAGTCCTTTTGAAATATATATGTCTCATCTGGAAATGCATCTATATATTTTTAATAACCCAGGCCTTTTAAATAGTACTCGGCCTTTCACATTTTCTTGCAAGACTTTTATTTGATAATAAAGTTTCAGGAAGATGGTTTTGAAAGGAAATAGATTTTTGTGTCAATGTAGGAAAATATAGGAAAATGGTCAGCGCCCCTCTATGTTCAGAATCTTGCCAAACATTTGAGGTAAATATGCACATGCACCCAAGTGTTCCTTGGTTACTGTCTAATGTAATTGTGCATGTGCACCCAGGTGTCCTGGGTTATGGGCTTAAGTATAAAGGACAACCAGCTCTGATCCACGGAGCCTCCACCCCCAGGATGCCCTGGGGGGCCACTGCCATCATTGCCGCTGCTGCTGCCACTGCCGCCGCTGCTACTGCTGCTGCTGGAGGCTGCTGCTGCTGCTGCCATTGCTGAAGACTGAGCTCGTGTCATCTGCCAATGGCTCCCGGGATCTTTCTCAATTATCTAGCATGGACCTGTGTGTGAGGGGTCTGGTGACCCAGCCTGGCACGTGACGGGTCCGGTGACCCAGTCTGTACAATGGGTTTGAAGGGTCTGAGCCCTAGCCCTAACAACGCAAATGGAAACTTAGCATAACTAAAATAATAACGTTTTGGCTTTAGTTATGAATTGCTTTAACAATACAATTGTCTGGTAACCCGGCAATTTGCGTAGTTATGTACCAATACAGTCACTTATCTGTTAAGTCTTCTCATGGCCTAATATGTACTGTGCATGTCCATCTGCACCAATTAGAAAAAAAAAATCTTTTTGCTATCTTAATATAGGCTGTTAAAGATCTTTGTTTTCAGTGTTACTATTGGAGAAAAACTTTCCAATTGCAATGCATAAGGGAAAAAACATGTTCCGAAGGCTCAGGTGGCTAATTCACCTAGACCACGAGAAAAGTTCAGGAGAGTAAATGACACTGTCAGGGGAACCACATGTCTTTGGTTGAAGATGAAACAGATACTATTGTAGGCCAGCAAAACACAATGAAGCAAATGGGAGCAGTTGTAGAGCTTTCCGACCACTCATTTCTACTGCATCCTTCTATGTTTCAAATACAATGAGCAACCGAGAATTGTTCATCTAAAAATGGAGAAAGCCTCTTCCTAGGGCACTGAAATGTGAAAGGCATGAATAAAGATGAAGAAATGGGCATTTTCATTTTGATTGGAGCTAAGTAGTTTAAAAATGATAATTGGATTGAAAATGTATTTAATAAAAAATTATGCTGTGAATAATAAATCAGGTATTGTAATTCTGAAGTTAAATCATTTTCTAGAGTATCTTAATTTTTCAGTAGAATATGAGTTCAAAACTACAAACTAGAAAATTCATTAGACTTTTTTTTTACCTCGAAGACATTTTTTCTTTGTTGAAAAAATAAAAGGCAACGCCATGCCCTAAACCGATATTTATGGATAATATAGTGCATAGTTTTAAAATTGAGTGTTTTGTTAAGTGCTTTATAAATGTTAATTCATTAATCATTACTAAATTCGTTTGTAGCATATAGCAAAAATGCTATTTATAAAAAACCATACCCTTGTTCTGCCTTCTAAATGGCTTTCCCTGTACCGGGCTCTATAGTGAGGCTATACATTTCATGATTATTTAAGTTCCTAGGAAGAATGTGGTCTTTTCATGACTGATACCATTTGTTCCAAACATCTGATTTTCAAGTTACAGAATAAATGATTCACAGTATGGATTTATTCCAACCTGACTTGTTCTCAAGCCACATTTGTTGACATCCCACTGAAATTTTAAATCTAATGATGGGGAAAGATATGTATGTGATGTTACTAAATAAAATAACAATTTATCAAAAAACTACATGATACCAAAATGTGTATTTACCTATAGCTATAACTATCCATACATCTAAAAGGAATTATAGCTGATTCACATTTTTTCCATTTTTGCTCATCTGCATTTTCTAATTTTTTTACAATGAACATGGATTCCTATAGTTTTTATTTATTTATTGGTTTGTTTATTGACAGTATATGGCTTATAGCATATACTGTAGCCTTAGTCATGGTGGTAAGAGATAATAAAGGTGATAGTCAAGATTATTACAGTTACTTGTATTTAAACAATTTCTTCTTAAATAGAAAGTGACAAGACCACAAAACTGGAGTTAGACTTGTCATCAAAATTTCCGAGACCTACTGGCCAGTTAGCTCAGTTGGTTAGAGCGTGGTGCTGATAACACCAACATCCAGGGTTCGATCCCTATACCAGCCAGCAAAGAAAAAAAAATTCAAAAACGTGGTTAAGCCTTTCACCCTCTCCTCAGCACCCAGGCTCCCTCATCTCCTCGTACGCATTCGTGACTACCCAATGCCCTTCTGGTTGTGTGCTGCATGACAATCGGCAGACATCTGGGCATGCCCAAGGCTTACCACATGTCCTGCCACAAGGGCCAACCAACCCAAATCCCACCCTCAAGGAGATTAGAAGAGAAGCCATGTTCACAAAGAACAACCATAAAACCAATATGGGGAAAGTTTCCCAAACCATGGTGTAATGAAACGTTACGACCTTCTCTCCATGTGGTCAGTTCCACTGCCAACACTTCCCTTCCTGTCAGTCTTCACTGTCTCTTGCACCCTCAGTCTCTGCTGGCTCCTCACCACAATTGTGACACCCTCTCTAGTTTTGTTTCACACTCTCTCCTCTTTCACATTGACAAATTTCTCTTTCTTTTCTCAAAAGAAATATGCATATCCACTGCCCCATTGCCTTGTTCCTTCCTACCATGGCTTGGGACTGCCCTGCCCAGTGTAGGCATCTGCTTAGAGCTGCAGTCAACAGTTTCCCTTTGTGCACAGGGAGCACCTCAGAGGCAGGCTATGCTTCTCCATCCAAAGCAGCAGCAGGACCCTACCTCCTGCAGTAGCCTCCAGCACGTCTCATTACTTTCCCCAAGGAAGCTGCATACAGCAAAGCATGCAGATCGAGAAGTGTTGAGGGAAGAGTGTTAGGAATGGAGTGGAGGTTGGTAGCACCCAGTTCTTCTCACGCAGGGTCTGAGTTCTCAATCTGTATTAGACTGTGTCTGAGTCTATTTGACAGAGCTGGAAATATTAACACATTCACCATCTCTCTTCTCTGCCAATTTCAGGAGATGGCTTGGTGCAGTTCACTTCCAGGGCCTTCTTTATGCTGGCATGGGGCACTTAATAACGAGAAAAGAGCCAAGAGGGCAGAGAGCTGCAGATCAAGAAATGGGATAGATATCAAAAGCTAAAGGAGGGAGCAGGGGGAAGGTAGAGGAGCTGACAAGCCTGGCAGAAGGTGGGGTTTGGGTTGACTGTTCAGGAAGAGAAGAAAGAACTGCGGGTGGGGCAGTTTTTAGAGAGTGCCATGTGCTGGAGCTCCAGTGGCACAATCGGTTAGTGCGCGGTACTTATACAGAGAGTGCCATGTGCCATGCAGCATGATTCCCCTTTTCTGTCCCTTCAAAAGATTGCAGTAAAAGCATACATGGGTTTTAAAGGCATTTTATAATTTATTTGAGTTTCTTTTAAATTTGACAGAAGCAAATAGACCTAGACCTGTTCAGTTTTTGTTATGTGTGAGATGTCAGGGTTAGTTAGGGGTGTGACAATTGAAAATAGGCAAACTATACAAACTAATGGTGCCAGTGTGGCCAAACAGAATATTGTCCTTTAGTCTCCAAAGCCTTAAAAATACTCTTTATTTGGGAAATATACCCCTATTTTTGCTAAATACTTATTGCTGCCAATTTTTCCCAACTAACAAAAAATGTTCTACAGTGTCGCACTAATCTATTTAAAAACCAGAGAACCAGAGAACCGGGAAAAATCTGCACAAAAATTTTAAACCCATGACAAAACAAACAAATGTATGTGCTGCTATATCTAGGTCCTTTAAAAGCTGTCAATGTTCATTATAAAATATTAAGTGACTGAATAAATATTGGCACAGTTTTTTGTTGTTGTTTTTTTTTTTTTTTTAATTTCCGTGGATTTAGAGACTAAAGATTTAGAGACTAAAGGGGCCTCTGGAACTTTGTTTCACTGATCAAAATGACGCATCCTGTCCTACGTAAACTCCTACATAACCAGGTTTATTATACTACTCTGTATCATCTCTTTGAAAAAAGAAAATCTGTTAATAGACCACAAATCTACATTCTAAAAATTAACATTATGTATTAAGAATATGATATTTTAAAAAATAAGTCCATTCTAGGGCTAAAGAATTATGGAGATGCAAATGAATGAGAGGGTAATAATTTTAAAAACTGATACCATGGATCTATCTTTCGGTTCATCTTACTCAGCATAGAATTTTTTTTCATTAACTCAATTATGCCCCGATCAGAGGCACCAGAGGTATGGTCTCACTCAGCTGCACTTTTGCAGTATCATATGTCAATAGTAATCCTCAATGTTAATAGGACACATCAAATACACATGCAGATAAAGTTTGCCTTTCTCGGATTCATTAAGCTCATTTGTCACCAGATTTTAACTTCACAAATTCGGAACTTTCAGTACCTCTTGCCAACGGAAGTCATATGGACAGCAATCTGCCCAGCAGCTCCTCTGCAGGATGTGTCTGCATAACACCCTCTGTTTGCGGGAAAGCTTTATTCCTCTACAAGCTGAAGGTCTTCTGAATCATTATGAAGATGTCTGCTGAATGACTTCTCTTTTAGGACCTTCTAGAAAAGCTTTGTGATGCCCATCATTTCCAAACAGATGAGCCCAGGGAGTACCTACATACACTCCGAGTTTCCTAGGGTTTCAGTATTACAGTCATTAATCACCACACCTCCCCAAATTCCTTCTATCCAGCCAGCTTTAATTCTTCCAACAATCATCTCCTTTCATCTTTCACTATAATGTAGACTATCTACTAATCCTGGAAAATAGAGAAATATGGTAAGGCCTTATGTTTCTTTACTGGTAAAAAAAATGTTGATGAGATAGGACTGTCTGTTTTCATTATACTTAGTTCAGGTGGAAAAAGTCATGATTGCATCGTTTCCTTTGTTTTCATGTGCCCTGTTAAGTCTTGAAAAACAAAAATAAAATTGAGCTTCCTGCAAGTTTTATCTACTCGGCCACTTACTTTCCAGGATCCTTCATCAAGAAAACAATTGTATTGGGTAAGAGATTGCGGTTAGTACAGGAAACAAAAAAAGGCCAAACTAGGGGCTGGCCAAGTGAACAGTCCCAGATCAGGTATAACAGAGGACTGGAGCAGGTGGTCAGAGATGAAAAAGAGTTCAAAGCCAAACAAGTTTTGGGTACACAGACACCAGGCAATGTTCCAAAATCAGACAAGTATGATACAACCCGTTATATTTTCTTCTTGCTTTGGTTGTTAGGAGGCTGAGAATTATATATCTACTTTTGACTCACCATAAATATCTGTATATGATGTCCCTTTGCAGGTGTGCACAATGTATGTTAGTGGTAGTTGGAAGAAACTGCTGTGGGCCTGGGAGGCATGAACTGAGCACTGAGATATGAAACTTCAGGTTCGTGATTGCAGTTCAGGAAGCCAAAGGGCAAAGACAGCATTGTATGGGGTTGTGCTCTGACTACCAGGCACCAAAATGCAAATTCTAATAAATACGGAACCAAAAAGACCTCCTGTATGGAGCAGTGCAATGCAGGTACAAGATATGTGTGACCTCAAGAATTATTTATGGTGCTTGCAACCTCTACTGTCAGTATTCTGGAAGCCATTAAAGATGCTGAGGTGAGAAGGCCTCAGTTTTGAGACACTTACTAATTTTCCTCTATCTTTCATGGGATTTTTGACCATCTATGCCATCTTCTACCAAAAGCAAGGAGAACTTCTGTCCACACAGTTGATAACTTCTATGCACACAGTTGGCAACTTGCAACACCTGGCAGCTCCTAATGGCTCTCACACTGTGACTCTACTGTCCTTGTTCATGTACTGTTTGAGCAGTTCTTCCCTCCTGGTGACAAATTTCCTGGGTTCCAATATCTCCAGTTTTTCCATAACTTTCAAAACTCTTCATTATTGGCCTTACCAAAAAGTCAGTATTTTCACATTAACAGTAGACCTGACTCTTCCCCAGACAAGTATTTGTTTATTTTCCTCCCAGTGTTTATGGACATCCATACAGCTGAATTTACAATCACTTTAACCTAATGCTGCATGACTGCTATTGGGCCCTATGATGAATATTTACTGCTAATGAGGATGAAGGATGCGCTAAATCCAGAACTCAGAGGTTGTAAAGCCATGATTCTAGCAGCACTATTTTGAACTGAATAGGACATTGATGATTAAACCAATAATAACAAATATCTGCATGATGTTTTATATTTTAAGAAATACTTTTACAATACTTATGTCATTTGAACCACATGACTTATTAAAGTAATGGAGTGCAATTTTTTGTTATTTCCTACTTACAAGTGGAGAAATTGAGAGTCTGGGAGCTTAGGTGACTTGCTCAGGATCAACAAGTTTTATATGTCAGAGCAGGGACTCAGAACAAGGACATGTGACTCCAAGTCAAACATTCATGCCACCACTATATCATGGTGACCTTTTCCTAACATGAGCCTACATTAGAATTAAAGTCTCAAACCAAAGAGCACTCACCATTTTGCTGGCATAACTGAGCAGCTGAATGTCACTGTTGATACTTTCAGTCTTGTGTCTTTATAGTTGTTTCACGACTGCCTGGTCTTTATATCTAGTAAATGCCTTTCATGTATAATAAATTTCAGAGACAGTAGTTGGTTATTGTCATTTCACTTCTTAATGATTTGATGGAGAATGTACAAGTGGCTTGTGTATACTGGATTCTGAGGTCAGCTTGAAGCAGTGAGTCACTATAAAAATAAGCATTTAGCCATTACACGCATTCTTTTTAGGCAAGGATACTAATTTATCATTTACTCTTTCTTCTTTGGAGCTCATAAAGAAATGAATGACTCTTTTCACTGTTAATTATCATGACAAAGGGAGAGATTGTCCCTTTTTACAGGATTCAGAAATATGATTATGTTGGAGGATCCATGGCTAAACCCCCTCCTCTAGAAGCCCCAAATAGGTCCCTACAACTGTCTCCTTGTATATTTATTTAAGAATGATTTGGGGCCACGTTTTTAAAAAAGCAGGTTAAAGATGCCTTATTTTACATCCAACTTGGGCATTCAGGGCTTATATTAACTCCAGCTTCTTGCAGTGCAAAATAAAATGGAATATATCATCTGTACACTGAATAGTCCTCCACTAACCCCTCTCACTTTTACACGTGTCCTCACTCCTCCAAAACTACTTTCCTCTAGACTAAATGGGAGGATTTCAGCTTTTAAAAATATAGACATCTTTTTATGCTTTTTTTTTTTTTCAAAGAGTCCAGGCTCCTTTGTAACTTTGTACCTGTTGAACAAGAAAGTACAGAATAATAAAAGGCTTCTGTGAATTCAATACAGTTTAAAAAGAAAAGTTTGTGTTTTATTCACCATGATATTTTTAAGACACTTCTGAAAAAAAAGTAGTGTATGTATGCAAGATATATTTATGTTTCGTCTACATATGGATTCACAACCATCCTCCCACCCATCCCTCCTTCCTCCCCTCCCTAACTCACAAGTCAAAAACAACTGATCTAGGATTTTTGCTCCTCAAACTATTCCATTGTCTGAGCAGGCTCCAAAGCCCAGCTTCTCCAGGTATAGCAGCCAGCCTTTTTTTTTTTTTTTTTACGCAGTGAGAAGGTGGCCATCTACGAGACAGGAAGACAGGCCTCTCCAGAAGCCAACCTTGACAGTGGCTTCAGGGCACACAGAACAAGGAGCCTTGGCTGTTATGGATTCATTCATCCCTTCAGCAAATGCTTCTTGAGCACCTCCAAGTGCCATGCTAGGTCTAGGCTGGGTGATTTCTGGGAACGTCCCTACCAACTGATGTCTGAAAATGCACTAGCCAGAATTGCTTTCCTTTTTTATAAAGCTCAGATCTCTCAACATTTGAACTCCCCAACAAAGATAATACTTTAAGTTGTTAGTTGCTTCTCAATCCTAGCTACACAGTAAAATCACCTGGGGGACTTTTTAAAAACTACCCATGTCTGTGTCCAAGCCAATTAAATTAGACTCTGTGGGTAAGGGAACACACACACTGTTTTTATAAGTTTCCAGATGATCTGATATGTTGCCGGCTGGGAACCACTGGTTTCTCAATGTCTCTAAAAGACGTAAAGGAGGAAAAAGACAACAGGAAGGTGGGAAAATGCCCCAACTGTGAATATGCCCTGGAGTCAGGGTCAGTAAAGCAGGTGAGGAGGGAAGAAATCCTGAGGACAAATTTCTTCAACCTCATGGCTCCACCTCAACTTGTGACCCGTCTCTTATACTGAACCTTTGACTTAGGATGTTTTCATCCAAGCACTTTTCCTTTGGCTGAGTGTCATTTCTTCATTCAGTCAACAAATATGAATAGTATTTACTGAGTACCTATTGAGCATCAGGTATTAGGCAAAGTTCGGCCCTCATAGAATCTGCATTCTATCTAGGAAGGAAGAAAATAAATTAACAAAGAATTTAGTGTCTATTTTGTACCTCTAATTATTAATTCTTTTCTTGTATTAGCTGGCATCTTCCATGTACTTGGTATTACTCTTAGCAGATGTCAATGGCTCTCACGTTGAATTTTTTATACGTCATTATGCATAAGCATCATGATGGGGTTTTTTCAAAGAGTATTTATAATGACATTCTGCATATATATGTCTGAGATGACTAACTTCCATCCCACTCATAGAAAATTAGAGTACTTTAGTTTCAAATTGTTTCTGCCTACAGGCAAAATGTGGAAGGAGGGCAAGATCGTAAGTCGGGGGACCCAAATTCAAATACCGACTCTGCCTTACTAACTGCACACCCTGATGCCAGTCTCTCAACCTCTTCAGGTCTCAATCTTTTCATTTGGGAAATGAGGTTAATATGAAAATTAAAGGTTTAAATGAGAAATAAACAATATATACAATCAACAGGGATCCACACAGAGGACACCCTTAAGACCAGTGGCCGTGAATGAACTGACCCTGGGATTAAGACCACCCTCCCCTAGACCTTCTGCCCCAAAGTGAAGAGACCCCTCCTCTTCACCAAACATGCTCTCTCACCACCAATATCTGTCTTGGTAACTACCTCTTTTATATATCCCTGTTTATGTCCGCCACCACAAAGCCCCCACACTCCCTCTCATCTCCCACACTCTAATCCCCTTAAAGCTCTCTATGTACCCTGTCCTGTCACCTTCTCCCTTTCTGTTATTGACAGATTTGCTGCATAGCAAATTAAACATTAGTAGCTTAAAACAAAAACAATCATGTATTATACAGAATGCTTTTCCCAACTTGGAAAGTAGGTAAAGCTTGGCTAGACAGTTTTGTCAGGGAGTCCCTCATGAGGCTGCAGTCAGATCTCAGCTGGGGCTGCAGTCATCTGAAGGTGTGACTGGGAATGAAGGATCCACTTCCAACATAGTTCACTCATATGCTGGCATTCACTGCTGATTGTTGTGGGGAGGCCTCTCATCCTTTCCACTAGGGTGGGACCCCTCCACATAGCTGGTGGGGTGTCTTCATGACTTGCTGGTTGGATTCACCAATAGTCAGTGATCTAAGAGAGCAAGGCAGAAACTGCAGGGCCTTTTATGACCTTGTCTCAGAAATAACATGCCATCACTTCTGCAGTGTTCTTCTATTGGTCATTCGGGTCATCCCTGATTTGGTAAGAGAGAGGACTGAAAAGAGGCTTAGATAGCAGGAGATGAGGGTTTGGGGTGTTATCTCAGTAACTAGCTGCCACACCCCTGTTTTCACAAACTGTTCTCTGAACCTTCCGTTCACCTTTTTGCTCTCATCAAAACCTGACTTTCCCCTGAGAACACCCTATCAGCCTCCCAACTGGAGACTGCTTCTCCTTTTGCAGCCCTCAGATCTTTGAGCCTAGAGATGGTTGGGTGTATCCTTGCTCCTCATTGCTTTCAGACACTTCTCCCACCCTCAACCCTAAAAACGCCAGCTTTGAATCTCACATTAGATGATATTACACACTAGTGATGCCTCTGCAACCTCCTCAATTCTCTAGATTCTAGATCCTCCCTCCTAGCCATACTCTCCAATACTACTCCTATCTTAATTCCTAGAGCTCTGGGCATACAAATAGACCATCATGCCATACCCAGGCCTCTCAAATCCTTGAACTTCTCAATTGATCATGTCAGCCATTCTACCATAGCCTCTTATCCCATGGTCATAGCTACAGACCATGTCACTAGCAATAAATGCAGCCCTTCTTAATGCTGGTTTCATGCATTCTACTCTCTGACCACCACTTTCAAACTTTTCTCTCTACTATCCTATCCCCAGTAATCTTTCAGACTCACTGGGACCCGCAACCCTTTGATCTACCAGCATTCCACTGTCCCTCACCCTTTGATGTCATTATCTCCTTACTTACCAAGCTTAAATTCCATGGCCAATCTTTAGGATTAGTCTCTTACTTATACCCTTGACTCTCTTGCCTCTTGTTAGATTTTACCATACTTACTTGGAAGATTGGAGTCCTGGTTAAAATCCAACTATCTGCCTATGCCATACCTCCTCCAAACAACTAAAATGCAACTCAAGTAAAACATACCATTGTACTGAATGGTCTCATTTTCAATTTATGAATGGATTCTCAAATATGCTCTTAATGCAAACCAGGATATTATACTCAATTTCCCAAGACCGTTCACTTTCCCACTCTCCTGGACAACTTTTTCACACTTTCAGTCTTCTCAAATCACCCAAATTTCCTTCCTGTCTTCGCACACTTACTTCACTGACAAAATTAAAGCAATCAGAAGAGAACTTCCATAGATTTTCACCACATTTATTTACCTACCAGCATCTACATCCACAAACTCTGCCTCCACACCTGTTACTATCCATGATTCTACCCAAAGCCAGCTCCTCCTCTTCTGCACTGAATCCCCTCCCTTACCACCTACTCAAGGTCATCACTCATTTTAGCAGTTCTCACGTCTTTCTCTCGTATCGATTTTTCACTCTCTGTTGAATCACTCCCATTACAATTAACATGCTGATGTTTCTCCCATCTTTAAAAAAAAAACTTTAAAATAAATAAAACAACAACTTCTCTGGATTCCACTTACCCAATGGCTATTGTGTCATTTCTCCCCTCTCTTTTGAACAAATACCTCTCCAGAAAGTTATCTACAGCTGCTTTCTGTATTTTCTTTCCCGCCACTCTCTATTACAACCAGTTCAATCAGATTTTTGCCTCACAACACCACTGAAATAACTCTAAACAATGTGAATATACACTGTATGGCCAATTCCCATAGCCCCGTCCTCTCCGTGCTTGCCTTATCAGCAGCCTTGGGCACAGTTGCTCACTCTCTCCACCTTGATATACTTTCTTCACCTGGCCTCTGGGACACCACGTTCTCCTGTTTCCCTCCTATCTCACCAGCTACTCCATTTTAATCTCTTTTGATGGCTTTTCCTGTTCTCTCTAACCTTATAATGTTGCAATTCCCAGGGCTCAGTCCTTGATTCTGTTTTTTTGTTTTTGTTTTTGTTTTTGTTTTTTCTATAACTACGCTGATTCTCTTGGCAATCACAGCAGTATTATGGCTTTAAAGTCCAGTTATATGATCTCCAAATGTATATCTCCAACTCAGACCCCATTACAAGCTCCAGATTTGCATGTCCTTGGTTATAAAATAAGCATCTCAAACACCTGAGTACCTGATCTTACCACCAAAACCTGTTCTACCTCAGCCTCCTCTATTTCAGTTGATGGCAACTCCACCTTCCCCTTCATGAGATGAAAAGCCCTGGAGTCCTCTTTGACTTTGCCCTTTTTTTCACACCCCACATGTACTCCAGCCACAAATCTTGCTGACTATACTTTCAAATCTATGCAGAATCTGAATGCTTTCCACCACCTCTCTGCTGCCACCAGTTGAAGCCATCATCCCTCCCCTAGCTGCTACCATATCCTCTTAACAATTCTCCCACTTCCACCTTTGCCTCTTTATAAGTTACTCTCAACACAGCAGCCAGAATAATCCTTTTACAACAGCCCTATCACTCTACTGCTCAGAATCCCCCACTGTCTCCCCACTTGCACAGAGTAATAGACAATGGCACATAAGACCTCATAGGGCTGACGGCACCACTCGTTTATCTGACCTCGTCTCCAGCTCCTCTTGTCCTTGATCCCTCTATCCCAGCCACAATGGTCCCTTCCTATTCCTAGAACATAAACCAAACAGGCTCCCACCTAGCACCTAGGCTTTAGCCGTTCCTTCTCCCTGGATGTTTTTATCAGCTTGGTTAACTCCCACATTTTTTTTTATGCCTTTGCTCAAATGCCACCATATCATGGAGGTTTACCTTCACCACCTTATTTATCACTGCAACAACACACAACAACCACACAACTCCACAAACACACATGCGCACACACATACACATACTGCCAATCCCCACTTATCCTGTTCCATCTCTGTTTTCTGTGTCATTTATCTCCTAAGATATTTGATAATTTATTTACTCCTTTATTTTCTTTTCACTGTCTTCCCCTTCTCCCTACCTCTCCTTCTTATAATGCAAAACAAAATCTCCTAAAGGGCAGGTGTAGTGGATTGAATTATGTCCCCCAAAAACTCACTGGAGCTTGAATTGTGTCCTCCAACTTTTATGTATTAGAAACTTAGCCCCCACTGTGACTGTTAACAGGGTGGGAAATCCTATTATGGGAATTGGAAGGTGGGGCCTTGAAGAGGTGATTGGATTGTAGGACTGTGCAGTAGTGAATGGGTTAAAAATGGTGGTCAAGAAAAAGGAACTCTCATACATTGTTGGTGGGACTGCAAAATGGTGCAGCCTCTATGGAAAATGGTATGGAGGTTCCTCAAACAATTGCAGATATATCTGCCATATGACCCAGCTATCCCACTGCTGGGAATATACCCAGAGGAATGGAAATCATCAAGTCGAAGGTATACCTGTTCCCCAATGTTCATCGCAGCACTCTTTACAATAGCCAAGAGTTGGAACCAGCCCAAATGTCCATCATCAGGTGAGTGGATACAGAATATGTGGTATATCTACACAATGAAATACTACTCAGCTATAAAAACGAATGAAATACTGCCATTTGCAACAACATGGATGGACCTTGAGAGAATTATATTAAGTAAAACAAGTCAGGCACAGAAAGAGAAATACCACATGTTCTCACTTATTGGTGGGAGCTAAAAATAAATAAATAAATTCACACACACAAAAAAAATAAAACCGGGGGAGGGGGAGAAGACATAACAACTACAGTTCCTTGAAGTTGGTATGACAAGCAAACAGAAAGGACATTGTTGGGTGGGATGGGGGAGAGGGAGGGGGGAGGGAGGTTTCGGTAATGGGCCACAATAATCAACCACATTGTATATCAACAAAATAAAATTAAGAAAAAAAATAAATAATAAATAAATTTCAAAGAGCAAAACAAAACAAAACAAAAAAAAACAAAAAAATGGTGGTCAAGGGGGTGTGGTTCTGAGAGCTTTAAAAGAAGAGGAGAGTCTGTCTCTCTCTCTCTGCTCCACCATTTCACAATGTGATACCCTGTGTCACTGTCATCACCACCAAGACCTTCACCACATGTGTTCCCTGGACTTTGGACTTCCTAGCCTCTGAAACTATAAATTTTGTTTTTCTTTATAAATCACTCTGTTTCAGATATTTTGTTATAAGCATCAGAAATGGTCTAAAACAGCAGGGATCTTTGTAATATTCACTGACCTATCCTAAACCCACAAATTCACGTAACATGTTCAATAAATCAGTAAACAATGTCTTCCTGGAATTTACAACCCACAGATTCTAGGTATAATCCAAGGTTCTATAGCTAATTAGCAAGAGCTAAATCTTGAACTCCGACATTCTGAACACAAATTCAGTGATCTTCCCACTATATCACTCTAACTGCCAGTCAAGAACAACCCCTTCTCAAACCCTTGAAACATCAATATTATTTTTTTCATTTTTCCAACTTAATAACAATAAAATATATTATTTTAATTAAATAATTTATTATTAGCATAGATAAACATTTTTTCATGCTTCTTTGCCAAATTAACTGTGAATTGATGGTGTATTTTACACCTCCAAAACTTCCATTTTGTAGCTTAAAATCATCGCTTTCTTAGACCTTTTTATTTTATCTTTATTACAATTAGCAACACTAGCAGATGATTTTCTTTTATAGCCCAATTTATACAGAGAAACAAAGATTTTATCACTTCAGTCCAGAAGAGCTAGTGTGCATGATAATGAGCATAAAACAACACAGCCAAGTTGAAATTCAGAGACTGCTGCTGGACCCCTCCTTACTTCTGTGAGTCATTCCAGCACACCAGTATTGCAAAGCCTGCAGCAGAAATTCATTCCTCAGCAAAAGTGCAAATCGTTACATGTTAAGTTGCTTGCAAATAGTTTAAGCCTTAAATTCCAATAATCTTGTATAATTGTACTCAATCGTTACCAAAGACATCATGAAGCAGGGGGTGGGTTACAGATAAAGAAAAATGTATGGAAACCCAAATAACTAGGAAGTCAGTAGAGTTAGAATTGCTTCTGCTTTGGGCAACTACTCTTCCAGGTGGTAGCAGTAGCAAGGTAGAAAAAACAACAATGAAGACTGTGGAAATAAAAATTCTTAAATGTTACAACTGTGACTCTTATAAATATAAAGTATGTCAAAATTTACATAACATTATCGAGGGAACCAGCAAGATGGTAAAGCTGGTTCAAGAATATTCAGAGAACTGAGTAGTTATAGAAACTGAAGAAAGAATGTTGTCTTAAAATTGCTGGGTTAATATAAAACTGGTTCATACTTTACAGAGCAATAAAAAAAAAATAACTGTTGTGGTTGTATTTTGTACTAGACAGAAATCATTTGCTTCCCTATTACACAAAACTCTATGTATTAACAAGTAACTTCGCAGAATCTGGGCCCTAATTAATAACAAATAATATGTTAAACAAAAGGACATTCCCCCAGAGAATTAAGTGATCCTTGGGTGGGCATGTTACATGATGTTACAGTATGACACAGAAAGGACACACAGCCATTCCTTTGACTTATTTCAAATTCTTTGGACTATTTTTTTTTTTAATAGAACTAGAGTAGGAGAGCTTTCTCTTTGAGAGCTGCCTTTGGAGAAACACTCAACTCCATTGCCTTAGAAATGTGTCTGGTCTGGTTTGAAAGAGAAATTCCTCCAGCCTCCAAGTTCTAAAGATCCCTCATACCATAGTTTATTTTAGTAACTTTGCTTGCATAACGTATTTCTCCTATAAAACAAGAACATAATTAATTAATGATTGAATGAATCCCATATTTCAGTCTGATTGTAAGTTCTCTGCATTTAAAGAGTTTCTCAGCTGTATTTTGGAAATGGAAAGCAACTTAGTTGAAAAATCTTACAGTAAAATGATGTCCAGAAAGGTTAAGCAATTTGTCCAAAGTCACATTGTGAGTCTGAAACTGAGCTCATAGAGAAATTTGAAGTTAAAGCAGAAAAACACATGGGGCTATAACAACTGTAGAAACTCCAACTACCTATGGTTTGGTCTATGGATAACTGTGATCTCATAACCCTCAAGTAATGCTGATGGGCCAGAATACTGGCTTTATGGCAAGGAGCTCAGGTTTAAGGACTGTGAGGGGCTTTTTGACTATTAGTGGTATGCAGGAGAAAAAGTAATATCTTTTCTTCACCCATTGCAAGGTTCATGGCTGACACCCTATAACAAAAGGCAGATTAACAAAAGGAAAGCAAATTTATTTAATAAAAGTTTTATGTGACACAGGAGCCTTCAGAAATGAAAACCCAAAAACCCAGGGAAAACTGAATTTTTATACTCAGGTTTGATGAAGAAGTGACCATCATATAGAAGTATGATTGGACAAAAGGGGTATGATCTATGGTAATAAACTGGGGGGAACTTAGCAAGTCTAATTTAACTTCTTAGCAAGAAGTTCAAATTCTTCTTGGCCTGTCTCTGTCTTCGTTCCTTTCCTCTGGGTTTAAGGCAGGATACCTGTCACATGAGGGTCTCTCAGGGGAGAGGAGAGAGGTCAGAGTCACCTTCTTGCTTCTGCAGTTTTCTCCATTTCCTTCATCTTAAAATGTTCAGTATGTCCAAGATGCCATATTTGGGGGTAGCGTGTTCTGAGCCCCAGCAGTAATTTTCTCCAATAAGATTCATAGTGAAAGAAATAGGTTAATTCTCCTGAAGTTAAAAAACACTATTTCAATTGGTAAGTCTGAAATTATTTTATCTCTTATAACTTTATTTTCTTCTTTTCTGATATTTTCTTTCAAGTTTATTTTTTCAAAGAGAAATCTACCTTCTTGAGAAAGAGAAACACTTTCACTTTAGAAAATAAGGCTGCATTGTTAAAATTATACAGTTTTAGAAAAGATAGAGTATATTATGAAACCAGAAAAAAGAGAATTTGACTACTGAATAACTTTTGAGAGCAGATTGGAATGCATACCATTTCTCATCTTTTCTTTTTTTTTTCAAATTCTGTCTACAAACTGAATTTTGAAAACAGGAGGGGCTGATAGTGTTGGGAGAAAGTTTTGTTTCTTATTTTAATATATATAAGTCAGTCATGGTAATTACACTTGGGCAATAGTAGTCCTTCATCAGAATTTGTGGATTCGTCTCCTACAAAGTACCTAAAATTATCCATTTAAAATCTGGGATTTGGCATTAGAAGATTAGAATGAATAAGTGGTTGCTAATTGCCACGTGGATTCTGCAATCCCTAAAGTATCTCTGAACAACAGGCTTCACACAATTTTAAGTTAATTCAAATCTACATTAATTTAAAATATATGTGCATGTCCCATGGAACTTTTACATTGGTGGAGAGAGAGAAAATCTGTCAGAAAAACAGGATAAATCAAAATAGAATGTCAAAATTCTTAAAAGCTTGGGAGAGGTTAATAATGTCAAGAATATACCATTTCAGTTATATTTCAAGTTTCAACCCCACATTATCTTATAATTATCTTAAATCCTAAAGGCAAGCTTAATACTCACTACCCAACCTGGGCTATTCAAAATATACTGTTTATTAAAAAATCCTAAATATCTATCCAAAGTACTGAATAAAAAGCTTCTTATTTATGTACTTTTTAATTTAATTTTATTCTGTCGATATACAATGTGGTTGATTATTGTGGACAATTACCGAAACCTCCCTCCCTCCTCCCTCTCCCCCCTCCCTCCCAACAATGTCCTTTCTGTTCACTTGTCATATCAACTTCAAAGAATTGTAATTATTGTGTCTTCTTCCCTCCCCCTGCCTCAGTTTATTTGTGTATTTATTTATTTATTTTTTGCTCCCACAAATAAGTGAGAACATGTGATATTTCTCTTTCTGTGCCTGACTCGTTTTACTTAATGTAATTCTCTCTAGGTCCATCCATGTCATTGCAAATGGCAGTATTTCATTCTTTTTTATAGCTGAGTAGTATTCCATTGTGTAGATATACCACAGTTTCTGTATCTACTCATCTGATGACAGACATCTGGGCTGGTTCCAACTCTTAGCTATTGTAAAGAGTGCTGCAATGAACTTTGGAAAGCAGATATACCTTTGACTTGATGATTTCCATTCCTCTGGGTATATTCCCAGCAGTGGGACAGCTGAGTCATGTGGTAGATCCATCTGCAATTGTTCGAGGAACCTCCATACCATTTACCATAGACGCTGCACCATTTTGCAGTCCCACCAACAATGTATGAGAATTCCTTTTTCTTGCAGTCCCACCGGCAATGTATGAGAATTCCTTTTTCTCTGCAATCTCGTCAGCATTTATCGTTCAGAGTCTTCTGGATTTTAGCCATCCTAACTGGGCTGAGATGGTATTTCAGTGTGGTTTTGATTTGCATTTCCCGAATGCTGAGTGATGTTGAGCATTTTTTCATATGTCTGTTAGCCGTTCGTATATCTTCCTTTGAGAAATGCATATTTAGCTCTTTTGCCCATTTTTTAATTCGGTTACTTGATTTTTTGTTGTAAAGTTGTTTCAGTTCCTTTTATATTCTGGATATTAATCCTTTGTCAGATGTATATTTTGCAAATATTTTCTCCCACTCTGTTGGTTGTCTTTTAACCCTGTTAATTGTTTCTTTTGCTGTGCTTTCTAGTTTGATATAATCCCATTTGTTTATTTTTCCTTTGATTGCCCATGCTTTTGGGGTCGTATTCATGAAGTCTGTGCCCAGTCCTACTTCCTGAAGTGTTTTTCTATGTTTTCTTTAAGAAGTTTTATTGTTTCAGGGTGTATGTTTAATTCTTTAATCCATTTTGAGTTGATTTTAGTATATGGTGAGAGGTGTGGGTCTAGTTTCATTCTCCTGCATATGGATATCCAGTTATCCCAGCACCATTTGCTGAAAAGTTAGTCTCTTCCCCAGTATATAGGCTTGGTGTCTTTGTCAAAGATCAGATGGCTGTAGGTGTGTGGGTTGATTTCTGGATTCTCTATTCTATTCCATTGATCAATGTGTCTGTTTTTATGCCAGTACCATGCTATTTTGGTTATTATAACTTTGTAGTATAGTGTAAAGTCAGGTAGTGTTATGCCTCCAGCTTTTTTTTTTTTTTTTTTTGCTCAGAATTGCTTTGGCAATGCATGGTCTTTTGTTATTCCATATAAATGTCAGGATAGTTTTTTTCTATTTCTGGGAAAAAATGTCCTTGGAATTTTGATGGTGATTGCATTGAATTTGTACATCACTTTAGGTAGTGTGGACATTTTCACAATGTTAATTGTTCCAATCCAAGAGCATGGGATATTTTTCCATCTTCTTGTGTCCTCTTTAATTTCTCTAAGCAGTGGTTTGTAGTTCTCATTATAGAGATTTTTCACATCCTTGGTTAACTCAGTTTCTAAGTATTTTATTTTTTTGGTGGCTATTGTAAATGGGCAAGCTTTCTTGATTTCTCTTTCTGCATGTTCACTATTAGAAAATAGAAATGCTACTGATTTTTGTGTGTTGATTTTGTATCCTGCAACTTTGCTGAAATTGTTTATCAACTCCAAGAGTTTTTTTGTAGAGGCTTTAGGCTGTTCGATATATAGGATCCTGTCACCTGCAAACAGGGACAGTTTGACTTCATCTTTTCCAATCTGGATGCCCTTTATTTCCTTCTCTTCTCTGATTGCTCTGGCTAGTACTTCCAACACTATGTTGAATAGAAGCGGTGAAAGTGGGCATCCTTGTCTAGTTCCTGTTCTTAAAGGAAAAGCTTTCAGCTTTTCCCCATTCAGGATGATATTGGCAGTGGGTTTATCATATATGGCTTTAATTATGTTAAGATACTTTCCCTCTATACCTAACTTGTAGAGTCTTTATCATGAATGAGTGTTGAATTTTATCAAGTGCTTTTTCAGCATCTATAGAGATGATCATATCGTCCTTGTGTTTGATTTTATTGGTATGATGTATCACATTTGTTGATTTGCATATGTTGAACCAACCTTGCATCCCTGGGATGAATCCCACTTGATCATGGTGTATAATTTTGCATATGTGTTTCTGTATTCTGTTAGCTAGTATTTTATTGAGGATTTTTGTGTCTAAATTCATCAAGGATATTGGCCTGTAGTTTTTTTGTTGTTGTTGTATCTTTACCTGGTTTTGGTATCAGGGTGATTTTGCTTCATAGAATGAGTCTGGGAGATTGCCTCTGTTTCAATCTTTTGGAATAGTTTATAGAGAATTTGTGTCAATTCCTCTTTGAGTGTTTGATAGAATACTGCTGTGAATAAATCTGGTCCTGGGCTTTTCTTTGTTGGGAGCCTTCTGGTAACAGCTTCAATTTCTTTTATGTTATTGATCTATTCAGATTTTCTACATCCTATTGGCTCAGTTTTGGTAATTTATGGGTGTCCAGAAATTTATCCATTTCCTCCAGATTTTCAAATTTGTTGGCATATAGTTGTTTATACTAGTCTCTAATGATTCCTTGTATTTCAGAGGTATTAGTTGTAATATCACCTTTTACATTTCTAATTTTTGTTATTTGGGTCTTCTCTCTTCTTTATTTAGTTAGCCTTGCTAATCGTTTGTCAATTTTATTTATCTTTTAAAAAAACAACTTTTTGATTCATTGATCTTTTGTATCATTTTGGGGGTTTCAATTTCATTAAGTTCTGCTCTGATCTTAATTTCTTTCCATCTGCTAATTTTGGGTATGGATTGTTCTTATTTTTCTAGTTCTTTAAGATGAAGTATTAGGTTGTTCACTTGCCATCTTTCCATTCTTCTGAAGTAAGCATTTAATGCGATAAATCTCCCCCTTAGTACTGCTTTTGCAGTATCCCACAGGTTTTGGTATGATGTATCATTGTTTTCATTAGTTTCAATGAATTTTTTGATTTCCTGTTGGATTTCTTCTTGGACCCATATGTCATTAAGTAGAATGCTGTTTAATTTCCATGTGTTTATATAGTTTCCAGAATTTCATTTGTTATTGATTTCTAATTTTAATCCATTGTGGCCTAAAAAAATACATGGGATAATTCCAATTTCTTGAATCTGTTGAGACTTGATTTGTGACCTAATATGTGATCTATCCTGGAGAATGATCCATTTGCTGATGGAAGAATGAATATTCTGAGATTGTTGGATGGAATGTTCTGTAGATATGTGCCAAGTCCAATTGGTCTAGAGTGTTGTTTAGATCTTGTGTTTCTGTGCTGATTCTTAGCCTAGATGATCTGTCCAATATTGATAGTGGGGTGTTCAGGTCCCCTGCTATTATGGTATTAGTGTCTATTTCCTTCTTTAGGTCTAATAGAGTTTGTTTTATAAATCTGGCTGCTCCGACACTGGGTGCATATATATTTATGACTGTTATGTCTTCTTGATGGATGGATCCTTTTATCATTATGTAGTGGCCCACATTATCTCTTTTTATGGTTTTTAGTTTAAAGCCTATTTTATCAGATATAAGAATAGCTACTCCAGCTCATTTTTCATTTCTGTTTGCATGGTAAACCTTTTTCTATCCTCTCACTCTTAGTCTATGTGAATCTTTATAGTTGAGGTGGATCTTTTGAAGGCAACATAGAGTTGGGTCCTCCTTTTTAATCCAGTCAGCCAGTCTGTGTCTTTTGATTGGAGAATTTAATCCATTTACATTAAGAGCTGCTATTGAAAAGTGTTGATTTACTCCTAGCATTTTATTGATTTTTGTTTGGATGTCTTAAGAGTCTTTTGTTCCTTTCTTTCTGATTTACTGTTTGTCTTCTGTATTTGTTGGTTTCTTGGGTTGTAGATGAACGTTTTTTTGTTTTCTCTTCATTGTTGACATTTTTATTTTACTAGTGAGTTTTGATTTTTCTTGGGTTTTTATGGCAGTGGTAGTTATTTTTCAGGAACCAAACCCAGTACTCCCTTAAGAATTTCTTGTAAGGGTGGTCATGTGGCAGTGAACTCCCGCAGTTTTTGTTTGTCTGAGAAATATACTATTTGCCCTTCATTTCAGAAGGATAGCCTTGTGGGGTAGAGTATTCTTGGATGGCAATCTCTGTCTTTCAGTATTTTGAATATATCATCCCATTCCTTTCTGGCTTTTAGGGTTTGTGATGAAAAGTCTGATATTAGTCTGATTGGGGCTCCCTTATAGGTGATTTGATGTTTCTCTCTTGCACATTTAAGACTCTCTCTTAGTCTTTGAATTTTGCCAATTTGACTATAACATGTCTTGGAGAAGACCTTTTTGGGTTGAATACATTTGGGGATCTTTGAGCTTCCTGAATCTGAAGATCTGTGTCTTTTCCTATACCTGGGAAGTTTTCTGCCACTATTTTGTTGAATATGTCTTCAATGCAACCTCCTTTTTCCTCCCCTTCTGGAATACCCATGACTCAGATATTTGAGTGCTTAAGGATGTATGATATCTCTCTTAGATTTTCTTCAATGCTTTTAATACTTTTTTCTTTTATTTTTCTGTCTGCCTGTGTTATTTCAAACAGTCCATCTTCAGGTCAGAAGTTCTCCCCTCTGCTTCTGCAAGCTCGCTGGTTAAACTCTCTTGTGTTTTTTAGTTCATTGAATGAATTCTTCGGCTCGGCAAGCTCTGGGCATTGATTTCCTTGTACATTGCTTCTTTCAGGTCCTATACACTTTTCCCCATTTCATCGTGTTGTCTAGCTGAGTTTTCTTGTATCTCATTTAGTTTCCTTAGAGTTATCACTCGAAATTCCTTGTCAGACATTTCAAGGGCTTCTTGTTCTATAGGATCTAGAGCTTGAGAGTTGTTACCCTTTGGTGATGTACTTTCTTGATTTTTCATGTTTCTGGTATCTTTCCTTTTATGTTTAGTCTTTGTGGCAGGGGATTTCATGGTCCGCTGGTTCGACACTATTGTCTGGCTAGGATGCTGCTGGGGCTGCCAATTTGGCACAGCTGCCTTACTGTCTGCTCTGTCGCCCACTGGCACCTCAGGTGCATGGTCACTGCAGGTCTCAGGCATCTCCAGGGGACACCTTTCTGGTTGGCACCCATTCTGCCAGGCCAGGGATGGGGTCCAGTGGGAGAGAGGCCTACCTGCTCAGTCACATGCTGGCGCCTCAGGGCCAAAATAATTTCGAAATTTTAGAAAATATACCACTTAATCAGTGGTAGAGACATACCTTCCTTCAATTCAATTACTTGAGAAATGGCTTTTAAACATCTTACACGAACAACTGTGCAGTGCAGTGGGCTCCACTTCTCTCTCTGGGACAGACTCCATCATGAAATGTGCACCTTTCTTTGAATCCTTCATCTACCTGCCAGCCACCAAGGCTGCTGTCCACAGACCCCCGAGCACTCCGCCGTCACTCCCTCGTGCTCCCACAGGCCTGGCCAAAGCCAGAAGACGCCACCCATGTCCACTCAGTCGCCGCCGCCTGCTGCTCCCGCTCCCACTCCCAGGACTCGATGCTGCATTCACCGCTCCCACCAAATTGCAACCTAAAAAGCTTTTTAAACAGAAGCTAATGATTCCTAGTCAGCTCTTTCCTCCTCAAGGTTGTTAATAAACATTTACCTTTTAAAATAAATGAGTATATCCAAATACTAAGCATCCAATTTTATTGATGATTCAATAAAATTTGGACAGCTTAAGCTGTCCAAAGCAGTATTTCCTAGTATTTTTTTTTTCTGCACATTCAAACGATTTTATGTTCTCCTTCACTTTGGCTAAATATAAACTAAAAAGAAGTGCTACTAGTTTGACACCAGTGAGTGACGAGAGTTGGGGTCTGCGTGGCACATGACAAATCAGAGCCTTCAAAGAGCAGGTATCCCTATGATGGAGAAACCACCTCCAGAACGGCCCAAGCCATTCTTAAAACCCTTGATCTTCTATGAGCAGTTAGGTAAGAAGGAGGTTTTAATCACTTCCTGCCATCCCAGGGAGTAGAGATACCTAGTCTCTGAAAAAATGTCTTTGTTACTAGTCAACTTTTAATTGCATCTTTTCTCTTAGAAGGGAAAACTTTAGCATCTCCATTCCCCTAAAATAAATAGTTTCTAATTGTTCTTAAAAACATGATAAATGAACGATGATTCTGTTCTTTTTTTTCTGCATTTGAATTAAATCTGTGTGTAGGGCTATGCCTGGGGGAAAGAGGGGTCCTAAAATCCAAAACCTTGTTTTGTTAAATGAAAGTCACAGTTTCAAAAATATTCTTTGCCATTGAATCATGTCTGTGTTCTACCTGACCTATTTCTTATTTTTTTCTCTAGATCTCCTTAAAGTCACTAGAAATTTATATCTTGAGTGATATATGTCATTTTTTAAATAAAATTTCTTTCTGTTACTCAGATACAAAGTCATTAGGTCACGCTTTGACCTACTCTAGTGAATTGATAGATTGGGATGACTCTAATGTGCTGCTCTTCCGTGGTACTCCCTGAACTTCCTACATCAGGTAGGTATTTACACAGATTTAAATGTGAAGGTTGGTGGAAATTAGATGTGATTTTGTACCCAGGTCATGAAAGCTGCTATCTAAATGCTACCTTTGAAAATTTTGTTTGTCCACCAGTTTTACAAAGAAGTGATAGGATAGAAAGAACAATGAAAAATATTCTGTATTAGATAAAGAAAAAAAAACCCTAAACTATAAATGTCAAAGATAATCTAAGCCAAGGAGACATTCAAAAGGCAGTGGTAACATCATCACCCTTTGCCTTATTGTCAACATAGTGCATTTTCTCAAATGGAATTACATTAAAATATGTTTATGTGATTCTAAAAGAATGAAATATCACTATCTCAAGAGTTAATACAATTTCCCAAGGTGTACTTGCCCTTAGGGACTTTAGATTAGAAAATGATATCTGCTTTATATATCTAAGTAAGGTAAAAAAAAAAAAAAAAAAAAAAATGTTGTGCTTACTGATAAAACTGAGCAAATACACTGGGAACACAACATGCCCTAAAGTTATCATTTATAATAAAAACAAAAATAATCTGAGAATGAAGACTCTGAAGAAATATGAGAAATAAATTTACAATCATGTAGATAGTCAGTGGTGAAGCTAGAAATCGAATTTACAAATATAATCTATGCTTATTAGTAATAAATTCCAGTACTCACTGTTTTCCATACTACGTTCAATCTTTTTATTGTTGTTTTAATTATGGAAACATATGTAAAAGCAATGATAAATTAGTGAATACAACCTATTGCAACAATATTGGTAGCCCATATTCAAGGTATAAAAAAACCTTTCAAACTATGTTTAAACTACTCAAATCCTAGCTTTGAAAAAATGGGCCCACATCAAGAAAAACACATAATCAAGAGGGAAGATGCGGAAAGTGGTAAATCGCCTTAGCCAAGCACATATATCCCTTCTTTCCTTCCCAGCCTCCTAGGTTCAATAGGTCTATGCTGTACGAGTATTATTCCATGGAAAGGACTGATTATTCCCTTTATATAGTTCACATGTAGCAAAGTAAAGCTTGAATCCACTTTACTTTTTCTTTGTAAGCACCAAGTCCCCTGTAACCAATGCAAACTGATATTGGCTTTGGTTACCTATTCCATATTGGTCTGCTGTCCAAGTTTATATTCGCAGCCATAATAAATCTCTTTGATAACTTCACAGCTCCAGACAATATTTAAAACCTTAAGAAAGCTTTTCCTAAATAAGAGTAGATACTTTCATTCTCCTAGTGTTTTTCTGTTTGCTTTTTTAATTAAACTTTTTATTTTTGAATAATTTTAGACTTACAGTAAAGTTGGAAAGAACACAGAGCATTTCAGTATACCCCTCACCTATTGTCTGTATCTTACATTACCATAGCACATTTGTCAAAGCTAAAAAATCTAACACTCGTACATTGTTATTAACTAATTTCCAAACTTATTTAAATTTCACCAGTTTTTCCACTGGTATCTTCCTTTTGTTTCAGGATCCAACTGAGGGTACCACATTTCATTTACTTACCATGTTTCCCTCTTCTCCTCTGGTCTATGACAGTTTCCCAGTATTTCCTAATTTTTTATGACCTTGACAGTTGTGAGAAATACTGGCCAGGTATCCTGCAGAATGTACCCAGTCTTGGTTTGTCTTACGTTTTCTCAGAATTAGACTTAAATTATGAGTTTCTGGAAAGAACAGCAAAGAAATGAAGTGCTCTCTCATTTCACCTTATCAGAGGATAAATGGCATTGTCGTGAGGTTGTAGTCCAGGAAAGGAACCATACACTTAATTAAGAATTTTAACAGAGTCTTTATTAGCCAGCTGGCAACTGCCTCCCCTAGGTATTTCGGGAGAGCAGCCACCAGCCTTGGTCTGGTGGAGTTTATAAAGGCAAAAACCACATCCCATTGGCACATGGGTTTGTCCAGGTGCACAAAGCAAGCTAGGGAGCTAGGTTACAGAAGCCAAAAGTGAGCAATTAAAGCAATCAAGCATAAAAACTTTCACTGTGTATAGTTCCTGTTTCTATGCAACAGTTTTTGTTTCTATGAGAGGGTCAAACAGTTTCTCATGCAGAGGGGGCAGTTTGACAATGAGAATGGAGTAGTGTCTATCTAAAATGGCATTGGTATTGTTCAGGATTCTCTGCTACAACAGCCACATTACATCTCTAACCACATACCTTCATCATTTGGCTAAGGTGGCGTTTGCCATTTCTCCACTATGCAGTTAGAGTTTATCCCGTCCCATCATCTATTCTTTGGAACTAAACCACTAAATCTATTCCATCCTCAAGGCAGAGAGAGTTCCATTTCGTAGAGGGAAAGTATGTAACATATATGTACTAACTGGAATTCTTTTGTAAGGAAGATTTGTCTCTTCTCCATTTATTCATTTAATCATCAGTATTTATTTATTGCTATCAGTATACACCCATATATGTTTAGTTTATACTTTGGGTTATAACCCAATACTACACTATTTATTCTGTTACTGAAATTGTCCCAGCTATTTCAGGTTGTCTCCTATGTTGCTTTCACATGACCCCTTTCTTTTAGGTTTTCTTCTACTCAGTTTTTAAGCCCCTCTTCACTACATCATTTATTCTCTTTGGGATCTCATCTAGTCTCTTGGCTTTAAATAATATCTGTATGCTAGTGACGTATAAATTCATGGCTCCAGCCAAGACTTCTCCCCTGAACTCTAGATGTATGCTCTCCCACTGCCTCCTCATCTCCATTTGGATGTCTAATAGGCATCCCATCTCAGCAAGTCCAAACCAGAACTTCTGATCTTACTCCTCTGCCCTGTTCAGTCTTCCCATCTCAGCCAGTGATAAGAACATACTTCTTGTTGCTTGGTTCATATCTTACATCACCTACCCATCCATTCGTCCATCTCACCACCTCTCATCAGCTCCACAGCTATCACTAGGGTCCGAACCACCATCATCTCTCTCCTGAGTCATTGTAAGAGGTTCTGCACTGGTTTCCTGGCTTCTGCTCAAGCCATTCTCCAGCACTTTCTCACACAGCTGCTGGAGTGATCTTGTTCAACCCAAGTTGGATCATACTGTTCTTCTGCTCCAAACCCTTTATTAGTTTTCCATCTCACTGTTAGCAACAATCAAACTTCCTAGCCTAAGCTGCTACAGTGGCCTATAGTACACTACGTGTCTGCTGCGCTGCCCCCTCCCCACTGCCTACACCACTCAGGCATGTGTGCACAAGCACACACAGACTCCCAATGTTGCTCTGAGTCCTCCCCCTCACTGTCCTGACATTCCTCATTCACTCTGTGGCAGCTACACTGGCTTCCATGCTGTGTATCATGCCTGACAGTGATGACTCTGCCCACGGGCCTTTGCCTATCTCTTCTTCCCTGAAGGCTTTTCCCCCACTCACCCTCATGGCTCATTCCTTCACCTCCTCATGTCTTTGCTCAAATGTTGTACTCTTAGATCATTTAATCTCCTTTGCAGTGGTACCCAAACTCAGTCACTGTTCTTTGTTAGATCCACATGTGGATAAGTCATTGGGGATTCTTTTTACAATAAAGTAGCTGTGAAAAGTTTTTTTTAATGTTATACTCTTAGTGAGGCCCTCCCTGGCAACCCTAATTAAAATTTTGCTCACCTCCCAATCACTGCCCATCACCTTCCTACTCAACACAACTTAGTCTACATCCCTTATTTATCTTTTGCATGGCACACCATCAGACGTGCTGCATATTTTGCTTATTTATCTTTTCATTGTGTAGGAATGTAAGGTCCTAAAAGCAAGATTTTTTCTCTCATGTTCATTATTGCATCCTCAATCTGTAGAACAATCCTGCCCTTTGTAGGAACTCAGAAGTGCATGTTGAATGAAATCATTTTTTTCTTAGTCACTTCAGGATCTTAATTCAGTCATTTCAAGGTTCTTGGCCTTCCTCACTTTTCCCTGGGTGCGGCATCTTTGTTTACTTGGGCATAGAGTCATGGAGAGGTACCTGGTCCATAGTTGTCAGAAATGATAATAATAAGGCAAGAGGAAGTGGATAACAAGAAATGCCTGTGCACCCACCGTGACTTCCAATTGACTGGCCCGTACACTCTGCATCCCCTCACCCCGACTCACCCTCGGCCCCACTCCCGATCCATTCTCAGAGATAAGGGATGCTCTGCTGCCAGACATGTAAAGCTGCCTGCAAAACCATTTACCACCACGCCAGTCCCAAGCAAGCCAGTAGATTCACCATGAAGCTGACAGTGTCCTTGGGCTATATCCTTGAAAAAAAAGTCTCAGGTCTTTTCTATAAGATCTTCTGAGCGTTATGTGGGATTGTGATCACTCCACATGTTTTGGAGGACAGAGAAGTTAAGGACATAATTAACTCTTGAAAATTCTTTTCTTTTATGTCTCTTCTCTGTGCAGGGGAGGTGGTGGTGGGTGGCAGTATTCTTTCACACCTACGGTTAATGGACAAACTTTACAAAGACTTCCTTCAGCACTGACACCCAAAGTGAAGATTATGGAGTTCCAAATATATGTGCCTGTGCCTGTGTGTGTGTGTGTGTGTGTGTGTGTGTGTGTGTGTGCCTGTGTGTGTGTGTATATATACATTTCTCAAAAAGCTCTTGCAGATCAAAGGCACCCAGGCTTTCAAGATGTGGTTTTACTATGGATTTTTCAATGTATTTAGAAATGTAAATAATTTTTTCCTCTTTCTTGACTCTTCTGTGTCTGGCCATTCCTGGAGCAAATGAATGCCTTGAAGGACACTGACCAAATGAAGGAGTGGAGGGCTGGGAGACAGAGTAAACCCAGGTAAACAACATCTACGCTAATAGTTCCCAAATATATTCTGCCACCTAGAATATTCTGCTCTAATTTTTATAACAATTCAGAAATGCAGGCCACTTAACTTTTTTCTAAACAAATCAGCCAGCCTAGATTCCTTATACCAAGCTCTGCATCAGGAGATGGTGCAACCCTGGCCATAGCTGCCTTGCTTAAGGCCATGACTGCTTATAAATGGCTTGACTGGTTTGTCTCAGGAAAAGATTCAGCAAGGAAAATATGACCATTCAGTAACTAAGTGCTCTGTAGTAGTGGTCTCCAAGGAGGAGCACACGGTGCAGGAATTCTAAAAAAAAAAATTAGAACTATTATTTGTATTGCTATTCTGCCTAAAGAAAAATAATAAGGTGGTTAAGCTTCACTATTATTTTGTATACCAATTGACCCCAGCACCCTGCCTCATTCTGCCTGTCAAGAGGTCTTGTGCACATGAAATTCCTAGTGTCCTGAAGGCGAGTGGGAGTATCGTGGAGTGGCAGAGACACCACACTTGTTCCTTTGCCTCCAGCATATTGTATATATTGCAGTTAGCCTATGCCTGCTAGAGCAGCCAGGTTCATCTGAAATTAAATTTGCCAGTGTGGCTTCTCAATAAGGAAATCAGCCCCTACAAATTAATGCAGCACCATGTATCAAACATCAGAGAAAGCAAAGTCTCAACAAATGAATAAATCCTAATGTTCCAACTGACAAGCACCGTGGCCACTTTCAACTATATTATCTTGTTTCTGCTAAATGAACCCTCAAACACTGAGCAAGTGAGTTAAAAGAGTTGCCACAAAGCAAACACGGATCAGAAATGATACTCGGTTAGGTAAGCTGAAGCGAATTAGAAAATGGCAGTGGTGACATTTATAAGAGAGCTCTGACTCGGATAACAATAAGGAGAGTCTAATCCAGGAGCTCCCACACTTTCTCGACTCATAATGTTCTTGTTGTCTAGTAGTGTTTGCACTGCACCCCTAGACAAAAAATTTTAAATTACTCAAGTTTTATTTATTAAGCACGTAGGCCCAAAAACTTACTAAGTATCTACTTTCTAACAACATAATAGCCATTTGAGAAAATAATATACACAAATTGAATTTTTTTTTTAATTTTATTCCTTAACAATGACACTAATAGGATGTATGCACCTGTTAGGGACTGCACGGCATCTCAAACCTTAGAATTAAATTGGACATACCACCCTCATTTTCTGTTTTACATTAATTTCAGGAGGCACTTGCTTTTTATCTCAGCAACCTCAAAGACCTAGCACTGCAGATACATGCCATAATTAAAAACATTGCCGTGCTAGCTAATCTGAAAAATGTGAACTACCTTGTGCCAGTAGTTCATGTCCTGTTCAACTGATGATGAGTATCGCTGTGTTTCAATCAAAAATTTTAAATATATCACTGAACCCCTGTGAGTTTGCTGCAGCACCCTTGGAAAAATGCCTGAGTCCAAGTCTAGAGCAGATAGGACACAAAACAAGCCTATAACATTTTCTCATACCAAAATGAGAGCGGGGGGACTCTTAAAGACTACTAGAGTCATATCAAAAGGATTCTAGAGCCAACTTAAAGAGGTTCTCATTAATCAAAAATGGGAAAAGTTAAACATCATAAGAATAATTGTTTTAATAGATTGAAACACATCAGTATGTTTAAATCCATGTATTCATGATGGTACTTTAAAAATCTAATTGACCACCTTCCAGATACATTGTCATTATTTTGAAAAGTGGTAGATAAGGAGAAATAATCTAGTATTCTCCCAACTTTTCCTATATGAACCGGACTACTGGAGAGCTAAATAGTAGATGTCAGTATTTCTCTTTATACAAGCATTTCAGTTAGCTAATAAAGAAGGAATAATATAGTACTAGAATATTACCACTCTGCAACCTCTAATGAATTACAAAAGCTAGACATTGATTATAAGTGACTGATGTCAGCTCCCAGAAGAAGAAAGACAGCCAGACACTATGTTATGTTCCTGCTGACAGAACAACATATCACCACCACCTATGAAATAATCTTGCAGAAAAAATCAAACCATGAATCCAATCAATCTTCAAGATCCAACCACCATTTGCAGGAAAGATAGAAGGCAACAGAACAAGTTAAAGGACACTACAGGGATGCCATCTACTACAAGTCCAGTTTGGGGAAAGTCTAAAACCTAGTTTCTTTAACAAATAAATTGCAAGGGGAAAAAGGGGGAAGGGGAATACCATGGGAGTACAGGTATGGTAAGGTGGCACATCAAATTTTTAAGGAAAAGATGAAACATTTAATACATAGTATTAATATAATTGGCAGGCATTTGAGAAAATAAAACTAGATGACTTATACTGAAATAAACTCATGAAAATAAAAGATTTAAATAATTAAAACATAAATGTACTAAAAATATAAATAAGTGATTTCTTTTTAATGGTATGGACAGAGAGGGCCTTTCTAAGCAAGATGACAAACTCAAAATTCATAATAGAGAATAGTGATAAATTTGACTACAAAAAGATTTTAAACATATGTAGTGAAAAACAAACCACAGAAAATATTAAAAGATAAATAAAAAGTGGAGAAAAGTACTTGTAACACATATATCAGAAAATGTGGTAATTTCTTTAACATTTAAAGAACTTAAAGAACTCTTAAAAAATCAGTATTTTAAAAAAAAATTCCAATAAAAAATGGATGAAGAATTGGAGCACCAGTTCCCAGAAAAATAAATACAAGGAGATTTATTGCACCCTTGTTTATAACAGACAAATTCTGAAAATATATGTTCATCAATGACCAAAAATAAATAAAAGATAGAGGTGAACACATAGATTAAAATAAAATTAAAAGAGATATTATTCAGTCAGAATGTGTGGACATTATCTGAATCATGATTCAAAGAAAAATCTTTTTTAAAAAAGGAATATTTACAAAACAATTAGAAATTTGAACATTGTCTTAAGATTTGATGATGATAAGAAATTAGTGTTAATTTTTTTGGTCTGATAGTGTTTATGTTTTGAAAAGCCCTCACTGTTTAGAAAGTCATACTGAAATATTTATAGGCAAAATTATATGATGTCTGAGTGTATTAGTCCATTTTGTATTGCTATAACAGAACTACCTGAGACTGGGTAATTTATAAGGAAAAGAGATTTATTCGGCTTATGATTCTGGGACAGCTGCATCTGGCACAGGCCTCAGGCTGCTTCTACTCATGGCAGAAAGCATAGGGAGCCAGTGGGCACAAGCCGATCACATGGCAAGAGGAAGCAAGAGAGAGGAAGCAAGAGAGAAAGAGGAGGTGCCAGGGTCTTTAAACAACCAGCTCTCGTGGGAACTGATAGAGCAAGAACTCACTCATTAATCCCCCCTCCCCCAGGGAGAGCATTAATCCATTCACGAGGGATCCTCCCCCATGACTCAATCACTTTCCAACACTGTCACACTGGGGATCAGATTTCTGCACGAGTTTTGCTGGGACAACACATCCAAACTCTATCACTGGGATTTCCTTCAAAATAAATAAGGAAGAGAAAAGTGCAGGTGAGGTAAGAATGTCTGTGTATTGATAGTGGAGTTGGATGTCGAGTACATGTTGGCTCATAAAATTATCCTGTCTACTTTACTGTACATCAAAACTCTCATAACAGAATGGAGGTTTTTATTTTGTCAATAAATAAAACCCACAGAGAAAATAGTATGTCCTGATTTAATATTAAGAGTACAAGTTTTGAGTCAACTGCCTAAATTCAAATTTTAGCTCCACAGAGAAATTACCTGAGCATCCCTCAAGCCAAGAAGCCACCAGCCAGCATGGACTTGAAAGCCATGTGAGTGTGCCACCTCCCAAGTGGACCTTCCAGCCCCGGTTAAGCCTTTCCATGGCTGCTACCCCAGTAATCAACTGAGTTGACCTCATGAGAAACCCTGTGCCAGACCACCCTGCCAAGCCACTTCCCTGATCCACAAGAATAATAAGTGCTGTGAGAAATAATAAGTGCTTATTGTTATTTAAAGCTGCAAGACTTTGGGGTAATTTGTAACACCATAATAGACAGCTAATACATAAATAAAGATATGTGTAACACCAAGGTCAGAGGTTCAGATCCCCATGCCAGTCAGCCACCAAAAAAAAAAAAAAAGATATGTGAACATTAAAATTCACTGCTAAATCTAAATTCAGCTATAAAATGCTACTCTGCTTTACATAATTATCAGAAAAATGTTCTGGAATAAACTTCAAAAAAGTTCCTTTACAAAATAAGATCTGGTCATGGTTAATACTCATATATAGACCAATTAACACAGCATGTTAAGTGTTGGCCCCCAAATCTTGCTTTTTTGTGATATATTATTCACTTGTTTGAAAACAGAGTATGTTCTTAAAAATTAATATTTGATTTAAAACTACCTAATGTAAAGCATAAGACATAATACAGATTGTCAGCAACAACCTTCTCCTCATGGCATGTGTATTTTTGGTTTGTGGTCATCTTTTTTTTTTTTTTTTGTCAAGTGATCCTAGTATTTTGTTGGAACTATCTGGCAATACTATTTCCAAACATGCCTTAGACGTTCTAATATGAAACTTTGCATGGAACTATGCAGATAACGTCAGGGATAGTTAAAGCCATAAACTATAATTGATGAAGACTTCAGTTGAACAGAATGTCTTCAGGGTATTTCAAAACATTCATGGAAAAATAGAATTAAAATGGGTACATAACCATGCTATCTACTCTAAGTGAATATTGTACAGTAAAAATATGTATTGAAACAACACACTGTACCCCACAAATATGTACAAGTAAATGTTAAAATAAAAAATTTTTAAAATGAAGATAATACAAATCTTTCCATGAACTTTTGAAATGCCCTGTGTTTGCCAAGCACTGTGCTAGGTGCTTGAAACAGAAAACTCAGTCAAGTGTGGATCTTAAGAAAACTCATAGAGAATGAGCACTGTTTTCAATAGTAAAGGATTGATACAAGGGACTGATCGATTCAAGAAGGATGGGAGGGTGACCAAAATGAAAATCATGGGCCACAAAGAACTAAAATAATCAAAGGCCAGCCAAGAGGTATAAAACTCCCTGCTGAAAAGAGATTGGAGATTCAGTTAGCAGCATCACAATGCCTATTTCTTTTAGATTTTCTCTAATATAGTTATTATATTAATTGTTGAGTGAACTCAGTTCTGAACTGACTCTCATTCTGTGGGTTGGAGTCTATCATTCCCAGTGCTTTTAATAACTACATAAACTGTACTTAGAAAATATTTATACAGAAATATATTAAGAAGTCACACTGTAGTTAAGTTTTAGAATTAAAAAAAGAGAACTATTTAGTAGATGCACATATCCTAACCCACTAACTTCCCTACTAAGGAGATACCCTGGAGGAAATTATACCCTTGCACATATGCACAAGAATTCATGTAGAGAATACTCTTTGCTCTATTGTTTATAACAGGTAATATTAGAAACGTTAATGGGAGAACAAAGCATGGTTTCTTTCATTGCTCTTCATTCTAGCATTTGCCTAGTTGTTCTTGTTTTGTTTATTTTTTAAATTATCTTTAGATTTAATTTGTCTAGCTCTAGGGGAAGAAATTCAATGGTATTTTTACCAGTCTAGCCTTAAATTTACATATTAACTTGAGAGAATTGACATTTCTATGAGGTTAAGCCATTCTATCCAAGAACATGGAATGTCTTTTCACTTGCTTAAGTTTTCTGTCTTTTTGTTTCTGTGTTAGTTTATTTTCATAGAGTTCACAGAGTCATCCCTCTCTCACTCTCAAACCACTGGTGTGAGTGGGGTTGAGCCTAATCTGATTGAGGAGGAAGGGTGGGCACGTGACCCAGGTTCTGTCCATCACAGTAACAGTGTGGGATTCAGGAATGAATATATGTCCCCCATCTGGACCCCTGCGCATCAGCTTAAGAACTGTTTCTAGATCTATTAGGAAAAAGAGACACCTTTTCTGCAGGTGTTTCTAAGGTGGTAGAACGTAAGCCTTCAGCTGTTTGGGAGGAGCCTAAAAACAAATCCAACACCAAGAAAAAAGCAAGTCAAGTGATGGAGTGAGTCAGACTCCTGGTAACAGTCTTTGCATTCCAAGATCCAACCTTGCCTGATCAGATACCCTAGAGTCAATACATCAATCTTTGGTTGTGTCAGTTCAAGTTGAATTTTCATTTCTTACAACTCAGAGGAACATGACTAATATATATATATATATATATTTTTTAGAATTCCATGGAGAGCATGATTCCATTGTCATAGAATCATTTCTGTCTTCTACCATGATCATTCTCATCTCACTTTATTTGAATCAAAGTCTTGAGACAGGGAAAGGACATAGTGGGAAATGTCCAAACCTTTATCTCCCTAGAAAGAGCTCAGATGAGCAGTTCGCACACATGGCTTTCTCTGGAAACTCTTTTTTCTTCTATAGCTGGACAAGAGGGCCTTTGCTTAAGAACATGCAATTAAATTTACAGCAAGGATTTCAGCTCAGGAAGAAATGGCCTTTCCAGCTCTGTTTCTTTCCACTCACTAGATACCGTTCCATATGTACAAGACTCTTGATAACAGTGGTTCTGTCATGTCTCTTTTTTTCTGAACATAAAGATCAGCCTCCTACTTATTGCTTTACAAAGCAGAAATATGCTTTGTAACTGATTAAATGCCTATAAAGGACAGAAGGTAGAACCTGGAGCTACGGTTTCTAAGCAGTTTAAATATGTACAACCAAAAGCTACAAAATATCTTTAATATACCTGTCCTCATTTCACATATTCTGCTGTTTATTGCTTAACCACAGAACATAAAGAGCCCAGCGATGCAACAAACCCAGCAAATGTGCAGTGCACCATTTCACAGCAGGGGCCTCAGCAGCTCACAGCGTGCGGCTCTGCCTCTCAGTGATGTGAAAAGCCTGTCACAGGCTCACTTTCCAGATGATGCTGCAGCCTCCTTACATTGTGGATAGGCAATTTCTGTATCGTTATTTTCTCATATGGATTCCACAAATGGTTAATACGAATGTGGCACAACCTAGCCCACTGAAGTTTCTAGAGAAATAACATTTCTATTCCCAGAAATAGGAAGTGCATTTGTAAGTGTATTTGAGGCTTTTGCTTTCAATATTATGTTACATATTCCAGCTATATTGTGTCTACTGGCAATTAATAGCCTTGTTTTTCTTCATCCATTCTAGAACAGATGTGATGCTTATATTACATACACTCTCTAACAACTCACCAGAATCTCTAGAAAGCTGTAAATTATTGCTTCCACCCATTCCTCCTGTCTTTAATCATTAAGCATTTATGATGTTCCTACTTCTCGGGTTCTGAATTCATTCTTTATTCTGTTCCTCCTCCTTCATTCCCCTCCTTTTGAACTCCGTCCCTCTTGTCCTTCCTTCTTGTGTAAGGTTTTTCGCTAGGCCCTAGATTAATTTTCCATATGTGTGTACATATGTGTTTTGTTAATAGAATTAATCCATTACAGGTGTGTCATTTGTTTACCGAGGGATTTAGGTTGTCTTCCTATATCTGGAGGAGGGAGGAGCAGGCAAGCCAGGATTCTATTTGCAGCAGGAAAAAAAATTTTTTCCTCAGAAAGAACCGTTCTAAGGGAAGAAGAGTCAAAATATACATGTTAGTTGTAGGGTCGGGGATGGCAAGGCCTAGACAAGAGGGCCACAATGAAAGAGTGAGAAATGCTAAAACCTCTGGCAGTTTGGGGGAGCAGAGTGGTAGCCTTGGATCCATCAGCCTCGTCGGGCTCAGAGGATGGTGCCTTCAGATGTATCATGCACGCTCTCACAGCCCTGGCTGCCCTCAGCCCAGACATAGGGGCAGCCCCAGCTGGCCCACTGCCACCCCTGGCAGGAAAGTACATAGGTCAGTGGAGCCATCAACAAGGAAAACTGACCATCATTGACGGACATCAATGGACACTCCCAGAGGCATTGTTATTCTGGGCTCCAGCAGCAACAGGAACTTTCACAATATCCAGGAACTAGAGGGAAATCTCTCCCAGTACTCATCATTAGAAGCTGAGAAGACTGGACTGTGCCTGTATTACATTATTATCCCAGAGTCTAGCACAGTACTTGACACACAGTAGGTATACATTAAATATTTACGGAGTGAATGAATGAATAAACTAGAAAATACCTTCATCAATGGATATCCCTTTTTAACTATGGGAATAAACTCCGAAGGTGGTCTTTTAAAATGCATGAGGGATTGTGAACATTTAAAATTCCAATCAAGGTGACTGAGAGCAGCCTCAAGGAGGCAGAACTGGCATTTGATTTTAAGTAGAATCCTAATCAAATATATCAGACTCACGTTTGGAAGAAAAAGCACATGAATAAAAGTTGATCAGCCACAGAAGCAAGAAAAAAAGAGGATCCCAGAGGAAGAAAATGTTGACAAATAATTATGCAAGTGTTGCCTAGAGGAAAAGAAATTCTGGCAAAACACTAACAATTTGAATTTCTTGACAACACCAGCACTTTATGAAATGTGTTTTTCATCAGGCACAATGATGTGACAATATTCTGCTTCTCTCCCTATCGCTGTAGTGGCTCCTTCACTGGTTCCAATTTCTCTTCTTGATGATAACTGGAGTTTCAGTCTTCAGACTTGTAGTCTCTGCCTTTTCTTCCAGCAGGTCCAGACCCATTCTGACTACTCTGAACAGTCAACAATATTTACGTACTAAGCAGCTCCTGTGTGGCATGGTACCATCTCCCACATGTGACTCAAGCCCAGCCCCGATTGGTGTCCCGAACTTTAGATCCATGCCCACTGTGGAACTACTGGACGTTTACCTGCCAGGGGCTCCCATTGCCTCCAACAAAGCACAGTAAAAACATTCATACTTAATATTGCAAGTAAAAGGATGTGCAAATCAAAATAGCCTAAACACAGATGAAAATCACTGACTCAAGCTCAGCTATGGAGTGAATTTCAGAATTCTAGCTTCTTTTCTCTCTCCCTGAGCTCCGTCCTCTTCCACAGGTTGTATTTTTCTTCAGGCAGTCTTTCTCATAGTAATAAAATGTTTGCAGCCATTCCAGGATTCAAGTGCACATCTCAGATTACAGAAAAGGAGAGCCATTGAACAGAAGAGAAGGGCTTTATTCTGAGTAATTAATTGGGGTCAGCACCTACCTCGTATGGTCATTGCAATCAGCAAAATGCTATGAACTATTGGTTTAAGGCATGGCTACAGGCTTGGTCCTGAATCAGTTACTGTGGCAAGGGGATGTGATTAGCATGATTAGTTTAAGCCAAGCAGAGCCTTCTCTGGAGCAAGAAGCATGGTTAAACCCACCAAGTACATGACTGCTACATAGTGGGAGAAGGTGGAATAGATGCTGGGGAGACAACCAGCACTTTTAACTGTATCTTGTCTATTCATAACCCAAAGAAAGGAAAGAATTTTGTGTAGCCAAGTTTCCCAGACAGCTAAGGGTTCACTCCTTATGTATTTTAACCAGTTTGAATGATATAGTTCAAATATGTGTTCTTTATATCTCCGACTTTTATCTGAAGAATACCAAGCATAATTTAACTGTTTATTGATGATTTGAGGTCATCCAGATGTAAATTTACTATTATGCCAGTTATAATACAGTGACAGACACCAGGAGGTACTGAGCTGTTCACGGCTGTGGCCCATTAAATGACTCCAGAGCAATACATACTTTAACAAATTGTTTACTTTTTATGACTTTTTTCTTTCTCTTCCCTGTCTCTAAATTGCTACTTCTAATCTACGGTGGAATTGGGAACCAGATAATGAAGCTTTTACAATTGCATATAAATTAAAAGTAAAATGGAACTGCCTAGGAGAAAGTATGCTAAAATGCAAACTGCGGTTGCCTCTGGGTAGGGATACTAGCTTTTTTTATTTTTATTTTATTATTTCTTTAATTTATTTTATTTATTGAATCAAAATCGATTATACATATTTTGGGGGTTGAACATTGAGATATGTTGATCAAATCAATATTACTAGCATATATATTGTTACAAATCGTAATTATTCTTTATGCCCCTTGTCCAATCTCTCCCCTTCCCCCATTCCCTCCCCTTCCCCCCTCTAATTACCCTAGATTTCTTCTCTCCTTCTGAAAGAATCATGGTTACTCTGTTAATTTGTTGCCTAGATGATCTATCCAATGCTGAGAGATGTGATCAGGTCCCCCAGTATTATCATAGGGCAGACGCTGCTTCTGTCACTCTGAAATGGGCTTTGTGGAAAAAGACATCCTCTTCTTTGACTCTGCTGGTGATGCTCCTTGTGTGAATGCACTCCAGTGGCTGGTGGACCATTTGCGTGGTGCTTGTGCTGTCTAGTCACGTTCACAGCAGCCATGGTTATTGTGGAGTCTGCAGTGGGCCACCTACATGGAGGTGCTGTTTCTGGTATGCTCCTTGGCACTGGTGGTATGCCTGGTTGTGGGGGTGTGTCTGGTCCCTGGGCAGGCCCCAAGTCACTGGTGCCATGTGCCAGGTTGTGGGAGGTGTGTCCAGTCCCCTTCTCCATGCCTCAGGTCACCAGATGAGACCCAAGGAGCTGGCTTGGTGTGCCTGGTTGTGGGAGGGTGGTCCGGTCCCCTTCTCCATGCCTTGGGTCCCCAGGCAGGCCCCGAGGCACTGGTGTGGTGTGCCTGGCTGTGGGAGAGAGGTCTGGTCCCCTTCTCCATAACTCAGGTCCCCTTCTCCATGCCCCGGGTGCCCAGGTGGGCCCCCCGGGTGCTGTCCTGGTGTGCCTGGTTGTGGGAGAGAGGTCCGGTCCCCTTCTCCATTCCCTGGGTCCCTGGGTGGGCTCCAAGGTGCTGGCATGGTGTGCCTGGTTGTAGGAGGGTGGTCTGGTCCCCTTCTCCATGCCCCAGGTCCATGGACAGGCCTTGAGACACTGGCTTGGTGTGCCTGGTTGTGGGAGAGAGGTCCACTCCCCTTCTCCATACTTCAGGTCCCCAGGCAGGCTCCAAGGTGCTGTCCTGGTGTGCCTGGTTGTGGGAGAGAGGTCCGGTCCCCTTCTCCATGCCTCAGGTCCCCATGCTGGCCCTGAAGCACTGGCACAGTTTGCCTGGAAGTGGGAGTGGGGTGCAATCCCCAGATCCAAGCCTTTGGTTCCCAGGAAGGCCCCAAGGTTCTGGTGGTGTGCATGGGCTGGAACTAATTTTTTTTCCTTTGCTTCTAACATGGGGGAACTTCCTGTGGGAACCAGTACTTGAGCTGTGTGGTTGAGCTAAATTGCTACTTTGCTGCTGTTTCCCTAGGGAAGGCTTTTTGTGTAGCTCACGGTTTAACGGTTGACCTAATAGGCACTTCCATCTCTCCAGGGACCAACCCAGTGAGTCTGGGTTCTGTAGAATCTCTGATCTGGGCCTGAGTTTTTTCTTGAAACTGCACCCCATGCAATTCTGCATTCCTGACCAGTCTCCTCTGAGTGGTCCTGTGTTGATTGGGGGACAGGTTGTCTGTCCTTGCTATGTCCCAGTGTTCTCCGTGTGTTCCCATCTCGCCCCCCATCCATGCTCCAAACACTTCCCACGGGACTGGCCCAGTGCCAACCCTTGCAATGACTCACCGGCCTCTGAATGGCTCCCTTTTTCTGGTTGTTCTGTCTCCTCACTCCTGCGTGGGTCCACGGGAGCCTGCTTAGTGGTCTTGCTGTCCTGGGGGCCGCCAAGGCCTTCTTCTCCCCTCCTGCCTCCAAGTAACTCCATCTGAAGGGCACAGCTGCAGCTTCCGCCAGCTCCTGCTCCATGCGCTCAGCAGCTCGAGCAGCCATGGCCCGAAACACTCAGAGCAGTTTTTTCTTTCTCTCATCGTGGCTTCTCCCACCTTCATGAACTCTGTAGGTCTCTCCTCCTCTTCGCCTGAGCTCCAGTGGCCCTAGCTTGGCTGATGTTACATTTTTATAGTTGTAAATTGGTTGATTTGTGGGAGAGAGTGATGCTGGGGACCGTCTATTCCGCCATCTTGACCGGAACCTCTCTTTATTTTTATTTTTTAATTGTTTGCTTCCTCATTATTTTTTTCCTTATAGTGATTAAGAATAACTTTTGTGATCATGCACACATGCAAAACTGAACAAAGTAAATAGGATTTGGGGGGTGCCTTCAAGTTCCCAAGTGGAAAAATGTTCCAGCTATTAACTCTTACAGTCCCTGACAGCTGACAGCTCTCCTAACAGGTTGGCGGACTTGTTGAATTCTTGGTTGCCTGGTACATTCTAAGTTAGGAAGTGTATTAGTCTGTTTCTGTTGCTTATAACAAAATACACAGAACTGGGCGATTGATAAGAAAACACAATTTATTGCTTACAGTTTCTGAGGCTGGGAAGTCCAAAGTCAAGGGAACACATCTGGTGAGAGCCTTGGTGGTGGCGACAGTGATGGCAGGGTATCACACTGCAAAAATAGAGGAGCAGAGAGAGAGAGAGAGAGAGAGAGAGACAGATCCTCACACACTATCCTTTTAAAGCCCTCAGAACTGCCCCTGACCACCATTTTTAATCCATTCACTACTGCATGGTCCTACAACCTAATCAACTCTTCGAGGCCCCACCTTTCAATTATCGTAATAGGATTTCCCACCCTCAACAGTTACAGTGGGGATTAAGCCTCAGTGAGTTTGGGGGGCGGGGGCTTCCAGTCTACAGCAGGGAGTATACATACTTGCAAGGAAGAGTTCAAGAAAAAGTTAAAACTTCCCAGGGGGAAGGGCAGCTACCTATCTACCAAGAGACCTTATCAGGGAGACTTGACCTGGTAGGTTCCCACCAGGCAGGGACCGGCCTTCACCCTTACAGAGAGGAAAATCCAGTCTTTCCTGTGCCCCAGAGCTGGACAGATGGTGAGGATGACAACTCAATACCATTTACACTCAGAAGCAACAATTTAATGACAGACAATGAAAAGAGACCTGCTATCCATAAGAAATCTTTCTTGCAGCATAGAAACTATATGGGGAAACAAATTATAGTTGAAGGTTGATTTGGCGAGCATAAAATCACAACAATCTACAAAGTGGAGTAAGGTTAAAGTAGCCCAGTGCCTCCATCCATCAGTGACCTGGGCCACATCTGCTAATCCCACCACACTTAAGGCCTCATGCCACTCCAAACAGTGCTTTTGGGGAACTTCCAAACTTTGTCTCCAGGACTCACCAGTTTTCTTTATTTCAGCACCAAACAACCTGCTTTCTAATGAGCCATTATTTCTTTAGATGTGTGGACACAATCATAGGGTTTGGGTAAAGGTTATTGTTCTTAAAGTTACTTTTCCTACTTTTCTCTATAAGTGTAGCTCTGGCCTAGCAGTTTTCAAGTTCCAGGGCCAACTCATGGTTACCTCCCACTCTACATACTACATTCAACTTGTAAGAGAGCTGAAAGCCAAAAAGAAAAGGGCTCAAGTAAGTGTAAAACTAAACTCATTACCTTCCCATGGCTCCTCCACCAAGCCAAGCCAAACTAACCTATCTTTTTTTTTTAAATTAATTGTGTGCTCATCTTTGACTACTCTCTCTACTGGTGCCCCATATTCTTGGCAGACCAAGTATTATTTACTACTCCTTCTCCATGTCTCTCCCATCCATCATTTTCTTTCTACTCCCATTGCCCCACCTCTTTATCTCAATTATTGCAACATAGCCCAATGTATTATTGCAATAATTATGAGTTAAGAATTATTGTAATAGCCCAGTACCTGATCCCCTTGCCTTTTGTCTCTTCCTTTCTACTCTCATCTGCATATTGTTCCTCTATTAATCTTCTAGAAATTTTTTCATTCAAAACATTTAAGGGCTTCTGCTTACACAGAGAATTAAGTGCAAATGCCTTGAACTGGTGCTCAAAGCTCTCCGAAATTTGGTCTTTATGTTATGTTTTGGCTTTATTTTCCTTGACCCCTTGACATGGATCCTCTGTTTCAGCCTTTGTATACCCACTGTGGGCAAATGATAAAACCAAATACAAACACTGTTTATGCTTTGTAATGCAAACCTCTGGGAAAGGAGTCTTAGAACTTAATACGAGCAGACACAGTGCAAGGTTTTCATCTTAACAGCTTATTAGCTTTTTAAAAAAAAAATTTGCTCTATTTACTTTCACAGACACATACATACATTCATAGACTATGGTTAGTTATCAGGTATGCTACAGGAATCCATGGCATCAGCCATGATTTTGAAGAAAACCTAAACCTGTCCAGTGTGGGTTGTAATCCAATGACAACATTATACTGGCATCACATAACTCATATTGACTTGGGCCTACCATTCTTCACAAATATCCTGGAAGGTAAATGTCTCTGACATTTAATTTGATAGAAATCCTGCTTATTTCTCATGCAGGGCGTGACCTTGAGGAACATAAATGATTGGGCAGATTTGGCCACCTTTTAAGAAGGACTCAATACAAAGTAATTTCATCAATAAAGTGAATATATTGATTCATGTAACTCAAAAGTCCAAACCTGGCTATATCCAAGTGTTGATGTGGCCATCAGGCAATCTTCAGTATCTTAGCTCTGCTCTTCTCCATGCTTCATTCCCCAGCAGATTCTCTCTATACAGAAGCAAAGATGGTCACCAGCAGTTCCAGGCTTAGCAACCTAGCAAATGGACAGTCACTTTCCCGATCAATTAATAAATCCTATTGTGGGTTCTCATTGGCCCAGCTTAAGTCACATGCCCATTGCTGAACCAGTCACTGTACTGGGAGCAGGGGCAGAGTGGAGGGTGGGGGTATGATGTTTTGATTACCCAGAACTGTCTCATACACTCCTGCTCCCTTCTGAAGCCAGAGGGTGGGGTCAATCCCATTGAACTACATGGACTGAAAATGGGGGAAAGGTGGCTCTCCAAAGGAAAATGAAGTTGCTGTTATCAGGAGAAGGGAGAATAGATACAAACCAAACAAATGAACACTGGGGGCAGCTTCTTGCATTCATGGACATGCCTATTATCTCTTATTATAATATGTTTATTAATGAGTCCCACAACTTTATATTTAAATTTTAAGATCAACTTTGGCAATATGCATCAATATTTTTAACATATATACACAACCCAGCAATTTGACTTCTAGAAATAATAAAAATTAGCAATATTATTAAGTGTTTTGCCATGTGGCCAAAACTGGCCTAAGCAATTTGCATATGTTATTTCATTTAATACAGAAGAACCCTAGGATGCAAGTGATATTTTGAGCTCAAGAAATTGAGCTTAGAAATGTTAAGTGATTTACACAAAGTTTCATAGCTATTAAGAGGGAAAGCCAGAATTCAACCTTCAAAATCTTAACCACTGTTAGTTACCTCTCTTAGAAGTCTCAGCGGCAATATAGTCTCATGGATTTATTTTTTTAAAAAATACTACAGGTGAGAAAAGATGTACATCACAGGGTGTTATTCATAAGTATCTGTCCAGAGAACTCAAGTGTGAAATAAGGTATCAACAAATTATGTCCACCAGCATATGTCCCCTCATTATCAGTAAATACATACTAAATTCTTACTTGATAAAATGATAGAAGATTAATGACTTTTTTTTTGGAAGGCTGTGAAATTGCAAGTTTGTTCAAACCAGCTGCCTAATCTACAAAAGCATCCACAGTCAAGGTTAATCAAACACAATAAGGCCTTGTACATTGTTTCAAATCTGTCAGGATGTCAGTTTACCATCTAGGAAAAATTGAATACTTAATCTGTACAACCACCCACAATATATCTTTATATGTGTTAGCTGTCTACTATCAGGCCAAAGGCAGCTTTAGGCTAAATCATTTAACCTCAATGATGTTCAACACTGGAACATTCCAGCAAATGGGAAAGTGAGTGGCCTAAAAGCCCAGAGAGCCGATAATGTTAACCACTGCACCTAACATGGAGAAGCTTCTGTCCACAGTCAGGAACCTACACTCTGCCACAGTCCCCAACTCAGGTTACAAGAGGCAGCAGGACAGCAGCAGCCCTGAAGCTACTAAGGCCCTTAGACCACTAGAAAGGACAGCTGGAAGAAGAGCCACTCCGTCCCAGGCTTCTGATGTGCTGCCTGGACTGGGTGGATAAAGGGGAAAACTCAGAGTGTGTGTGTGCGTGTGTGTCAACGATTAATTATTGTTACTTTTTTAAAAGAAGATGGTATTAATGTAAACAAGGTCAAGTTCTCAGTGGACCTCAGATTTTATTTTTTTCTTTTCTGTTTTTTAACCTCTTATAATACAAAGATCACTTAGTTTATAATCAGGCCCTTTTTCATCATGCTTCTATTTCTCATTATCTTCAGGAATGTATCCTCAGCAAATATAACCCTAAAACACTCCTAAAAGGTACATGGAGGAGAAGCTCATTTGCACAAGAGTAATGATTTAGTCCTGTGCACTTTTAATTTGCATAATCTTCCTTCCTTTCCCCTTTCATAATGGTCTTTGATATTTTTTTCTCTGAATGACGTGGGTTGGGAGAAGGAATTAAGCAAGCATCAAAGTTCTGGTTCCTGTGTTCTCAGCTATTACATTAATCTTGAAGATTTTCTCTCCAATTTATTAAAAATCAGTGACTCATCCAACTTTACACATAAACCCATATCAAAGTTAATTAGAATCTCAGGAGTCTAATGTTTGCCTCTTCCTTTATTAATTCCTGGAAGCTTGAAGCAAGGGTCTATGTGTGATTGTGGAAGAAAGAAAAAAGAAAAAGAGAAGCTAGTAGACGTGACCTGCCAGTGATTAACCAGCAGTGTTTGCATGGCAGGTTTCAGAATTGTGCCCAAGCCCCTTTGGTGAAAGCAGGGACCAGACCTCTAAGCAGCCTAGCTGACAGCCTCCTCTGGAAGTGAGGTTAGCCTAGACCCCAACCTAAAAGAGGGGAGATGAGCCCTGGAGCCAATGGAGAGCAGAGCCCTGCTTGCTGACTTCTTTTTCTCTCTCTCCTGCACACTTGGAAAGAGCAGCCAATTACTCTTGTAAATTGACTTTCTCTCTTTCCTTCCTGAAAAGTTTTTGGTTTTTATTTGTTTGTTTTTTGTTTTTCTAATCATAGAGCTTTGCAAAACTTCTACTGGAAGCAGGTTGGGGGAAGTGCGGGAGGCAAGATGGGTGCAAGGTGGAAATTATCATGTAACAAGACATTTTTACATTGGATTTCTCAAAGTGTACCTGGACACAAAATGGAGGGAAAGTACAGGACATGAGATTTGATCTAATATATTTACTAGTGAGAAACTGATAGCTACAGCTCCAGCACCCAGGATTTTGCTTTAGGAGTTTTGTGGGGAAGTCCCGTAAAACAAACTTAAAAAACTAATTTTATTCCTAAACTACCCTTGAAAGGTGTTGAGGAATCTTCTAACATATTTTCTTATCTTAAAATACGAGTTGCATTAATAACATTCTAAAGTCTAAAGAAAATGTTCCAGGAGAGTCAAGAAACTCAAGCTATGTCACACAACAAAAGGCTTAAGCCACCCACGGATAAGACAAGTTAGAGTTTAAGGGCATGATAAATTTATTTTACATTAACACATTTGAAACTATTTGTAAAGTCACGTGATTCCATGATAAGTGTAAGGAGATCATCTGAAGCCCCAGAAAAACTTACAGCCAAAAATGTTAATCTTGAGTTTAACCCACAGTGGAGAGTTGATTCAGGCACTCCAGCTCCCTGCAGCATGTTCACCGAAAATGAGAGTTTTGGGAGCCCCCCACAATCCTGGGGGCCCCCACTTCTCCTCTGCATGTGCACCCCTACCCCCTCCTAACTCCTGAGCTCAGCAGTAGCCCTGCTGCTCCCCCAGGCCCAGGAGTGAACACTTCCCAGTTGGCACCCCCCAGAATCCTTAGGTGACCCTAGGAGTGCGGGTGGATGAAGAATGTCTCCTTCCCCTTTCCCCTGAGCTGTGTCTGACCCTGTGCTAGAAGAATCTCAGAGCGACCCTGTGCTTGAATGTGCTCCCCAGTTCAGCTCTCTCCTTCCCCAGGATCTAGCCAGCACGCAGGGCCAAGGATAGATTCTGGGAACAGTCACTGCTTTGTGCTCAAGGCTCCTCTAACCCTCATAACTAAGGCTTTGTTCTGGGTCAGGTTCTTCATGCCCAGATCCTTTCCTCCCAGGACATATCTTACCCTTTCCCACCACCTTCCTCCCCACCTCAAATCACACTTACTCATACTGGGCAGTCTCACCAGCTGGCCTTGCAAGGCCAGATGAGCCCTAGCAATGGGCCCAGCTCAACCTCTCTTTCCAGGAAGCTCTTCTGCTTCCAATCAACAATAAACACAGACAAGCTTTAACCCCAGAAGTGTTGATAATTCCAAGGAGGGAGCCAGAAAAGAACAGGGAAGGTAACAGGCAGAATCAAGAGCACTTTCACTCCTACTGAGCAGCTGCCACAGACTGCTTTGGACCAATGCATGCTTCACCCCATGTCACAGCATGACTAAAACGTAGGGGTGGGGTGTGCACAGATGCTCACATGTGATAGGGAATTTATAATGTTTGCACTGTCACGTAAGAGCAAGTAAAACCAGATTTACGCTTCAAGATTTGCATAGCCAAGTTCACATCCTTGCACATTTCTACCCTTACCCATTCCTGTTTATTCTCTTTGAGATACTGACAAGGGTTGTTTCCCCCACCCCTAGACCCTGCCTTCCCCAAAAGCTACATTTAAGCTTTGTCTTCACTTTTCTTTTCTACTTGGAAATTTTTTATTTTATACATTACAGTTTATTACAATCCAGTTCACTGGTAAATGAATTAGGATATATTCATGGTTAGATTGAGTCTTTTGACTTTTTTTTTTTTTTTTTTTGGCAGCTGGTCAGTAAGGGGATCCAAATCCTCGACTTTGGTGTTACAACGCTGTGCTCTAACCAACTGAGCAACAGGCCAACGAGCCTTCCTCTTTTCCTTTTTTTTTAACAATCGATAGCTTTTACTTTGCTCTTAAGAATTTGTGCAATAATTCCCCTCATTCTACAAGAAGGGGCAACATATAGGGTATAAAATGGAAGCATTTGTTTTACCCAGCCAGGTGGTTAAAATGGCATCATCATCCCAAAGGAAGTGATATGGAAACATTTCAAATAAACACAAATTCCAGTTGACTGTTTCATAAGAGACTTTTATGTAGCCACTAAGTACATGTTCTAGGTGAACTTCTACTCTTTTTTTTTTTTTTTTTTTTGGTTACAGAGCAACCCTGTAACACCAAAGTCAAGGGTTTGGTTCCACATTCCAGACAGCTGCAAAAAAAAAAAAAAAAAAAAAATGCCAGAGCCCCACCTCCAGATATTCTGATACAGCCTTCTTTCTACCTTTATAATACCAATTCTGATGTAACATACTTGACTTTTGAGGTAAGTGATACTTCTGCCTTTCAGCAAAAATGCAAAAGGGTGATGATGTACTGTATGAAGGCTGGAGATCTGTACAAAGTATGAAAGAGTCCTAGAAGGTACTTAGAAACTATTTTTAAATGACCATAGGGATAAAAGGATTACAAAACATCTTCACTTTTCAATGTTGTCCCCACCCTGCTCTTATGGAGCTACTTTTGTTTTGTATGAAAAGGATAAACACTGAATTTTGACACATTCTCTGTGCAACATTGATTCACCACATTCAAATAAGGCATTTGGGACCACCCCTGTGGCTCGCTCAGGAGAGTGCGGCGCTGGTAGCACCAAGACCACAGGCTGAGAGTGGTGCAGACAACACCATGCCTAGGGTTGCGACCATTCAAAAAAAAAAAACAAATAAGGCATTTGTTCTGACTCAATGTGTATAAGTCATACAGATAAGTCATTTTTCACAGGGATAGAATCTAAAGTCAGCATATAAAACAAAACCATGTATTGCCCAAATTTGTTAAAAATTCCCTTAAACTAATTTGGAATGTAGCCCAGATACATTCTGTGTATACTGCCCTATACAGTAAATTATGTTAATTGCAAAAGATTCCACCTAATATAACATAGACATGAAAAACATAATTTTCAACATTTTTAGTTTCCTAAGAAAAACAAGCAAGAAGTTGGTACTTTTCATTGAGTTCTGGGTGAGGCAGTTGCTTTGCATCATTACAACACACATGCGCGCACACATGCACATCTTTAAGGGCTGGAATCCCACAGAGCAGCAAGATGCTCCACTCTGAGAACCATGCAGGAACCGAGACAACCCGTGGGAGCACCAGTTGTTGGTGTCATGGTGGGTGCACTATTAAAACAAATATTTCTTTCTTCTCTCTCTCCCTTCTATCTTGTTTTTATGGGTTTTTTGTTGGCTTTTTTGTTTGCTAAGCCAAACACTTTTAGGGAATTCCCATCAATTAAATGTGTCTGAAATGCAACTTCACTGTAGAGAGAAAAACATTGATCACCCAGCAATGTTCACTTACTCATATATTTAACTTAAATGTGAAGTTTGGCTCCTTTTTACCAGGGCATTAAGTCCTCCTGTTGCCACCACTACCACACAACCAGGGGTCCACTCAATCATGCACATCTGCATGCTACTCACACCCACATGAACACCGCAAGCACCAAGAGGGGAGTAAATGAGACATTTCCCTCCAAATTTCCAGAAAATGTTCAATCAACTTCCTCCTACTAGTTGTTAAACTCCTTGGTGTCTGTGACCCCCACCTCGCTCTCTCACCATATAGGATGTCCCTCCTACTTCCCTGTCCCCTGTGGGTGCCTACATGGAGACCACAGTGCCCTGTGGGCACTGAACTCCTCTGGGGCTCCATCGACACCACGGCCTCCATTCACGGTGGTGCTGTGCATCCTACTGTCCTCCTTGTCACCAGGAATTTTGCAGCTGCCACCTTTCTGTCTGCAGAGCTGCTGGCAGAGCCTCTATTATTGCTGCATTTGCTGAGGAAGCCAATCTTACCACAGAAACAGGACTCTCTTACATACTAGTCAGATCTGTCCTTTGAGAGTCCAGGGACTGAATTCCTGGTTTAAACAGAGTCTCAATAACACTACCTCGTGAGAGTGGAAGGAGGCCTCACCAGCACAAGTGCTTACTGCAGGTTGGTTGATGATGGGGAAATCATTAACAAGAAACAACAACAATAAACACTTACATTGCACTTAGAATATTCTAGGCACTGTTTTAAGTGCTTGGCACACATTAACTTACTTAAGGCAATTATTTTGTCAGCCCCTTTCGATGTTAAGAGCACACTTGTACCTATATTGTTCACCTAACCCCAGGCCTAAACTTTCCCATAGAAAGGAAATCCCTTTCTGTCCTGTCATCAGCCACAACAATAGTCCCATCTGCCCCGTCACGGCATATTGGGATTGCAGGAGGTTCATAACTGGCTTCTCCCACATTCCACGCAGTCCTAGACTGTTAGGTTATAGTATAAAGCTTCAGCTTCCTCGGGGCAGATAATGTGCCAATTCACATTTTAAAACTTTTTTTACAGTGAGGATAAATAGAAAAGAGAAGAGTATAATGAACCCTTTTACACCAGTCTCCGATCTTTGGCAGTTATCATCTTATGAATAATCTTGTTTCATCTATACCCGCACCCACAGGGTTATTGGGAAGCAAATCACAGAGTCCTATTACTTCATCCATAAATACTTCAGTATGTGTGCCAGTTGTCAACTTATGACTCCTCAGCTCCAAATCCATCCACCCTTCTTTGCTCCAGTGTGTGATAGTGGAGGTGGACCCTATAAACATTTTTTTGCCAGTTGGCAAGAGGTTAAGCTTTGACAATAGAGGACACCAGAGGGACTTTGTAGGAGAAAGGGACTTCTCTTTCTGGTTCCACTGGGCTCTCCCCTGCCTGTTCTTGTAGTGCAAAGCTGCTACAGCTCATGGGACGTGCCGTTCTGCTGATTCACAAGCACCCAGCTTGTGTCTTCCCATGGAGAGCTGCCAACTGCCTGGAGGTTCCCCAGCCTGCACCACTCAGTGAACCTCTCTGCCAACCAGTGGGCCACGTGTGTAACCTCCCCAATGAGATCTGGCTCTCACCCCTGGGGTGGAGGGAAAACTACCCTAGATTTGTTTCTTCCTTAGGTGCTCTGTCTCAGTCCTAGAGGTAGTGGCTGCTCCTTATTTGTCTTATGTCTTCTTTAGAGTTCTCCTTCCCCTTTAGTAGTTAATTCCCTGTTACTAATAAATAATTCTTTACATTAAACTTTCCCTGTTCAAGGTATTTTGTGGTTTCTGTCTCCTGACTGGATCCCACCTCACACAGAAGGTTTTGATTAACTGAGCACTTGATATGATTCCATTTTCTCTCCTTTCTTAGCATACCAGTTATACTTCTTTTTTTTTTTTTTTTTTTTTTAGTAGTTGCCCTAGTGTTTGCAATATACAACTAATCCAAGTCCACTTTTAAATAACATGGTACCACTTCATGGGTAGTGCAAGTGTCTTCCAATAACAAAATAATCCTTATCCTTCCTTCCCGTCCAGTGTATCATTGCTGTTCATTTCACTTATACATAAGCACATGTAAGCGTACATATGTAATGCATACATAATCAAATACATTGTTGCAATTACTATTTTGAGCAAACTTATCTGTTAGATCAATTAATAAGAAAAATAAGAGTTTTTATTTTACGCTCCCTTTTCCTTTTTTGATGCTTTTCCTTTCTTTATCTACATCCAAGTTGCTGACCTATATCATTTTTCTTCTCTCTAAAGAACTTCTTTTAACATTTCTTGTGAGATAGGTCCACTGGCAACAAATTCCCAAAATTTTTGTTTGTCTGAGCAAGTCTTTATTTCTCCTTTGCTTTTGAAGGATAGTTTTGCAGGGTACAGAATTCTAGTTTGGCAGATTTTTCTCTCAGCACTTTCAATATTTCACTCCACTCTTTTCTTGCTTGTATGGTTGCTGAGAAGTTGAATGTAATTCTTATCTTTGTTCCTCTGTAAATAAGATTTTTTTCCTCTCGTTTCTTCTAGGATTTTTTTTTTTTAAATCTTTGATTTTTCTGTAGTTTGGATACAATATTCCTAGTTGTAGTTTTTTCTGGCATTTATCCTGCTTTGTGTTCTATGCACTGGATCTGTGGTTTGATGTCTGACTTTAATTTGGGAGAATCTTCAGTCATTGTTATTTCAAATATTTCTTCTGTTCCTTTCTCTCTTTCTTCTTCTTTTATTCCCATTGCACATTTTTACTGCTTGTAGATGTCCCATAGTTCTTGGATATTCTGTTCTGGGTTTTGCGGGGGGGAGGGTGGTTATTTTTATTTTTTTCTTCGGTCTTTTTTCTCTTTGCTTTTTTCAGTTTCAGAGGTTTCTATTGAGATATACTCAAGCTCAGAGATTTTCTCAGCAGTGTGCAGTCTACCAATAAACTCATCTAAGGCATTCTTCATTCCTGTTAGTGTGTTTTTGATCTCTAGCATTTCCTTTTGGTTCTTTCTTAGGATTTCCATCTGTCTGCTTACATTGCCCATCAGTTCTTGCATGCTACCTACTTTGTTCATTAGAGCCCTTAGCTTATTAATCATAGTTGTTTTAAATTCCTGGTCTAATAAATCCAACATCCCTGCCATAACTGAGTCTAGTTCTGATGCTTGCTCCATCTCTTTGCCTTGTAATTTTTTTTCTTGATATGATGTACTGGGTTAAAAAAAAAAACTGCTATAGATGGGCCTTTAATAATGTGGTGGCAAGGTGTAGGGTGAGGGGAAGCATTCTGTAGTCCAGTGATTAGATCTCAGTCTTTTAGAGAGCCTGTGCCTCTGGACTGTGAACGTCACAAGTGCTTCTCAGTCTACACCCTCCTCCTACTTTGGTGGGACAGGATGGCTAAAGAGAGCTGGAGTTGGGTTATTTCTCTTCTCCAATGTCGTTAGGCTCTGATAAAACCCCAGTGGGTTAGACTTTGGTTAAGTAGTTTCTCCTGAGGACATATCTTATTAGGAAAAACAGAATGCACTGGTGTATTTCAAACTGACAACTTTTCCCTTCCCTCCACCAGAAGCTGGAGAGGATTTTCTTTGATATTCTAGAACCTGGTAGAGCTCCAGGAGATAAAACTCACACATATGAGGGCCCCAGTCGTTGGGGCCCTCCAATGACTAGGTTCTCCTGGAGTTTTCATCTCTCGGACAATTACAGTTCAGGCTTCCCTACCCTGGCATTGGTTCCTGGATTTCTGCTCCAGTAAGTTGTAATTCTCTGTATTTACCTGTCTCTCCAATTTTAGGGGGAGCAGTTTGTCCTGTGTCCTCACTGCTCTTAAATCCCCAAGAAATGGGGAAAAAAAAAAAAAGATCTAAAAAGAATTGTTAATTTTTCAGTTTGCTCAGCTTTTTACTTGTTGTTAGGATGAATGGGCTGGCTGGTTAAATCAAATGGATAGAGCACTGTAACACCGAAGTCAAGGGTTCACTACACTTCTGTACCGGGCAGCCTCCAAAAACAAACAAACAGACAAAACCTTAAGAGGACGGAGTGGGAACTTCCAAGTATTCTTAAATGCTGGACTGGAAACTAGAACCAGGTACAAAAGATAACTTCAAAAAATAAGGACTCTTGCAGGCTGGCCAGTTAGCTCAGTTAGTTAGAGCATTGTGTTGTAACACCAAGGTCAAGGGTCCAGATACCTGCATGACCAGCCACCAAAAAAAGAGAGAGACTATGTTTCTTAAATCATCAATATCTGATCATTGTTCAGATTTTCAGATTTTCCCAAATGTCTAATGAGTACTTTTATCCAGTTGGATTTCTTTCCAATCAAAATTCAAATAAGGTTTACACACTGAATCTAGTTGTTTCTCTTAAATGTATTTCCACAACCATACCTTTTTATTTCCTTGCAATTTACTTGTTGAAGAATGATGTTTGTTGGTCTCCTGGTGTTTCATACATCATATCCCATGGTATTATTTAACTTGCTCTCTATACTGTACTTCCTATAAACTGGTGATTTGGTTGAGACCTAAATAGATTCAGGCTCAATTTTTTCTGAAAGAATACTAGTATTAGTACTTACTATTGCTTCATGTCAGGAGATACATAATGTATGGTTGTCTATTATTTTGTGATTGATCAGGGGATCTTCAATTGTCAACTAGATTCATTTATTAAGAAGTTTCTCATCAACTTTTCCAAAATGATTTTAGAAGACATTGGAGGTCAATTCCTAGATTCACTATTTCATTAGAAGTAGCAAAATGGTGATATTATAATGCTCTCATTCCTCTATTTATTGTTTTATAAAAAAGAACATTTTCATATTAACTATTAGCTTACACTGCATGATATTGTGAAAATATATATTTGGTCTTCATCCCTGTCTCCAGGTATACAAGTCCTAAAATCTTTAAAATCAAAGTGATAAAAGTCTCTTCATATGCTAATGATGGTTGACAGCCCCTAGGTAACTTCAGGATGGGTGCTGGCCATAGGACAAACCAAGGCAGGACTTTTAGTCCCACCCTCCAGTCTCTGGGGCAAAGAAGCTTAATGGCATTTTTCAAAGAAAGACATACAAATGGCCAACAGACACATGAAAAAATGCTCAACATCACTAGTCATCAGGGAAATGAAAATTAAAACCACATTGAGATACCACCTCACCCCAGTTAGACTGGCTATAATCAAAAAGACGATGAATAACAAATGCTGGCGAGCATTTGGAGAGAAGGGAACACTCTTGCACTGTTGATGGGACTGTAAATTAGTACAACCACAGTATGGAGGTTTCTCAAACAACTACAGGTAGATCTTCCATACGATCCAGCAATCCCTCTTCTGGGTATATACCCAGAGGAATGGACATCAACACGTCAAACAGATACACACACTCCCATGATCATCACAGCTCTGTTTATAATAGCTAGGATATAGAACCAACCTAAATGTCCATCAATAGATGATTGGATAAGGAAAATGTGCTATATATACACAATAGAATACTACTCTGCCATAAAAAAGAATGAAATACTCCCATTTACGACAACATGGATGAATCTGGAGAAACTTATGATGAGTGAAATAAGCAAATCACAGAAGGATAAATACTGCATGTGCTCACTCATATGTGTGAGCTAATACAGAAAGGAAGGAAGGAAAGACCACAGTAGTGATGTGGTCTTACAGAGGGAGGGAACATTCCTAGGGCTACGACGCAGAGCGGGGTGAAAGGAGGAGGGGGAGGGAAGTTGGGAGATAATTGGGTGGGGACATGGGGTACAAAAGTAATTTCTAGTAACGGGTATGCCCCCAGTATGAACCTGGCCTTCACATCATGGGTACGAGGGGTGACAATTAGCTCTGTATCTCATGAATATTCTTAATAAACTTTTTTTAAAAGATTTCTCATCTTTGGCAAAAAAGAATCCCTTCAGATTGGCTCCTAAATCCTTTTGAAATGACTGCAATATTTAACAGCTTTCTTCCTTTCAGACTCAACAAGATGTTTCCAGCTCATCTTCTACATTTCTTGCCATTTCTCCAAGGAGTCCTTATAACTTTTAGTGAAAAATGGCATTTAGAAACTATAATCTGGATTCTAAGGGTGCTAATTACAGCTCTTCAAAGAACAGAGCTAGAAAATGTACTTTTTAAGAAGTAAATACATTATAATTTCATAATGATATTTCCATTTCAAATTAGTAATTATAATTACAATTTATAATTTTACTTAGCATCTTTCATTTTATACTTATATCTTTATTCCTAATGTTATTAACAAAACTATATATTTTATTTATTCTGCAAAATATATATAATATTCAGAAAAACAATATTAACAATATTATTTCTTCTTTATTCATCTTACCTTAAGCATGACCACTAAAATTGCATAGACAAATGACTGTTTTAAAAATACTTGAAATAATTCTTCTGTGTGGTTAAGACATCAGTACACTTAGTTTTTTATTTTGTTTTTGCTTTGAATACAGTTTTTATGTTGCTTATGTCTGGGTTTGTGTGTGTACACATGTTCTAAAGTTTAGAACATGTAATATTTACATGTTCTAAAGTTATATCTACAAAATAAGGTATATTCAAAGAACATCTGTCTCCTCTTTTTCCCTATAAGAAACTATTTTTATTAGTTTCTTCCTAATTCTTCAATTTTAAAAATAAAGACAAAATACATACTTGTATTCTCCCTTTATTAAGTAAAAAGTAGCATACCATATGTACTATTCTGCACCTTGTTTTTTTCATTTAATGTATCCTGAAGATCACTTCATGAAAGTATGTGGGGATTTTTCCCACCCCTGGTGCGGCTGCTTAGCATTCCGCTGGGTGACTGCACTGTAGTTTATTCAACCATTCCTGAATCAGGGAACATCTGAGTTGTTTCTAGTCATTTGCTATTACAAGCAATGACTCAGTGAACACGTCTTATCATATTTTCACCAGTTTCAGTAAGCTTTTGCTATGAATAGCACACTATCTCAAAACCTACTTGCATAAAGCAACAATCACCTATTAGGTCAAGATTCTGAAGGTGAACAATCTTGGCAGGGCTCAGCCCTGTCCTTCTGCTGTTTTTCACCCATATGACTGAAGTCATCTTGCAACTCAGCTGGAGCTGGATAGTCCAAGACATACTCATTTACATGTCTAGTGGTTGGCAGGCTGTCAGCCAAGTTTTCTCAAGTGGCCTCTCTTCCTGTGGTAGGCTAGCTAGTCCCCATTCATATGTTCTTGTGGCAGTCTCAGGGTTCCAAGCACATCAAGAAAGAGCAAGCCCCAATGTACAAGCACTTTTCAGTCTTCTGCAGACATCATTTGCTATTGTTCTTTTGGTCAAAGCAGATTACTTGGACAAGCTCAGTGCCAGTGAGAAGGAGGAAGACTACCCAAAGACACACAATCAGGAAGGGGTTTTCCACCAGCTATTTGCAAACCATCTACTATTGAGAAAACCTCCGAAAGGCAGGATTGTTGGGTCCGAGGGCAAATTCAAATGTAAAATTGCCAAATCCCCCTCTATAGGGATTATACAGTTTTGCTTTCTCTCCAACTATGAATGGAAGTGCCTGTTTCCTCATAGTGTTGCCGAGAGTATGTTTTCAAACTTTCATATTTTTTCCAATCTAAAAGTGAAGAATGGTATCACGGTGGTATTTTAATTTACATCTCTCATTATGAGGGAGGTTTTATATCCTTATAGGTTTTATATGCATAACTTTGTATATGCTTAAAGGCCATTTGAATTTTTTTTTTTTCTGTGAATTATCCATATCTCTTGTCCATTTATACATAAAGTGGTTGGTCTTCACTTTTATAAGCTCTTTATATGTTCGGAATATTAGCCCTTTGTCAATGATATAAATTACACATACTTTCCCAGTTTATCATTTGTCTTTTTATTTTTTTAACATGTAATTATAATCAATTTTGTCAATCTTTCCTTTAATGCTTCTGGATTTGGGGCCATTGTCAAAAAATTTTTCTTCATTCTCAAATAATAGGGGAATTCGCCCATGTTTTTCCACTGTTGGTGTGGGGATCAGGGAAAGTATCCAGCTACCCCAATACCCAACAGTATATTTTCCCTATTGATCTGAGATACTTTTATTGTAGACTAAATTTCTTTGACTATGTCTATATTCAGTTTACATTTAAAGTATGAGTACTCTCAGGTAAAAATGAGAATTACTCAAATTCTGTGTTTGTTCTCCATCTTTCCCTCTACAGCTGAATCTTCCATTCCTTTTAAAACCCACTAACTCCGATCCTATCTCCTCTGCAAAGCACTGTCCAGTGTGTCAGCAGGAGATTCAAAGTTTCAATGTTGGTCAGCAGTTAAAAGTATACGCTCTGAATGTGTGGAACTTGGTTACCTCTTAGTCGTGTTATCTCAGGCAAATTACTCATTGCTTCTTAGGAGGATAACAAAACCTCCTGTACAGGATCATTTTAAAGAGTAAATGAAGACAATGTAGGTAATTCACAGTACTTGGCATGCAGTTAGTGCTCAATAAATTATAGGTAGCCTGTTGAAAAGGTGGAAGGATAGAATCCTTAAACACCAAATGATGAAAAAAGGAAAATATTTGACATATGTGTGACTAGGAATTATGGAGCTCAATGCAGAAACAGCTCTGTTGGCAGTGATAATGTGTGTCGTGTACATACGTGTGTGCATGCACATACACTGGGAAAGGACACACAACTATTTTTTTTTTTAGTTTCATTCAGGGATGTTTTCCTGTGGACAGGGAGAATGGAAAGAACACACAACTATATTTCTTTAGTTTCATTCATGGATGGTTCCCTGTAGACGTAGAGGGGTGGTGTCTTTGCTTGGCAAGTAACTTTTAAACTCTGGGTATACCAACTCTGAATCCCAACCTATGAGAAGGACAAAATCCTAAGGAGCAGAGGCACTTCTGGTCAGCTTATATCTTAAGAAAATCAGATTTAGGCAAATCAAAGACAGTAAAAAAAAAAAAAAAAAAAAAAAAGGAGGAGATCAGAGCTTGAGAGTCAAAATCTGTTGAAGAGCTGAGCACCTAACCTGAAAACACTCAAGTACCAGTATACCCTCTCTACTCCTGACATCTCATCCCAGAGGACTTCATATCACATCCTGCCACAGGCTCCCTCTTCTTGCTTACAGCTGCTGAGGGCAGAGCAGTGGTAGCCAACTCCTTCCAGCCACAGACCTGGGATTACAAGTACTCCTGCTCACTGGTGTTCTTCTCAGCAATTTCTGCCCCAACAGTGTAGAAGGACAGGCGTAAAGCTTGGAAGGGAGGGGATGAGAAGAACTGGAGCTTAGCTGAAACAGAGAAAATGATAGCAAGATCTTGGAATTACATTTCTGAGATGTGTGAGGGGACTGGGTTTGGCTGTACTCTGGCATGGTTACAGTGGTAAAACTTGATGGAGAAATCTAGAGATGCCCTTGGCACATATGTCTTTTTAGTTAAGCTAAGGATGGTTTTTAAAATATCAAAAGAGTAATGGCTGCGCCATGGGTAAGGGAATTGACTTGGGAAGGCCCACGACAGACGTTTCTAGAGTGATGGCAATGTTCCATTCTTGTTAGGGGTTAGAGTTACATAGCCTTAGTCAGGCATTTGTTAAAACTCTCAAATGGACAGATTTGTGCATTTCTTTGCATATAAATTAAACTTTATACTAAAAACTGCAAAATATTGAATTCTAATGAATAGACATATTGAAATATTTAGGGGAAAATGTACTGATGTCTGCAGTTCACTTAAAATGTATTGAAAATGGATTAATGAATGGGATGGATAGACTGATGTCATAAAACAAATGCAAAGGGCAAAATCTATGTGTTTGGTACACAAGTGTTTAGACTAAAATTGGTTCAACACCACTGTCTGTCTGAAATTTTTCTTATGTTGAAAAAAGTTACCCAATGCTTTAGTTATCAGAAGCAAACAAATTACTCTGCACCTCTCGGTGCACAGCAATCCTGAGCACTGCCACTGGGAACAGAGAATTCCTTCCAGTGTGCCCTCTGCCTTCCCCTCGGCCACTGACCTCCTTCCTCTCTGACACAAATCTTGGCCCACAAGTCCTTCCTCTTCCTCTGCACTTTGAAAATTAGGCACTCGCCCTCGAGGCAAAGGGGAGGGGAAAAACAGCACAGGTTACTCGGCTAGTGGCAGATCTTTGTAATGAAGACTCAACCCTACACGCTGTTATGGTGAATAGTCAGCGTTCAGTGCTTCTCTGTGCCCAAACTGTAAAAATTGTTTTTAAAAAAAAAAGCCGCTTAATTGTAACAATTCATATAAATTGCTTGATATCTTAGATTTAAAATTGTAGTTTTCTAATAATGGCATGGAGAAATAACCAGTATTTGTCTTATTTCCGTTGCTGGTGGAGAAAGTGCTTAACTTTTCTTGAGCCTGCGATATGGACATGTTTTGCATACACTGGCTCACATAGTCCTCATAACACTGTGAGTTATTATCCTTAATTTATAATGAGGCTTAACATCATGGAGCCAATAAATAGTAGATCTGGGACTCAAACTATGAACTCTTCAGCTCAAAACCATGGTCTTTTCACCAAAGCACATTCTTTCTGACATTTAATATAGGACATTGCAAAACTCACATAAGAACAGCTGTAGTCATTTGGCCAGGATTTTATAAAATACCACCAGACAAAGCAGTAAAATTCGTAAGGGCAGCTTCGCATTCTACTTCAATTGTTTTCACCAAAACACCCACCAAAAGGTATTTTGACAGTTTATGCTTCCCACTAGTAATACTGAAAAATTTCAATGAGAATACAAAACTTTGCAACCTTTCCCACATTTTCTATAGCTTTAGGGGCAGTTCAAGGTTTAATCTGCTTAACTGAGGGAAATTCTTTTGATGTCAGTGTAGATGATCCAACTACCCCTTAATGATCTTCCATATCATGCTTAAACCATCAGACAAAAATTGTTATCCAATGGAATGTAACCTTTTCCCCCACATTTTAAACTCAGATTCCTAAACTACAGAAACCAATCACCCAGTAGATGGCACTAGTTGTGCTGACTACCCTGTTTTTATTCATTGAAGCAGTCAGCAACTTGTCAGAGGTCTTAGTCTCCTTCTAGGGCTGTATTCGAAAGTGAATACTAATCCCACATGTCAATCAAATCACGCCTTGCATATTACCTGTGGAAAATAGTGTAGCTGTTGATCTGTACATAACAGGATTGATGTCTATAAATGGAGAATGAAGGGTGGATTCTAGAGGTATTCTCAAGAATTGCTCATGCCTCCAGTCCCACTACTTTCCAATTTGGCCAGCGTTCCCTTTCATAACAAAGTAGGGAAAAATGACAGGAGTAAGGCAGAAAAGGTTGCAAGCACATTATTTGCTGAGACAAGCAACAAAAAATCTATTTCTTAAAACATTAGGGCAAAAAAGCTTATTTTCACTTTTGATATATACAGGCTCAGAAGAAGCCATGTGACCCCACCACAGATATCTGATCTTAGCATTGATATAATTTCAGTAATTCTAATTGAACCTAATTCAAAATTTACAGTGGTCATGTCCAGAAGCCATACTCAACCTCTTGTCCCGTTGGGGACTATGCTTTACCCATCAATTCTCCCCTTTGGAGACATATCCTTCTAAGTGCAATTTTATCCATTTTACAGTCCAAAACTTTAGTGTACTCTAGCCTCACAAAAGTAAAAGGAACCAAGAAAACAACTGTAATTTCAAAACAAAGTTAAAGGGAGATCTCAAGAGGAGAGACAAGGATCTTCAGTCTGTTTCTAGTGCCAGGTCTCCCAGACCTACATTTATAAATTCTTCCAGTGGGACAGAGGAACAATCTGTACTTCTAACAGGTTCTTGCGGAGTCTGTTGGTGGTTTGTAAACCATTCTTTGGAAGTTTTATTCAGTGTGTATTCAACATATTTATTCTTTATTCACTATATGGACCAAGAAAGTGTACTATGTTCAGCAGCATAAATTTTGATGGAGTAAAACAAACATGAAATTTACTTGAATTTATGGTTGGAAATGGCAACAAAGAACAGGTTTTAGAAAACATGTCCATAGCCCTTCAGTTGAGGTGAAGTGTCAACAAACTCTCAAGACACCCGGGCTCTACTCTAGTTCAACAGTGATCATCCAAACCTTGGGTTGGTATGTTCTCAAAGCCTGAAAAATTGTGGGCTGTCTACCATGACTTTTCAAAAGGCTTACTTGAAATGTCTACTAATCGAGCTTGCTAAAATGTTCGTTTTTCTTTACATCATGCTGGTTGTCACACAGTAGTAAAAAGCTCTTTGTAACATCTTTGGGTTTAATGTTAACATGGAAAAAATGCTAAATTGTCTGGACTTGATTTTCTCTAGTCTGTCTGTCCCTTAGGTCTGTTGTGTGTGTTTTGAGAAACCACCAAGACCCTTTTAGTTCAGAAATATAGAGTAATTTGGTCACAGTATTTGGATCCAAATTCTGGTACATTCCCAGCAGAGCAAACTTTGAGGTATTTGGAGAATCTAAATATACCTGGAAAGTAAATGCTTTTCTAGCTTCTCCCTCATGGCATAATACACCACTCACAATAGTGCTGTTTTTCAAAAGGTCTCCATTAGTTTTCTTCAGAAGCATACCTGAGGGCCAGCCCGTGGCTTACTCAGGAGAGTGTGGTGCTGATAACACCAAGGCCATGGGTTCGGATCCCATATAGGGATGGCCGGTTTGCTCACTGGGTGAGTGTGGTGCTGACAACACCAAGTAAAGGGTTAAGATCCCCTTACCAGTCATCTTTTAAAAAATAAAAATAAAAAAAAATAAAAATAAAAAACAGTAATAGGGCAAGTAATCCCAGGAACAACATTACGGGTAAGGACAGCCTTATTTGGGAACATGTTCTATGTTGATACTGCTTCACATGGTTTCTAGCTTGCAGTCTCTAGAACCCTTCCAAATATATTAGAGAAAAGGATCTTCTTAATAGTCACACACAGCCTAAAATGACTTGGAGCAAAATTCCCATCACGTTTATGACACCACAAATGGGAAGTCATTTCAGTAACTAAGCTGAAATGTCAGTTCTACATAAAGTGTAAACTAATAACTCCCACTGTGTCTTTGGATGAATGTAAGACTTGTACCTTCTGAAAAAACTTTTTAGGGCCAGTTAACCACATTTCTATAATTTAAAGAAGCTGGCCTGATCAAACTTTGATTCACTTCAGAGCTATTTTGTAGAAACGATACAGGTGACCCAATCCTAGTAGAGTGTATTTCTATACTAAATGGTTTTTGTTTTGGGTAGATGTTGTTTAAACTTATTTCAAAGTTTATAGCTGAAAGCACCAGGAAGGAGGAAAGTAGAAAACTTTCTTCCTCTGAACTTCTTGATGAGTGCTGTCCAAGCAGACTGGTAAGGCAAACACTCATTATGGATTGTAAGTCACTTTGGTTTTGGAGGCTTCCCTTAAGAAGAAAAAAAATTTGTTAATAAATGATAAAAACACACAACAAGTTTAAATTATTGAGGCAAGTATCAATCACAAAAGTAAAAGCTCAAGTCTTTTTCAACTTAATCCCAATGTTGAAAGGCAGCAAAACTCCCTGACCTAATTCTCCATTGTTTTCCCCTACTCTTGAGGTATGATAAGACAACAAACATTTGACTACTTATTATGTGCTAGAAATCATTCTAATTGCTTACATGGAAATCTTAAACAACTCTGGAAAGGAATACTTACTTGTTTTCACTGTTGCAGAACCTAAGGCTTAGAGAGGTTTCAACCATAGTAAATCGCCCAACATCACCGATAAAGATATAATAAGGCCAGGATTGGAAGCCCTGCAATCCACACCTGACAGTATTTTAATTTTCCAAAACTGTAAAATTCTTTCTCTTAGAATCACCTTTAACACTACACTCTCCCACAAATAACTTAGTGTTATTGCTCTTACCCCTATTTAGATTTCAAAATTATATAAAACTTGTAATATTTTTTAAAAATTTTAAACCTCTGTAATCTTTCAAAATATAGTCTATCTCAATCCTTAGACTTCTTTTGAGGTATTTTGAAAAATGAAAATCTGAAGAAAATATTAGTCACAAACAAAGAGCCAAATTAACTGTAATCATTAATATATGAATAAAGGAAAAGCTTTTTTCTATAATACATAAACCCATTACTAAAGTACTATAGACCATAAATAAACTTGAGATTATTCAATATTTGTCTAAAGTTTAACACCCTTCACATTACCGTGTACTGAAATATTTGTTAGATACAGTGAATTAGAACAAGCAAATGATCTGGCACATATTTTTATATTCAAATGCTATGGAGTTCTCAGAAAACAAAGTCTACTTAAATTACTTTGTGTTTGAGGTGGGGAAAAAAACAAAGCAGCAAATGCAGAGCTAAGTAGTCGTCAGGCTTAAGTCATCATTACAGCTGCAGTACGATACACTGGCTCTCCATTGTAAGTCACTTAAGAAGCAAAAATTGGGTAGGTCTGTTAACAGTGATGCAAGTTTTATTCAAGAGATAATATTCAAGAAGAGTTGAATTCTAACAAAGGAAAAATTTACCTGTTATCCACTCTACAGTAAAAAAGTGGAAGTGGGTACCATTTATGACACATAAATTTCACCTTTACATTTCTGAATAAAGCTGTAATGACTTCTTTGAGAGCCATTTCTTTCCTTTTGCAAATAAGGCTATGTGAATTGTGTTTAAAAACTGACAGTACACACACATATATACACATACTCCTCAAAGTTAAGCAACCAGGATTTTCACTCCAGGCTGAGTACCTTTAAGTACCTAAGATCTATAACTTGAGACTGCATATTACTACATGAATTCAATTTGAATTGCCTTCACTATTATGTTTACCACAATTGTTTTTTAAAACAGATCAATGTTTATTATGACTTTATAACTCCCTCAAATTATACCTTAATATTTAACATGGTAGTTTCAAAAAATAAATATCCAAGGCCTCAGTTTTGATAACAAATGTTAAGAACGCTGCCCTAAAATAAAGTAAATGTAGCTTTCTTCTAAAAATTATGTTACAATACAGATCACATTCAATTCCGTAATTTTGATAAAGAAACTGGTTTTTTTACAATAAAATAAGAATTTGAGATGGTTTAGTCCTTGGAAAATCTTAATGGCAGTCACTCATTAGTCAATTATTCCTGGAGTCACAAACACTCAAAAATTGCTGTTAGCATGGACCAAAGTTTTTGTTTTTTTGGTGGTTATTGCTTTAGTCGGCAATATCTGAATTTAAGACAAAATAACATTTCTCACTAAGCCTTACGTTAAATACTACAAAATTTATACAGAAGATAAGACTCATAGAGGCTATAAAGTGATGTCTTAAGTAACTCACCCATGAAATGGGTACAAGTTTTTTAGAAGATAGCCAACAAACTTTTTGCTCTAAAAATAAATGGCCCTACTTCTCAGTGTTCCCATTCTTCAATAAGAGACTTGAGCAGCTTAACAGTTTTGCTATAAAAACAAACCACTCATCTTAACAAACAAAAAATGTAAAAGAAAACCAATAAAGGACATACTACTTTTCACAGTTAACGATAAATAAAAGTGCAGTAAGTGTTCAAGTAGGGTGTGTAGTTTAAAAACTACATGTGAGTATTTGGCATAGGTCATCTTTTAAAGGATCTCCAAGGGTCCCTGCCATTACTTATTGTGGTCATGACTGTTTGATTATTAGCTGTTCCTGGTAGCTGTGGATTTATAGGTCCCCGGCCATTGCTTCTACCACCATATGAAAATTGATATCCCCTTGATTCAGGGCCACTTTGAACGCCGCTTCCTAAAAGAGAATACAAAAATTCATCACTACTTTCAGAAGTAGTCTACAACAATTTATAGAAATATACCTATTTGAAGTTCCAACACATGCTATTAATGCTTATAAACAATATTAGGGGAAATAAAGACCTTTATTTTTATAATGGGGGGGAAAAAAAACCTCAGTGTGGGTTCTACATTTTCTCCAAATGTATTATTCCTGTAAGTACATTAACTAGATGCTGTATTAATAGAGAAAAAAAGGCCAACTTGCGCAAGAAAATTAGAAATTCACAGAGTAGAAAAAAGCATAGATATGCACTGCTTACACTCTAACAGAAAAGGCAAAAATAGTGTTTGAATACTGGCATTTGGTTCAAATATGATTTATGTTTCAAACAATGTAGTTCTAACATTTTTAGGCAAAGACAACAAAGTATCACATAATGTGATGATCATCAGTTGTGCCAAAACATGTGGCCACCAGATCAAAGAAAACACCAGACACCCAAATGAACTCCAGTCACTAAAGACTTTCCCTCAGTTATTTAAGAATAAAGACTTTAAAAGACCTTCAGCAACACTGCATTAACATCACATTTGGGCTAATCTTTTAAAGAGGCAGCTACCAGCATGTGAAAAATTAAGATGAGCTATCATTATAAAGATAAAAGGCTTTTAATGCACCAAAATAACCAGTAATTCTGCATCTATTGTAAATAATCACTAGATTACAGAAATTTTATACAAATCAATGGAAAAATAACATAAGGCCTCTTCACAGATATCACGAAAACTTAGATTTCTCATTATCGGTCAATGTTCACCTCACTATTCCCAGTTAACTGGCCCAAATGCTTAAATATAAAACATGCTTAATAAATTGGCTTATGAGTAACTGCTTTCTAGAAAATCAGTTATTTGGGGATTCCCTGTTTACTAGTAGTTCACTCTACTAGTAGTTTATGCTTCAAAACATTTTTTCCCCTGTAATTTTTCATAACTCCCTTAATTCTTACACCTGATCACAAATAGCAAAAAAAAAAATCTTACCCATTGGTCCAAATGTACCTGTACCCATATTACTATTCATGGAATTACTCTTCTGTTCACTGTATGCCTAAAAAAAAGTTTTTAATCAAATGATTAAAATATAACACATTTGTATTATTATAACATTATTATATCCATTCTTTTAATTTTAAGGTTTTAGGGTTTTTTTTAATTTTAACAAATTTTTTTCAGATTTGTCCAAGTCCATTCAATGTTAAAATATTCAGGAATGTTTAAACATTTCATAGCCTCTATTACATCCTATTATATTTCCTGCTATTACTCCCAACCCTGCAAAGTGCTAAATGGCATATATATCTGGTACTCGTATATGATACTACAGACAAATATGTATAGACTCACAAAACATATACAATAAAAATTAGTTTAAATATTCTTTTTTAAATTCTCTTCATTATTCTCTGGCTATCACAAGGTTAGCCTAGTCATAGAATTAGAGTACACAGTCAAAATTAGTCCACTCATAAAAATATACCATACATTTGGATGAATTACTCCTTTGTTCTGCTGTCCTCGATAATCTGGGTTAGGCTCACTGAAATTTGGCACTTCTGAATAAACCATACAAAATCTGAAATAAAATAAAGGACAAGTTAAATGACTTCCAAAATAATCAATGTTTTTAACATCCCTAACTTATAGGAATGAAGAAACTAGATGTCACGTGAATTAACTAATACCAACAAGCTAACTATTCATTTACAACAAAACTTCCTAAATGATCATGCCCTATAAAATATCAAATATGTGACTCTCTACAACACATAAAACATTCTATTTTATATTTGAATTCTTCGGTACTGCAAAAAATAAGTCGTGTAAAAGATCAAGGACACAAAAACACATCTTTGTCCTGTTTTTCCACACAGACTGATGCTAGTGAACCATGTTTAGGTTTCCAGAGTAGTTTCTCCAGCAGTGGTGATGGACTTGAACTGATCCATTCACGCACACTCACCCAGGCCCTCTTTTGACCAGTCACTGTGAATCTCCAAGATAATCATTTAAGGTTAAGAGTGGCTTCTAGGTGATAAAGACAGTCAACTGGCTATCAAGCTACCAGTTTATCCCACTGCTTCTTATAAGCTGACTATACGGTGGGTACTAACATTACACATAAGCATTTTCTTAGTTCCTCACTCCACAAAAAAGAAATCAGTTTTGGTAAATCCTAGACTGATGCTGACAAAGAGCAGTCATTAAGAATTGAGTGATCTCCAGTGGCTCTTCACATAACTGATCTCCATTATTATAAACATTCTGTATACAGGAAGGTTAGGACAGAATCCTGAACCTTTCAGTAATAGTGACCCTAAGACCTTTCAAAACACATAGCTCTAATTCTACTACTCCAAATACAAAGTGAATCTAATTTTCCTTCCAGTGAAGGCAAAGTGTTAGATCAGTTTCTGATTTTTTAAAAGCTAGCAAGATTGCTTTCTTTTTTTCCCCTTTCATTATTAACAACAGGTTCTCCAAACAAAGTATCTCATCCTCTCAGTGTGGAAAACTTTTCCTTTTTTTGGTGCCATTTGTGGCTTCTCTCTTTAAAAATCCTCCAATTTGACGGGTGTTAAGTAGATGTCTGAGCATTAACCAAATAGAATGGACTAATGAATTGACTCATTGTCTATACCATACTTTATGAGTACAACCCAAATGTCTAGGCTAGCATGGAGGCTGAATTACCTTTACACCCTTAGAGAGGATGCTTCCTCCGGGTCAGGGTTGAGATCATTACCAGAGTAGTATATGGAAGCTCGCATTGCGGCTGCCTGCACCGTACCTAGACTGTGAATAAATAGAGGACTTCAGTTGCTGTAAGTCCTTATAACGTGAGTACAAATTCACTCATAAACAGAGAAAAAGAAAATTTAAACATATGGCCTGAAACTCATACCTAGCTTATTGGGCAAATCATTAGAAGAGAGAATTTACTTCAAATGGCACTTTGACACCTTAAAGATGCACATTTCGAAAGCCTACAGAAATGGTCCCACTGGGGCTGGTCTCAACTGCAGCTTCTTACTGCTCTCTGCCAGGAAAAACTGACATTCTCAACCACAGGAAACAGTAATGATGGCTGTTAAACTACTACATACAAGTTATTTTTTCAGTTAAGCTGCCAAAGGCATTCAGTTTACCAGTCAAAAAGAGCCAAGGAAGAGGTTTATAATCTATACCTACCAATTATTCTGTAGATATTATTTGTAATTTATTCAATTATATGAAAAGCATTTTAATACTTACTCCCCAATTTTTTGAAGTTCACCACCCCTTCCAGTATAAAGTGTCAGACATCCTTTCCACATGGATGCATACCTAGAGAGAAAAGAAACATTAGTTTTACAGAAATACATACATTTCAATTTGAAACAAGTAATCTTCACATTGTATTTTTTTGTATTGGGGTAGAACTGGGGATCAAGCCCTTTCTCTGTCTACCACAGTAAATCAAATACAATAAATCTGTGATTAACTTGTTACTTACTAAGGAATAATACAAAGAAGACTCTACTGTCAAATTTTGACATAATTATCTATTAACAGAAATCAGAAAAAACAAAAGCAAACTATATATATATATATATATCATATCTATGTATAGTTTGTAAAGCACTGTTATACCATAGATGATTAAATCTTCAGTAAATTAACAAAGGAAGAGCTTTTAATTGCAGAAATTTAAACAGAAATTATTTTTCAGCCACAGGATATATAAAATCAACACCCTAGTGTTTACATTTACATTCATTTACATGGTCTACTCAGATACTGATATAAGTTTTTCTCCTGCTCCATAAAAAACGCAGGGTCACCAAACTGCTAAAGATTTGAAAGAATTTAATCAAGGTGCTAAAAATCTAGGTCACAAATCTTTCAACTATCTGCCTTTCCAAATTTGCAATTTTTAATACCGACCTGGCTGAACAATTTTTAATGCACATGGCATCATTAAATAATACTACATACAAATCTAAGAAAACTGTAAATTAATCAATATTATAAAAGCAATCCAAGGTTTGCTTTTCAATGGTACTTTGTACAACTATTATAACATCATGACTTATAACCAAACACTGTTTAACCAACTATACTGACAGTTCATCTTTTAATATAGGTTAATAAAAATTTTCTAGTTTCAGGGCTGGCCCGTGGCTCACTTGGGAGAGTGTGGTGCTGATAGCAGCAAGGCCACGGGTACGGATCCCTACATAGGGATGGCCAGTTGGCTCACTTGGGAGAGCGTGGTGCTGACAACACCAAGTCAAGGGTTAAGATTCCCTTACCACTCATCTTTTAAAAAAAAAAAAAAATCTGCTAGTTTTACATTATACAATTCTCTCCATTTTAATAAGGGTTATTTATTAAAGACTCCAACACTCAAGTTATGCAGAGTGCCTTAGGAAACAGTGCATTAACATTTCACGTACTAAAGTAAAAATTAATGCACATTTTGAGGAAAAATTTGAACAGTTACAATTAAAACATTTAACTTTCACTTGCTTAAGGATAAAGAACAGAGATCAAGTTTGCAGGGTTTTCCGACAAACATGTCAATATTCAAACTAACCATTATTTAGGTGTTAGGAATGCCTTACTTCAAAAGCTAGATTCAACCAGAATTTAAGGGCCTTACAATGTGCCACACTCCAAGCTGAGTGTATTACTTTAGTAAGTTATAATTATTCCCATTTTACAGAAGAGGAAGCTAAAGCGTGAGGTGTAATAAGTTCTCACCATCACACTGAAGTAGTAAACAAAGCTTCTTTAGCTTTGAATTTTCCTTTAAATTGCACTCCTTGGTAATTGTGCTTCTTAAAATTCCACAGGAAATACAACTACTGCGTTTAATCTTTCAACAATTTTTTTTATGAAAATGTCTATCAAGGTGACTACAAAATATGAAATATTTGAAATGAGATGCTGTTTTCAGTATATAAAATACTTTTAATCATTGGATGAAAGATATTTCAGGAGCCAAAAAACTTCAATTACGCAAATCCTCACCACATCCTCCCCAGTAGCTCTCTTTTCCATAAGTTAAAGATGTGGAAATTTAAGACATTAATGTCATAATGAGTCAGTGTATGAGACTAAAATGTCTAAGTCCTGACTCTCACTTCCTGCTTTGATGATACTCTACCTCACTTCCTGAAGATGTTGTAAGGCCAAAATGCTATAAGTTCCTACACTCAGGACACTCCAATATTTCTCTAAGGTTCTATTTATTAGGCCAACATCAATCTCCACCTACTTTTCTTGCAGCTATGATTGATAAATTATTAAAATTCTATTGATCACAAAATCTTCTAAATTGCATTTTCAAGATCCTTTTCTGACCTTTTATCCTAAGATAAAAATTTGGTAAATTTTTAAAAGCAGTTTACCCCCCCCCAAAAAAAAAAAACCAAAAACATTGTGCTGAATTGTTATCTTTTAAAGCCACCAATCTGCCAGACTCTTTCGGATGGAGGTATCATAGATGTCTTTCTGCCAGACCTTTTTTGTGTATCATTTTGGTTTTTGTCCAACACTGACCTTACAACAGAAGACAAAAGAAATGATTTTCGAAAATGAGCCTTCCAGATATTGTAAACTTCCCCTCTTAAATTTCTTCAAGTACAAATTTGACATAACACAGAAAATGCTAAATTCCCCAACAATTTTAACTTGTGTCCATTTCCTCTAAATAATATAAGTAAAGTAAAATATTAGCAGGATTTCAAGTCCAAGTGAGTGACAACCATACTAAATTAATTAACTTATGAAAAAGAGAAAATATGGACTACATCAAACTACTAAAAAAACTCAGTGACTCCCAGAGTAGTATTTAAAAATACACTTAATCTGTAAACCAGGAGGCGAGGGTGTATTAATCGCCTGAAACTGACTGCTGCCTCTAACTGCGAAGGTGTGTGACATCCCAAACCTGCCCACCAAAGTTAACACCAAAGGGGCTCAAAACTCCTCGGAATGGTCCACGAAAAACACGCGGAACTTGCCAGGATCCCAGGAGTAAGCCAATTCTGCAGACTCTCACTTCTCCCCCACTTTTATGCACACCTACCCTCTGGTTAACCGAATAATATCCCCTGGCTGTATAAGACCTCCGATCTCATCCCACACGGAAATAGTGATGCTGCCCGTTTTATCCGCTACTTTGCACGATCTCACTTCATGGCCGTCTTTGGTTTTGGTCACGCGTCCTGTACAGATTTAAAAATCAAAAGGGGGGAGGTGTGTGTTAGATAACGAGGACGTCCACAAAGGCTAACTCCTCCTCCGGTATTTTACTACATCTGGAAGGTGGGAAAAGGTCAAACCTGGGGTTCTCACCACAGGTAGAATCCGAGATCCGGCGGGGGCCACTGGAGCCACGTGGGTGGGGGAGGGGAGAGAGTAGGAGGAGGGGAAAGGAAGGCGAGGGGATCCCCGGCTCGCGGTAAAGGCGCCACTCTCCAGCCCCAGGACGCACAGGGATTGGTGGAGTGGGCTTCGGACCCCACTTACCTATCTCCAGGACAATAAAGACGACATTTAAGTTTTTCAGTCCGGGCTTAATATCTTTTATAAAAAGATGTGGGTCGTTGACCCCATTCATATTGAGGCAGGTGCGGCTACAGCTGCGAAGACACGGGTGGGCAGGGCGGGGACAAAACTTCCCCCCACGGGGCCAGGGGCGAGAACGCAGGGGCGACCTTGGGCGGGGGTGGCGAGACTTCGAAAGAACAGATTAGTCAGGGACCGGGGAAACCAGCCCGGACGGCACTGAGCCTAAAAAATGAAAAAAAAAAAAAAAAAAAAAAAAGCGCTCACAAGTTCAAAAGAAAAAACGACAAACCACTTCGCACACCAACCCCACTACCAACCGGGCGACAGTAAAGCAAGCGTGCGAACTGTCCCGTTCTTTGGATAAAAGGAAGAAAAAATAAAGGCAACGAGGGGACACCTCTGCCCTCTAGACCCGCGCGCACACACACACACACACGGGCGCGCGCCCAGTCTGTCTCGGGCGCCCAGAAGGGACGAGCCGTGACAGGGAATCACGAGCGGAGACAGAACAACCTCAAACCAAGAACCCCAAACAGCGACTGGCGAACGCGCCCTCGCGCCTGCTGAACCCTCGGGCCGCCCCGCCCCTTATGACGTCACGCGGCGTCGGCACGCCCGCCGCCACGCCCAGCTGGTACGGGGGAGGGGAAGCGAAGGGGCGGAAGCCAACAGACGGCGCCGGAGCAGACTCCTTCCCTCCTCCCCTTCCAATTCGCTCTCGGCCCCGCCCCGCCCCGCCCGCACTCCTCCCACTTTGGCCGTCGGGCAGCAGCGTCAGGTCTGACCAGAGTCGTCTTCCTGCTGCGGGCTCTGCCTAGCAACCTCAGGGTTTACTTACCTACTTTTCCCCGCGGCGTTCGGTCCCCCACCCCTGCCCTTTAGTCCCGTGGTCACGGTCGAGTTTAGGACCCAATGGATACGTGTGCAATCGAGTAAGAGCAGGGTAGGGGGAAGGGTGGCTGGTCCGAGACCAAGGAAAAACGGGCTGGGATGGTGAACGAGTCTGTGGCTGCAAGGCTCGAATTTGGGGACCGGAAGAGAACTTGGAGATAATTCAGTCGCCTCATTTTAGGCATATTTAAGTAGAGATCCAGAAAGATGAGGAAGTTTGCTGAAGGTCACCCAGCAACTTGTGAGCAGGCAGGACTGCAAAACATCATCCGACCTGGTCTTCCACTTTTCTCTCTAATACTATTAAGCAAATAGACGAGTAAAGTTCCTTTGCAGACTTCTCGTTTTCCGTACTCCTCCCCTCTCAGATTTACACCCCTTTTCCATTTTGCTTTTCTTCTTTTACTTCGCACTTGTTTTTATGCATGTAAAAGGAATAAATCATATGACAGCGGTGGGAAATCCTGGAACATTATAATCTGAAAAAAAAAAGATGAATAAAGTTGTCTTTATGTCTTTTAGTGAAAAGAGCATGCGCTTTAAAAACAAACCCGGGCTTGAACTATTTACTAGTTGTATGACTTTTAAGACAATTGGTTAAGCTTCCTAGCCATGATTTAATTATCTGAAAAATGAAATGAGGATTCCACCTCACAGAAGATTGAATGGGATTATAAGTAAATTGTCCAAATAATTCTTAGCAAATAGTAGATAATATTTTTCCCTTGCCAATTTTCTGTTACTAAAGAAAAGATAAACAATAATAGCTTAAACTGTGATAACTTAATCCTTTCGTCAATACTATGTGGTTGAGTGCTAATTTTTTTGTTTGTTTTTGGGGGGGTTGTGGATGGCAGGGAAGGGTATCCAAACCCTCAACCCTGGTGTTACAGGATGGCACTCAACTGATTAAATCGGCCAGCCCTGTTCCATTTTTATTTTCACCCCAGCTGGCCGTAAGGGGGTCCCAACTGGTGACCTTGGTGTTATAAGGCTGTGCTCTAACCAACTAAGCTAACCAGCCAGCCCTGGTTAGTGCTAATTTTAATCCCCATTTTATAGATGATGAAGTTCGCCAGAGGCCACATAGCTAGCAAATGGCCAAACTGTGTCTTGAATGTAGACAATCTTGACCCCAGAGCTCTTCAGACTAAAGGTAATTTTTAGACTTAAATTGCAGTGATGGATTATAAGGGTCAAAAATAGACTAAAGAAATAAAGTGGTAGCAGCAAGATATATTGTAGAGCGCTAAACAATCATTTAGTAAACCTTGTGATGGTAACAGAAATATTGGAAATGGTGTCAGAGAATTTGCGTGTCAGAAGCCTCAATTCTTCCCCCATTCTTTCTGAATATTTTTAGATCAACCACCACTTCCCAAACATCTGCAAACAAGCAATATATATTATAGCCCTAGAAAAGAGTTTCAAAAATAATCACAACATTAGCAAGAGAGTCAAGACATTCTTCAGGAAGCAGAAGCTTCCATTTCATGGACTAATGATGCCTGGAGTACCAAAGACATTGCTGTAATACTAGAAAGTGGTATAAAGTAATACTATAAGCATGATTTCAATATCAAATAAAACAAATGATGAAACTTGCCAGTTAATGGCAGAACCAGCTTCCAACCTTGGGGCTCCCAAAGAATCCCAATCCAGATCAGAAGCTCTGATTCAACTGTGGTTATCTGACAAGACTTGCCACTTCAATTGGATTGTCCTTAATAGATCTGCAACACAACCAGTGCCACTTTAGAGAAGCCCAAGTACAAAATGGCACTGCCCATCTCCTCCCCTCCCCTCCCCCTTCCCTTTATGAGAAGCCTCCTGACTTAAACAGAAACCCCTTTTGCTTCCGCAAGGACCCAGTTCTCCACCTGGATCCACATTAGCATAATGACCCTCCTTGATGGTATCCCCCAGCTCTTGGCACCAACATACCAATATAGGCTCTACCACCCCCACACCTGGTGCTGTCCCCTTTTCAGGGCAGCCCTGGGCTGCCTGCTACTTTGAGCACAACCCAGCAGATCTCTTTCTTTAATAAAGCTTGAATGGTACCCGGCATCTTGGCTCACTTTCTTTCAGTCCTCAAAGCTACATTTTTTTAATGCAGCCAAAGCATTCTCACAGAAACAATATTTTAAATAATACCTTTTTATTTTTTAAGGTTTGACAAGATCTCCAAAAGATTAATAGGCAGGAAACCAATTAAGAATATTAAGCAGAACTGTGGCCAAGAGTTTGGGCAAAGAAAGTTAGCCCCTCCCTGAACCCTTAGTTATTTGCCCCCAGAAAGGGGACTGGGGAGGGCCACTCAGACTAATTATATTGACATTTGATAAAGAGGAACCAGACACTTGGGAAACCAAGCCCCACAAAAGCAGAAGCTGGTGCTCAGAACAGTGGCCCAGCCCTTCCCTTCCCCATCAGGACAGAACTCAGCTGAATATTTACTTCCTTCCCTACTAACTCAGCAGTTCTCAGAAAGGAACTGGCAACCATATGCATTCTCATTAACCAAAACTAAAGACAGTCTTGAGAAACAAGGTAGTGGGAACTCTTCAATCCAGGCTAGTTGATTTTGACCACCCCTAAATCACTCCCCAAAGGTGGTGGTTAATAAAAAGAGAAAGGGGCAAAGAAACAGAGTATGATGGACCAGCCCTAAGAAAGAATGAGTATTTTTGAATAGAGATGAAAAATAAACATATTTCATATAAAAAAATAAGTAAATAAAAAGAGAAAGGGGATGTCAAGCAGAACTATTGCTATGCAAATAATCTTTCCCCATATTACCATACAGTGATTTAAAGAGATCTGTCACTCAGTCCACCCATTTACATCATAATGATTATGTTGTTGATTCTTGAGTATATTCACTAGATTCCTTCATGGTCATCTTCCTTCCAAAGTTGTTCTTTGGACCTTCTTCATTTTTCACAACCCAAACATAAACTTATCCTGAGATGATGGACTCTTCCACTTTATGCCCAGAACCTCAACACCATAGCTCCATGTGTTACAGGGCCCAAGCCCGGCTGCCTGTCCCAAACAAACACCCTGGCTTGGCTTGCCAAAATCTGTGACACCAGGGCATTCAACTCTGGCAGAGGTACCTGCAAATCTACTAGCAAACCCAAGTCTAGCTGCTTGCTCCCAAACTAAACAAACAACCCAAAAGTCAAAATGTTGGTGAAAGTAGAAATCAGCTTTTATTCAGGAATACTGGTGACCTCAGGAGAGATGTTAGGCAAACCCATCTCTCCAGTAAACCTGAAAGAGAATGGCCAGGTTAATGCCTGCTCAAAGACTCAGATTTACTGAGGGATTTTTAAAGAGGTGATTGAGGAAATGGAACATGACAAATGAAAAGCAGGAAGGAGGGGGACGTGAGCCGCAGGAGCTCCATGCAAGGAGCCAGGTGTAACATCTCGCCAAGGCTCCCTCTGGTTTCTGCTCCTGGTCCTTGATGTTACCTTTGGATCCTGCTGGAGGAGTGAAATCAGCATAGCTTTACTGATGTCTTCCTTGGTTTCTCAAGGTCTGGATAGTACATGCCTTGTAGTAAGTCTGCAGCTCCAGGCTGACTAGAAAACAACTTTACATTTATGTAAATAATGTCATCTTGCCCAAAACCAAGGTTCAAACTATCACATAACTATGGGAAAAGAGGGAACTCGGAGAAATGCACGATAAGAAAAAAACTGTGTCTTTAAAAAATTTCCTGCAGCCAAGGCAGTTTTAGGTCCCAATGTAGCTTCAGTTCTGCTCACTCTAACACGTGTAGAGATGTTGCTTAGTGAGACCCAGTATAATACAGAAGGGCGTCCATTAGAATCCTGTACATAGAAAGTTCCATTTATCTGTGTCCTCATTGGTAAAGGTTTTCCTACAAATTTTGCCCAGCACCCGGTACCCATACTCACTCCCAGGTTTTAGTTTCCGGGATTACCAAGATCACTTTCACTTTGCACTATCCATCTATTTAAAACTATTACAACATCAATAGGACAACTCACCAAGTACCATTTGATATAGACATCCTGTATGGTGAAACTAACAATAAAAAAAATAACATGAACCACAGTGTTCTTAAAAAAAAACAGCCAGTTTTTTTGGGGGGAGGGGAAGCTGTCTGGTAAGGGGATCTGAACTCTAGATCTTGGTGTTATCAACACCATGCTCTAACCAATTGAGCCATCTTTTCTTAATCTTATTAAAAAGATTTAACAAAAAGACTCAGAAGTAATGTTTAGTAATGATTACAACAATAGCCACACAAATCATCCCTATAATAATGTAAACTAAACACATTGAGTATTTGCTATGAGCCAGGCATTTTATACTTATAAGCACTTTACACTTAATACACTACTTAATAATTAATATATATAAAGTGATTGTTCTCATTTTATATAAGTTATGGATCTGGGATTTAAAAACAACTGTCTGTTATATGCAATAACTTTTTCTACAAAACAGGTTATTTGCCCTAAAAAAAATTTCTTTAGTTATCTAAATAGGTAATTGGATTTTCTGAAGGCTTTGTAGTTCACAGTGATAAGTGCAGTAACTTTATCTTATCCCCAGTGTCTGATTGTGTGGGGGTAGTGAAATCTGCTTATGAGGACTAACTTCGTAGTTTTCCCTGTGAAGAAATGCATCCCTAACTCAGCTACATTATCTTATCAATGATAGAGTGAGTAACTTTGGCTTCTGTGTTCTAAAAAGCTTCTTTCAATTGTTTCATACCTGTAAACAGCTGCTTGGAGTTATTGTTTATTCAAATGAAAAAAATATATTATTGGCAACTGAACAAATTAGAGACTGATATAACAACACATTTCTTTATTGGTGGAAGATTTATCTAATTGGAGTATACACCATGGTCCTTGTACTTAAAGCAATATTGTAGAAAATGCTACAAATCACATGTACAAAGAGTACCTGAGAAGAAGGCTTTCATACTGTCAAAAGTCATTCTCATTCTGCATATCTAGATGCTTCAAAAAGGGTTACTTGCTACTGTTTGTTGATGTTTCTCAGTGTCCTATGAAATAAACAAACAGTTTAAAAAAAAAAAAACAGCTTGCCCAGTGCTGTGGGTTGAACGTGTCCCTCAAAGGTTCATGTATTGGAGATTTAGTCTCCATTGTAACAGTGTTAAGAAGGTGGGAGGGCTGGCCGGTTAGCTCACTTGGTTAGAGCATGGTGCGGATAACACCAAGGTCAAGGGTTGGGATCCCTATACTGACAAAAAAAAAAAAAAAGAGAGTGGGAAATCCTATTATGATAATTGAAAGGTGGGGCCTTTAGGAGGTGATTAGATTGTGAGGACTACCCTTGTGAATGTATAATTCATTGATGTTTTAATGGATGGTCATGGGCATGGCGATGATGGCTTTATAAGGAGAGCAAGTGACAAGTTTAGCTCTCTCATGCTCAGCTCATTCTTGCAAGGTGATTCCCTGCATCACTGTAGAGTCACAACCAAGAACAAGGCCCTCACCAGATGTCTTCCCTGGACCATAAGAAATTAATTTCATTTCTTTATAAATTACTCAGTTACTGGTATTCTTTTATAAGCAACAGAAATGGACTAATATACCCAGTTTCAGAGCCCTATTCCTTAACAGGCCCTACGAGAAGTATGTGACAGTTTCCCCTAACATCATGCCTGACACATGTTGGAGTAAGGGGCTTGACAACTCTTTACAGTAGTCTGATTTACTATCATGATTTCTCTATAATAAAAATAGATTCCTTTTCTTATTTTGGAGCATTATCAAGTTCACACACATGCATACACACACACACATACCAGTAAATTGGTGAGAAGAAATAGTAAATTCTTCCATATAAACCCCTAGTTAAGAGTATTTCCCATATGAATATAAAGTGTCCCAGTTGGAAGTATACGTACACATAATATCCCTAACCCCTTCGTTTTGTAGATGAAAAATTACAAGCCAAGAGATGTTAACAAGATTGCCACCTATGGCTCCTAGTGAATTAATGGATTTCAGTCATAATCACCAAAGGCTGCTAATATCATAAAAAGAGAAACAACAGGTTCGAACCAATTGAATCAGAACTTCCCAAGGTGAGACTTGGACATCAACATATTTTAAAACTCTCCAGGTAATTACAATGTGAGCCCAAGTCTAAGAATCACAGCAGATTAAGAGATTTTTTTCCCAGAATAATTTTGCTTTTCACATACCAATTAATATTCTGGAACATTATTTCCTTTATACTAATTAAGAAAATACTGCATTGATAAATTTCTAGTAGTGAAATTACTGAGTACACATTTAAGACTTCTGATATATATTATCAAATTACATTTTAGAAAATTTGAGGAGATGTATACTCCCATTTGCCCTTTGTATGTGCATTAAACATAACTTATTAATTTATTCAACAAATTTTTATCGAACAACTGCTATGTGCCAGCACTGGGGCTGTATCAGTAAAAAATAATGTAAAAATCCTTGACTTGATGGAACTTACATTCTTAGGGAGAAGACAGACAATAAAATAAATAAGTAAAATTACATAATATACTGGAAAATGATGCATACTAAGGTGAAAAATAAAGCAAGGGAGGGGACAGGGATTTAGCAGACAGGGCTGCAGAGAGTGGTCAGGGAAAGTGATATTTGAGTAAAGACACAAAGGAGGGGAGGGAAGCTGAATATCTGGGGTAAGTCACACCAGACATTGGTGGAGCCATTGAAAAGGCCCAAACATGTCTGGTTTTTTCCAGGAACAATGAGAAAGCTGCTGTGACAGAAGAAGGGAGCAAGGAGAGAGTCTAGAAGGTGAGGAGGAGAACTTTGTGCAGACTTTGACTTTTACTCTGAGACAGGAATCTATTGGATCGTTTTGAGCAGAGCTGACATACCAACCTGATTTAACAAAGTCATTCTGGGTGGAGAACAAAAGGATCAAGGGAGGAAGCATGAAAATCAGTGATAAGGATCAAATTATTTCCCCCAAGTTTTATGTATTAGAAGATGAATTCCCACTGTGACTGTTGAGGGTGGGAAATCCTATTATGATAATTGAAAGGTGGGGCCTTTGGGAGGTGATTAAGTTGACGGTTTACACCATCGAGAAGCAGGACAATCGGTGGTACATACCTAGAAATGCAATTCCTGGATCATACGGCCTGTATGAACCCAATAGCAATGGACAGATCAAGGGGTCTAATGCATTCCTCAGGGCCAACAAATCCAGGATTATCTGAATAGCCCAAGGCATAGCTGGGAAGAAATGAAAGAGCAACTAGGAAAGAAAAGAAAAGGCCCTAAGGCTGTGGCTGAATTTGAAGAAAAAGTAAATGAGAAGTGGAAGAAAGAACTAGGAAAACACAGGGAGAAATTAAGTGGAAGTGAGAGCTCACCCCCCCAAAAAAAATACAGAGGAAGAAAAACGAAAAGACAAAGTCTGGTAGGTATTCCTCTTCTTCATCAAGCTTTGATTCTTCCACCAGTTCTTCAGATTCTGAAGATGAGGATAAGAAACAATGAAAAAGGAGAAAGAAAAAGAAGAACGATTTATACAAATCTTCTGCAAGCTCCACGTGGGATACTGAATCAGTGAGGATAGCTTAAGGAAGGAAAAGAAGTCAAAGAATGCAACTGAAAAAGATAAGGATGTTAAAGGTCTCAGCAGAAAAAGATGTATCCTGAAGGTAAACTTGATCATCGATCATCTGAGTCTTTGTCAGAATCAGATTATATTGAGGAGAAAAAAAAGAAAGAAAGAAAGAAAGAAAAAGCATAAGAAATAGTGAAAAGAAGAAAAAGAAGGATGCTAAGTTCAGGTTCTGACTCACTAACATTAAGAAAAATCAGGACCCCCTTCTAAAGAAAGTGCAATGTCTAAGGAAATTTCAGCTGTAAAAATCAGGACATACTTAGTAACATGCATGAATTTTGTTTTTACAATTATTCCTGGACTATTATTCAGTAGCCACTTGAAAGAAAGTAAGCTGAAACACCAGGTGCTGATCAAGCTTTATTAAAGGAAAAGAATCCGCTGGGCTGCTCTCAAAATAGAGAGGAGCAGCCGGGGCTGCCCTCAGAGTGGAGAACAGCCCCAGGCATCGGGATGGGAGAGCTTATATAGGCTGCAGGGCTGGCTGATGCAATCAGGGAGGAGTTTTGTGCTGATGCAGAAGTTATGCAACCAGGGTGGGGAATTGCACCCTTGAGGAAGCAAAAGGGTTTCTGTTTCTCAGAAATCATGAGGTTTCTTACAAAGGCAGGGGCTGACAACCATTTTGTGCTTGGCTTTGCCTGAAATGGTGCTGGTTATGTTCAAAACCTATCACCACTCAGGTGCCACTGTGTGGAAGGGAGGTAATTATTGCCTGCTGCTTGACCATCTATTTTTTCTCTTCCAGTGCTTGATAACTCTGGGAGATAATACACTGCAGTCATACTAGTGATTAAGATATTTGGGAATAAAGTTAATATTTTCGACTATAAGTGTCTAATGATAATCTCAACAGAAACTGAATCTGGAAACATCTTTAAGATGTAATCAGAAATAACCAGCTGACTCTAGTTAACATTTTTGAAGTAGGGATTACATTGATATCTCAAAATCCTTACTCTATAGATAAGTGTATGTTAATTTTTCCCCCTCGTATACTTTTATCTACCTGGGGAAAGGCACTTTGGGGGTCAGAGTTTGCTATCTCTTCAGCTAGCAGAGTAGTCTGCCTTTCATGCTCACACATCCTATTTTTGTGGAGACAGTAGCCATGTTTCATGGAGAGGTCAGAGCTGGGTCCCAGCAGTCTTGCCCTTATTGAGCTTAGTGACATCCTTGGACTCTGTCATATGCTGCTTTGAGTGAACCAGAGAAACAGCCCTTTGCAGCATGAGAGATCCCCAAAAGCTCTGAGATTTACCTCCACTTCAGTAATACTGAATGTTTTTTAGCATTAGAATGTGTATATCATTTGACTTAATTTTGATTACACTTTGGCTTTGAAGAGGAATTGTTTCAAATAGGCACTGGTATTTTTTGAACTTGATAGCTACAGATTCTAAAATGCATCTTTTATACTGTTATGTTTTAACCAGTCAGGAAAACTTTATGCAACCAGTAATAGTTATTTTTATTTAGGCTGCAATGTTTAGGTTTTGATAACTTCTTACTCTTGCTATATTAAGTGTATTACTATGTTTAATGGTAAACTTGCCAAGATATTTAGCATGTAAAAAAGCAGGGTTTTGACTTAACAACAACAAAAAAAGCTTAATATTGAAACTGAGACCATAGACCAAACAGAGTGGCAAGCCTGGTATGCCGTGTCTTGTTAAATATAACTGTTGCCAGAATCTTTGTAAATATAATGTTTTATATGCTTGGTATCTTTGTAATTAATAAAAAATTATGGCAAGTTAAAAAAACTTTTTTAATAAAAAATAAAAGAAGAGTGCATGAGGAGCTCTCTCTCTCTCTCTGCTCCACCATTTCACAATGTGATACTCTGCATCACTGAAGTCACCACCAAAGAAAGCCTTCACCAGATGTGTTCCCTGGACTTCAGATTTCCCAACCTCTGAAAGAGTAAGCAATAAATTTCATTTTCTTACAAATTGCTCAGTTCCAGATATTTATGTTATAAGCAACAGAAGCAGACTAATATAATCATTTAGAAGGTTATCATATTAATCCACTTAAGATGGGTGGTGGCTTGCACCAGGGTGTTAGCTGTGATGACAGTACAATGTGATCATCAAGCGGATCTAAGTGGAAGATAGAGCCAACAGATTCACTGTCTGGCTGGAAGTGGACTATGAGTGAACAAAAGAGTCAAATATGACTTCCAGATTATTGGTCTGAGCAACTGGAAAGGTGGACTTTTCATTAGCTGGAAATGGGGAAGACTACAAGTGGAGGAGTTTGGGGTAACATAGAAAGATTGGGAGGGTCACTTTAGACATAAAATAGTGTGTTGGATCCCAGGTGAATCAAATGTTTCTGGGAAGAGGGGATGATAGTTGTGTCAAATACTGCTGATAGGTAAGGTAAGATAAAACTGAGGGCTGATCACTGGGTTTAGCAAAAATGAAGGTCATTGATGACTCTGACAAGAGCAGTTGGAATGAACTCGATAGGGAATAAAAGCCTGAATGGATTGAGTTTGAGAGAGAACAGAAGTCCAGGAATTGTAAATGTCGAAGTTAGTATATATATACTAGGAGACTCCTTCTAGGAGGCTTGCTGCAAAGAGGAGCAGAGAAATGAGATAATAACTTGAGGGAAAAGTAGGACAAATGAAATTTTTTTTTTAAGATGTGAAAAATATTAGCATGAACATAGGCTATAGGGTATGATTCAGTGGAGAGAAGGGGAATGCACTTCGCTGGAGACATATCCTTGCCCTTGAGTAGGTGAGAGAGAATGGGAGCCAGAGTCCCTGTGGAGGGGTTGATGGGAGTATAGATGGATCTTCTGGAACAGCGGGGGTGGGTTGATATAATAGTAAGAGCGTATGGAAGTTCCCTTCTGATAGCTACTATGATGAGTGAAATAAGCAAGATCATCAGTTTAGAGTGAGGTTGGGGAGGAGATGCTGGAAGTTTGAAGAGTTGAAAAGAGGGTATAAAATAGTCATCTGGGAACAGGGGAGAGTGAATGAACTAGGGAAATGTATTACAATTTAAAAACTCAACTAAAGTGTCACTTGAAGGCACTTAGCAGCATATTTAAAGTTAGACTGGTGGGGCCGACCCCGTGGCTCACTCGGGGGAGTGCGCTCCCGCCACGGGTTCGGATCCTATATAGGGATGGCCGGTGCGCTGAGAGCGGGAAGGTTGCGATCCCCTTACCGGTCACAAAAAAAAAAAAAAAAAAAAAAAGTTAGACTGGTGCACAGAGTTTTATATTTTTCATTAGACATATTCATCTGGGTTTAGGGAAAGACTAGGCTGAGAGTTGGATTTAACCAATCTTGGAGTTTTGACAAATCATAGCAAACCTGTTTTTTTGTTTTGTGTGTGTGTGTGTGCAAATATGTTGTACAAATCTTTCCCAGTTTGTGATTTGCCCTTTCCTTTTATCTGTATTTTTTTTTAAGTACAGAAACTTTATATTTTTATATGGTCAAATCTACTATCTTTTCCTATGGTTCCTTTCATTGATTTTTTGCTTGAGGAAGTCCTTCACAAGGGATGATATAACCTTTCTTCCGTATCCTCTCCAATTTTTTGTGGTTGAATTTTTAACTCTTTTATTTGTATGTATACTATGACACAAAGCTCTAATAAAATATTCATCAAAAAGTTACTTTATTTTCCCAAGGTTAGTTATTAAAGAAATAATTTCTTACCCTTAGATTTATAATTTCTTTAAAATATATTATCTCATTATATAAGATATTCTATAACTATATTATATAGCTCCAGGTTTTCACTCTTAGATCACTAATTTATCTGTCTATTCTCAGTACTTAACATGTTTTAACTATTGAATATTTATAATTCTTCAGCATCTGGTAAGTCAAATACCAACCTCCAGTTCCTTTTATGTAAACATTCTTTAACCATTCTTGCTGACTTTATTTTTCTAGAAAATCTTGTTATGATTCAAAAACAGACTCTCTCAGGGTTTGTTTGGAATTGAAAGAAGCCTAAACATTAATTTGGGGCATGTCCATTACTTTATAATATTCAGGTTTCCCAGTCAGGAACCATTCTGTGATCTTCTATTGTAGTCATTTAAATTTTACTGAATTGATTACTCATTTGTATATTTTAGACATTTTAAATCCCCTTGAGATCATAGTTCTGCATTGATTTTGCTTTTGCTAGAGTGAATTGCTCAAGTAAGTTCCCCGGAAAGAAGAGGAAGGTACCTTCTGATACTTTATATATACAAAAATGTCTAATTTTCTTCTCACATATTTTGGGCAGGTATAGGATTTTTAGATTGTAGTTCTTTTCTCTTAATATTTAAAATTAAGTCCAATGGATAGAATGTTCCTTGAAAAACTGATTAAAAAAGAAAAAAATGAGGGCTGTCTGCTTAGCTCACTTGGGAGAGTGTGGAGGTGGTCACACCAAGATCAAGGGTTCAGATCCCTTCACCTGCCAGCTGCCAAAAAGAAAAAGAAAAGAAAAAGAAAAAAACTTAAATGTCAAAAAAGGGAGATTTGTTAAATAAGTTAGTGTATCATCAGTAAGGAAGTCTATATAACTATTTTTATTTATTTATTTATTTTAATTTTTGGCAGCTGGCCAGTAAGGGGATCCAAACCCTTTGCCCTTGGTGTTACACCACCATGCTCTAACCAACTGAGCTAACTGGCCAGCCCCTATATAACTATTTTTAAAATGAGGTAAATATACCTATACTGATATGGAAACAAGTCCATTGAAAAAAGGAAGCTTCATAGCAATATGTATAAAAATAATTAGATTTTTGCAAAATAAAAAACCTACATGGATATTGGTATATCTATTTTCTTACTCTATATCAGGAAGAACATGTACAAAATATTAACAAATTACTATGGGGATTAGGATTAAGATGTGAAAAAGAAAGATCTTTTTATTTTGTATACTTTAAATTGTTTGAAGTTTTGAAATTATATCCTGGGCTGGCTGGTTAGCCCACTTGGGAGAGCATGGTGCTGGTAACACCAAGGTCAAGGGTTTGGATCCCTTTACCGGCCAGCCACAAAATAAATAAATAAAATTATGACCTAAGAGGTGTACAGTTTTTTGCAGCCAACGTATACTTTTTTTTTTTTTTTTGTGGCTGGCTGGTATGGGGATCTGAACCCTTGACCTTGGTGCAATGTATACATTTATTTTACCTTTTTTTATCCCTGTATTGTACTTGAACTGTTGACCACATTGCCTTCTGTAAAAACTCTGGGTCTGGTGCCTCTCCTAGGAATTCCCACAACACACTATACTTATTCTGATTATAGGAATTTTTACTTTAACTTATAATTGTCTCTTTGTCTATTTCTTCCAAATAGACTGAAAAGTCATGTACTTTCCCTCTTTCATCATTTTATTTTACACCTTACAAAGTGCATGTTCAATAAGTATTTGTTGCAAGTGTCTGTATGATTTGAAAGGGAGTGTGTATTACCTAGCTGTCTGGAAAGTAAAAGAGGCAGTGCTCAGAAGGTAGAAAAAGGAAGTGAGAAAGGCCGCCTGGAATGTCCTGAGGGTGAGCCTTGGCCATTGGTTGAGCAGCCAGACCACCAAGGGAAGAGTTCCTTTACCTGCAGCTTCAGCAGGGCGAAGGGACAAGGCAGAGACCTGTGTGGGAAACTGCAAGAGCAGTAAGAAGGTAACTGGGTTTTTCCATGGAGGGAATTCCACATTTAGGTAGAAAGATATTATGTAAATGTCTTTCTATGTGCCCTAGTAGCTCAGCTGTCCCACGTGGGTGGGTTAAATAGGAGTAGCATGGAACATTTGAAGGGGAAGTTGGAAGACAAATATCACTGTGAAAGCAAGAGAAAGCTGGGGTGTGCTTATTACGGTTGTCCGCCGAAATTAAGACTGTTAAGGCAGGCAGAATTTTGTAGAGTTTATCGGGAACCAAATGTGAGGATCGACCTGGGAAACGTCATCCGACAGAGTCAGAGAAGTGCTCCAAAATTTATTACAAATAACAGTTTTTATAAACAGAAAAGGCTTAACAAAAAAAAGAAGAGAGAAGACTCAAATAACAAAAATTAGAAATGAAAAAGGCGATATTACAACTGATTCATCTGAAATACAGGGAATCATTCGAGACTACTATAAACAGCTATACGCCAACAAATTTGAAAATCTGGAGGAAATGGATAAATTTCTGGACACACACAAGCTCCCAAAACTGAACCGTGAAGACGTAGAAAATTTGAACAGACCAATAACAATAAAGGAGATTGAAGCTGTTATCAGAAGGCTCCCGACAAAGAAAAGCCCAGGACCAGATGGATTCACAGCAGAATTTTACCAAACATTCAAAGAGGAATTGACACCGATTCTTTACAAACTATTCCAAAAGATTGAAACGGACGCAAATCTCCCAAACTCATTCTATGAAGCAAACATCATCCTGATACCAAAACCAGGTAAAGATATAACCAAAAAAGAAAACTACAGGCCGATATCCTTGATGAATATAGATGCAAAAATCCTCACTAAAATACTAGCAAACAGAATACAGCAACACATACGAAAAATTATTCATCACGATCAAGTGGGATTCATCCCAGGGATGCAAGGTTGGTTCAACATACGCAAATCAATAAATGTGATACACCATCTTAATAAACTCAAACACAAGGACCATATGATCATCTCTATAGATGCTGAAAAAGCATTTGATAAAGTTCAGCACTCATTCATGACAAAGACCCTCTATAAGTTAGGTATAGAGGGAAAGTATCTCAACATAATTAAAGCCATATATGCCAAACCCACTGCCAATATCATCCTGAATGGGGAAAAGCTGAAAGCTTTTCCTTTAAGAACAGGCACTAGACAAGGATGCCCACTCTCACCACTCCTATTCAACATAGTGTTGGAAGTACTAGCCAGAGCAATCAGAGAAGAGAAGGAAATAAAGGGCATCCAGATTGGAAAAGATGAAGTCAAACTGTCCCTGTTTGCAGATGACATGATCCTATATATCGAACAGCCTAAAACCTCTACAAAAAAACTCTTGGAATTGATAAATGATTTCAGCACAGTAGCAGGATACAAAATCAACACACAAAAATCAGTAGCATTTCTTTTCTCCAATAGTGAACATGCAGAAGGAGAAATCAAGAAAGCCTGCCCATTTACAATAGCCACCAAAAAAATAAAATACTTAGGAATTGAGTTAACCAAGGAGGTGAAAAATCTCTATAATGAGAACTACAAACCACTGCTGAGAGAAATTAGAGAGGATACAAGAAGATGGAAAGATATCCCATGCTCTTGGATTGGAAGAATCAACATAGTGAAAATGTCCATACTACCCAAAGTGATATACAAATTCAATGCAATCCCCATCAAAATTCCAAAGACATTTTTCTCAGAAATGGAAAAAACTATTCAGACATTTATATGGAACAATAAAAGACCACGAATAGCCAAAGCAATGCTCAGCAAAAAAAATAAAGCTGGAGGCATAACACTACCTGACTTTAAGCTATACTACAAAGCTATAATAACCAAAACAGTATGGTACTGGCATAAAAACAGACACACTGACCAATGGAATAGAATAGAGAATCCAGAAATCAACCCTCACACTTACTGCCATCTGATCTTTGACAAAGGCACCAAGCCTATTCACTGGGGAAGGGACTGCCTCTTCAGCAAGTGGTGCTGGGATAACTGGATATCGTTATGCAGGAGAATGAAACTAGATCCATACCTCTCACCTTATACTAAAATCAACTCAAAATGGATTAAGGATTTAAATATACACCCTGAGACAATAAAACTTCTTAAAGAAAACATAGGGGAAACACTTCAGGAAATAGGACTGGGCACAGACTTCATGAATACGACCCCAAAAGCACGGGCAACCAAAGGAAAAATAAACAAATGGGATTATATCAAACTAAAAAGCTTCTGCACAGCAAAAGAAACAATTAAAAGAGTTAAAAGACAACCAACAGAGTGGGAGAAAATATTTGCAAAATATACATCTGACAAAGGATTAATATCCAGAATATATAAGGAACTCAAACAACTTTACAAGAAGAAAACAAGCAACCCAATTAAAAAATGGGCAAAAGAGCTAAGTAGGCATTTCTCTAAGGAAGATATCCAAATGGCCAACAGACATATGAAAAAATGCTCAACATCACTCAGCATCCGGGAAATGCAAATCAAAACCACACTGAGATACCATCTAACCCCAGTTAGGATGGCTAAAATCCAAAAGACTATGAACGATAAATGCTGGCGAGGCTGCGGAGAAAAAGGAACTCTCATACATTGTTGGTGGGACTGCAAAATGGTGCAGCCTCTATGGAAAATGGTATGGAGGTTCCTTAAACAATTGCAATTAGATCTACCATACGACCCAGCTATCCCACTGTTGGGAATATACCCAGAGGAATGGAAATCATCAAGTCGAAGGTATACCTGTTCCCCAATGTTCATCGCAGCACTCTTTACAATAGCCAAGAGTTGGAACCAGCCCAAATGCCCATCATCAGATGAGTGGATACGGAAAATGTGGTACATCTACACAATGGAATTCTACTCAGCTATTAAAACGAATGAAATACTGCCATTTGCAACAACATGGATGGACCTCGAGAGAATTATATTAAGTGAAACAAGTCAGGCACAGAAAGAGAAATACCACATGTTCTCACTTATTGGTGGGAGCTAAAAATTAATATATAAATTCACACACACACATACACACATACACACACAAACCGGGGGGGGGGGGGGGGGAAGAAGATATAACAACCACAATTATTTGAAGTTGATACAACAAACAAACAGAAAGGACATGGTTGGGGGGGAGGGGGGGAGGGAGAAGGGAGGGAGGTTTTGGTGATGGGGAGCATTAATCAGCTACAATGTATATCGACAAAATAAAATTAAAAAAAAATAAATAAATAAAAATAAACAGAAAAGGCTGAAGAGAGCAGAAACAAAGGACAAAAAGCAGATTGGTCATTTCAAAGTTACCTTCCACTTCCTTGTAAGGTGGGGGCAGGGAGACAGAACAATAGAAAAATAACTGATTAATTAACGTCAGGTTACTTCAGGCCATCTCTTTTGTGTAAGGATTAAAGCAGAGGGAACTTCATTATTATACCTATTGAAGATTTAAACTGGACTGTTGGGGAAGGTTGACGGTTATCTCTTTCCTCTAACTTCTCAGAAGGTCAGACCACAACCTAAGTGATGTGGAACTCAGCAGAGGTGATTCCATTTTGGTTTTTAGTCTGGTTTGTTGGGACCTAGTGCAGGAACTTAGTCCAAAACAATGGCCTCTGATAATTTTTATTTAACAGGGTAAAGGCTCGGCTGCCCCCAAAAAGAAACACCAAAAGGTACCCATCTGTATGCAGAGGCTTAAATAATATGAAAGTTTATTTCTTCCTCACATTATAGTCCCAGGATGAACAATGCAGGTTCATGGGGAGTTTCTGCTCCACATAGTCACTCAAGGACCCAGATTCCTTCCATTTTTGCACTTCAGCATGGCCTAAGGTGATGTCTTCAACCTCATGGTCAAAGTTGTGTGTGGTCACATTCAGGGTTCCAACCCACAGAAAGGGAAAAGAGAGGAACTCCAAGGCAAGCAGCTTATGTTTTAAGGTAGAGATGACCCAGAAGTTACACATAACTTCAACTTTTTTTTCATCCCATTAGCAAAACTTAGCCACATAGTCACATCTAGCATTGAAAGCAGCTAAAAATGTAGTAATACGAGTTGAGTAGTCATGTACCTAGTGTAATCTCTATTTCTACGGAAAAAGAGAAGTATGGATTTTAGAGGAAAACTAGAAGTCTTTGCCATATAAAGAAACCAAATATTTTATTCATATCCTAACTGGTAAAAGTTGATTTTGAAACTCTAATGGGCACCAAATGCCAGTCTAAGACTACTAATACATGTGCATTACAAAAATCAAGGATAATAGAGGGAATCTAAAGCTAAAGGTATTCAATTTAAGGGATTGTCCTTTGTTATGAGATAATATTCTTTCTATTTTTATGTTAAAATACCTTTAGTGAGATGGCAATGATGGCAGATAGCATCTTAAATGTCCTTTTTTTAAAAAGTAAAATAGAATGTTAGCAACACTACATTGGTATATCCATCCCTCAATTTATTTGTGTGTGTTTGTTGAGATTTTACTCATTCTTTAAATCGTTTTCTGGGAACCAGTTTTCCATATGACAGCCGAGTACAGAGGAGGTCCAGCAGAGAAGCCAGTAGTTAGGACTGTTATTATCCCTCCTCTTCCTTCACCACTGAAGGGGGCATCTCACCCCCAGCACAGGTTTCCTAAACTCTCCCACTAGACCCACCAGCCTCTCCCTCTCCATAGGTCCCCACACTTCTGGACTCCCATCGTATTCATTACATAGTCCCAGCATGGTATTTATTATATAGCATTGTGTTAAAATTTAAGGTCTTACCCAAATATTAAGAATAAGAACCATGTACTCATTGAAGGCATTAGCTCTTTTTCATCATGAAAACATTTGTGTTAGTTTGCTAGAGCCACCACAACAAATACTAAAGACGGAGTGGCTTAAACAACAGCTATTTATTTTCTCATAGTTCTAGAGTCTAGAAGTCCAAAACTGAGGTGTTGGTGGATTTGGTTTCTTAGGCCTGTCTCCTTTGCTTGCTAATGACTACCTTCAGGCGATGTCTTTTCTCTGTGTGCATGGATCCCTGGTGTCTCTGTGTGTGTCCAAAGTTCTCCTTCTTATAAGAAAATCCACTAGGCATATTGGAGTAGGATCCACCCTAACAGCCTCATTTTAACTTAATCACCTCTCTAAAGGCCATAATCTCCCAATATAGTCACATTCTGAGGTACTGGAAGTTAGGGCTTCAACATAGGAATTTGGGGTGGACACATTTCAGCCAATAACATCTTTGCTATTTTTGCTGGTTATAAAAGTAATCTATGTTTTTTGTAAAGCAAATTTTACAGAAAGTATATGTAGAAAGTTAAAGTCTCCTACCACCCCATCTCTCATGACAGTAGTCTCAACAGTTAGGGTTAATCAATGTTTCTTGAATGAGTGAGTGAGCAATGGGGTGGTTCTCATATTACATCTGAAGAAATGAAACACCAAGAGGCTAGGCAACTTTTTTAAGGTCATAAAACTAGTTAGTGAAAGGAGAACTACAGCCCAGTTCTACCGATTTCTCATCTAATGCTCCTTCTCCTATCCTATGCTACTCCCTTTTTGTATTTATTATAATTATTGAATATGTTTCTCAATTTTAGCATTAAAGGTGGTAAGCTGAAGATTTTGTATTTCTCTCTAAAAGTTACCAAGCCTAATAAAGTTGCTTTTCACTTACATTTTGCCCTTGTCTTAGGCTTTCTGTAGCAAGAAATAGATGTTCACTCAGATTAATTTTCAGGTATGTATTGTTGCATAACAAACCCTGTCAAAACTTAGTGGCTTAAAACAGCAACTATTTATTTTTATGATTCTGTTGGCTGGCCAGTTGGGAGTGACTTCTGATGGTCTAGTCTATGTGCACTCATGTGGCTCAAGATATCCGATGGCTCAAGATATGGAACCAACCTAAATGTCCATCGATGGACAATTAGATAAGGAAACTGTGTTATATATACACCATGGAATACTAATCTGCAATAAAAAAGAATGAAATTCTCCCATTCACAACAACATGGATGAGACTGGAGAAACCTATGTTGAGTGAAATAAGCAAAGCACAGAGGGATAAATACCTCATGTACTCACTCATATGTGGGAGCTAAGAGAGAAAGAAGGAAGGAAAGAAAGACCAAAGTGGGGTGTTGGACTTGCAGAGGGAGAGAGAACACCTAGGGATACAAAACGGAGTGGGGGAAAAGGGGATGGGGAAGGAAGTTGGGGATAATTGGGTGGGGGACATGGGGTATAATCACAATTTGCAGTAATGGGAATGCTGCCAATATGGATCTGACCATCACATGTTGGGCACAAGTGGTGGCAATCAGTTTTGTATCTCATAAATATTCATAACCAATAAAAAAAATGGGGAAAAAAGATATCTGATGGCTCACCTGGGGCTGAAAGGCCTCAGAAAGCCTCACTCACATGTCTGGCACTTGGTGCTGGCTCTGCATTGGGGCACTTCTGTTGTCTCCCATGCAGTTTCCCATCATCTGGTAAATGACACCAGCATGGTAGTCTCAGAGCTCCAAGAGGGTGGAAGCTGCAAGGTCTCTTTAGGACCTGGACTTTAGAACTAGCAAAAGGTCACATTTGTCACATTCTACTGGTCAAAGCCAGTTACAAGTTGAACCCAGATTCAAGGGGCTAGAGCGATAACCTCTGCTTTCTGATGAGAGGAGTTGCAGCGTCCCATTGCAAAGAAGCATGTGGACAAGGGAAGTGTGAATCATTGGGGGCATTACTATAATGCTTTTTCCCAGCTGACATTTCCCACAAGATGATATTTTACCTACCAACCTTCCTGTCATACGCACGGCTTCCTTTCAACAAAGTGAAGTTTATATGGTACCATGCTTTGTGCTATGTAACTCTGCCACCTGGCTTCAAGAAGTCAGACTGGAGATGAGTGGTTGTATTAGTTAGGATTAGGGCCAACTTCAAGTGAGAGAAAACCCCAAATGGCTGAGTTTAAACAAAATAGAAGTTTATTTCTGGCTCTTGTCAAAGGTCAGGGTAGTTTCTGAAGAATTGGTATTGGCTTCCACATTATCAAGCCCCTTCTATCTTGTTGCTCCGTTGACTCTACTGTCCATTTCCAAGGTTGTCTCATGGTCCGAGATGGCTGCCAAAGCTCCAAGCATTACATCCCATTTTACTCAACAGGAAGCAAAAGGGGGACAGGAAATAGAACCCACTCCAACTAGGGATGCTTCCTAGAAGGTGCACGCCCACTTCCACTTGTATCCCACTGGCTTGCATTTAGTCACATAGGAGCATCCATCAGCAAGGGGGATTGGAAAGTGTACTTTTCATTTCTGGTGGCCGTGTGCTCAGCCAAAAATCAGTGGTTCTATTACTGCAGGAAAAAAAGAGAGTAGATATGGATGAAGACATCAATGACGGAAGGGAACAAAGCATGCAAATATCTGAGAGAAAGAGCACAGGCAGAGGAGAATGCAAGCACGAAGGTCTTGAAGCAGGAGCATTCTTGGAGTATTTGAGGAACAGCAAGGAATCTAGCATAACTGGACTGGGGGGAGGGGGAGGGATACTAGATAAGGCTGAAGACATATCAAAGCATGATAAGGACTAGGTAGTAAATTGTGAATAAGATATTCTCTCTTAGGAGTCCAAAGGCAAAGCTGTGTTGGGGGTCCTGAAGACCACCCCCAGGATGAATGATTTGCTCAGAGGACTCACAGGACTCAGCATATAGTCCTATTCATGGCTATGACAGTGACAGGATACAGAGCAAAATCAACAAAGAGAAAAAGCATATAGAGCAGTCTGGAAGAAACCAGGTGCAAGCTTCCAAGAGTCTTCTCCCAGAAGAATCACACAGGAGGTACTTTACTTCTCCAGCAACAAGTTGTCACAACAGGTATGACATGCTCTCTATCAGGGAAGCTCATCACAGACTCAGTGCCCAAGGTTTTTATTGAGGGCTGGTCATAGAGGCACCCTCTTCCTGGCACATACCAAAACCCCTGACTGCGAGGACAGCAGGCATCTGGCATTAACTATATTGTTTATATGAACAGTTTAGACACAGTGGACCACTTTTATCACTTTTTTCTGGAATGGCCAGAACTCTCCTGAAACCTAAGTTCCCAGACACCAGTCAGTGGCCAACCTTACAAACAAATCTTTCTGCTGAGATTAGCAGTCTTGGGCCTGCCATTAACTCTTTTCTGCACGAAAGTACATGGAGAGAGATGCACTAAGCAAAGGGGAGTAGGAGCCAGGAAACCAGAAAGAGCCTAAGCCGACTCCATGAGTTAGGAGAAGCAATGAGTAAACCATGAGGCAGATAAACTGAGAAGTGGACAGATGGTGATAGGTACAGCAGGAGGAAGAAGCAGAGAAGAGAGGAGTTGAATCAAGGGAATAGAAGGGTAACTTATGCAGGAAGAACAAATGCCCTTCTATGCAACAACCCTAGTATTGCTCCTGGGACATCAGGGTTGCTATGTGATCCTGGAGACCAGTGAGCAGTGCAGTGGTTCGCCATGAGGCCTGATTAGTCCATTAAAATGTTTCCTAATTTACTCATACATCCTTATAATAAGTTTGAATCAACCAAAGTTGGAAGCATGTCTGTGCTCCTTAAAACCTGAAAACACCTCACAAATACATCTGTGTTTTCAGCCATTGAGAATATAGATTTTATTTTTTATTTTTTTGCTGCTGGCTGGTACGGGCATCCAGACCCTTAACTGACTGAGCTAACTGGCCAGCCCCAAGAGTATATAGATTTTAGACAGAAAAACTAGTATGGTAGCCAAGGGATTACTGGCCAAATGGATAAAGGAACGAGATTTGTAATATGGTATGAAACTTCCCCCCACCCACCACCACGGTCCAGTCCCATCAAACTACTCGCAAGTTTATTCAGATGCAAAGTACTTTTTATGCTCCTCTGACTTTGATCATGCATTTCACTCTTGTCCTGGTCTTTCATCCTCACCAAACTATGACAGGCTTCAATACCCAGCCCAAGTGTCATTTTCATTTCCTGTGAAACATCTCAGACCACTTCTCTCCCCACACTCTTGTCTGGCCCCTTTAGAATGAATTCCCTCTCCTGCATTGCTCTTTCAGCTCTCAGTACATGTTTCTACAGTAGTACTTATAAACATATTGTAATTAACTATGCATCTGCCTGCAATTTGTTCTGTGGTCAAGGCTCCTTGTCAAAGACAACTGATTCTTAATTCTCATGCTTGAAACAATAATCTCTCTCAGCTATGGGAGTACTTATTATTTCCAAAAATTATATTGCTTTTGCACTACACTATTTTTTCAAAGATATTATTACTTCACACATGTTAAATAGTCATGTTAGCACTGATTGTAATAATTTCCCTAGTGAGGAAGCAAAGTCTTTTCTTAAAAATTATAGCAGAACTTAAATATTCCTCAACTAAAAAAGTCTGATACTCAATTCTATAGTATTCAAGAATGTTTGTACAAATAAGCAAACACAAAATCGCTCTCCTGTATGAAAGTACAAGTTCCTACCACTAGTGCCCCCATGTGTGTATGTGTGTGTGTATATATGTATATATAGTTACATATATACATATTATATATATTTCTGGGTTTTGTTTTGTTTTTTTTTTGCAGCTGGCCAGTACGGAAATCCAATCCCTCTACCATGGTGTTACTACACCTTGCTCTAAACAGCTGAGCTAACCGGCCAGCTCTATTTTTTAATTAAACTTTTCAAAGGGGAATAATTTCAAGTAATACTGTTTTCACAACCCACTTCTTATGGCACTGAAAATAAATTCCCTACGCAATTTTACAACAAAACCAAATCTAAAAAGCTTAGAAATGGTCACAGCAAACATCACACAAAATCTAAATTTGTTACTCTTTCCATGAGATCTCTTTTCAGTAGTTGCCCTTTAAAATCTGATAGTACATTTTATAGGTTTCCTTTACTTCCCTGAGAGTTATCAGAATCAAGGCTTTTGGTTAAATACTTTGATAACATGTTGTGGTTGTGGCTGCCGGTGTTGTTAACACGCAAGAGGTTGCAAGAACTACACAAATGGATTCCCAGGAATTGAGGACAGATTTTTTAAAATAGTATCATCTGGAATTAAAGCTCATTAGAATTAATTTTGAATTTTCAAGATCAACCGTCTGAGGGAAGGTTTGCAAATGTGTGTTGATGAGGTTGAGGTGTTGCCCAATTCTCAAGTGTGTGTAGACAGGAAGATGCTGTTGCAGGGTCAGAGAAGGAAATTAATATTTTCTGAGCACATTCTTTCTGTCAAGCAATCAGGTAATTTTTCTTTTTTTTCTGGTGGCTGGCCAGTATGGGATCCCAATCCTTGACCCTAGCTTTATCAGCATCATGCTCTAACCAAGTGAGCCAACTGGCCAGCCCTGTATGAGGCACTTAACATATATTCTTCTCCTTTAAGCATTACAAGCCCACTCTGAGGTAGGATTCATTATCCATGTTTCACAGATGGGAAAATAAAGGTTCGAGAGTGAGGCCCTAGGCCACACAGCTACTGCTGAGCAGGACTGAAATTCCAACCACATTTCCCTGGCTCTAAAGTCTGTGCCTACTACATCAGAGATGATGTGATCACATCACAGATACAAATACTCTAATTAAATGTAAGCTATCTTGGATATCATCTCTCAAATGGAGTGATCTACTTGAAGTTTAAATTTTTTAAAAAAATTGAACAATGGTCAGCAAATTATGGCCAAAACCTGTTTGCCATGTTACCTAGGCCTGCTTCTAAGCTTCAAGGGCAGAGTTGCGTAGTTGTGACAGAGACCACATGGTCCACAGAACCCAAAATATTTACTGACCCTTTACAGAAAAGTGTGCCAACTTTGGAACAGAACCTTTGTCGATCAATATTCAGTGCCATTTCAGGAAGAGACAGATTCAGTGTCTGGCAGACACTGGAAAACCATACATCATATGATGTAAGGGGATCTGCTCACCGTGCCCCAGCCTGGAAGTAGTGTTAGATAAAATGAGTCAATTTCCCTTGCCCTGAACTATTATCCTTCAAGGAATCTCAACACAAATACCGTTCTCAAGTACCATGACAACTGAAAACATGTATGAAGAAAAACACACATACTATACTTGCTGTGAAAATGTAGCCAAATTATAATTTAGTAGTTTTGGGCTGGTTAGCTCAGTTGGTTAGAGCACTGCCTTATAACGCCAGGGTCAAGGGTTCAGTTCCCCACGCCGGCCAGCTGACCGTAAATTAGTAGTTTCAAAATCTGGACTCAAAACCACAGCATTATGAATTTAATTAGTGTGAATCTCTTATATAGGTCTGATCATATCTGAGAGACCTGATAAAACAGAGTTTCTAAATTTGGCAAAAATCAAAGATTAGGACTCACCTTGATCCAAGAACAGGTAAATGAAAAATGTTCAACTTGAGAAATTAGATACCCAGCCTCTCAATCTACATCATGTTATCAGTATCTTTCACTCATGTATTAAAATAATTCAAAGAATAAATGAACTTAACTGATGAAAAAGGTTTATATACTTTTCATCAATTACATCAACACTGTTTCTTATTTGTTTTTCTACCAAGATAGCAAAACAGGACAGAAAATATGAAACTCTGCACTAAAATTTTGAGTAATTCACAAGAAATTTTGGAACAAAAGACAGTTCAAATTGATTAGGTTGGCCCTATGAACCTATTACAGTATTTAATTTCCAAAGTAACAATGGAAGAAACAATTCTGGGTGAACAGCAAAAAATTAAAATAAGGAACAAAGTTGGAAATAGTCTAATTATAAAGAGGGATGAAATAAAAAACTGGGTAGCATTTAAAAAGTAAAGAATTTCTTCTTAATTTGAAAATATAAAGAAATTGGTGACAATGAACACCTCCTGATTTTAGTCTCTCTTTTATATACATTTTTTTATTTTAGAACAGTTTTAGATTTAGAGAAAACTTGTAAAGATAATTAGACTTCCCCAATATACTCCTCATCCAATTTCCTCTACTATTATTAGTATCTTATATTAGTATGGAACACTTGTTACAATTAATGAATCAATATATTATTAACTAAAGTCTATACTTTAATCAGATTTTTTCCAAGTTGGCTTAGGTTGCCAATCTTTAAACCAATTAAACACTGGCAAGGGAAATGGAATTACAGTGATCAGTTTAATTAATCTGGGTCAGCCACTGGCAACCTGACGATATAACAGCTAACCTTAAGAGTGTGGTCAAATGGATGTTGACAGGTCAATCACCATATTTACTACAATGAACATGATTTTCTGATGAAAAATCTACAAAAACAGTATGAAAAACACAAAATCCTAATTAAACAATACAGCTTATTCTTATTATTCTCCAATATGACACTCACAGATTCAGCTCATCATGAATGCTCAGAGATGTTTATGACACAATTATTGTTTGACATTTCTAAAAGGTATTTCTAGAAACTTTTGAAATTCCCAAGATTCAGAAAAACAAAAATTTTATACAGTTTCTTGGCTTTCTCTCCATTCCGTTAACAGACATATTGTTTCCTATGCATGAACTCAAACCCTACAGATTACTGCCTTTTCTTCATTTCCCTCTTTCAAATAAAAAAATTAATCTCATTTTTAGAGTAGAAAATGCACGCACATGATTAAAAATTCAAAAGGTACCAAAGTGTGCATAGTGAGACTTCTCTCTCCTACCTCTGTTCCCCAGTCACCCATCCATTCCTTTCTACCACCAAAATTACCATTTTTCTTGTGTATCATTCCAGAGGTAATGTGTGCCTTTATAAGCAATTACATATGTATTTTTCCCTCCTCTCCCCCCCCCCCCCGTTTTATTTTTTTTGGTTTTGGCAGCTGGCTGGTAAGGGAATCCAAACCCTTGACCTTGGTGCTATCAGCGTTACACTCTAACCAACTGAGCTAACCAGCCAGCCCTTCTACCTCTTTTTACAGTACTTTTCTGTGCCTTGCATTTTTTCCCTTTATATCTGATTATTGATCTCTCCATACTGATATATAGGGAGCTTGCTCATTCTTTTTTCTGTCTTCATAGTATTCCATTGATGGGTTTACTATAATTTATTTGATTAATCCCCTGTTGATGAACATTTCAGTTATTTCAGTCTTTTAATATTACAAACAATGCTGCAATGTACAAGCTGAGACATCTGTCATGTCACACCTATGGGACAATATCTATAGAATAAATTACTGTCTTTCATCTTTCACTAAAATTTTATTCTCACTCCAAGAACAAGTTTTAGACTGGGTGAGAATACTCACTAAAACTCTTTAATCTTTTGTTTGTTTAATATAAAAGACTCATTCATTCAGGTCACAGACCCAAACTACTTCCAAATTATATATTCCACACACTAATTTACACCAAAACTCTATTGCCCCACAAAGAACAATCACTTTCTTAGAGCTCTGCATGTATTAGCAAAACTAGCAACTGGGGGGACATGTAAAATAACAATACCATTGAATGCGTTTGAAACATGTTGAGAACAATACCAGGAAAATGAGACGTGCCAGGAGGCTGCCCAGCCTTGCTTGCTTGGTGGCATAGCTACCTAATCACTGGTCTCAGAATACTTTCAATTCAATTCAACATCTCAGCAAAGTCACAAGGTTTGTGGTCCTTCTGGGGAAGCTCGCATATGTCCAAACTTTTTGTAAACATTTCCTGTCAGAGTTCTTAAAACTGTAATCCCCAAGGTATTTCAGCGGGCTCCCATTAGCAAGGCTCAGGAAACTAAATGCATTCTTTTCTAGTTACCAGTCCAGAGCAGAAGCCAGTGTACTCTGAGCAAGTTCCAAACAGTTGCAGAACTGAATGTGGATTATGCCATCCCCCTGGGACTTATCAACAAATGTTCAGTCAATGCCCTCAGAGCTAAATGATGGGATCCAGAATGATAAAATAACAATAAAAATACCAACTAACATTTATTGAGCATTCACTATGTGTTAAGCACTCTGCTAAGAGTTTTACATGCCTTCTTTTCTTGGATTTCAGTCATTTGCAGATTTGCAGCTAGTGTCTACAAGAAGCTCACCCTTTCCCCTTCCACCCCCCTCCTCCAATGTATACCCTGATGTCAAGACTCTCTCATTTGTCCTTAGAGCTACTAAAATGAAAATATCTCTGCAATAAGGAACATGGTAAACTGGACACAGCATTTTGACTGACTTTATCATAATCTTTGCAAGATAAAATTTTCATGAGAAGGGGAGAAAGAACTCTACAGATATTGTAGGGTGGGGACAGAGTCCCGCTGAGAAGGGGACACTAAGAGACAAGGTTGATACACAGTAAAAGCATAGTTTGCCTCAGAGTAGTACTGGAATATAATCACTATCATTACCCCTCTACCAGTTTCAAAACTCCCTTACACACATGTAGGAAAACAAAGGCCAGGATAAATTTTTTGACTCTGCAGTGTATTGATAATAATAAACTTTATTTAATGGTTCATAAAGTAATAAGTAGCATGCCCGAGGATCAGTAACTTCTAATTGATGCATTACACAGTCTGCAGAAGTTGCTTCTGGATGCTTATGAAAGGTGTTTGGGATTATGCCTTTTTTAATATAAGCAGCTTTTTTTAATATAAGCAGATTATGCCTTTTTAAATATAAGACCAGTTTATAGAGATTTGCTTTTCAAAATAATTTTTTCAAGATTTGATCCTGGGTCCCTAAGCATAAAATAAGAGTTATGTCTCACAGAGGTATTATATATCAAGGCCTAAAGCCACTCATACTGAAGAAAACATCAGACTAATTGCTACGAGGGGTCGGCAAGTGGAGTGGAATGCCCGAAAAAGCAGGTCGCACAGTTAATTATGCACAGTTTAGTCAAGGGTTCAGCAAAAGGCAATTTCAGTCTATCGCTGTGATATGTATCCAGTTTGAAACTCTATCATTGGCAGCAACTTGGTTTTTATATCTTCTGAACTCCTGCAGGGCATTGGCCTGGGCTGTATCATTTATGGCCTCTCCAGCTTGCTGAGTAAAGGTCTCAGGCCAAGAGAGAAGAAAACCCATTGAGGTGTCTCCCTATAGCTACTCAATATAGGCCCTAACTGGAAGCCCACAACTGGGCTGCAATTACCATGGCTTCTCCATTATTTCCAGAGAATTACCCAGGAACATTACTGGAAATGAGCTGCCGTGTCCAGTCAGCTCCCATTCTCTCAGGAAGGTTAGAGTCCTGTGAATTTCACAATCTCTGCAGCTTCTTGAGAAATGCATTGAGTTTCCAAATGTCTTGCTCAGCCTTGATAAGATTCCTAAGCGGTTGCAAAAGTGAAAATAAAACCCAAAGCCATTTTGTACCTTGTCATTTATGAATAAGACAGAAAGTGGAAATTGCACACAAGTCAACTGGACTTCATAATCATATGAACTTTTTGGCACTTAGTAGAATCCACAGTCCCTATATGAAAGGAATAAATGTTAATAATGATACAGGTTTAATCTTGTCCTATACCTCAGTAATTCATGGAATCTTAGGGCTGATAGGAATTTAAAGATCAGCTACTCCATATCTTCTTATCATGAACTTGAGACCAGAGAAATTGTCATTCTTTTATGGGCATTCAGCTCACATGGTAGAAAGGACACTAGGCTTATAAGGAAAAAACTTGAACTTGAGTCCTAACCCTGCCACTTTCTCATTGTTACTTTCAAACAATCTAGTGAGCCTCAGTTTGTATATTGGCAGTTTAGAGTAATTTATGCCCCAAACAGGCTGTGAATGTTGCTTTGCTGAGGAAAGAACTGTGAGGTGCCATTAGGAACATGGAAATACATTGGCTCGTACAGAGTCAAACTAGTAAAATTCACACATAAAAGATAACATAATAGATGAGAAAGCCACCTTTAGAAATACATCATAAAATTGTAAATTTATGATGGCTGAGTTGTTCTTAAAATAAGGTGATTTTTTTTCTGATCAAAGAATTAGTCTATTGTACTAAAAAAAACATCCAGACAATAAAGAACAAAGTGAGGACTGGATTACTCACAATTCCTAGTGAATATATTTCCAAATATCTTCTGGAAGAATTTATCATATACATATTGATAAGATCCTGCCATATCTGCTTTTGACACTTAACAAGATATTGGTATAATCTTTCAACATATTTGAGAGCACTCAGTATTCTAAGTAAAGTGAATAGAGTATAATATCTGGGAAACTGATTTGATCTGAAATGGGATAGTAATTTTATAATTTGTGGAAAAACTGATTGAATAAAAATAAGGATGTTTGGTAAAAAGCAAAGCAAAAGGAAACCCCAAAGACCAGAATGTAGATCAGGAACAGTACTAAGGTTTTACTTTATTTAATCCTCTCAATCACCTAACACAATAGGTAACGTTATTATCCCCATTTTTCAGATGAGAAAACTGATGCTCAAAGAAGTTAAATAACTTACCCAACATGGTACAACAAATAAATGTTAGGAATTGTATCTGTACCCCAGCAGTACCCTTCCAGAGACTGATTTTCTAAATTTATATTTTACTTTTACTGGAGTTACACATATGCATATTTTAAAGAATCCAATAGTTCTACAGGGATTTTTTTGTTTGTTTGTTTGTCTGTGGCTGGCTGGCAGAGGGATCAAACCCTGTACAAGGTTTATTTTGAAAACAACAGTCCTTAGCCCCTGTTTCCTACCCCGTTTTCACTCCCTAGAGGAAGCTACTTTCACTACCCACCCCCATACCTCCACTTGAACTAATTTTTAAGATATTTCTCTCCATATTGCTAAGTAACATGCTTGAATTGTCATTTTGTGGGTTTTCCATTTTAGGCATTGTCTGTTGACATCTCACTCTACAGCGAGGACTTAGGCCTGTTTTTCCTTCATTCCCCACTCCCACTAGGAGCACCTGTCCCCTCTGCCCATTCTCTCAATAGAGTCTTACTATGATTTTCACTATGTCTAATAGCGTTGACATGGAGTGGCCAGTGCTATTCACAGCTGACACCAGCAGAGCTCAGTGACTTCCTTTCCTGTTCTCCCTGGAATTACTGTCTTGATGATTTTATTGTTTAGTTTTCTTTGTATTTATTACTAATTCAAACTCTCCTTCAATTGTGTAAATCTCCTTCCAGCATCTCAAATGCACTAAGTACTTCTGACAACTTTGTCTTCTCGAGGAAATCTGACTTGCTCGAATCTGGGTCCAATGCTCACCAGCATCGGCTTATTAGGAGATCGAAGCTGCCTTCAGCATCATCCTGGGGAATCTCTTTGCCTCTGTCTAGCCTTCAATCCTGTTTCCTGCTTCCTGACTTCCTTTTTATTGGTTTGTTCCCTTGTTTTAGTGAAAGACATAACTCAGTAGCTTCCTGAGAAAGAGTGCAAAGGAAGTAAATTTTTTGAGACCTTGTAAATCTAAAAATATCTTCATTCTATATCTAATACTTTTTCCGGGCATAGAAGTCTATTTTTCCTCTGAATTTTGAAAGCTCCTCTGTATTGTCTTCTAGATTCAGGTGCTGCTATTAAGAAGACAGATGACACTGATTCTTGATTTTTTACATTAAACCTTTTTTTTCTCCCCTGGAAGTTTGTAGTCTCATCTCTTTGTCCCTCTTACTCTGAATTTTTTAAATTCTTCAATACAAATTTATTGAGTGCCTACTATGTGCCAGGGGCTATTCTGTGTGCTGGGAATATATCAGTTAAAGTTTTATTATGATATCCTCAAGTGGACATCTAGTTTTACCCATTGTTCTGGTAGTTGGTAGGCCCTTCAGTCTAAAACTGAGATTGTAGGATGTTTATTAATTTTTTATTTGATGATTTCCTACCCTGGGTTCTCTTCTTTTAGTGATGCTATTATTAGATGTTGGACCTTCTGGACAGATCCTCTAATTTTCCAATCTTTTCGCTCCTACTATCGTTATTAGTCGTTTTAGCCCTTATCTTGAATTTATCATTTCTTTTTTTGTTTGTTTTTGAAACAACACAAATTTATTATCTTACAATTCTGGAGGTCAGAATTCTGACAGTTTTCACTGGGTTAAAGTCAAGGTGTTGGTAGGACTACATTCCTTTCTCAAGGCTGAATCTCTCGTTTCTTTTTTTTCTTAAAGATGACCAGTAAGGGGATCTTAACCCTTGACTTGGTGTTGTCAGCACCAGGCTCTCCCAAGTGAGCGAACCAGCCATCCCTATATAGGGATCCCAACCCGTGGCCTTGTTATTATCAGCACCACACTCTCCCAAGTGAGCCACGGGCCGGCCCTTGAATTTCTCATTTCTAATGTCATATTTTTAACATCTGGGTTTCTTTTGAGCTCACTGAATCTTCCTTTTATGGTTAACCCTGTCATTGGTTCTTATTTTCTCTATATCTCCAAGGAAAAGATAGTTTGCTTATTTTTTAAGTTTTCTATTGGCAGTTTATTTCCTTCAAGTTGTTTTCTTCTGCTTGTTTTGGTCTCTATCTTTTATGAATAGGCTTTCCTCAAATATATGGTGATTCTTGGCTGTCTGATTTTATAATAAGAATGGAGCATTGAAAAGAGGGTGCACACAGAGCACAAGGGGACTCTCCATTGGGCTTGCTACAGGGTGATGTGACATAGGCCAAAATACCAGGCCAATGTCAATATCTTTTCTCTTAGGCTGATAAGATTGCTCAGAGAATATTTCCAGCCTAACAAGACACAAGCCTGCTAAGAAAACGTTAAGACTGGCTAATAATATTATAGGAGTCAAGTGGAGGAAGACTGAGGAAATTTCATTATACAATTTAGAAATTTACACTCAATTCCCAGTCTTCAATATCATAGCCCACATGTTTTCCCAGTAACTCCAATCCAGACTCCCTTTGTTTGTTCTTATCACCAGAATAAGAATCAGTCTCCCACCCAAAAGGATAGGAATGAGGAATTAGAGACCCACCAGCTTCTTACAAAGACTTCCCATAAAATCCCCTCTGTTTAAGCACATCGTCATTTCCAGTTCCTAAGGTACCTATTGCTCCACGGTTTTTTTTGTTTGTTTGTTTTTGTTTTTGTTTTTTTAGGTCTCTATATTGTAAGTTGGGCTGGTTATCGTTAAGCTTAATATTCAACTTTCTTAGGTGTTCTAATTCAGTTATTACTTGTCTATCTGTTTCCCAGTTTCTAAAATTTTATTGCTGTTGTCTCCTACCCCATTCCCTTTGTCCTTGTGTGTTTTAGGGTTAAAAATCATTACATTGTTCTCTTAGCTTGGTTTAGGGTGGAGAATATTTGAGTGCTTATATTTAATTTGACATCTTTAACTGTATTGTCCCAGATCCTGAGCTATTATTATTCTCTATGTTATAGGGAAATTTGTAATTTTTTAAATCATATCTTATGTAAAATAGACATTTACATAAATTTTATTTTGGAAACACCTAGGTAAAGTGTACATAATCAGACAATGGGAGAAATACTTTATGGGAGATAAATTTCCAACTGGCGCAGCAAAAGTAACAAAAATTTACATTTATATACAATAGATCAAAATTAAAGCATTTGTTTTAACTGTTCTAAAAAGACAGATACTAAATCTAGCAAACAAATGCAGTCACTGAAGAAATATAATAACCATAGTTTGGATGCAATGTCCATCAGGACTTTCCATCATTTTTTGTTTTGATTCCATGCTCACCAGAAATCTTCTCATTATGTGAAACTAAAATTCAAAATCCCATCCACACTATGGATGTGACAATGTTCTCTTACAATGGCCACTATTTTAGTAAGTGGTACCTTGCCCTTTTAATTACTCATGTCAGAAACTTAGGAGTCATTCTAACACGTCTTCTCCATCTCTGAAGACCCTCATTCAAGTTACCAGCGTGTCTCCCCTAGACTTCTACAATTGTCTCCTAACTGATCTCCCTGTACACATTTCAGTCCCTTACCTGTTCCTTTCCCACACTGCACTCATAGTCACCTCTGCAAAATGCAAACCAGGTCATGTTACACACTATCTGTTTAAAATCCTCAATGGTTTTCCATTAACAAGGGTAACAATCCTTAGTGAGGCCTGTAATGGCCTGCAGGGACTGGCTGGCTCCTTCTCTGGCCTTATCTAGTGTACTCTTCCCAACCAGGCTGCCTTTCTTTCTGATCCTCTTTGTTCTAAAGCTCTTTTCCCTCCAAGGCCCCTTTGGACAGAACAGTTCCCTCCTACAGCTGCTGCCAACAGCCTGAGTGCCCCCTTCTCATGGCCCTGGTTATCGCCTACTCATTTCTTCGGGTATTAGTTCAAGTGTCACTCCTTCAGAGAAGCCTGGTGAGGTCAGGCTTCTTTTTAATATACTCATATAGAAACATGCTTCATTTCTTTATAGCATTAATCTCATTTATTAATTAGGCCCTCCTTTTTTATGACTATTTGACTAATATCTGCCTCTCCCACCAGCTTGTAAGTACCATGAGAGCAAAGAATACAGCTGTTATTTCTCACCACTGTATTCTCAGGACCTGATTCATTGCTGATTGTCACTTTTAGAATTTATTTAAAAAGAAAAAATAATATCTTGGCTAAAATATTCCTCAAACAGAAAAATTTCAGTATACTGACTATTATGCAGTCTTTCCTTAAACGATTCAAGGTCATCATTATAAAAAAAAAAAAAGTGCTGTAATATTGTACATTTCTTAGTCTTCTGAGTGTATAGAGATATCAACTACTATGTAAATAACCTGACTGATTAACCAGAAAAAAAAGTAAGATAATTTTGAAATCTTCAAAAGGGAATTTGAATTTTTTATGTTTATTTTTATGTGTTTTTTTAGTGACTGGCCAGTACAGGGATCTGAACCCTTGACCTTGGTGTCATCAGCACCATGTTCTACTGAGTGAACTAACCACCCAGCCTAGGAATTTGAATTTTTGAATGTTGAGCAGAAGACTAAGTGATTCATTCAGTTACCACCTTCAAATAGAGGAAGTATCTAATAACAACAGTTGTTACTATTGCCATTATTGAGTACTTTTCACATATCAGTGGTAAGCAAGAGCTTTAAATACATTATCCCATTTAATCCTCAGTGCAACCACCTGAGGTAGCTAACTGGTAGTATTTCCATTTTACCAATGAGGAAACTCAGGCAGATTAAGAAGGTGGCTAAAAGGGCTGGCTGGCTAGCGCACTTGGTTAGAGCACAGTGTTGCTAATGCCAAGGTCAAGGGTACAAATCCCGTACTGGCCAGCCACCAAAAGAAAAAAAGAAGGAAGTGGTTAAGAAACTGTGGGCCCAAGTGGTTGACTTGGTGTTCACACCGCAGTCAGCCTGGCTTCAGAGCTTGCGTAGTAGTTAGTTAATCCCTTTGGTAAGTAAGGTGACAAGCAATTCTTTTCAAAAAGTCAGTTTCACGAAAAAAAAAAAATCTTAAATTTGGGAGAACCTTCATTTGGACACAAGGAAGAACCATTTAGAAGCATTAAGTACTAGAATAAGCCACCTTAAAAAATAAATTCCCTGTCTATTTTGATTAACTTTGGCATACAGCCCAGAAGAGTAGGTCAACCATGTCTTTAAAGGCAGAGCTTGGACCCAATGAGTTCCCCTCTAGTTCTTCCACTCTGAAAGTTTATTGCTAAGGTATCTTTTGTCTCCAACATTTTCCCTGGTTGAAAGTTTGCCTAATGTAGTTAACTCTGTATTATCCCAGGGTAGCTTCTCCAGGGCAATCTTGCTTTATTGAGTTTAGCAGTCACTTTGCTTAATGACGTGCTGTGTTAACAACTTAGCATACTCTGCATCCACAGTCAGCACCTGCTCGGTTCAATTACTTGCTTTGTTGACCTTATGCTGTCTTTAGGGAAAGACTTTGAAATCCAAAACTTACTGTCTTAGTTCTATTGTTCTGCTATAACACACCGAGACTGGGTAATTTATATTGAACAGAAATTGATTGGCTCATGGTTCTAGAGGCTGGAAAGTCAAAGACTGAGGGGCCAGCATCTGGCAAGGGGCTTCTTGCTGCATCATCCCATGACAGAAGGGTAAAGAGAGGTGAGAGAGAGACAAATGGATGACAAGCTTGTCCTTTTTTAAGGAGACCATACCTGAGATAACAGCATTAAACCATTCATGAGGGCAGAGCCCTCATGACCTAACCACCCCTCGTTTGGCCCCACCACCCAACACTGTTATATTAGGGATTAAGTTTTCAACATGTGAACTTTAGGGGACACATTCAAACCATAGCACTTAACCACCTCCACTCTTAACACCACTCCTCCTCTACCCACCAAAAATGTGAGATCGTGGATAATACTAAGGAGGAAGATAGAGGAGAAGAATTTAAAGAAATTTACATGCCTGTCACAACAATTTAGATGAACTCAAAAAATATGAAAAAAAAGATCAAAGAAGACACTATGATTCAATAAATAAAAAAAGCAAGAGCCTACAGGAACAGTGTTAGAAAGACTAAATTATTCAGGGCCGGCCCGTGGCTCACTCGGGAGAGTGCGGTGCTGAGAAAGACTAAATTATTCTTTAGAATGATCTTAAGGCTTGCTTAAAATATCCTAAGGATACTTTGAAGAAATAGATTATACTTTTAAACACAAAGAGCACCCAACTTTATGGGGCAATGGTGTGCGTGTGTGTGGTGTGCTGGTAATAAGGGAAACATGCTACAATTGGAGTCCCCACATCTCTTCCCTGGACTCTCCACAGAGCTACCACTGACTCAGTCCCTGCTCCAGGGAAGCCTTTACTCTGATCTCCATGCAAGGACAAGTCCCATTGCTCTCACTGTGTGATTGGCTGCAGGACTGAGGCAGATGGCTCACACCTGCTTTGGGGGAATACTTGTCTAAAGGCTTTAAAACCTTAAAATCTGTGTGTCCAACCTCACCAAACACCACATATGTGCCTGTCTTACCTTAAAAACCCCTTCCCCTAATCCTTTACACAATCATTAGAAGAAGATGGGAAATAAAGGATGAATTGTGTATCTATTTGGACTCTCAGCAAGTTCTCTGCAGGATTATCTTTGATTAAGATAACTATTAAAAATCCCACTGTAATCTGGTTTACAGAATTTCACACCAAAAGTTTGGGAACAACTCAATACATCAGCCTATCCATGGGCTTCCATAATGTTTTAATAAAAGAGAGCACTTGATATTCATAACCAGTTAGCAGTTTTGATTGTCTTCATAGGACAGTGCCAGTGACCCAAAATGGCCAATGACTCTCCCGTATGTGAAGAAGACATTATTATTCCCAAAATACACTAAAACTCTAGTTTTATAAGGTTTAATCACCTTTAAAATTGTTAGCTCAATGTTTGTCTAATCCCCAAGTTCACTGCAGGTTTTGTCTGCACAACGTGAATGGTGTCCTGGGAACAGTAGAACGCACCACCCTGCTCCTCCCACTTTGCACCCCTAATCCCTTCCTCAGACCATAACCTTTTATGAGGCCAAGGGGATCATGACTGTCTTTTCATTGTTGCATTTCCAGTATTTAGCAGAAAGCTTTTAACAAAGTAGATGCTCTAATAAATAAGTAGATGAATGAAAAAATTAATTAATGGCTTAGGAGCTAGTGTTTTCTTACTTTCCTCATGATCCAGGAAATGTCACTTAATCCGTTTGTTCCCAAATCAGGGTGTACTTTAGGATCACCTTGGGAGCCTTTTAAAAAACAGGAATTGGTTCCCACCTCCAAGCACTACAAATAGCAGTTTCCAAAACTCCTGTAACTGCTTGTGATGTGTGCTACACTTGAGAAGCAACGATCTAACCCATCTGGCTTCAGTTTCCTCATCGGGAAAACAGTTGGCCCTACTGCCTCACAAGATGTCATTAAGATCAAACGTGATAAAATGCAAAGTACTCTGGCAAAGACGGGACTGTATATGACTGTGCAAAGTAGGACAAGAATGGAAGGTGACCAAATAGGCCTGCCAGAGAGAATAAACACACAATTTCACAATCCAAGTGCTTCTCTGCACATATATAACCAATCAAATTCCAAGATTTGAATAGGATTTGAATGTTTTCTGAACAAATCAACTACTTATCTCTTTGCCTATAAATCTCCCACATTCCCTTCTGCTAAACTTGGAAACAAAGCATCTGTTTAATATAAAAAGCATGGAAATATTATTGGAAAGACCGAATAGTTTGGGGAAAGACCATTCATTCATTCCTGACTTTATTTCTCTACTTGCTCAACTGTCATAGTTGGTCATTTCAGCTTCATATAAGGTGATGTCTTCAGTTTATTCGTCTCCAACCTTCCAACAACACAATTGCTGGGGACACTATCAGTGCTCTGACCAGATTCCCTGGTGTCCTTTATTGTTTCTGTGTGCCCATACCCTAACTTCTGTACACTCAGCTCCTACCCCAACTCTGCAGCCCCCTTGTTCAGAGAACCACCCTTGGGCTACAGGGTCCCTTAGGCAGGATGCATTGAGAGCCAGAAGTGGGGTGGGGGAGAGTTGATGTCCCACCCCTCCCCCCAGGGCAGAAGGTAGCCAACCCTTGAGTAGTAGAGGAGTATGAAAGCCCAGATTACTTGATCTGAGGCAGAGTAAACTATATGGTGTTGATTGCACCACACAGTTCCGTGGGGCTGGGCTGAGAATGGAACTTCACCTGGAGTCGCACCCTTGCTTCACTGCTTCCACCTCCTGTTCAGCTCCCCGACTCCCTTACTGGTTTCTTATTTAAGAACTTCCTTGATAATAACTTGTCCATAAATCTTCATCTCAGGGTCTTCCTCACAACTTCTTCATCTTCCCCAACTACAGGTATTATAATTTTAAAAATAACTTTTCATTTGCATTCATGTGATTACTGAGCTGACGTGTGTGTCTATGTGTTCATAATAAATCAGTCGATTTCTTCTTTTGTGATCTCAAGTCCTTTGCCCATCTTATTAATTCATATGTCTTTTTATTTTTTTTTTTGATGTGTAATTTACATACAAGAAAGTGAACAAATCTTAAATATACAGCGCAACAAATTTTTACATATGTACGCTCCCACGCAACCAACACCCAGATCAAGATATAAAATATTTTCATATATCTTCATATGAAAATATTTTATATCTATGGAAAATGGTATGGAGGTTCCTCGAACAATTGCAGATAGATCTGCCATATGACCCAGCTATCCCACTGCTGGGAATAAACCCAGAGGAATGGAAACCATCAAGTCGAAGGTACACCTGGTCCCCAATGTTCATCGCAGCACTCTTTACAATAGCCAAGAGTTGGAACCAGCCCAAATGTCCATCATAGGGTGGGTGGATACGGAAAATGTGGTACACCTACACAATGGAATACTACTCAGCTATAAAAACGAATGAAATACTACCATTTGCAACAACATGGATGGACCTAGAGAGAATTATATTAAGTGAAACAAGTCAGGCACAGAAAGAGAAATATCACATGTTCTCACTTATTGGTGGGAAATAAAAATAAATAAATAAATACACAAATAAACTGGGGCAGAGGGAGGGAAGAAGACACAACAATTACAATTCCTTGAAGTTGATATGACAAGTGAATACGATATGAGGTTGCTGGGAGGGAGGGGGGAGAGGGAGGAGGAAGGGAGGTCTCGGTGATGGGCCACAATAAGCAACCACATTGTATATTGACAAAATAAAATAAAATTTAAAAAATAATGATAAAAAATAAATAAAATATTTTCAGCAGCAAAGACTCCCCCATGCCTCCTCCCAGTTAGCTGTAACCACTCCTAAGTAACCACTATTCTAATTTCTATCATTATAGATAAGTTTAGCTTGTTTTGTACTTCTTACAAATGGAAACATACTGAACGTACTCTTTCATGTCAAGCTTTTCTCATTCATCATTACATTTGGGAAATTCATCCATGTTGTAAATACACCTCACTCTTTTTCAGTTCTGTGTGATTTTCCACTGTATGAATGTACCACAATTTACTTACCCATTATATTGTTAATGGAAATTTGGGTTGTTTGCCATGTGGAGCTATTATGAATAAGGCAGCTATGAACATTCTTTACATGTCTTTTGGCAGATATAAACACTCATATCCGGGTATATACTGGAATTGCTGGGTATATACTGGAATTGCTGGGTCATACATTATAGGGTTGTCTAGCTTTGGCTGGTGGTATAGCAAACATATTAACTGTCATATTTGTGTAAATTTCTGCCTAGTTGATAGCTTGCTTTTTTAATTATAGTTACCTTCTTTTTTCCCAAGTTATATTGCAATATAACTTCCATACATAAAATCCATACCTTTTTAATATAAAGTTTTAAGAATTTTGGCTAGGATTATACCACAATAAAGAACATTGCCATCACCCTAATTATCTTGTATTTTAACATTAAAAGGTTTAAATTTTTGATGCAATCCTGTATGACATCTATCATTATTTCTCACTTTTTAAAAAAACTTTACCTGTTTATTTTTTCAGATGAACTCTACAATTACTCTACAGGATGTCAAAACAAATACCATTGCCTTCTTGTGTAAAAACACAGGCATGTAATAAATTGAGTCCTAGCTCTTGAGCTGGACAGGTCAGCCTAGATATCACAGTCACTTACTGGATGACTGTAAGCAAGCACTAGCCTCACTAATAATCAGTTTCTGCTTCTGTAACATGATTATAATAATGTTGCCAGTGTCATGGGGTTGTTGTAAGGAATGGGTGACTATAACTAATATACAGCGCAGGCTTGCTATTTGCCAGGCACTATTTTAAGCACGTTGTTAATAGTGACTTATTTAAATCTCACAAGTACTGAAGTATGTATTGCCCCTCTCCTGGCTTTGTAGATGCAGGAACTGAAGCACAGAGAAGTCCTGAGTCAGGCTCAAGAGCCCTGTGCCCACTACTACAATGCTTCTCTGCTTCCTAGATAAGGTGGAGAAACAGGGACGGCACCGAGCACAAATCCTAGCACGAAGGACACAGAAATGCCAACTTTAATTATCCTCGTTCATCTTCTTTACACTCTCAATAAAGTTACATAATAGTCTTTATGTAGGTCATGCACATTTCTTGTGAAGCTTACTCATAAATATTTTATGCCCTTTTGTACTATGGTGAGTGGGATGTCTCTTTTTCCCATTATGTTTTCTCATTGGTTATTTTGGGATGCAGCACAAGCTATTGATGTGTTTGTACTGTGGAGCTAAACGAGCCTTAGCAGCCCATCAGTAGCATTTAAAATACTCCCAGCAAACAGCAATTTTAATTATGCATGGTGCTCTTTTAATACCAAATGATGTTAGTAGTTAGGTAATGAGGGAAAAAATGGAGATTAGAGATAACATTTTAGATTCTTTCACCCTTGGTCAAAGAGGAAAAAAGAGAGGAAAAGAGTAGAAAGAAATAACGCACTCCTCTGAGAATAGTACACAAAAAACCATAGCACATTACACCACTCCCCGACAAGAACGGAGTAGTCTCAAGCTCTTTTTATTTTATTTTTTGTGTGTGTGTGGCTGGCAGGGAAGGTTACCTAAACTCTTGACCTTGGTGTTATCAGCACTGAGCTCTCCAAGTGAGCCAACCAGCCAGCCCTCAAGTTCTTTTTTCATGAGATACCATAAAACAATATCTACAATTTAAATTGACTAAATATGTTTTTCAATGTCTTCTGACAGCTTGGAGAATTCTGAAATGAGCAAATTCTTGTTCCTATGTAGATGTTTATATGTTTTCCTGTTGTTAATCTGATGAGGAAAAGGTAGTATTTCTTTTGAAAAGCTGATTTCTCTTAAATTGACAGCCAAATGCTGTTCTTGGTGGGGGAAAAAAAACTCTTAGGCAAAATATTCAAAGTTTTTCACCTTTGTATATAGTAGATATATTTAAAAGAGAATAGGCTGGCTCTCTTGAGAACATTTTAGGGCCACTTAAGGTATGCCTGTATCAATATGATGTAATGATTAATCTGCTATCAGTGAAGAGGTCAATGGGAAAAGATGCTACATTCAAGGTATAAAAGTAGAATAACTTGAAGTGGATTAATAAAAAGACTGTTTACAAAAGGTGTAGGCAGGTTTAGGAACTATGAGGGATGGTGCCGTAAGCTAGGACCAGCAACAGTGAAACTGCTGCCACACCAGACCAGAAGGGAGGGGGTGATGGAGCAGGGGAAGGCCTGAAGTCAAGGCCGTGTCATAAAGATCTCAAAAGGACAATCAGATACAAACATGCACTCAAAGGAGGCCCACTAACAGCACAAGAAAATATGGTATTTCTTTATAGTCACTCAGTATACATTTCTTAAAATTAATTTTATTCAACACAAGAAAACTAATATATTAAATAACTAAAGCTAATATATTAATTAATACAATTAATAAAACTAACATATTAATTAATTAATGTATTAATTAAGACTTCGGGTTTGTAAATGACAAAATCCTAAGTAAAACTGGCTTACACAAAAAACCAAAATGTATTTAATCACCACTGTGAAGTTTAGGAGTGCAACTGGCTTCATATGTCACTGGAGAACACATAGTCCCCATATTCCCTCTCAGGATGAGCAAGCTTGAGGACCCCCACACCTTCTCCCAGTCTCCCCGTTCATTCCTCCCAAAGAGAAGAGAGTGATCGACATCAGAAGGGACTTCTGTGCAGAGGGGGTGGGTGGAGGGCTAAAATTTAGCAGAAGCTTAGATCACAAAACTGTGAGCTTGGGAAAGAGTCATCCAGCTGGGGAATTTGGGAAAGGAACTGGCATATGGGCATGATTGAGCTCTGCCAGTGCCCTTCATTTTCTGTGATCAGTCTGTCCTCCTGCCTCGTGCTAAGCAGTCTGCAATGAAGAACAAGGTCCAAACACTCCAGCCATGCCAGTGACTGGTTGGTTGTAAATCAGATGAACTAAGGAGTACAATGTTAGAAAGTTCTTTTTGGCAGCAATCCAAGGCCGTGAGCTCAATCAGCTTCTCAGTAGCAATACTATTTCTCTTCTCCAGTTACCTAACCTCTGCATCTACAATTTGTTCTGAATTTAGGTGAAAAGAGGTATTGTATTTTGGACCCCTAAAAATCTCCTTAATAATTTTATCAAGATACTTTTTTTTTCTTTTGTCTTCTGGTGACAGGCATTGAACTTTGGACCTTGGTGTCATGGTATCAAGATATTTTCTTATTCTTTCTGTCTCTCAACAACACTCTCCTCCTTAGGCTTCATTCTTAGGCAGATTCTCCTCATTTTAGAGTAAAGACAACAAAAGGAAATTCTATGTCTACTTTGATCTTGAAGCTCACAATTTCTGTAAAAAGAGAGGGACTCAAACATCAGAGAAGACATGTGCATTGGTTCAGCTTGGGGCATGTGTCTGTCCTTGGACAGGAATGGAGCACCTTGATTGGCCATGCTTGGATGACTTGGTTACTCTAGGTGCTAGGAAATGGGTCAGCCTCACCTGATCCATATGGGATAAGGATGGGGGAAGGGACTACACTAGTGCACATTGAGCAGACAGGTTATGGTGGTAGTCTGTTTCTGTTGCTTATAACAAAATACCTGAAACTGGGTAATTTATTTTGTTTGTTTGTTTTGTTTTTATTTATGTTTTTAATTTTTATTGAATCTTAATTGATTATACATATTTTGGGGGTTCAGCGTTGACATATGTTAATAAAATCAATATTACTAGCATATATATTGTACAAATCGTACTTATTCTTTGTGCCCCTTGTCCAAACTCTCCCCATCCCCCTCTCCCTCCCCTCTCTAAATATCCTAGATTTCTTCTCTCCTTCTGAAAGAATAATGGTTACTCTGTTGATTTGTTGCCTAGATGATCTGTCCAATGCTGAGAGGTGTGTTCAGGTCCCCCAATATTATCATAGAGCAGATGCTGCTTCTGTCACTCTGGAATGAGCTCTGTGGAGAGAGACATCCTCTTCTTTTCTTTGGTCTCTGCTGGTGACTCTCCTTGTGTCAATGCACTCCAGTGGCTGGTGGGCCATCTGCATGGTGGTTGTGGTGTGCAATTGGATAATTTGTAAAGAAAACAAGATTTGTTGCTTATAGTTTCTGAGGCTGGGAAGTTCAAAGTCCATCTGGTGGTGGTGACAGTGATTCAGGTGTCTCACACTGTAAGATGGTGGAAGAGGGAGCAGAGAAAGCGAGAGAGACTCTCCTCTCCTCTTCTTTTAAAGGCTCAGAATCACTCCCCTGACCACTATTTTTAATCTATTCACTACTGCACGGTCCTACAATCCAATCACCTCTTCAAGGCCCCACTATTCAATTACCACAATAGGATTTCCCACCCTTGTTAAGAGAGTCACAGTGGGGGCTGAGTTTCTGATACATAAAATTTGGGGGACAGAATTCAAGCTTCAGTGAGTTTTGGGGAGACATAGTTCAATCCACTACAGTTGCTAAGGACTTTGAAATACCTTAAAAATGGTTTTTGGTGTTGTTTTTTTTAGTTTTTTTTTTCCCCCATATCAGTGATTGTCAACCATGGCTACACATTGGTATCATCTGGGACCACACCACCTGTAACTAGCTTTAAATTGTTATTCAAAGTAGGAAGCGAGAGAGTAGAGGGGGCATTCTGGAAAGATGGCAGTCACAGTGACATGGCTTTTGAATCTTTCTGTATTTCTACATGAAAACAGACAAAACAAATAAATGGAAAAACCAAAAACCCACGGACAATATATGTAACCAAAATAGGTGCAGGATATGCTCACAAACCACACACGAAAAGCAGGTGACGGCAAACCACAAGACAGTGTCTGTGCCATGGATGCACAGGAAGCAATGAGGTGTGCTAAGGAGGGGAGATAAGGCGGCCCATAGAGTAGGGGGCTCAAGAACAGCCCCCCCTTTCCATGCAGAGGAGAAACTCCTCTAAGTGCAACCAAATTAAGCAGGCAGGCCAATGAAAAATAGAAGGTCATGCCAGAGTAGGGGAAGGGAATAGAGACAGGAGCTTTCACAAAACAGTCAACCCCAAACTATGGAATTAAACTTTTAAAAATGATTATCTCTGACACTAAAACTTCTGAAAATTTTCAGTTTAAATTTCTGTTCCTATACTTTTTACTAGCATGCATGTATTACTGGAACATTGAGTAAGTATTTTGTAACATATACATGTTACAAAAGATATACTTATACTTATTTTAATTAATTGTGAGATACGGTACTCTAAAATATGGGTGCATGAACTAGCTTATATATCCAGAAGGCAATACAGGTAGGACTCATTTGGAGATCACCAAAGTCAAACCCTGTATATCTTGTGAACCCCAACCATGTGACCAAGAAGGAAAGTGGGACCTTTTAAGAAGGACCATATGCAAACCAGAAGCTGCTAGTACCAAAACCTTCTGTGGCAGACATGGTATTATCTAGACATTGTGAAGGCAACAAATAGTAACTATCTGAATGAATGAATGTACAGTGTAAACAAAGCTTAAAAGTTTAACAAGTTTTTAAAAAATCAACCTGAAAAATCAAGCATCAGGAGGATGAAAAAAAGAAATAGAAATTATTTAGAACCTTGAATGGGAGAACACTGTAGTGTTGAATTAACTCAGTTATTAAACTCTATTAAGAGTTGCCTGAATAAGCAGCTCTAAAATCAGGTCTTAATCTTTTCTCTGCTGTTGACAAATATGTGAGACACTTCATGAACAGACATTTCTTACCATTCCCATGTGTGATTTCAGCCTTCTCTCTCCCTAAAAACAACATATCAGAATGTAAGTGCAAGAATCTTAAGTCCCTTCCATTTAAAAAGTGAAAGAAAATCTGGGAAAACTTTAGTACAACTATTGTCAGTAACTATGTAGTGGTTAAGGCTTTGCCATTGGAATAAGTCTATGCTTGACTGCTGACCCAACCATTTCCGCATTCTGTGTCCCTAGACAAATTCTTTTACATCTCCAAGCCTCATTTTCTCTATCTGTAAAGTGGGTTTAATATTGTACCCAAGCTGTTCTGATAATAAAATGAGATAATGGATGTAGAGTATTTAGGACAATGGCAAGAAAATATTGGCTAATAATAATAATAATTTACTAGTAAAACAATTTCAGTGTGGATGGCAATACCCTAGTGTGAAGAAAAAAAAGCCATTGAAAAACCACTAATCTAAATAGTCTTAGTTTTCATTCTTAGTAAAATTATTTAATTCTGTATATGTTTTCCTCATATAGTACTCAGGTTAATACATCACTTATCATTCACTTTAAAAATTAAGTACCTACTATGTACACAGAACATGCACATTTGTTGGTAATTAAATAGAAAAGTTATCAGGCTTTTTCCCTTTTATTTAGCTTTTATTTACATATTAGTTTTCAAGGTACTCCTCAAATGAAGGGTGATTTTTAAAACCAAAGTCATACTGTTGGGTGGGGGCCTGTCCACACAGCTCATCTTCCTCGCCTGAACCTTGGCAGGATCCGGGTGGACTTCTGATAGCTGTGCTGGACCACACATTCACCAGCTGATTGCAGAAAAGCCCTGAGTTATCCAGGCCTTGTGCACTTGGTAAACAAGCCACTGTCAAGTTTAGTTCTGGCATCCTCAGAGTACAGCAGCCACCTGGTTTCCTGTGCATGATGAGTGATTTCTCACTGAGGTGACTAAATCAACTGGTAGGCTTAGTGTTTGTGTAGACAAAGACTTAGAACCTGTTTTTCATGATGCAGTTTTAGTGTCTGCGATCTTTATAGTCATTTTCATCTACAAGTTGTTGGCCCTGAGAATTATTTACATTTTAATTAGGAGTGCTCAACCCCCTCTACTAGGGAGTCAAGCAGCTTATTTACTTCCTACCTGCAGGCTTCTGAGGGGACAGCTTAGGCAGGCCAGCTGGGCCGCTGAACCGAAACAAAGCACCTGTCTAAGAGCAACGCCATGTCCTCACTGGTCGGCTTTCCTTGTCCTCTGCTGGGGCTCCTCCTGGGAACCAAAACTGCCATGAGCTGCTCTATGTAGCAATCAGACAACTGCCTGATGTTTTTTCCTCCCCCTTTTCTCTGGATGAAGCAAATTTTTAACAGGTTTTATCTGCATATATGTACAGCACTCACTTATTGAGCACAACCAGGGAGTGAGTTTGTTCTCTGTGTGCCTTTTCAGATAGGCTTATCCTTTTAATCATTTAAACTTTTCCTTGTTTACAAAGAAATATTAAGTACTATTCAGCTTCATCCTCCTGCTGAAACAGAATATACTAAACAGAAGGCAAAGTTCCTTGATGACACGTGGCGGTCATGTCATTATGGATTAGTCATTGATACCCACAAAGGCTACAGAGGTGGGAGGGCTTGTTTGCCCCAACATGAAATAACTCCTCACTGCTACATCCTGAGTTCTCATTTCTTCCTTTGTGTTCTTCCTTCCCTGTCCAGCTGCCAGCCTCTTTCTCTAATCCTAACTTGCTATTTCTAATCTGCCAGGAAGCAGGAAATCAGATAAGCCTATTTCCTAGAACTGGGAAATCAGAGAGGCTTGTTTCCTAGAACTAAATGCCTGACATCATGTTCTATGAGTGAAGTGGAAAAACTTCAGTACATACTTGGCTATTAGTTAAGATGCCCTTGGCTGCAAATAATTGAAAACCCTGACTCATCATGGCTTAAAGATATTCATTATCTCCCGGAACAAGAAGGCTCCAAGTAGGATACAGTCCAGGCACAGTACTTCAGGCCTGGTTTTACTGCTGGGTGATTCTACCAGCTCTGGCTTCTTCCATGGTCAACTTTATCCTCCGTCTGGTGACAATATGGCTGCAATGGTTCCAGAGACACATCCAGATGCATCAATGTTCCAAGGAAGGAAGGAGAATATCAACCTGTGCATGTCTTTTTTAGGAGAAAGAAACCTTTTCCAGAGGCCCCCAGCTGACTTCCCCCACAGGTGCCATAATTGCCCTTTCTTAAACCCACTATTGACTAGGGGGATAGAATTTCCATGATTGGCTCAGACTAATTAACACCCATCCTGGGCCAAATTGGAACTCTCTTAGGAAAAAGCAGAGGAAAAGTGGGCATTGGGAAGGAACCAAGAGTGTGTGCTAGAAATTGGAATTGTTTGTCTGCTTATGGTTTTTTAAACATTTTCATAGATTTGAAACTGTCTATGATGAGTTCAGATTTGGAACAGGTCACTCTATAAAAGTGAACTGTTGTTCTAAGATAAAATCAAACGGTAACCAGGGACAGTTAGTGAAAAACTAACACTGGCATGGACTCATAAATGGAAACAAAGTTTGGTGTTGTTTCTATGTGAATATTACAGCACTTGAATGATTCCACCTAGAGTAAAAGACTACATAGTTAATTACAAGGAAATGTTTAGAGGAAGGAGCTGTTGAGAGGGAAGAGTAGTGGAGGTGGCTGTGGCTTTTCATGGAGACCAGATACCCTTCAAATGACAGTAGGCAAATGTATCAAGTGACATGAATGTCCCAGGAACCAATATTTTCTTCTTGGAGCACATTAGGAAGGAGATCTTAAAACACCCCTCTCTAGGGTGTAAGTCACCATGGATAAATTAGGCACATTGGTTTGCCTTTGCTTCTTTCTTGCAGCTGTGGAAAACTTCGTATATAGGGAGCTCAAATGAGCATTTCTTCAATGAACATAAGAATATATGTGAAATATTCTTCTAGATCCTCCAATAAATTTCACTCTTTTTTTTTAGAGTTCAAGCTTCCGGGAAGATATCACCTCTCTTTCAGAGGGGTCCCTGACTCACTTCCCCGTCTTCTAGTTTGATTGACATCCCTTCTCTTCACTCTTGTAGCACTCTGTGCACACTTCCAAAGTCAAATTCACCATACTAGATTACAATCTTTGATTTTTCTTTTCTTTTTTTTTCTTTTTTTTTTTTGTCTTTCTTCCTAAATTCCAAGTGTCTTGGCAAAGGAACCAGGTTCTATTTGTTTTTGTATCTAGGAGGTTTTGGTATTTAGGGAATACCTGTCAGAAGGATAGGGTGAATACATGAATGAAGAAACTAAAGAGCAAAGCAATCAATGATTTCTTCCAGTCCATCCTAGGATCCAGGGCTATTTTCCAAACCACAAATATGCTAGGTTTATGTCTGTGGGGTTTTTGCTTGGGATTTTGTTTTTAAATAAATGCCTTAAAACTATGCTAAACTAGGGGAGATGGAGTTTGGGGGCAGTAGAGCAAAATGACCCAGAAATCAAAGCATCAGTATGAATAGAGTTTTAGGAATGTGAACATGGCACAAAAAGACTTCTTGTGAGAAACAAAGACTCTCAATTCTCCTCTCCAAGGCGTCTTTGGTTACTAACCACTAGGAAACCAAGTCCCAAACCTGTCCCTTACCCTCCCCCATCACCCCCATCCAATCTTAACATGTGCCAAAAGCAAGATGCTGTGAACATGCATCATAACGTTCACCAGAAACTTTCATCATTCATTTTATCTTTCTGACTTCTCTGGCCATTCAACAACTTGAAGGATGACATTTTTATTGCAAAGTTTCAGGGTTAATTCAGATTTAATTGAGATCATAGCACACTCTTTTCTTGGACTAAAACCAGGCAGAAAGTCTCAGTCAGAGCAGGGAAACCCCTACTCCGGCTTATTACACACATATGTACTAACTGGTCACCTAAAGTAACTAAAGGAGTGAAGGGTTTATTCTTGTTCCAGTTTCCATTTGACCAAACTTCTACAAAAGCCACACACCTGTTCCTGCATTTATCTACCATGCAGTGGAGCATACCACAGGAGGTAACTCCTGCTCATTCCTGAAAGAGCAGGCTGACCCATCATATTGTATGGGGACCATATTCCAGAAGAGAGACTTGCCCCAGGACTGACGAAACTGTCCTTTTTGCTTCACTTTTCAGGACATCTGTGAATTATGAACGTCAAGTGCTAACTGGAAATGTCAAGATATATCAAATTTCACAAACTGCAGAAGATAATACAGCTGAAAACAATTTGGCTAAATGAAATTTTTCCAAATATTATTTGATCAAATATAAAGTATTTATAGTGTAGTTTAAAATAATTTGGTCAATAGAACAATTGGTACAAATAATATTTATATGAAATGAATAAACATAATCACTGGTTTTTCAGTGTTGGTAATTTTGGTGTTTATAAATCACAAGGTAGCTTTGCAGCTCTCTGTGCATCTTAAGCATTTTTGTCTGATTGTTATAGTTGATTTTTTTTCCTGCCAATTACTTATGCTGTTTGCTTCTTATAATACTGAAAAGCTGTAAAAAAAAATAATTGTCAATAACAATGCATATTTGGGACAACCTAAATAATTAACAAAAGTGAATTGGCTAAAACAACCTAAGTATCCATTAGTAGGGAAATCTATTAAAACTGAGAATTTTTATGTATTTTAATCCGTGCTTTATTTTTTTAGGTTCTTTTATTAATTCCCCCTTGATATGGAAGCAATATTACTCAATACAAAAAAAATTAGGTAATAAAGACATGCTTTTGCATGTCCAAAGGGGACATTATAAGTCATCTATCCAGTTGAAACCTTGAAACATTGAATTATTTCCTTTCAGGTCTTTTTTAATGTACACACACACACACACACACACATACACAAGCACACATACACACACACACATACCTGACCCTTGCAAAACAGGATCATGCCACAATAGTGCTCCATAACCTCGAATATAAACTAATATATAAGCAAGTCACAAACTGTTGGGCCTTTTGGTAATTTTAACTAATATTCTACTGGTCAGAAACTAATTAAGAATTATTGTAACTAAAAATAGTAGGAAAAAAATTGATATGTAGACAGAATGCTTAAAGCTACATAAAGGGTTGTGACTTGACGACATGATTAATACCACTAATATTTTAAAAACTCAGATTCCATAAATTCAGAGGAGTAGTGAGGGGGCCTGTTCCCACTTTAGACTCACGATGTTCTCCTGCCCTTTAACCCAAGAGATTTAATCCTCACTTGGTATTATTTGCTTACCTTTTAGTGTGAAGGAGGTTTTAAACCAGAATTGGCCCTTAACGAGGCTGCTAGATGTTATCCTGGAGTTTATGAGGTTTGGAGAGAGCGGGTACTGTGTAAGGATCTAAGCTTCCTAGTGGCAACCCTAGGACTTGGAGCCCAGCCCACCTGAGCACAGGTCTCTCAGCCCAGCTACTTCCCTCTATCCTTACCCCTTTTTCTTCTCTCCCCCTTTGCTCCAAGATGCTGGATATGCAGAGTGCATTCTTTTTTTTTTTTTTCAATTTGCATTTTCCTAATGCAAATTACATTTATTTATTTATTTATTTATTTATTTTATATTATTTTATTATGCAGAGTCCATTCTTAATGCAACTTCTTCTCCAGCCTTTGCCCCCCTGCCCATGCTTAGGTCTCTTTACCTCACCTCCCACACCCAGCCCAAGCATGGAAATAGAGCCTTCCTATTCTAGCTGGTCATCACTCAGCCTACAGAAACTTGGTCCTGGTTCTTCTGAGGGTGGTTGTGACGCTGCTGCATGGGAGGAGAAAAGGAAGTGAACCTGAGAGCCTCAGCCAGGGACCTTGGCAAGTAAGGAGGGGACAGGAAGTCCTACAAGCTGCTGATCATAGATCATGATGTCCACTTCCCTCATGATACAGAACAGATAAGGAAGCTGAGTCCCAAGTGACTGGTTCAAGATCATTCAATCATTTATTGCCAACGTTAAGACTAGAATCCAGCTCACACAAATATGACCCAGTTGATACTGCTTCTTTTGTTATGCTACATAGAGACAGAAAACTGTCATTCCAGAAATGCCTATGCTAACAGGAGTGTGAGAAAGACAGAAAAGCTTTCCATTGAAATTATTTGCAGATATTATAAAACTAACAAAGAAAAGTCCAGATTTATTTTTTTTAAAAAGCTTGCCTTTCCTTGTAAAATAATATTAATTAGGGGCATATCCATAGAGAGCAACACATTTTATAAATATCATTCACTAATATGAAATATTGATTACATATTTTTATAGCAACAATTTTTTAAAAAGGTGGAATTCCACCAGTAGTTCTGCCTTCCTTCCTAAAACTAGGCATTGTTTTGATAATCTTGGTCAACTAAAAAATATCCTCTCTCCTCTCTATATCCATCAAGTTGGTGAATGTTTTCTAGGGAAAAATTACTGTTTTTCTACTTTAAAACTGAATCACAACACATATGTATAGACATCAGTTTCTAGAAGAGCTATTTTTAAATAGCGCATGAAATGGTATTTCAAATAAGCCATTTCAGCAGAGTTGCCTCCCTTGCCCAACAAAGTATTCTAATATGAATCAGATGATTCTATTACTCAGTCCAAGTAAACAAATGCTTCGTACCTAAGTGCTAGTTTCTGCATAGCACACAAAGAGAGGGTGTTCACACAGACAGTGCCATTGAGAGGAGAGGATTAGAAAAGGACAGAACAGGACATGATGGTGAGGCAGGGTGAGTGGCCAAGAAGGGTGCAAAGACCTACAGGGACTCAAAGGAAGGAGGAAACACAAATATGTGGTAAAAAAAAAAAAAAAAAAAAAAAAAAAATTTGTACTAGAATCAATCAGGATTTACTAAAGGCAGCTGTGAAGATAGGTGCTTAGCATGAGCCTTGAAGGATGAGAGGGACTGAAAAAATTACATTTCTGGGCTTGGCTTCAGAGCACAAACATTCAGAAAATGCACATCTAATAATGATTTTTAAAAGATTGTGCAAAATATTTCAATTTCACTCCTTCTAAAAACACTTACCTCTTTCCACTGTGGTGATCTCACCCAAGTCCCCAGGTCCCAGCCATTGTTGTCAGCCTTTTAATATGAAACCAGAAGGGTAGGAATCCCACCAGCCTGGGCAACTTTTGCATTAGTGTCATAGACATTTCCCCCCTCACCCCCGTGGTCCACACTGAATCTTCATTTGTGTTTATACCGAGGATAGGGTTACTTATGGCTTAATTCACTCATTCAGCAAATATTTAGTTAGCATTTGCTGTGTTCCAGGCATTACCAGGCACTAGCAGTAGAAGGGAGAATATAAATCATCACAGAAATGCAAATCAAAACCACAATGAGATATCACCTCACATGTGTTAAGATGACTGTTATTAAAAAAAAAAAAACAGACAAACGTTGGCAAGGATGTGGAGAAATTGGAACCTTTGTACACTGTTGGTGGGAATGTATAATGGTACAGAATGGAGGTTTCTCAAAAAATTAAAAATAGAATTACATGTGATACAGAAATTCCACTTCTGGGTATATAAACCCAAAAGAACTGAAATCAAGATTTCAAGGAGAAATCTACACTCCCAAGTTTATTGCAGTATTATTCATAATAGCCAAAGTATGGAAACAACCTAAGTACCCATGAAGGAATGAATGGATAAAGAAAATGTGGTATGTACACACAATGGAATATGATTCAGCCATAAAAAAGAAGAAAATCATCCTTTATGTGACAATGTGGATGAACCTGTAGGACATTATGCTA